>NC_135623.1:69730314-70392457 GCF_053574225.1 Canis aureus | reverse complement strand
GTTTTATGTAGTATGTTACATGAGGGTGTGTGCAGATAGTCTGGATAAATCCACAAGGACAATTAATATAATATCTCAGTTCAGACCTTGAGTAATATTTAAAAATAGCCCCTGAGTTTTTAAAAGTATCCATATCAAATTCTTTTGTATGATGTATATTATATTTGTGTACGTGAGAAAGCGAGAAAGAGGGATGCCTAGGCTGCTCAGTGATTGAGCGTCTGCCCGGGGTCCCGGGATCGAGTCCCACATTGGGTTCCCTGCAGGGAGGCTGCTTCTCCCTCTGCCTGGGTCTCTGCTTCTCTCTGTGTCTCTCATGAATAAATAAATAAAATCTTAAAAAAAAAAAAAAGAAAGAAAGAAAGTGAGAAAAGGAGAGCAAAAGGAGGGGGAGGGAGGGAGGAGAGAGGGAGAGGATACCACTGTAGGTAAGTATTTCTTAATTTTGAATAATGTGTTGAAGAAAATCAAAAGGTAATATTTTAATCTGGATAAAAACTAAGACATATCGTTAACAACTTTGCTTGGCTTTTCTCCCAACTAATAAGATATTTATTTACTTTAAAAGTCATTAACTAGAGGGGCGCCTGGGTGGCTCAGTCAGTTAAGCTTCTGCCTTCTGCTCAGGTCATGACCCCAGGGTCCTGGATGCAGCCCCCGGGTCGGGCTCCCTGCTCAGCGGAGAGTCTGCTTGTCCCTCTCCTCTGCCCCTCCCTCCACTCCTACCCTCTCTCTCTCTCAAATAAATCTTTAAGAAAAAGGACAATAACTAGAGACAAAATTTTCTACACGCTTATACATTGAGGAAGAGAGGTACACCTATTTTGATTGGCATGTCTTGTGTCTAAAATAGTATATGTAAAAAAAAAATAAAAAAAAATAAAACAGTATACGTTAAATAGTAGAGGCCTAAATACTACCAGTTTACTAAATGAGTAATTAGATGACTCCGGAAAAGGCAATATGGAAATAGTGATAGCTTTGTCATAGAGAACACATTTCTAAAGAGGTATTTCTTCTAGTTACAATATAAATTTAACGTTCTTACTTCTCCCGTTTTTGTTTTCATTAACGAGCTTTAGAAAAAGCTAATAGAGTATGCGTTTCATTTTCACAGATGTGTAGATCTCAGTTACAGAATAACTCCAGAAAATTATTCCACATTGACATGAAGCCATGGCATATAAACAATCAATGAAAAGAGAAAGAGAGGGCCACTGGAAACACTCAGGATTAAAAAAAAAAAAAAAGAAAAAAAAACAAAAAGAAAGAAAGAAAGAAAGAGAAAGAAATACTCAGCATTATATGAGAAAATGAGCAAAAGTTGGATCATTTAAGAATCATTAAAGTTTGCCCTGGTGCCTTTTTGGTCAGTTTGTCAAGGCAATTCCGGGGGAAAAATGAAACTGTTTTGCTCCTATTATTACAAGATCCGTAATTTCCATAGAAATAACCTTCACAAGTAAGTGGTCGTGGGCGAAGCAGCAATAGCCCAGAGGCGGGTTGCTAAGTGTTGCTGCCCCGCCAGGAAGAAATCCCCTTTTCAGTCCCTCATTAAGAAACAGTCACTGAGGACCTGTCCCCGGCCAGGGACTCCCGTCCCCGGGGATGCAGTGGCCAAGAGGGCTCGGGGCCCAGTGGAGGCAGCAGACCCACGACTGCCACCTGAGCATCACAGTCCCACGAGGACGCGTGTGCAGGCGGGGGGTCGTGGCCGGTGGCCGGTGGCCGGTGCTTGCTGTGGCTGCGCGCTGGTCCCGGGTTTTCTGTTGGACCTTTGAGCCGAGAACTGAATCAGCCAGACACGCGTTGGCAGGAGCGGGCCCGGGAGCGTGTGGGGTAGGGGGTCTCCATCGGGGGCGCCGGGAAGCCCAGCGTTGGCCTCCTCCTGAAATGCGTTTCGTGAAGGATTCCTTTCTCCTCTCCCTAGGTGGTGACAGCTACCGGGACACTGGCTTTAGGAATCAATATGCCCTGTAAATCCGTGGTTTTTGCTCAGAACTCCATCTACCTGGATGCCCTCAATTACAGACAGGTATTGCAACACGCAGCAGGTGAATGTGCGGCCCTCAGACGCTGACACACAGGGCCTGCTATGGGGCCTGCGATCGGGAAGGCACCTGCCAGCTCTCGGGCGGGCCGGCGCCTCTGGACCTCCACTCGGGCCTGCCCATCGCTTCCGAGTGTGGGACGCAGAGTGGCAAGGGCGCGAGGCCACATCTGGCACCCAACGCTCAGGCTGTCATCAAAATGCCCTCCTCTCCTTCTCTCCAAGCACTTCCTTCTTATTCCCCCGTAGGCCCCATTTCCATCCCACAGAACACCCCTCTTACTTCCCGCCTCTTCCCCAACCTCTGTCCTTGTGCTCTCTCCCCCGGGGCTGTGTTCTGCACCAGCTCCCTCTCCCACGTCACCTTTGCAATTGCGTGGGGCTCCGGAGCCAGGGCCTTATGACATTTCCGATGACGAGCTTTGGGGTCAAGGTGCCACGGTGTGAGTCCTGGATCTTCCCCCTCCTGGTGTTTGACTACGGACAAGTTTCTCCCGTGCCCCGCGTTCCTATTCCCACATCGTAAAATGGGGATAATGGTCATATTTACCTCACATGGTGTGTGTTGCGAGGCCCGTATCAGAACAGTTCAAAGGATTTAGCGCATTCTGAGCACCTAATAGATGAGAACTAATACAGCTTCTATAAAGGGTTTGCTTTCTCTGAGTAGCATTTCTGAATTTTATCTTACTCATGTATTTCTTCAATCTGTGCACAATTTGCATGGTGATTGCTAGTGCAACACACCCGTGTGTAGGAAAGGAACAAGGGAGGGGAAGTGGGGAAGGACAGAATTGGGGTAAATAGTTCAGCTCTAAGTGAATTTGAAATTAGGGGCCAGTCTTCTCGTCGTGCTCTTTCGAATTTATATCATGATATGAATATTTAGCACCATTTTTGACACGAAGCAAGGGCGTAATGATAACTGCCTCGCTCTCAGCTCTGTCTTAGTTGGATTCTAGCTCCAGTTTACCTAACGGTTGGGCGTACGCACGGCTTACTTGCTCCAGCCCCACGTGAAAGGCTCGTTTCTCACACTGCGATGGACAAAATGTTTAGGGGAGTTTTACTTTGTGATTCTCTTCGGTTCCAGATGTCTGGACGAGCCGGGAGACGAGGTCAAGACCTGATGGGAGATGTATATTTCTTCGGTATTCCGTTGCCCAAGATAGAAAAACTCATTAAATCCAACGTTCCTGAACTGAGAGGACAGTTCCCTCTGGGCATCACCCTGGTCCTGCGACTCATGCTGCTGGCTTCCAAGGCAGACGACCCAGAGGATGCTAAAGCCAAGGTATCGTGCTTGATCCTCGGAGGTAGAGTCTCCATTGCCAGCCTGGCTGTGGTCAGCCTCGCTTTTCTTTCGAGGTCTCTAGCGATGACTTTTCAGTTTCACTGGCTTTTTGCGCTTTGCAATGTCTCGCATTGTGGAGGGTTGGGGCTAGAGAGAGAGGATAATCATTAGTTTTGTCTCCTCTGTCAATCACAGAATTTGTGCTGAATGGGCATTTGGAATTAAGGATTACTGTTCTTTCATGTGGGATCGGTGTTGTCCTAGAGTAGTTAAGGGTGCTGCTGGCTAGAGATTTGATTTGATTTGATTTGATTTTTTAAAAGATGTTATTTATTTACTCAGAGAGAGAGAGACGGAACATGAGGGGAGGGAGGTGCAGCGGGAGGGGGAGAGAGAATCTCAAGCAGACGCCCTGCTGAGCTCAGAGCCTGACTCCGGGCTCCATCTCATGACCCTGAGATCACGACCTGAGCAGAAATCGAGAGTCAGATGCTCACCCCGCGGAGCCACCCGCATGCCCCTGGCAGTAGATCTTAAAAGATCTGTGTTAGATTCCATTTTCAAAAGGAGCAAGATGATTAGTTGTGATCATTTCATAACAGTTGAGTTTATTTTTTGCAAAAACACAAAGCAACCCAAATTCATCAAAGAATATTTAGATAATATAAAAGGTTGCAGGAAGACAAAACGCATACAGGTTTCATCATCCAAAGCCAGTCTTATTATCATTTTGGTATTTGGCCACGCATGTACATTTGGTTTTTAAACACTGATATATTTGATTAGACGTTGATATGATTTTGAACTTTTCCTGAAATTTTCGCTGAGATAAATATTTTGTGTCTAATCTCACCATGAGAGATTTAAAATTCATAATAAAACAATTTGATTTTTATTCTTATGAAGATGCATTATTTTTGTATATTGAATACTAATATTTAATATTGTCTATTAATTCAGATACTGTTTGTTGATGCGAGGAATCTTTTAGGACTTTCGTAATGAGTTGGCTCTTCTGGGGCTGCTGGTCTAACAGTGCAGGCACCTATCATTTTAGACCAAAACTTCCCCATTTCTGCATTCTTAATTTTTACTCCTGTGTAGGAGAGAAGAATAGATCTTTTAGCAAGTTTTTTAAAAAAAAAATTTAAGAAAGTTTATTGGAGTGGTTTATTTTCTTTGCCTTGGCATATTCAAGAAAATCTATCTGTAATCTTCACACATAAAAAGCTCAAGTACGGACATAAAGTTCTCAGAATTTTCTCTACTCATCACATGAAAGTAAGATGGCTTCATTTCCTCTGGAGCATACTGTTAAAGAGGAGTAGAAAAAAAATAATAAAATAAAAAAAATAAAGAGGAGTAGACACTTTTAGTCTCCCCTAAAGGAGCCACGTAATTCCTACTCTCTTGTCGTTAATTTGATTTTTTTCTGCCTACGTATTTATATGAATCTTTAAAAAAATCCTTAAATTTCAAAATCTGTTTTGTGGGCCATTTTTAAAATTGATGTTTTAGTTATTACATGCTAAGAACTTTGAATCTTCATAATCAGTTTTTAAAATTGTGGTAAAATAAAAATAACGTAGAATTACCATCTTAGCCGTTTTTAAGTGTACGATTCAGTAATGTTAAACTCATTTCCATTTTGCTACGATCAAGTGGTTTTGGAACTAAGAAGAGATTTCTTAAGTTAGATCTTTGATATTTGCTTCTGTTTTCATTTGTCCAATTTTTTATCAAGAAAAATTATAATTTTTAAATCAAGAATTCTTTCTCTGTACTCTATTGCTATGTGTTTCTTCATTATGGGAGAACCTGTGAAATTTATCTTTCACATCGCTGCTGCCGCTCTCCGGTTTCAGTTCTGCTCTGTAGTTATACACATGTGGATTTTAAGTCTGCTACCGGAATTTTAATTTTCCTGAAATGCTTCACTATTTCTTACATCACTCTTCCACATATTAATAAAGTATTTTTTTTAAATGTCAATTCATAATTATCCATTTACCTTATGTTATTTTGCCTTGTCTTGCAGAGGTCGTATCTTATGGTGCCCATCAAGGATGCCAAATAATTTTTCAAAAAACAATTTTGCTCCATAAAGAAAACCATTTTTTTTAAGAAAATCATTTTTTAAAAAGATTTTATTTATCTATTCATGAGAGACACAGAGAAAGAGGCAGAGACACAGGCAGAGGGAGAAGCAGGCTCCCTGCAGGGAGCCCGATGTGGGACTCGATCCCGGGACCCCGGGGTCACGCCCTGAGCCCAAGGCAGATGCTCAACCACTGAGCCCCCGGGCGTCTCAAGAAAACAATTTTTATAGGTCAGCCCCCTACCCTTTTCTTACGATGGTTCTGCAGAACCGGATTCCCGATGATCTTGCTGAACTCACGTCTCCCTGCTGTCCCACATGAGCCCACCGCCTGCCCCAGGGATATTCAAGGCACGTTACAGCCTGGGGACCATGGCTTTGCTGTTTCTTTTGCTTCTAACATCTTCTCTCAGTCGTGTGCGTAGCCTCACTCCTTTACCTCATTCAAGTTTTGGTTCTAACGTTACTCTCAGTAAAGCCTCCTGACGTTGCCCTTTCTAAGTTGTGAATGTTTCTCCTGTGTGCTGCGCTGTGATCCTGATTCACTTATATACGGCGCGTGCCCCTCCTTCTGTACATCAGGTATCTACCACCTATCACCTATCTATCTATCACCTATCATCTATCTATCTATCATGTTTTTACTTATTTTCTCTATATTTCCCACTGGAATGTAAGCACTCTGTGGCCAAAGATCTTTGTCTTCATTCCTCATATAGACATTTAAAAAACATTTTTTAGCATGACTGAATAACTTTAGGAAAGCGATCAATTTCCTTATAAAAAAATTGATCTATTGTGGGTTTTTCTATTTTCTCACTTTTGGATATAGGTACATTAGTGTCAATCTGTTGGATTACCAAAGAACAGGATGTATGATTTCACTCTGGCTTCTCTCTGCCCTCCTAAGTGGGGCTCAAATACCCTATTAAACGTGAGGCTTGATGAGTAGCTTTTGAACCACATGCTAGTGTGTAGTAGATTTTAACACTTATGTAGCTTTTCTGGACTGGAAGTTTATTGACCTACTTTTGCCAGTCCTGCTGCCACATTGCCGTCAGGGTCCTTACTATCTTAGTAAGGCTTTAGTTATGTGTCTACAGCTCTAAGACTACAGTGAACTACCATGAGTTGCTCACCCTCTTGCTACTCTGCTGTTTTCTTGCTGTTGCCATCTATGACTAAATGTAGAGCGAGAGAGAGAGAGAGAGAGAGAGAGAGGTGGTAGGAAAGGGCATTTTTGGGGACCCTCAAAAAGAATCATCCTAAAGTAAGGACGACGTACACTATACCCCCTGCCTTTCTGCCTTCTCTCTCTCATCCATTTCCTCCCACCTTCATTTCACATAGTCCGCCGGCCTTACGATGAATACAGGTTCTTCCCAGGTTCTATGAACTCCCAGGCCTGATGGCAGACAGGCTCAAACGTGATGATGCTGGGAAATTTTCCTCTTACTGGTATTTCGTAGACGTGTTAGTGCGCAGCTGCACGGTACCTGAACTACGCCCCCGGTGCTGTTTCACAGGGGAAACCAAGCGATGTTTTCAGTACTTTTGTTTTAATCGACATACTTCTGTTATTTTTGCTGCAACGCTGCAGGGCATGCGACAGCAGACCTCGTTTTCTTCCAGAATAAACTAAGGGCTGTAAGCTCTTAAACTGGGTTCACATTTATTACCTGGTTATTTGGCAATATGCTTCGGTTCTGATGGTCGTGTTTTATATGTTCTATTTGTTAAAGGAAGGATGTGCCATGTAAGAAGACGGTAAAGCACATAATGTGAAATTTAACTGAATCTTCTATGTTGCTCGTCGTGTCTGTGTGGTATAGCACATACGGCTGATATCCAGCCTTTATATTCTTTTATGTGATAGTCAGGTGCAGCCACAAGAGGAGACAGAGATAAAGCTCGGGAAAATAAAGTATTATATTTACAAGGCTTAGAGACAGGAGTCACGGCACACTACGGGGCACCGTATGTGAAGGACACCAGGCTGGTCTGGAGGCAAACGACGGGAGGAGCAGGAAGGTTTAGGTGCCTCCTTTATTATAGTTTCTATGGAAAAAGCGAGACAGGTCAGAGTAAGCAGTCTAGGATTGGTGACTGTGAATAATTCTCCTGGGTTTTGGGCTCTGCAGGTGGCCTCTTGTTGCCTGGGACCTGGCTCCGGGGTGACGTTGGACAAGAAATATTGGCTAGGTGTGTGAGAACTAGGGAGGAAGCAGCCGGGGGTATACACTTGGGACTGGTTGGTTTGTATATGGTAGGCATGCTCTTGGAGACGTTGTTGTCACCTTCAGGAGTTAGCTAGGCCTGGGAGCGACAGTCTGTCTCCAGCCAGAAAGGATATTTGTTTTTCCGGAAAGGTTTTTTAAGACGTCGAAACATCGTAAGATACAGAAAACCATTTAAAATTAGAGCATATCTATATTACTGTTTGCAAATATATTTCATAAAACTAACATGGTGCGGATACTCTTCTTTAAAGGTGCTGTCCGTGCTAAAGCATTCATTGCTGTCCTTCAAACAACCCAGAATCACGGAGCTATTGAAACTTTACTTCTTGTTTTCTTTCCAATTCCTTGTGAAACAGGTATGATTGCCCCTTGTCTTTTTGTGAAATAGGAATGGCACTATCTTCATTTTTTTTTTTTATCATGCTGAATTAATTTGTGGTCTTTACAAGGTTATATCCAATGACTAATATTTCTTTACTTGATATGATTGTCACATATGAGCCAGATAACAATTACCAATTCCTCTTGTATTGGTATTAAATACTATTTTAAACTGACACTGAATAAGTTAGTTATTAATTACTATACGTGGGTGAGTTGAGTCAAACTAATAAATTATTTTTGTTTTTTAGGGCTATTTAGATCAAGAAGGTAAACCAAGGGGGTTTGCTGGCCTTGTATCACATTTGCATTATCATGAGCCTTCTAATTTTGTTTTTGTCAGTTTTCTCAGAAAAGGCCTTTTCCATAATCTCTGTCAGCCAACTAGGAAAGGTAAGCTTGCTGTTCTTGTGTATAATCTTAAAATAGCAACAGAAACTGTAGTGGAGCTAGCACTTCAGGAAAATTTTTTTGCCAAAAAATAACACAAGTTAATATTTAGATAATTTAGAAATATTAAATTAGATAAAATAAAGTTTTATATACCTACTAATATAGGTTATATGAGAGACAGCCATCTTTTGTGTCATCTATTTTAAAATGTTAGTTTCTTATGAACTTTGGTAATTTCTAGATTCTAGGACTCAGAGCATATTTTAAAAATATATGATTTTTTAATAAATATCTTTTATAATTAAATTTAATATGTGCAGAGCATAGAAAAGAGATATAGGAAAGCATTATGTTAAATATAATATTCACCATTAGTATTTGTGAATTTTTTTCCAATCATATTTTCTTAGAGTATAAATGTACAGTAAATATATAAGTATATGGTATAAATATATATAAATTTATATATTTAAATAACTAATTAGAATCTAGAATCTTCCTTGAAATATATTTTGCCAATATCATGTAATTTTTTGTGAATTGCACTTTGATGCCTGCCTAATATTCCAATGACTAATATATTTTTTTTAATTAAAAGCCTTCAATTTTTAAAATTAAACTGTAGACCTTTAAACAGTGTCCCTAAAAGAAGTGTTCTCCTTTTTGTGCTTAAATTTGTTATATTTCCCAATTCCTGACAAATGCAGTGCTTTTCATAGCATTTCTTTATCTTCTATCATAATTGATAGCAACACTTTACTTTGTGCAAAAAGTCTAGTCACTATGCTCTGAGCATGCACTGTTCCATGAAACAAGGGTACTCAGGAAGTTCTATCCCCTCAAAAGCTCTGTGGTCATGGGTAGCGTGGGGTGGGAGGGTGTATACTATTATAATCATGGAGGTAGAAAATTTGATGACTTTATGAGGCATGTGACATGGCTATCACTATTTTGTAAATATGGAAACTCAGACACAGAGAAGCTAAATAAACTGCCATGGCCATACAATTGTAATAAGTGTCAGAGCCAAGATTCAGGTATAGATGGTCTGAGTCTAGAGCCCAAGTCATTAAAGGTAGCACTTTTTTAATCACTACGGTGTAATATTCATGCGTTGTGAACGGTAGAGAGTAAGTCAAAAGGGTGGTGCCTTAACGTGAGTGGCGAGAAGGTAAGGAAGGGAGATAGGACTTGGTCCTTGGTGGGCTGAGTTTTGGAAAGCCTTAAATGCTAGGCTAAGGAGATTGGATTTTGCTCATTAGATACTGAGGTGTAATTGGAGATTTTTTGAATGGGCGAGAGAAATGATCATAAAATGCTTTAGGAAAACCTATCGTAGCTTGAAGTTGAGGGTGAGAGGAGTGGATGGAATCCAGGTGAGGAGATGGGGCAATTTGGGGTTAGAATGAGTATGGTATGAACTAGTGTGGGAGTAGAAAGCAGGAAGAAGAAGGCACCGTTGCACACTGTCAGTTCCTTGGTTGCTGTATTTGTTACAGATTTTCCGTTTCCATGAAATGAAATGCAGCCAAACATTCAACTTAAATGTCAAAAATGGGGATGACTGGGTGGCTGAGTCAGTTAAGCATCTGCCTTCAGCTCAGGTTATGATCCCGGCGACCCCGCACCTGGTTCTCCTCAGCGGGGAGCCTGCTTCCCCCTGCTTCTCTGTCAAATAAATGAATACAATCTTTAAAGAAATGTTAAAGATGAGATTGACGCACCTTTTTACCTTTATAACAAGGCTCTTTGATTTGTATAGGTTCAAAACATTTTTCTCAAGATGTTATGGAAAAGCTAGTGTTAGTATTGGCCAATCTGTTTGGAAGAAGAATTCTTCCAGCAAAGTTTCAGGAAACTACTATCAAGTTTTATCAATCAAAGGTAAAATTCATGTTTCTGATGACATTAAAAATTACTGTGATTAAGTAGATCCCACCGTAAGTGATTCAGCAGCAGTAGAATTTTGTCAATATAGGGCTCATTTGTTTTATAGAATAATAATTTGTTCTATCGGTGATTACTGTCCTAGTTAACCTATTCATAAGTTAACCTATTCATAAGCTTCTGCACATAAATCTATCAAAAGATGAAATGCCTTGAGGAATAATAAGATAAAGAATTTTGCTCATGTTTTCCATTTTATTGTATGATTGTATCAAATTGTAGCATCCAGTTTCCATGAAATGAAATGCAGCCAAACATTCAACTTAAATGTTAAAAATGGGGATGGCCAGTGGCTGGACATCCAGCGGCTAAAATAAAAATGTAGATAATTAGACAGTAAATGAACTAATAGTTCCCATCATTGAATCTGTAGTTCCCTTAGGGTCTTTTCACCTTGAGGTGGGGCACAGGTAAGAAATACATCTTATGAACTGTAATGTCCTCACTGAAAAATATTAGAACAGTCGTTGAAGAAATCATCCCTTGACTCACATAGAATAAAGGCAAGAAAACTCTTTCCCAATTTTGTTTGCAACATATTCTTTGATCAGGATTTGCCATTATTAAATCAGCATCAAATACTGTTCCTAAGGTACCCAGTAGGATCTGAGAAAATGGGATAGGCTGGTTATACTAAATAACATTAGTAAAAGGTGACAAGGAACCGAGAGATGAGCAAATCTATATTGTCTAGCTCCACAATGTCAAATTACAAATCTTAGCCCTCAAGGAATATTCTCTTGACCAGTGAACACAACTTAAGTCACTGATCTATCATCACATTTTTTTCATCACAAGTATACTCTTGAGGTATTATTCATTTTGTTTAAATGATTTATATTTAACTTAGAAAAGTTAGTACCTAAATTCTTACGAGGAAAAAGATATTAAAAATATACAATAAAGAAATGTTTTGCATGGAGATCTCCTGTCTCTCTCGCTGTCTGTCTCTTTCTCTGTCTTTTATTTAAAGGTTATTGGAAATTTGTGCACTTCCAAGTAGGACGTAGTGAGTGGTTATCATTTGTATTGAGACAGAGAGCTGTGGAAACAATGAGGATTCGGGTGGCTAAATTATAAAATGGCAAGAACTTACTAATGGTGTGATGGGAATCTCTAATCATGGTTTTCTCCCAAAGGATTTGTTGATTCTGGACAGGGTTTGACAATTGTACTTAGCATATTCAGAGAGCCTCTCCTATGAGATCAAAAAAAAAAAAAAAAAAGTTATTAAAGCTTTTAGTGACCACATGGGGCTGGAGTGACAGAAATTGAGGAGACGGGGTTTCTATGAGTTTACTGAGAACGTTCACTGAGCATCAGATCTGCATGAAATGTTAGGTTACTACACCAATTGTTTCTAGTCTTGTGGCATTTATTAAGTAAAAACTCACTAGAAGGAAGGTTCTGCATTTATTCACAGGCTTGTATTCCTCTCAAGACATTTTTGAAGACTTTTAGAGCCGGAAGATGTAAAAGGTTAGGAAGCTCTGTAGGAAAGAGGTGGATCTTTGGGAATCTTTTAGGACTGAGTAAACGAGACCCACCAGCCTCATACTCAAAGTCCCAAGAGGGTCATGACCCAGGAACAGAGTTAAATCAGGTATAGACTTGGGACGCCCGGGTGGCTCAGCGGTTGAACATCTGCCTTTGGCCCAGGGCGTGATCCTGGAGTCCCAGGATCAAGTCCTATATTGGGTTCCTCGTGGGGACTCTGCTTCTCCCTCTGCCTGTGTCTCTGCCTCTTTCTCTGTGTCTCTCATGAGTAAATAAATAAAATCTTTAAAAAAAAATTAAAAATATATAAATCAGGTATCAACTGAAACTTAATAAAACTGGAAAACAATACCAACAATACCACTTTAATCTCTACTTGGATTGGAGTGATCACATTTTAATCACATAACCAAACACAAAAATGGGAAAACTCACTCTGGTGGAAGATAACATCATTTAAATCCTATCAAGTCCTAAAAATTTATGGTGAAAAAAAAAAAAAAAGCCCCAGAACTAAAAAGTAAATAAGCAAGCAAGACTGTATGACCAATTGGCAGGAAGAAGAGCAGGCAATAGTAGTAGATACACAGATAATTCAGATATTGGGATTAAGAAACAAAGAATATAAGTATGATTAATATGTTCAAGAAAATAGGAGAAGTGATAGACAAAATTTATGAAAAGATAGAGAATTTCACCAGATAATTAGAATTTTACCATATAATTAAATGGAAACTTCAGTATTGAAAAATATAATGTCCGTATTTTTTTTCTATGAATTTTATAGTTTCAAGTCTTACATTTAAGTCTTTAAAATTTGAGTTTGTTTTTATGTGCAGTGTATGGTAAGGGTCAATTTCATTCTTTTACACGTGTATGCCAAATTTTGCCAAAATCATTTGTTGAAGAAATTATCCTTTCCTATCGTGTGTTCTTGGCACCCTTGTCAAAGATCTGTTGACCATATACACGTGGATTTATTTCTGGACTTATTCTGTTGTTCCATCAATCTATGTCTTTCATTATGCTGGTACCATACTGTTTTAATTACTGTAGCTTTGTAATCTATTCTGAAACTAGGAAATGTGATGCCTCTGGCTTTGTTTTTTTCCCCTCAAGATCATTTTGACTATTCAAGGTCTTTTGTGATTCCATATGATTTTTGAGATTGTTTTTTATGTTTATGTTAAAAATGCCATGGGATTTTGATAGGAATTGCAATGAATCTGTAGATCAATTTGGATAGTTTTGACATCTTAATAGTAATTATTCTTCCAATCATGAATATGACATATCTTTGCATAATTTGTGTCTGCTATAATTTCTTTCATCAGTGTTTTATGCTTTTCAGTGTAGAGGTCTTTCACTTCCATGGTTAAGTTTATACCTAAATACTTTATTTTTTTTGATATATTACAGATGAGATTGTCCTATTTTTATTTTCAGGTACTTACTTAGTATGTAGAAACAACTTTTTTTTTGGAAACACAACTATTTTTTAATGTTGATTTTGTATTCTCCAACTTTGCTGATATTGCTTATTAGTTCTAACAGGTTTTGGTGTATGTGCTAAAAGAAATATCGTATACTTTAGGCAGACAAAAAAATCTAAACTTGTAAATGTAACAGGGCATGAAGCACACTAGAAAGGATAATGTGTGGGTAGATATAAATAAATATCTACTGTATCTAAAAATAATTATAATGTATTATGGAATTTATAATATGCATACATAACTAAAATGCATGACAGTCATAATACAAGTGTTGGGAAGGGTAAATATATTTGAGTATTTTAACGTTCTTACAGTATTAAGAATTGTAAAAATTAAAAATATATTTTATAATAGTTTTGACATCATAATGCATCAATTATCTTCTAAAATAGTGTACAAATAAGTGTTAATAGAAGAAAAGGGTGAAAAAAATCAATGATTTAATTTTTCAGCTTAAGAAGCTAGGAAAACAAAACAAATAGAAAATCTAGCAGGGTAAATTTTACGAATATCAGGAAAGAAAATGGGACATTACTACAGATCTTACTGTGAATATCAAAAAGAATAAATGAGGATATTATGAATAATTTATGCCGGTACATTTGATCACTAAAAAGATAAAAACTAGACAAAATAATATGTAATATATGGTCCAGACAGAAACTGAATACTAAAATAGTATATATAATCTCAACTGTATAAATAAGTACATTGAATATATATGTGCTAAATACTTCAGGTAAAATACTAACTTTTTTTTTATTTTATTAAGAAAAACCCCAACAATTATATGCTGTTTATATAATTCACATCTTAGCTATAAGGTCCCAGAAAGATTGAAAGTAAAATGATAGAAAATGAGATATTCCAGGTAAATACCAGAAGAATCAGAAACACCTTAACTTCCTGAAAATTAGACAGATTCATGTAGTTGAGTAAGCCTTTTAACACTGATTTTTTAAAAAATTGTACTTGTAATGCTTACTGTGATAAATACCTTTTAAATATAAGTAGAATTCTTAAAAAAAGAAAATTTAAAAATTAAAATAAGAAAAAATACATATAGGACAAAAATGAAATGGAATTATAAAATATTTTATTTAAAAAATAATAAAAGAAACATACACATACAAGATGTAATTCATACAATGATTAGAGCAAAATTGATAGCCTTATAATCATATCTTAGAAAAGAATAAAGGGTGAAAAAAAATCAGTGATTTAATTTTTCAGCTTCAGAAGCTAGGAAAACAAACCAAATAGAAAATCTAACAGGATGAATTTTCCAAATATCGGGAAAGAAAATGGGACATTACTACAGATCTTACTTTGAATATCAAAAATAACAAATGAGGATATGATGAATAATTCATGCAAGTACATTTGATTATTTGGACAAAATGGGCAAAGTCCTACAAAATGCAACCTCCAAAACTAACCAAGGAAGATAAAAAAAAAGTCCTGTGTCTGGTATCTATTAAAGAAATGTGTTCAATTATTTTAAAAATTTTCCTACAATAATATAAAAAGTGCACTTACTGTGAGAACTGGGTATTGTATGGAAGTGTTGAATCACTACACTCTACACTTCAAACCTATATCACACTGTATGTTAACTGTACTGGAATTTAAACAAAAACTTTTTTTAAAAAAGGTGGTGTTGATTAATTAGTGTGAAAGTAAATTTTTAAGAGTGAAAATACAAGTTTTCATAAATGTATAATAGAAACGAAAAATGAATTTTACCTCAATTTCATGGATGAAGGGATGAAACAATTACATTATTAAATAAAGAGGTAACTACAGAATTGTATTGCAGTGTTCTTTACCATTCTTCCAAAGTTTCAGTTTTCAAGGAAGGTATATAGATCTCTCTTTTAAAAAAAATATTTGGCCTTCCAGTGTTTTTAATGATCTCCCTGATGATTTAGGTGTTCCTTGAGGATCTCCCGGAGGATTTTAATGATGCTTTACATGAGTATAACATGAATGTTACAAAGGAATTTGCCTCCTTCCTACTAAATGTTGCCAAGTTGGCTGATATGAAACAGGAATATCAACTCCCATTGTCAAAAATAAGTAAGTATATCTTAGCTCCACTGTGGAACAATTTAAAGAAAATATTATCTTCCTAAGAATATTTTTTCCCAGAGAACTAGTAGAGCCTGAGAAAGATCAGTCTGCCTTAAAATAAGGAGATTCTTCTTGCTTCCCCAAGAAACAAACTCTTGGTTATTATTATTATTATTATTATTTTTTTAACCCTTGGTTATTAGAAGTGTAAAGGGCAACAGAGAATGAAACTAGAGTCATTTATAAACCATCTTGATTAAAGGTTGCTTTTGGGGCAAGCCTGACAAACAGTAAGGATATCTATGAGATGAACAGAAGTGAGAGATCATTCTATCGCTCATTTTCTTGAGAGGAAATAACATATAGACTCTTGGCAGGTTACCTGGGCCCAAACTCTGGTCCTGCTATTCCTGGCAGTGAGACCTCGGGCAATATTCCATATTATTTCAATAACCCATATTCATACTTCAATTTTCTCAAGATATATAAAAAAAGAAAATAACGTTACTTACCTTGTTGGGGTAAGTTTTAAATAATTCAGTTAATATATGTGACCATCTTAAAATGTTACCTAGCACATAGTAAATGCATTAATCTTTGCTCTTATTTTTCATAAGCTATTGGATAGAAATCTTCTAGGGGAAAGTAAACAAGAAAAGCTGGCTGGGATAAAAGGAAAGGGTTGAGCCATGGGAAGTAATTTCCCACTTTCATTAAACCCTAACATCCTCAATTGGAAAAAGTAAAGGAAGCAGAGCCTATTACTTCCTGGACCTTATTAAAGTGGGAAGCAGCGTGGACAAAAGCAGACGGGAGCAGTGGAACATTGTGAGCATCCCAGAGAAGGCCAAATGGCAGTGCCTTCATTACAAATCAAAGCCAACTTCGGGTGCATAATCCGGGACTTTTTAAGAGTAGGAACAGAGGGGGCACCTGAGTGGCTCAGTCAGTTAAGCGTCTGTTCTTCAGCCCAGGTGGTGATCCCAGAGTCCCTCATGGGGGTGCGGAGTCCGGGATCATAACCTGAGTCAGGGTCCCTGCTCAGTGGGGAGTCTGCTTCTCCCTCTGCCCTTCCTCCTGCTCGTGCTCTCTCTCTTTCTCTCACTCTTTCTCAAATAAATAGATAAAATCTTTAACAAAAAGAGTAGGAATGGAAAAAAATATTTCTTGTTAATATGCCATTTTCAAACCTAGTGATAGTGGCCTCTTGGAATACCCTGTCTGGAAGGATTGTGGGGGGAAAAAGCACCAAGGTAATAACAATAATTCTATGTTAGCATTGCAATTTAAATGTAGTCTTTTATTGCCTGTTGATCAAGGAACTCAAATATAATACAAAATTTTATGATATTGATGACGTATTGATAGCTAACCGTTACTGAGTGTATTCTGTGCCAAGACATGCTGCTCACTTTACGTGATATATCCCATCCAGTCTGATACGGGTCCTGCCACGCGGAATGACTCCCTCTGTAGCATGGCCTAGAGTATGTGCATGAAGCTTACCAATTTGGCTGGTTTTTAAAAAAACTGATCTATCCCAATCTATTATGACCAGATTTCACAGGAAAGGAATGTGAGGACTCTGAACTTGTGTCTCACTTGATGAGCTGCAAAGAAGGAAGAGTAGCAATTTCTCCATTTGTTTGTCTCTCTGGAAACTCTGATAGTGATTTGCTTCAACCAAATACTCCAAACCATGTAAGTGGAGATGGGGTTTATAAATAAAAGATCTTTAAGAAAGAATTAGATTTAAACTTCTAGGCTGTTTAAGAAGGATTTGATATTTCGCAAATTGAAAAACAAAAATTCCAGGTGTATGAACAGAAATATCCAGGAAATGGTACTCTTGAGCCCTGTAGGATTTCTGTTTTTTTTTTCCGTGTTGGCCTGAGGAACCCTGCTCCATTATACAGAATTCCCAGCTTTTCTTCTGTCTTTATAGGTTGATGCAAGTTTGCTATGCATAAAGCACTTAAAACTATCTTCGGGCTTTCCCAGTATTGCTACAGAGGCCACAAATCCCATATATATATTCTGGATCACTGATGTCCAAAGTGGAGTACAGAGAACTAGCACATTGGGAACATGCTGGATAATCCACTGAATGCTGGAATCTTGTAGGAATTTAATGCATATTTTAACACAGTTTGTGAAAAAAATAAGTTTCGTGATATTTGATACGGTTAGACACTAGTGTCTCAATTCCATTCTCATCTCAAGTCAGTCTGTCCTCTGTTATGTAAAATAGTCTACCTAAAAGAATTTTGAGAAACTAAGTTGACCCTTGTGCATTTTATTTTATTTTTTTAAAAGATTTTATGTATTTATTCATGAGACACACAGAGAGGCAGAGACACAGGCAGAGGGAGAAGCAGGCTCCCCGTGGGGACCCCGATGAGGGACTCGATCCCGGGACCCCAGGATCACGACCTGAGCTGAAGGCAGGCGCTAAACCACTGAGTTACCCTGGAGTCCTGACTGTTGTGCATTTTAAATGGACACATACATTTTTATCACAAATTCAAATAATTTCTAATGATATAATTTCCAGCTTCAGATAAATGTTGATATGTTAAAATAATGCCACCATATCATTTTTAATGAATAAAATGGAATATGAATACTGAAGCATTTGGATACCCATAATTATAAAATTAAAAATAGTCAAGAATAAAATTTCTAATGACTTAATTATAAAATTAAAAACAGTCAAGAATAAAATTTCTAATGACTTAATTATAAAATTAAAAACAGTCAAGAATAAAATTTCTAATGACTTAAAATTTGGGACAGTTCTTTTCTCTTGGAGTTAGATCATACATTCCCTCACATAATGTAATTAATATATTTTTAAACACCAAGCCACCCTATCCATTTCTAAGCTTAAATAGTATGCAATTTCAATTTAATGGTTATTTTCTGTTAATTACAGAAACTTAAATATAATACGGATTATGAGGATTACTAAAAATAAAATTAATATTGTATTAGAAATATATGTATTAATGCAGTGGCTGAAACTATTTATAAATTAGTCCATATAACTAAGAATGAATATTTACTTATTTTCAGAATGAAACAGGGTTCCATCACTGAATTTCAATTTGAATGTTGAGAAACCTTATTCAAATAGATAAGTAGCTTAGAATTGAACAACTTTCGTTATGCCAGTGATACACAATTCTTCTGATTCCTTCTGAGTTGTTTGTCTCAAGTCACCTAGCAGTCTATTATCACAAATATATTTTTAATGTTCTTTTAATTAGCAACTTAATTAGAGCCACTTTAATTTTGTTGAATTCAAGGAATTGGAAGCAACCTAATTTAAAAGGGAAAAATGCACTTCTTATGTAGCCTTTAAAGTCATCCACTTTCTCATTAGGAAAGCAATATTGCTCTTTGTGGCTACCCTGTACGTTTTCAAACCCCACGTAAGTCTGAGGAAGCTTTTTGTTTTATAAGATGAGAGAAAAGCATTTATGAAAGGAGAGATGAGAAAGAATTTTTTTTTTTCACTGATCATGTACATGGTTTAAAAATGAACCTGAGACCACTGCTCAGGGCCTAGGGGAAGCTCTCAGGCTAGTTCTTTACCCTCGTCGAACGAACGGTGTCTTACGGAATGTGGAATTTTTGCATAGAAATAAGAGCGGACTGAGCCCCGCTTGTAAGATCAATGACTTTATGAAGGTTTTTTCCCTTGTATTTTATATCTATAATTACAATGAATTACTTATATAAGACGTTTGCAGCTAATCACATGGAAAACAAGGCATTTTGTTAAGTATTATAATTTCCCTTTTTCTCTATTTTACAATTAACTTAACGGATGGTCAGTACCTACCATTAACTTTTGGCTCCTTTCCATATGCAAATTTCCCCCTCGAGTTTTGGAGGGACTTGATACAGTTTTAATAGGATAAAATGTCTATGTCCTGTTGCTGCGCAGTCACCATCAATTAGAAGAGATCTTTAAGGTGCAGGGAATGAACTAAGACGGGCCTTTCGTTGTTCCTGATGGTGCGCTAGGGAAGAGCGTGGTTCTAGTTCATTTATTTTGAAGCATCCTGCACTGATGAAGATTTCCAGAGTATTCCTCGATGACAGCACGCCCTTTGCCTTACCCCACTCACTACATACAATTTCACTTTACTAGTATCCTAGTACTCTCAAGATTCTTTTGCTTTTATTGGTCGTTACCTTTTAATTCAATGTTAAATAGACATTCACGATATCTTTAAATCACGCATAGATAAGCTGTAAAGCATAAAACTAAAATGAAGACTCACGGACTCAACACCCATGGGCTCCTCCTCCATTTTATTCTCTTGTCTCCCCTCTTTTGCCTGGATGTCAATTATCCTGAATTTTGTGTTCTTTAATTCTTTACAAAACATCATATTCCAAAGAGCTTTTTATATTTGCTGCTTTTGTATGAAAAGCAAAGGAATCCTTACTGCAGTCTCCTGCATTTCTTGTTTCTGTTTTCTGGACTCAACTCCATGCTCCCAAGATCCGTCCACGTGGTCGCATGAAGCTCTATCTTATTTTTACTACTTCACAGTATTTCAGAGCCGTTGATCTATTCTCTTCTTAGAAACTGTTTGTTTCTAGTCTTCACTGTTACAAATGCGCTGCCACAAATGTCTAGTACATGTGCGTGGCAGTTTCCCCTTGAATGTAAAATCTTCTGGATTTTTGAGGTCACAACAGTTTTCTAGATCGTGCGAGAATAAGAATATTCCAAGAAACTCTTAATAATAAAAGAGCTTTCATGCTACTACCAAGCCGTTTGGAAAGTTGTACCGATCAGTGTATCGGAGTAGTTCTCATTGACCCCGTATAGTTGTAAAATAAGCAGACATCAAAAGCGAGTGACTTGTGTACCTCCTATTCTTATCTTTCTTCTCTTTCCCCCTATATCTTCCTTTTTATCCTGGTGGTGGTTGGGTTTTTGTGATTGGTAGAGTCGTTCAGTCGAACTCTTCAGACAGAAAAGGCACTGGTTCTCTGATACTCCGTTTACAAGGTATCTCTTAGGCCAATTAGGATAATAATAATAATAAAAAAATTAAAATTAGCCTTTGTTTTCTAGTGAGCCTTGCTGTGATTCTCATGGCTGGGTGGTTGGAAGTGTCCGCGTGCTCTGAGGCAGTAGGTTCACGGGCGGTACCAAGTCACCCTGTAGGCCTGCTTCAGGACGCCACCAACCCACTGTGTACGGAAGACACCCTCTGCCTTCATGGTGAAGAGTGTGCTTCAAGAAGGCCGAGTACAGAAAGGAAGTTCACAGCTCGGTGTCAGAGATCGGAGACTTTCTTTGCACGCAAATAACGAGAAGAGTTGTGTTTCTTTAGGTCGTTCTGCGCACAATTGGCATCGATCACAGTCGGGCTCCTGTGCTGTGGTCGCAGACATTTGACAACCAAGGAAGAAGAATGCCACTCAACGCTTATGCGCTTGATTTCTACAAACATGGCTCCTTGACTGGACTAGTCCAGGACAACAGGTGGGCTTATCCCCCTTCTCTTCTCCACCACTTAGAATCTTGCTCTCCTTCTGTCTCCACGTCTGCGTTTGTGTCTCTGGCCCCGTCTTCCTCTCTCCTTGCTACCTCCACCTCCAGTTCCATTGCTGTATCCGTCTCTACATCTTATACCTCGTGGATGAACCTAATGAATTTTAGGCAAAGCTTTTTATGATTTTAAGTAGAGTTGAATCATGCTAAATAATATACTGGAACTTTTTCCCTGCAGATCAATGATGAGAGAGAAAAACAAACTTTGTGTTATTTTTGTTTGTGGCTTACCGGCAAAATCTGGGGACTTAGACACCCTCGCTTGACCCAGAGATGTCCCCTACGATTATGTTTCTATACGTTCACAGATGTGTTTTTATTTGTTAACATCCTATTTATTCAATATAAGATATTTTAAAACTGACAAAGAATAACAAACAATGCGATACTCACCATTATCTGAGAAAAGCATATAAAAAGGCCTATGACTCATCTTAGGACTGAGCATAGGGCAGTTGTTTTAGCGCTTTGGCAAGGAAATCATTTTCCAAAACAGTAAGGCGGGGTGAACCCTCTTGGATTTACCCGAGAATAGAGAAATTGGCCCAGACACTGAGCATATAGATGTGGGAGGGACCTTCTTCACAGTAACCAGGAATTCAATAGACATTTTACATAAAATCTTGAACGGTCTTTATTGAATTAAAGGATTTAAAACTCGGGACACTAGAGAAATGTTTGATATTTTGGGGTTTGCTTGTTTTGTATTTCACAGCTCACTCACTGGATTTTACTCTTTTTTTTAAGTTTTTATTTTAATTACTCTGTGTTCGTCATGACGAGTGCCCTCCTTAATCCCCATCACCCATTTCACGCATTACCCAACCCCCCACCCATCCCCCGGTAAACATCCGCTTGTTCTCTATCGTTAAGACTCCATTTCTTGGTTTGCCTCTCTCTGTGATGTGATCTCTCTCTCTTTCTCTTCACTGGTTTGTTTTATTCTTAAATTACACAGAGCAGTGAAAGCCCTTGGTATCTGTTTTTCTCTGGCTGCCTTATTTCACTTGCTTTATGCTGTCTAGCTCCACCCATGTCATTGCAAATGGCAAGATTTCATTTTTTATGACTGGATAATATTTCATTAAATATATATGATATATAATAATACAGTGTTACCTATATATCTATATACATATACCTCTTCTTTATCCATTCGCGGTCGATGGGTACTCGGCTGCTTCCACATCTTGCCTGTTGTAAGTGATGCTGCTACAGACATGAGGGTGCATGTAGCCCTTTGAATCAGGGTTATGTTTTCTTTGGGTAAATACCCAGGAGTGTGATTGCTGGAGAGCAGGGTGGCTCTAATTTTAACCTGTTGAGGAAGCTCCACACTCCTTTTTCTCACAGTGGCTGTACCAGGCCTCACTCCACCAACAGGGCAGGACGTTTACTCATTATCCACGTCCTCACCAGCACCTGCTGTTTCTTGTGTTTTTTATTTTAGCCATTCTGCCAGGTGTGAGGTGATATCTCATTATGATTTTATTTTATTTTTTTTCATTATGATTTTAATTTGCATTTCCCTGATGGCAAGTAATGATAAGCATCTCCTCGTGTCTGTGGGCCATCCGTACGTCCTCCTTGGAGAAATGTCCTTTCAGACCTTCTGCCATTTTTTAATGGACTGTTTTTTTGGGTATTGAGTTTTATAAATACTTTATATATTGTGGTTGTGAGCCTTTATCAGATATGTCATTTGCAAATATCTTCTACCATCCCCTGGGCTTGTCTTTTCATTTTGTTAATTGTTTCCTTCATTGCAGAAGCTACTTTTTTTTTTTTTTTTAATTTCTTTTTTTGAGTCGGCTCCATGCCCAACATGAGGCTTGAACTCATGAACCTGAGATTAAGAATCCTACATTTTACCAAATGAGCCAGCCAGGTGCCCCTCAAGCTATTTATTTTGTAGTCCTAATAGTTTATGTTTGCTTTCATTTCCCTTGCCTCAGGAGACTAATCTAGAAAAAAGTTGTTCCATCCAGGGTCAGGGAAGTTATTGTCTGTGTTCTCTTCTAGAATTGTTATGGTTTCAGGTTTCACATTTAGGTCTTTAATCCATTTCTAATTTACTTTTGTATATGGTATAATGAAATTTTACAGTTTCATTTTTTTTTTAAGATTTTATTTATTTGAGAAAGGGAGAGAGAGAGAAGGAACAGGCCGAGGGTCTGAGGGAGAGGGAGAAGAAGACTCTCCGGTGAGCAGGGAGCCCATGTAGGGCTCGATCCTGGGATCCCTGGATCATGACCAGGGCTGAAGGCAAACACCTCACTGACTGAGCCCCCCAGGTGCCCCTTCCAGTTCCATTCTTCTGAATATATGGTGTCCAGTTGTTCCAACACCATTTGTTGAAGAGACTACCTTTTTTCCATTGGATATTCTTTCTTGCTTTGTAGAAGATCGATTGATCATATAATTTTGGGTTTACTGCTGGGTTTTGTATCTTTTCTATTGATCTATATGTCTACTTTATGCCAGTAACACTGTCTTCATCATTACAGCTTTATAATGTAACTTAAAGTTTGTAATTGGGATCCCTTCAGCTTTGCTTTTCTATTTCAAGGTTGCTTTGCTGTATTCAGAGTCCCACGTGGCTCCACACAAATTTTAGGATCGTTTGTTCCAGCTCTGTGAAACATGCTGGTGGTATTTTGATAGGGATTGCATTAAATCTGTAGATTGCTTTGAGTGATATAGACATTTTAATAATATGTTTTCTACCAATCCATGAGCGTGGAATGTCTTTCCATTTCTTTGTGTCATTTTTCATCAGCATTTTATAGTTTTCAGAGTACAGGTCTTTCAGCTCTCTGGTTAGGTTTATTCCTAGATATCTTGTTTTTGGTGCGATTGTAAATGGTATTGATTCCTTAATTTCTTTTTCTGCTGCTTCATTATCGGTGGATAGAAATGCAACAGGTTTCTGTGCATTGATTTTGTATCCTGTGACTTTACTGAATTCATTTATTAGTTCTAGCAGATTTTTAGTGGAGTCTTTCCAGTTTTCTATATATAGTATCATATCATCTGCAAATAGTAAAAGTTTTTACCTCTTCCTTACCAATTTAGATGCCTTTTACTTGTTTTTGCTGTCTGATTGCTGTGGTTAGGACTTCCAGGACTATGTGGAAGAAGGTGGTGAGGATGGACAGCTTGGTCTTGTTCCTGACCTTAGAGGGAAAGCTCTCAGTTTGTCCTCACTGAGGATGATTTTAGCTGTGGGTTTCTCATGTACAGCCTTTTTATGTTGAGGTATGTTCCCTCTAAACCTTCTTTGTTGAGGGTTTTTATCATGAATGGATGTTGTACTTTGTCACATGCTTTTTCTGCATCTATTGAGATGATCAAATGGTTCTTATCCTTTCTTTTATTTATGTGATGTTGGTTGCTTTGTGGATATCAAACCGCTCTTGTAACCCAGGAACAAATCCCACTTGATCATGGTAAATTATCATTTTTTAAGTATATTGTTGGATTTGGTTTGTTAGTATTTTATTGAAGATATTTGCATCTATGTTCATCAGAGATATTGGTCTATCATTCTCTTTTTTATGGTATCTTTATTTGGTTTTGGTATCAGGGCAATGCTGGCCTCAGAGAATGAATTTGGAGGTTTTCTTAACCCTTTTTATGTTTTGGAATATTTTGAGACTAGGTATTAACTCTTTAAATGCTTGGTACAGTTTGCCTGTGAAGCTATCTGGTCTTGGACTTTTGTTTGTTGGCATTTTTTTTATTACTAATTTGATTTCTTTACTGATATGCAGTCTATTCAAATTTTCTATTTCTTCCTGTTTTAGTTTTGGTACATTTTATACTTTTAGGAATTTAGAAGTTAGTTATTTTTTTCAGGTTGTCTAATTTGTTGGCATATCGTTTTACATAATATTCTCTTATAATTGTATTTTGGTTGTGTTGGTAGTTATGTCTCCCCTCTCATTTGTAATTAAAGGTTTATCAATTTTAATGATATTTTTTCAAAGAGCCAGCTTCTGGTTACATTGATCTGTTCTATTGTCTTTTAGTTTTTATATCATTTATTTCTGCTCTAATCTTCATTATTTCCTTCTTTCTGTTGGTTTTAGGTTTTGCTTATTGTTCTTTTGCTAAAGAACAATTTTGGTTATTGTTCTTGTTCTCTTTTGGGTATAATGTTAGGTTTTTTTTTATTTGAGAGTTTGTTTTCTTACTTATTGAGGTGGACCTGTATTGCTATAAACTTCCCTCTTAGAATCATTTTTGCTGCATCCCAAAGGTTTTGGACCATTATGTTTTCATTTACATTTGTTTCAATTTTTTTTAAATTTATTGCTTGATTTCCTGGTTGACCTGTTCATTGTGTTGTAGCATGTTATTTAACCTCTATATATTTGTGGTTCTTCCAGATTTTTCTTATGATTGAATTCTTAGTTTCTTAGGGTTGTGGCCACAAAAGATGTATGGTATGATTTGGATCTTTTTGAATTTGTTGAGGGTTGTTTTGTGGCCTATTATGTGATCTGTTCTGAAGAATATTCCATGTGAACTGGAAAAGAATGTGTATTCTGCTGTTTTAAGGTGAAATGTTCTGAATGTATCTGTTAAGTTCATCTGGTCCAGTGTGTAATTTAAAACCATTGTTTCCTTGTTGTTTTCTGTTTAGATCATCTGTCCAGTGATGTAGGTGGGATGTTAAAGTCCCCTACTATTATTGTGTTATTATCAATTAGTTTCCTTTATGTTTGTTATTAACTACTTTATGTATTTAGGTGCTCCCATGTTGGGTGTGTAAATATTTACAATTGTTATATCTTCTTGTTGGATTGTCCTCTTTATGGTTATATAGCATCCTTCTTTGTTTCTTGTTACAGTCTTTGCTTTAAAGTCTAGTTTGTCCAATGTAAGTACTGCTAGTCTGGCTTTCTGACCTCCATTTTGACATCCATTTGCATGATAAATGTTTCTCCATCCCCTCACTTTCAATCTGTGGGTGTCTTCAGGGCTAAAATGTTCTTCTAGGCAGCATATAGTTGAGTCTTTTATTTTATTTATTTTTTTATTCATTCTGTCACCTTGTGTTTTTTGATTCAAGTGTTTAGTCCATTTACATATGATGTAATTATTGGTGGGTATGCATTTATTGCTATTTTATTACTTGTTTTGTGGTTGTTTCTGAAGATTTTCTTTGATCCTTTCTTGTCTTTCTCTTTTTCATAGTTTGCTGATTTTCTTTAGTGATATATTTGGATTTCTTTCTCTTTATTCTTTGCGTATTTATTAGTGGTTTTTGATTTTTGGTTACCATTAGGTTACATCTTCTGCATATAGCAGTCTATATTAAGTTGATGGTCATTTAGGTGTGAGCCTATTCTTTACTCCCCTCCTCTCCATGTTTTAGATATGTGGTGTCTTATTTTACATACTTTTATTTTGTGAGTTCCTTGGCTGGTATTTTACAAAAAGATTCGTTTCTTTTGCTTTTGTGTTTTGTACATTCATACTGTCACTTTTGGTTTTTCATTTCCCCTCAAAGATATTTCTTGAAGGACTGGTGTAGTGGTCATGAAGTGCTTTAATTTTTGTTTGTCTGAGAAACTTTATCTCTTTTTCTATTCTGAATGATAGACTTGCTAGATACGGTGTTCTTGGCTGCAAGTTTTTTTTTCCCCATTCAGCATTTTGAATATATCATGCCACTTTCTTCTTGCTTGGAGAATTTCTGCTGCAAAACAAACAAACAAACAAACAAACAAAAAACCAAAATAACCCTGATAGCCTTATGGAGTTTCCCCTGTATATAACTGCCTTATTTTGCCTTGCTGCTTTTATTTATTTTTTAATCACTGTATTTTGGTGTTTTAGTTATGTCTTAGTGTGGATATACTTTTGTTGACTTTGTTGGGAATTCTCTATGCCTCCTGGATCTGGATATGTTTTTCCTCCTCCTGATTAGGGAAGTTTTCAGCTATCATTTCTTCAAATAAATTTATGTCCCCTTTTCTTTCTCTTCTTCTGGGACTTTTATAATGTGAAAAAATTTTTAAAGATTTTATTTATTTGAAGATAGAGAGAAAAAGAGTGAGAAAGGACATAAATGGGGAGGAGAGAGGGAGAGGGAGAAGCAGACTCTCCACTGAGTGGGGGAGCTGGACATGGGGCTTGATTCCAGGACCCTGAGGTCATGACCTGAGCCAAAGGCAGACACTTAACTGACTGAGCCACCCAGGCACTCCTATAATGTGAATGTCATTACATTTGATAGAGTCACTGAGTTCCTAAGTGTGTTCTTATTTTGCATAATTTTTTTTTTCTCTTTTGTTCAGCTTGGTTACTTTTTATTACTGTGTTGTCTAGGTCATTACTTTATTCCTCTACTTCCTCCATCCTGCTGTTCATTCCATCAAGCATGTTTGTCATTTCATTTATCAAGCCCTTTATTTCTGCTGTGTTATTCCTTATCTCTGTGTTAAGGTTCTCACTCATGTCTTCCACTCTTAAGTCCAGCGTGTATCTTTATGATCATTCCTTTAAAGTCTCTGTTTCACTTAGATCTCTGGCCATGGCCTTATCCTGTTCTTTCATTTGGGACACATTCCTCTGTCTTCTCATTTTGTATAAGTTTGCATCAGCTACTGTGTGTTAGGAAAGTCAGCTACTTCTCCTGTTTTTGAGCTTCATACAGAAAAACTCCTGTGTTGGGAGATGCAGTGTAGGAAGGGGTTTGAGATGGTCTTCCTGGAGAAAGGGTCCAGAGTGCTGGGACTAAGGCAAGTATGACTCAGAAGGGTGGTTCCATCAGAGCATGGCACGTGCAGAGTTTGTCATAAACAAGTTAGGTACTGAGTGCTGGCAGGGTACTGGTTCCTGCAAGTAGCCCTGTGCTTATGCTGAGGGGCGGGGGAGGGAAGTGGTGCTGACCAGTTTCTTTGTTCACAGAGGGGTCTCTTGTGAGCACTGTCTCTCTGGGACATGCTCTGAGAAGAGCAAATAACCTCCCCACTGTGTGCCACAGGCACTCTTCAAATTGCTGTTTCCATGCTATATATCTATGGGTTGTTGGCCCTGCCTTCTCTCTAAAAGTAGCTCTAATGACCCTGGGCCGTATCCGAGCCAAGCTCACTGACCTTTAAAATTCCAAGCTTTAAGCTTCACTGGTTGCAAGAACTCATGAAATTTGACCCCTCTCATTTTCCAAGCCAGTTGCTATGGGAAATCATCTTCCCTGTATACTCCGCTGTGTGCTAGTCTGTGTCTTGCCTGCTCCACTTTCATGGCTCTTACTCACTGCAGTGGCCATTATCCAGTTCGCTCCCAAACAACGTCTCTGCTCTTCATACCTTCAATGTGGTTTCTTGTCTGCCTTGATTTGTGGAGTTTTTTCTGTCAGTCTTCAGGTTGCTTTCTGGGATATTATGATGTTTTTATCATTATGTAGTTGTGTTCATGGGATGAGTCAAGCCTAGGGTCTTTCTACTCCACTACCATCTTCCCTCTTGGATGGGATTCTGATCATTTTTCAAATATGATTCATTATTGTAAATAAAATTGTGACATTAGTAAATAATTCATTTGATTTTTTTTCCATTTGATTCTCCAGCTCCCATTCACTCTCCTGAGCTTACAATTTTCCTATTTTGATTTTCTCCTGAGATGATCAGTCTCCTGTGTGTATTGATTATGTGTGGTTGTGATACGTATGACTTTTGAATTTATAATCATTATTCCTGTTGATTGAATCATCATCTAGGACTTGTGGCAAAATATTTCTAGTAAATATGTCTTGATGGACAAAAGTAATTTATTATCAACAAATCCAGCATTTCAGTATGAATTAAGTTCTTTAATGTTTTCATACTATTGATTTTCAAAATTATATTTTATTTAGGCTACATGAAGGAGCTGCATATGACTTGTTGAAAGATTTTGCACTTACCATTAAATCTATCAGGTATGTATGTTATATATTTTAAATATTGATTTCAGATTTTCCAAAAATTTAACCGTAATTTGAAAAACATTGACCTCATACTTAAAAGTGCCACTGAGCTTGTTAGATTGACAAATTTCAACTGCCCAAACATTTTGCAGAGCTTCTCTTCAACACCCTGTTGCACTGGTTTATAATAGGATTAATTCCAAATCCCATTTGACAGAAGGTTTCATTCAAATCAGAGCCCCAGCCTCAGGCACTGCGAACAGCAGGATAATGTTCCAAAGCCTCAAGAATTCCTAGATCCCAGTATTCTCAGTTTTCACAACCAGTGTCGGTGAGATACATGATACGTCAGAAGGCCCCTTAGGGCTCCACCAGGTCTCTGGTTTATATCAACTTACATATTCCAGACTCTCTTGCTTTATACAGTGTTTTTTCCAGCCTTTATCAGTCTGGTCTCCCATTTGGCTTCCTGTTTTTTATCCTGCCATTCTACTGGCATGGGGAATGTGGGACTCAGTGGGGACCCAGACAACTCTAAACTTTATATGGATACTTCCATCTAAGACTTTTTAGAAGGTCCATTATTAGGCCCTTCTAGTATTGCCTGGTTAAATATACATCTTTCTAAAGCCTGTAGTCTACACATACTTTAATACTTTATGTTTTTCCCTTTTCTACACTTACTTTAAAATTATATATCTTCACATACATGCACATATGTAATTTACCATGAATCTCTTCATGAAGCTCTTGGTATTCAGGTCATTGTTTTTTAATTTTTTGATATGAGATTAATCAGACCTGTTTGGAGGTTTCATACAGAGAATGAAACTATGGGGATGCTAGAGCAGAGGGAAATGCTCACTATCTTGAGCATCTCTAGGTAGTGTATTTCTTGAGTGGCTCATAGTTATTCAAGAGTACCCTAAGAAACTCCACAGACTTTGGTTTAATCTCAAAATCTGGTCCTAGGAATATCATTCATTCATTTATCTAAAATGTATTGAAATACTATTAGTCTGAGACATACATCTAAGGATTTGAGATGTACAGAATCAACAAATCTATCCCTGCTTTAAACATAATCTTACAGTGTAGTGTGCGGAAACTGACTTGTAAACTATTTCAAAGGCAATAAGGGGTAGGATGACAGATAATGGGGGCAACCTTGGATTCAGAGAAGGATTTTCAAATGAAGTAATTTTTTCACTAAGCCTTAAAGGATCTTAAGGGATGGGGCGGAGGAAATAGTGTTTTCAATGTAGAGAAATGAGAAAGGGTGGTCTGATATGTCAGGCGTAGGCTTCAATCTCATTCTACTGGCATGGGGAATGTGGGACTTGTCACAGGGGTGGGGAAAGACACTGAGTTGTTTAAAGCAACTTTAAAGGCAATTTGGACAGGCATTGGAAAGGGTCTTAATTCTCATATCATGGAGTTTGGACTTAATATGCTGAATAATGTATAGGTAGTACATAGGCATGAATATGCTATGGGTCCATGGCATATGGTTGGTTTATATACGTGGCAGAGACTCAAAGGCTATGAGACCCAAGCAGGTCAGAATGAGTGTGGATCTGAATTAAGGAAATTGAGTAATGATAGAAAAGAATGGTTGGTTGGAGAAATATTTATGAGATAGAATTCAGAGAAATTGTCAAAGTTCATGTAGCTGGTAATGATAATGAGGTTTCTATTTTAGTTATGGATACGTAAGAAACAGAAGTGAGGATGAAGCTTGAGGAGGACCAAGAACCAGAAACAATGACTTAGAATTTATACATGTCATGTAATACCTGTGGGAATTAATTCGAGGGGAAATGGTCAGTGTCATAATTATAGGTCTATGACTAGGAAGAAATTCAGTGTTATAGATACAGATCTGGTCATTCTCTGCAGTAGGTCAGTGAAGACACTAGGAAAAATTTTGGAACTCTAGTGGAACCAAGGTAGATAAGGAATTGCAAAAGGCTGATGAAATGTCAGATCCTGATTGTGGTCAGTACTTTATCAGCTCAGCTGCACTGTTCATTCTTGGATTTCCTTTCCTTTCTTTTCACCTGCATATTCATTTCTTGTTGCTGCCATAACAAACTACCACAAACTTCATGGTTTAAATCAGCAGAGATTTATTTTCTTGCAGTCCTGGAAGCCTGAAATCTGAAATGGGTCTAACTGGGTTACGGTAAAGATGTTGGCAAAGCTCATTTCTTTCTGGAGACTTTAGGAGAATCTCCTTTATTGTCTTCCACAGCTTCTAGAGGCTGCTGGCACTATTTTGATCATGGTTCCCTTCCATCTTCAAGGCCAGCAATGGTGAGGGAAGTCTTACATTGCATCACTCTGATGAACTCTCTCCTGCCAACCCTCTCACAAGAATCTTTGACTATATTGCCCCCACCCAGATAATCCAGGATAATTTTTCTTTTTTTTTTTTCAGGATAATTTTTCTATCACAAAGTCAGCTGATCAGCAACTTCAATTCCATCTGCCACCTTAATTCTCTGTTACCATGTAAACTAACATGGTCCTAGATTTCTGTGAATTAGAACACAAATAAATTTTTCTAAAGATTTTGTATTTATTCAAAATACAATGAGGACACTGATGCGGGACTCGATCCCAGGACCCTGGGACTATGCCCTGAGCAGAAGGCAGATGCTCAACCCCTGAGCCACCCAGGTGTCCCTAGAACACAAATAAAAGACACTATTCTGTTTATTACATTCTGTTTTAAATTTTTTTCTCACATATCTAGGTAAAGGAAGGAATATTTTGATTTTCAAAGAAGTAGTTACTTGTGGATTTCAGTATATACTGGACACGGTAGCCAAAAACATACAAAATAGACTCCAAAGAAATGTGTGGAGAAAAGGAAGGGACTTTGTGTTGCTGCTATTGAAGGGAGATGGGAGAAGGTTAGATGGGATTTGGTGGCCCTGAAAATCTTCTTGCTAATCGATATGAAGAGGAAGTGCATGGGAACTTTTTTGTTATATTATTATTATTATTATTATTATTATTATTTTCTATACAAGTTTTTTTAAAGGTAAATATATTTATCAGTATTCTTCATATTTTTCTGACATTACATCATCTAGTGGTATTTACTTAATTCTTCCTACCTGTAGAAAGTCCTTCTTAAAATACTGGCTCTCACTAAAATGTGTGCTCTGTGTGTGTGTGTGTTTCCATTTACAGTGTGTCCTTGCGTGAACTATGTGAAGATGAAGACGACAACGTGGTCTTAGCATTTGAACAATTGAGTAAAAGCTTTTCTGAAAAACTTGATGAAGTTTAAAAACAGAGACTATCCAGACCACTTAAAATGTTGCTATGGGCATTTTTCAAGTCATATTTTATGATCCTCATACTTTTTGTCAGAAATACACATATGATGGAGTGGAAAGAGCAAACACTTTGGATTCAGAATTGTGATCACACCTGTCATGTTCTCTTATAAATACCTTTAGACAAGTCATTTAATATTTTTTAATCTTGGCTTCTTTAGATAGTTGAATAATAATGCTTATATTTCAACTAGTTTATGGACTGATTGAGAAAATCCAAAGATTTTTGTGTGTGACCGAAGAAAAAATTTTACTTCGAGAAGTGTAAACAAATATGACATTCTCAGCATTTTCCTCCTCGATGTCATAATTTGTAAAAGTCTATCAAGGCTAGAAAAAGCTATTACAGTATCCTGGAGTAGAAATATATTTTCTCTAATTAACTTAAATGTGATTATATGACTTAGATATATATTTTACCATCTCGTAATCTTGACTTACTTTTTAAAAAAATATGAATGACAGTTTTGGCATAAGTCCCATGAGGCTTTAAAATAAAATATAGCTGGTGATTTGGCTTGATTTTAATTGTATATAAATGACTGAAAACCCACAAATAAATACAATGGGTGTAATCAATTTATCATTGGTCTCTTTGTATTAAGTCTGTACATCTTTCAATCCATTTGCACACATCTGGATTTTATATATAATAAATAATTTATGTTTAATAACTTTCCCTCCATAATCTAAGCCTCAGATTATAGTTTTTGAATCTATTTTAGGCTCTAAACTTGAGCAGAACATTTTATCCTCAGAGCTAAAGGTCTGCTCTCTCCTATCTATGTCTTACTGAAGATAATCTTTTGTATGATATTATTTATACATATATTAATTGGCTTAGAAATACACCTGTGGCTGAGTGAAGTAAGTCAATTGGAGAAGGACAAACATTGTATGTTCTCATTCATTTGGGGAATATAAATAATAGTGAAAGGGAATATAGGGGAAGGGAGAAGAAATGTGTGGGAAATATCAGAAAGGGAGACAGGACATAAAGACTCCTAACTCTGGGAAACGAACTGGGGGTGGTAGAAGGGGAGGAGGGCGGGGGTGGGGGTGAGTTGGTGACAGGCACTGAGGGGGGCACTTGACGGGATGAGCACTGGGTGTTATTCTGTATGTTGGTAAATTGAACACCAATAAAAATTATTTTATTAAAAAAAAGAAATAAATCTGTGGTTCATTTTGTCTGGAGATAAAGGAATAATACTCTGTTACCTGGAACTGACCCATTCCTGCATGTGCCATGTTAGGAGACTCCAATTTCTTCAGACTAAACCCATTCATATTATTTTAAATTGTGCACTGCAACAATTGCTGAACACAAAATACTTAGAAATTAAAGTGATTTCTACTGACCTCTATACTCAAAACACTGATACACAATATTAATAGATTGTCACGTCACATTAGTTTCTACCTTTTAATTGTGGTTTCATAAATCTGATGGAGACATGAAGATTTTTTTTCCATATGACTGAGCCAATCTGGTTCCCTAATTTTTAGAGGTAAAATAGGATTATTTCCTATAACCTGTCATTCTGCTAAAAGGGAGTTGTATCTAACCTTTTTGGGGTGGGTCTAATGGGAAGCTTCCTTTGTTTCCTTTTTGACTTTTAGCAAAAACTTTAAAAAGTAACTTGGAACAACTTATGAAAAGAGAGATTATACAGGAACTCTTTTATGCTCCATTTGTTGTAATAATGTGAAATTTTTCTTTCTGTGAAACATGTGCAGAGACCCTTGTGAGATTTACTGGAGAAGCATTATTATCACCATAATTTATTCCTTTTCCTTATGAGAGGAGAAAATCATGTTGGCATTAGGTCTATAAAGGGTCTTCTATAAGAGCCATTTATTAAAAATTTGTATTTTGATAAATACAAATTATAGGTGCAAATGCTGGCATAAGAAATAACATACTATGCTTGCTTCGGCACTGCATAGGTTAAAATTGGAATGATACAGAGATGATTAGCATGGCCTCTATAGAAGGATGACATGGAAATTTGTGAAATGTTCCATGTTTAAAAAAAGAAAAATAAAAAACCCATACATATATGGTTAATAATATATGACAAAAAGGCCACATACTAGTTACTGATGAAATCATAACCTTATGAAGAAGTGAAGCTTTCCCTTGGCCCAGTTACTGATTCATGTAAAAAAAAATGTATATATATACATATATAAGCCTATATATATATAGGCTTAAACTTCTCCTAACATGTCCATATCTTCCTTTCTTTTAATAAAAGTCAAAGACAGAGCAGTCCCATTCCTCCTTGGTCTTCCTTTGTGCAACCAAAGTAACTAGACATAACACAAAAACAATAGGAAACTTGTGACTTGAGAAATGACATGACACTGAGTTTTCTTACTGTCTCTTGTAGTCTGAGGAGAGGCTGATCATGACCTCACTTCACCATTTCCAGGTGCCATTGGGACCATCCAGCCACTCCCTGACCTAGCATCTATGCGAATAAACAAGACGGTATGAGGTGGAGCTAATTAGAACCCCACTTTTACCCCCTTCCCTGGTGTGTGTGTATTGAGGAGGGAGGATGCTGAACCTCTTCCCTCAAACAGCATTAGTAAGAAAGAATGAGTTGGTGACGAGTCCTTTCACAAGAGACTAATCAACGCTGTCCCGCATCCATTCCTGTGACCGCTGAGCTCCCATCCTCATCCTAAAACAACAGAGCAGTGTGAGGGAACCCTGTTTCCCCTTCCCTGTTGTGGGCAAGGCCTAGTAGGGAAGGTCCATACATATCCCCACTCAGAGGCAAGGAACAAGGCAGTGAAAGCATGATTCCACTTTCACCAGGGAGATGTCAGGAGCCTGCCAGCAAAGCTGAACTTCAATACGTCACTCTCTGCATGGAGGCAATGTGAGCTTGGGCTCCTATAGCCAGCGTGATGCCAGCAGGTCTAGAGGAAAGCTGAACTGCCACCCACCCCATTCCTCATGCTACACCTTACCTCACTTTCTAAAAAAGCATATTAAATAGGCTTGAGAGTCCCCTAGCGTAATATCTAAAATGTCCAAAGGATACAGTAAAAAGCCATTCATCCTATCAATAGAGAAATCAAAACCTGAATGAGAAAAAAAACAAAAAACAAAAAACAAAACTGATACTTATACCAAGATAAAGTTAATGTTGAGATTAAATTATAAGGATTTTACAGTATCTGTCATTAAAGTATTGCAACAAGCAAATGCACATGCTCTTTTATTAAAAACTTATTTATTTTAGACAGAGAGAGCATGAGTGGGAGGGGCAGAGGGAGAGAGAGAGAGAATCACAAGCAGATGCCATACTAAGTGAAGAGCCCGACAGGGGGGCTGATCTCACGACCCTGAGATCAAGATGTGAGCCAATATCAAGAGTCAGTTGCTTAACCAGCTGCACCACCCAGTCTCCCTACAATTGCACATTCTTTTGAGACAAATAAAAAATAGAAAATCCCAGCAAAGATATAGAAGTCAAAAAAATATGGAGATGACGTATGATGGATTTGGTAAACTTTCAGTAGATCAACAGAATTTGGCAATCTGAGTAACAGAAAGTAGACTGAAAAAGAACAAAGAAAGTTTTAGAGACTAGTGAGACAATACAAAAAAAAGCTAATGTTCATAAATTGGAGTCTCAGAGGAGAGAAAACTGGGTGGGGTTGAAAATATGCTCAAATAAATAATGGCTGAAAACTCCCCAAATTTAGGAAAAAAAAAAAAAAACTACACCTATAGAGTGGACTCCATGCAAAGCAAAAATCATAATGAAATTTCTGGAAACAGAAAATGAAGAAAAAATCTTGGAAGCAGACAGAGAAAAACAACACATAACCAATAGTAGAATACAAATTCAATTGACATTGGGTTTCTCATCTGAAACCAGGAAGGCCAGAAGTGGCACAGTTTTCAAGAACTGAAATTTTAAATATCTACCAATTAAAAATTCTATATCCAGTGAAAATATTTTTTTTTTTTTAGAAATGAAGAGAAAATAAAAACTGTCCACTCAAAGGAAATGGAGATAATTTTCACTAGCAAAACTATCCTTCAAGAATCGGTAAAGGAAGCCCTTTATATTTTTTAATTTGTTTTTATTGGAGTTCGATTTGCCAACATAGAACATAACACCCAGTGCTCATCCCATCAAGGGCCCCCCTCAGTGCCCGTCACCCAGTCACCCCCACCCCTCACCCACCTCCCCTTCCACTACCCCTAGTTCGTTTCCCAGAGTTAAGAGTCTTCATGTTCTGTGTCCCTCACTGATTTTCCCCACTCATTTCTTTCCCCTTTATTTCCTTTCACTATTTCTTAAATTCCCCATATGAGTGAGACGATGTGATGATTGTCCTTCTCTGATTGACTTTCTTCACTCAGCATAATACCCTCCAGGTCCATCCATGTGGAAGCAAATGGTGGGGATTCATCGTTTCTAATAGCTGAGGAATATCCCACTGTAGACACAGACCACAGCTTCTCTGTCCATCATCTGTCCATGGACACTGAGGCTCCTTCCACAGTTTGGCTATCGTGGCCATTGCTGCTAGAAACATCGGGGTGCAGGTGTCCCGGCGTTTCACTGCATCTGTATCTTTGGGGTAAATCCCCAACAGTGCAATTGCTGGGTCGTAGGGCAGGTCTATTTTTAACTCTTTGAGGAGCCTCCACACAGTTTTCCAGAGTGGCTGCACCAGGTCACATTCCCACCAACAGTGCAGGAGGGTCCCCCTTTCTCCGCATCCTCTCCAACATCTGTGGCTTCCTGCCTTGTTAATTTTCCCCATTCTCACTGGGGTGAGGTGGGATCTCATTGTGGTTTTGATTTGTATTTCCCTGATGGCAGGTGATGCGGAGCATTTCCTCATGTGCTTGTTGCCCATGTCTAGGTCTTCCTCTGTGAGATTTCTCTTCATGTCTTTTGCCCCATTCATGATTGGATTGTTTGTTTCTTGGCTGTTGAGTTTAATAAGTTCTTTATAGATCTTGGAAACTAGCCCTTTATCTGATAGGTCACTTGCAAATCTCTTCTCCCATTCTGTAGGTTGTCTTTTAGTTATGTTGACTGTTTCTTCTGCTGTGCAGAAGCTTTTTATCCTGACTATGTCCCAATAGTTCATTTTTGCTTTTGTTTCCCTTGCCTTCATGGATGCATCTTGCAAGAAGTTGCTGTGGCCAAGTTCAAAAAGGGTGTTGCCTGTGTTCTCCTCTAGGATTTTGATGGATTCTTGTCTCACATTTAGATCTTTCATCCATGTTGAATGTATCTTTGTGTCTGGTGTCAGAGAATGGTCTAGTTTCATTCTTCTGCACGTGGCTGCCCAATTTTCCCAGCACCATTTATTGAAGGGACTGTCCTTTTTCCAGTGGATAGTCTTTCCTGCTTTGTTGAGTATTAGTTGACCATGGAGTTGAGGGTCCATTTCTGGATTCTCTATCCTGTTCCATTGATCTATGTGTCTGTTTTTGTGCCAGTACCACACTGTCTTGGTGACCACAGCTTTGTAGTACAACCTGAAATCTGGCATTGTGACGTGGATGGAACTGGAAGGTATTATGCTGAGTGAAGTAAGTCAATCAGAGAAGATAAAGAACAATCATTATATGGTTTCACTCATACGGGGAATATAAAAAATAGTGAAAGGGATTAACACGGAAAGGAGAGAAAAAGAGTGGGAAAAATTAGAGAGGGAGATAAACCATGAAAGACTCCTAACTCTGAGAAACAAACAAGGGGTAGTGGAAGGGGAGGTGGACGGGCAGATGGGGTGACGGGGTGACAGGCACTGAGGGGGGGCACTTGATGGGATGAGCACTGGGTTTTATACTATATGTTAGCAAATTGAACTCCAATAAAGAATATATATGTATGTTTTTACATATATATTTTTATTTTATTTATATATATATGATGATAAATGGGGGTAAATTATTATCTAAATTTAAAAATTCAAATAACACCTTAAATAAAGAGATAAAATATGTTACAATAATAAAAAATTCAGGAATGAGAGTTGTTTGAGGTAATATTCAAGGGGAGGATAAAATCATTGATAAACTTGGGCTTCTTTTCCTTTATAGACTTATTTATTTGTTTTATGAGAGAGAGGGAGAAGGGAAGGAGCAGAGGAAGAGGGAGAGAGAAACTCAGGCAGCCTCCATGCTGAGCGCAGAGCCTGGGCTCAATGCCATGACCCATGAGATCATGACCTGATCCAAAACCAAGACTGGGATGCTTAAGTGACTGAGCCTCCAGGCATCTCAGTTTTGGACTTTTATAAACTAAATAAATTTATATAAATTATATAAATTTGTCAGTATCTATTGAGAGAACAGAATTTGAGTGTATAATGTCCAAACTACAGAAGAAAATAAATAGCATGAGAAACATCTAAGGCAATCAGAAAGTAATCAAGAAAGCAGATAAAAAGATTTAAAATACAAAGCACAATATATAAAAATGGTAGCTACATTTAGTTACAATGGTAGCTAAATATCAATTGATATTTGATATATCAAATATATCAATTATATTAAATATATTATATTGAGGTTCTTGCTTTGCCTCTGATTTTATTCCTTACTCTTTTCTCTTAGAAATCTTTTAATGTAAAAGTAATACTCCTTTTATAACCTATTGCTTTTATTTATGCAAAGGGAAAAAAGAATGCTTATGGAATGGCTTTGGTTTCACATCACTTTGTATTCTAGAAATGGTAGAAAATTGTAAAATTAAGGGAAAACATTTAAGTGAATGGAGATCTCTAGGAGATTCACAATTATTTCCTCCTAATGAAATGTAGTTTGCATTTTTGGCGACACTAGCTTCCCAATTTAAGAGGTGAATAAGATCCAAATTATTTTGGGCTATTTTAAAAATACTATTTACTATTATCATTGTGGTGAAGTACACATAAATAAAATAAAAAAAAACATTGCAGATGCAGAGAACTATTTAACAACATTTGGTGCATTCGTAATGTTGTGCAACAACTAACTCTATGTAGTTACTAAACATTTTCATTAACCCAAGGGGACAGTTTGTACCATTAAATTGTAACTCTCAATGTCTCATTCCTTCATTCCCGCAACCTTTGGCCATTTACTAATCTGTTCTCTGTCTATATGGATTGACCTACTCTGGATATTTAACAGGAAAGGAATCATACAATATATGTGACCTTTTGTGTCTGACTTTTTCCACTATCAGAAAGGCCCATACCTGTTGTAGCATTAACAGAACTGTACTCCTTTTTATAGCTGAATGCTATTCTTTCGTATGTTATGTACAGTTTGTTTACTTAGTTGATGAATATTTAGGTTGTTTCAATTTTGGGTTATCCTGAACTCCTGTGAACATACATGTACATATATTTATTTGAGTACCTGCTTTCATTGCCTCGGTATATCCCTAGGAATAGAATGACTGGGTCATATAGTTACTGTAAGTTTAACTTACGGAGAAATCTCACCACATCCGTAATTTTCCTTTTTAAAAAAAAATTCTAGGGGGCCATTCTAGGGGGGTGTGAAGTGATACATATCTCATTGGGGTTTTGATTTGTATTTCCCTAAAAAATAATGAAGTTGAGCACCTATTCATGTTATGACACAATGTATATATTCTCTTTGAAGCAATGGGTTTTTAAGTCCTTCACCCGATTCTAGTTGAGTCGCTCTTTGTTCTTGATTTGTAGGTATTCTTTGTATGTCTTAGATATAAACCCTTACCAGATATATGATTTGCAAATATTTCTCCTATAAGGTATCTTTTCCATTTCTTGATAATGTTCTTTGGTACATCAAGGTTTTTAATTTTGATGTAATCCAGCCTATTTTTGTTGTTGTTCATGCTTTTGGTGTATATATAAGAATTCATTTGCAAATCCAAGTTAATAAAGATTTATCCCTACCTTTTGTTTCCTTTTTAAAAAAGAATTATTTATGTATTTTGGGAGAGACGGAGAGGAAGAGAAAGACAAGAGACAGTTGGGGGTGGGGACAGAGGGAGAGAGAGAGAATCTTGAGCACAAAGGCTGAACCAGGGCTCGATCTCAGAATCCTGAGATCATGACCTGAGCTGAGATCAAGAGTTGGATGCTTAACCAACGGAGGCCCCAGGAGTTTTCATCTGGGAATGTTCAGGTTTAGCTGTTGAGTCCATTTAAATAAGTTTTGAGAAATATCATTGATACATTTTTAAAAAATTAATATATATATATAAACCAATATATATTAAAAGCTCTAGCTTTTAAACCAGGGAAATGTCTCTTCCAACTTTGTTCTTTGCATTCAATATTGTGTTGGGTATTCAACGTCCTTCGCAGTTCCATATTAATACAAGTTTGTCTTTTCTACTTCTAAAAAGGGACGTGTGGAAATTCTGATAGGGATTGCAAAGAATCTATAGATCACTTTGGGTAGCATTGCCATCTTATCAATATTAACTCTTCCAATCCATAAACAAAAGGTGTACTCCCATTTTTTAGCTCTTCTTTAATTTCTTTCATCAATGCTGTATTTTCCAGCATACAAGTCTTCAGACTGGGTACATTTATTCTTAGGTATTTTATTTTTTAGATGCTATTGTAACTGGATATTTTTCCTTAATATCCTTTCCAGGAAGTGCCTTGCTTGTGTGTAGAAAGACGACCGATTTTTGAGTGTTGATATTGAACTCTGCAGCTATAAAATTTTTTAGCTCTGATACTTATTTTGTGGCTTCTTCAAGATTTTCTATATATGGGATCATGCCATCTGTGTGTAGAGAGTTTAGCTTTTTCCTTTCCAATTTGATGTCTTCTTTTTATTCTTCTTACATCATTGCTCTGGCTAGTACTACCAGTAAATGTTGAATAGCAATGATGGAAGTGGACATCCTTGTTGTGTTGCTGATTTTAGAAAAAAGCTTTCAGTCCTTTATTATTATGTTAGCTGTTTTCATAAATGTTCTTTAGTATATTGAGAAAGTTCTCTTGTATTCCTAGTGTACTGAGTGTTTTTATCATGAAAATACTTTTTTTCAAATGATTATTCTTCATTAACTGAGGCGATCATATAGCTTTTTTTTACCCACCTTCTTTCTATTAATATAGTATATTACATTGATTGATTGTCTTATGTTGAATCACTCATGCATTCTTGGATAAATCCCACTGAGTCATAGAGTATAATTTTTTAAATATGCTGTTGGACTCAGTTTGCTGGTATTTTATTGAGGATTTTTGAATCTATATTTATAGGGATATTGGTGTGTAGTTTTCTTTTCTTCTGATCTCTTAGTCTGATTTTAGTGTCAGGCAATACAGGGCTCAAAGGATAGTGAGTTAAGACATATTTTTTCCTCTTCTGGTTGGAAGAGTTTGAAAAAGATTGGCACTTACTCTACTTTAAATGTTTAGTAGAATTTGCCAGTGAAGCCAGCTGGGATGGACTTGTTGTTGTTGTTGTTGTTGTGAGGTTTTTGATAACAGATTTAATTTCTTTGCTTATTATAGGTTTTATTAGATTTTCTATTTCTTTCGAGTTGGTTTTGATAATTTACGTACTTCTAGGAATTTGTGAATTTAATCTGATACATGTATATATCAGATACACATACATATATATAAATACATATATCAGATTAAATACATACATTAATAATTAATTATATAATACAACAATATTGTGATTATAATAATTATAATATTAATTATATAATATATAATTATATAATATATAATATACATGTATAGTTAGTTGTTCACAGCACTTCTGTATAATCCTTTGTATATTTGTAGCATCAGTAGTAATGCCCTCATGTTCACTTATAATTTTATTTATGTCTTTTTTTTTCTCTGTAAATATAACTAAATGTTTGTCAATTTTGTTGGTCTTTTCTGAAATCTAACTTTTGTTTTATTGAGCTATTATTTTTCTATTCTGTTTTATTTATGACCAACTAATCATTTTTATTTCATTTCTTCTGCTTAAGTTTTAGATAACTCTCCTTTTTCTAGTTCTTTAGGGTACACAATTAGTTTGTTGAATTCAGATCTTTCATTTTTTTCAATGAAAAAGGCATTAACTGGTATAAATTTCCTCTGAGTACCACTTTATCAATATCTCATAAATTCTGGTATGCTGTGCTTTTACTATCATTTATTTTTGAGTGTTTTCTAATTTTCCTGAGATTTTTTTCTCTGACCCATTGTTTACTTTTTTCCATATAGTTGTCAATTCCCCAATGCCCCTCATGTTAATGAGTTTTGGCTTCACTCCTTTATAACCTGAAAAGATACTTTGTATGACTTAAGTATTTTTAAATACATTGAAACTTGTTTTGTAGACTAACATATGGTCTCTTCTGGATAATGTTTGTACAGGAGAATAATGTATATTCTGCTGTTATTGGGTATGTTGTCCTTTAGGTCCAGTTGGTTATGATATTGTTTAAGTAGTTATTGCCCTACTAATCTTCTGTCTAGATATTCTGTCTATTATTGGAAGTAGGGTGTTGACGTCTTCAACTATTATTTTAGAACTGTCAGTTTCTTTTTTAAAAAATATTTTTTTAAATTAACTAATTTATTTATTTATTCATGAGAGACACAGAGAGAGAGAGAGAGAGAAAGAGGCAGAGACACAGGCAGAGGGAGAAGCAGGCTCGATGCAGGGAGCCGGACAGGGGACTTGATCCTGGTACGCCGGGGTCACACCCTGGGCTGAGGGCAGGCCCTCAACCCCTGAGCCACCCAGGGATCCCAAGAACCATCAGTTTCTTTCCTTCATTCTACTAATGTTCACTTCGGATGTTTGAGGGCTCTTTTGTTTGATATTTACGTATTTTTAATTGTGATGTGTTCTAGATGAATTAAACCTTTAATCAGTATATAATGTATTTTTTATCCATTGTAACAGGTTTTTTTTTAAAGATTTATTTATTTATTCCAGAAATGGAAAGAGAGAGAGAGAGAGAGAGAGGAAGGACAAAGGGAGAGGGACAGAGAGAGTCCCAAACAGAACCCCCACCGAATGCAGAGCCCAATGTGGGGCTTGATTTCACAACCCTGAGATCATAACCTGACCCAAAATCAAGAGTCAGACATTTAACCAACTGAGCCACTTCAGTTAGTTAGGTCCCCTCTCTTGAAACAGTTTTTTTTTTTTTTTTTACTTAAAGTTTATTTTGTCTGATATTAGTATAAGCCACTCGGCTGTCTTTTATTTGCTATTTGTATGCAATATATTTCCCCATCATTTCACTTTTAACATCTTTGTGTCTTTGGGTCTACTGCCTCGCCTTCCACTTTCTGCTTGGACTAATCCTAGAGCTCATGAGTTGAAAGCATAAGATCTTCTCAAGTGTTTTTAGCCATGTGTCCTGCCTTAGGTATGTGAATGGCTTACATCCCCCTGTATAGGGGGAATGTATAGATTTCCCAAATTTTCTTCACAGGTTTTTATTACTCAGTTGTACTGCTTCAACTGTAATCTTTTGCTCCAGACAGCTGCAGGTGGCTCATTTGTCTTATAATTTTTTCCCCCTTGAGTGAGTTCTGAGTTGGACCAAACAAAGACAAGTGCCTCACCTTGGTCTTTTAGGAATCTCCCAGACAGAAGAGACAGATAAACATATTCTTTGTTAGTAAGCTAGCGGATCCCTGGGGCGCTCAGCGGTTTAACACCTGCCTTCGGCCCAGGGCGTGACCCCGGGGTCCTGGGATCGAGTCCCACGTCGGGCTCCCTGCATGGAGCCTGCTTCCCCCTCTGCCTGTGTCTCTGCCTCTCTCTCTCTCTCTCTCTCTGTGTCTCTAATGAATAAGTAAATAAAATCTTAAAAAAAAAAAAAAAATAAGCCAGATCTGCTCCTTCCGGAACTAGGAACCCGAAGTCCACATTAGGGGCAGGCTGCTGTCTTCAAGACTGTCACTGAGCTGGGAGGAGGATGGAGAAATAACAAATAGAAATATCACAAATTTTTCCTACTTTCTGTAACTTTTTTCTTGATTCAGAGTCACTATTTTTCAGAGTTCTGACAAAGTTAATTCTGACAGTTTTTGCATGATTGTTTTGGATGCTTCTGTGGAGGGATGGGCTCTTAAAGCAAACTACTTTGCCATTTTCAGTGACATCACATACAAGTTTAACCTCCTTAGGGCTAAACTGAGCATAGTAAAATACTGAATACAATGGACATAAATCCCTCTCTGCAGTCTTTCCATATCTGATTTAATTTTGTCTCTGGAATGGCCAGGAATTCAGGGGTCATTTAGTATTTCCTGTACTGGAAGTTAATAACACACCAAAAGCAAATTTATTCCTTTAAACATTTTTTTCCCTACAGCTTAAATATGGGAGATGCTTTTGATTTAATCAGAGATTTTTCACTTGTTATTCGATCCATCAGGTATAGTAAACATTTGGGCTAATATAAACAGCTAAACGTCATTAAGTACAAATAACAATGATAATAACTTAAACACTTATTTTTTTTTTTTACAGGATTTTACTAAGTGAATTATGTGATAGTGAAGATGATAATGTTATGTTGGCATTTAAACAACTAAGTGAAACATTCAAGACAAAACTTTGGGTAACAAAAAGACATTGAGAATGTTAATCTTTATTGCTGTGATCCTGGAAAATAGAAATGGTGAAGAAATATTCCCACCCTTTTGTGTTTCAGAAAATGGCCTACTATATAGAACCATTCTTTCTCATATGACTTAGATAAGACTTGCACATGACCCCTGTTTACCCGTAACAATCCTCAACACGCCCTTCAAATTCCTACTCTTTGTCTCATAAATGATTAATTGAACTATTCTCCCCTACTGACCAATCTGGACAAATTGTAGGCTAACTTGACTAAACTTTACTCAGGTTTCTCCTTTCCTTGGACTTTCATCCACCCTTTGGTTCCTGCTGAAAACTAACTGGAGGCGTCCCCAGATCAACTGTCCATTCTCAGTTCAATGACTGGCAACGTTAACCAGAGAGATCCCCACGTGGATTGTCCAGTCACACTACAAGTTCATCCCATTCCTCCACACTCGATTCTTTCCAGCCTTGTTTATTCATTCCCATAAATCAAACATCCTTTGCTGGTTGATTCTTGAGCCCCCTGCAAACCTCACGGTCAGAGCATCCTTTCTGTTGCAGTAGCCCTTCTTTCCCTATTGCAGCTCCTCTCTCCATTTATTGCAATAGTCTTTTTGAATAAAATCTCTCCCTATCTAAGTCCAGATTTGATTTTGATTTGACAACACTGTGCCATACCAAAGAAAAAGCATTACCTAGCTAAAGTATAAATTCCACAATGTCCTAAAGTGCTACACAAAAATGTCCTAACCAGGAAAATTTTAATTTAAATATCTAAATTATCAGTAGGAATTCTAACAATTTTGCTTGTTTTAAAACTCTTAGCTGAAAAAAATTGTAGGATAACTATGCTTAATATTTCAAACAATTACTACCTTTGACTGAAATGCTAATGAAATATTTTTTATTTTTATTATTTTTTTATTTTTTGAAATATTTTTTTAAAAGATAGAAGTCAAAGCCAATTTAAAATATGACATATACCTCAGCAGCAAGTTGAAATATTGTAAATGATTTCAGAAGTCTAATTATTCTGAAATATTTCATGTTGTGCCCATTCACTGTGTTCTAAATGTCCTGTATCATTTTTGCCTGTAAAGAAACAGGTTCTGAATATATTTTTCACTTCTGAGACTGATTGAGACAGATCTACAGGGAATGGTCTACAGGCTATTGAAAAAACATTCCATGTAGAATAGAGGACTCCTATCAACTTCACCAGTTCCTCTAGATTTATTGCATGCGTCCTCATTTTCCTTGGTTGCTGCTTCCTGGGATCTTGGGTTTTGTCTTTTCCCTTGTGTATATTGGGAGCCCTCTGTTGTGGACTCACCTGTCCCTGTTTCTGCTTTTATTCTTGCCTAGTTTGTGGCATCAATCTAGATGGTCTCCCCAAACTGACCTTGTGAGTATTTTTCCCTTGCTGCTCCTAATTTACTGAATCTTCAGACATGCAAGGGGCCAGGCTTTCCTGATGGTACAAAGCACACAGTAACTTCCAAATGACTTTGATGTGGATGTTAAGAAGGAAAGACAAAAACAATAAGCAATGACTTTTATGACACTGCATGGGCAAATGTTGGGTTGGGTAGGTGCACGTATTTAAAAAATGGGCTAGAAATAAACTGCCTTTACCAGAATGGTTGTCAGATGTACTCACCCTCAACCCCCAACTCATGTATGCACTCCCACACAGACATAGACATCCATTTTCACATCTGGTTCTCTTACACATCTACGCCTGACAACCGTCTACCTGGCTGCATCTTGCAGTTTTATAGCTTCATTTTCTTTTAAATAAAGGCAGCTTTAGACGTTCACTGTAGCTTTATTGCATTTGTAAGAAAATCTTGAAAATTTCTCCAAGGGGGTTGGCTACACACCGTGTTTTCCCCATGCGTGCTAAGAACAGCTCTAAGTAGATTTTCTTGTAGGGAATTTATAATTCACATTTAAATAAAATATATTTGGGGACGCCTGGGTGGCTCAGCAGTTGAGAGTCTGCCTTTGGCCCAGGGCGTGATCCCAGGATCAGGGATCGAATCCCACATCGGGCTCCCTGCAGGGAGCCTGCTTCTCCCTCTGCCTATGTCTCTGCCTCTCTCTCTGTGTCTCTCATGAATAAATGAATAAAATCTTTAAAAATAAATAAATAAAATATATTTCAGTGAAATTTTTATTATTCCATTAGACACAATTCAGTAAATTTCTGATTTCGAAGATAAGTACAAATCCAGTCTCATGTACTTTTATCCATAGATTTTTCTTTGGCTTACAATGATTTTAAAGAGAAAAGAAAATATGATTCTATAGTTTTGCTATAATGTTTCTAATGATGCAAACTTATCGCAACTCTGTATTTTGACATGTTTCTGAAGAGGAGTGCAGTGTCCTTTGACTTAGTAGTCTTCAGCATCCCCAGCGCAGATGGCAAGCAGAGCTTTCTCATAATGCCCTGAAGCAAAATTCTGAAACAAACAAACAAAAACAATGTATTTGAAATAAAATATCTTAGTGTTTCTAAAAATGAAGCATGATTCTTCTGAACTGCTATGAGAAAGATCCATGGGCCATTAGCATTTCCAAAATTGTTGACCTTTCTCATCTAAAGATTTAGTATGTCCTGAGAACTATTTCGAGTGGAAGTTATTGAAAAATAATACCATGGTTATAGTCAATACAATAGGGTTCGTCTAAAGTTGATTGAACTCTAATATGTATTTATGAAAAGAATAACTCACAGTAGAATTAAATCTTCTCCTCAACTTTGAAAGAGGTGCCCTAATATTATTGCTATAAATCAGTTCAGAATCTGAAAGGCAAGTTGACAATATGCCTCCAAAGACTTCAAAATGTTGTACTCAGTAATGCAGTAGTTCTACTTCCAGAAATACAGCCTAAGAAAATGATCAATTATTGATGAACACAAAAACTTACACCAAAAAATATAGACATTTTGTATAATAGTGAAAAAGTAAAAAAGCAATATTTAATAATGTGGGGTAGTTTATGTATTTTATAACAAACAGTGGAATACCATGATTCAATAAAAGTATTCCTTTATGTAGTAAAATATCAATATTTATATATTTTTAAAAAAGATAGCATCTAACATTTTGTTACTGATCTTGTGTGATGGAGAATAAGGGCAATTTTTATGATTCTTTTTACGGTCTTCTACAGTTTCTAAGTTTTTCCAAACAATAATAGTAATAAATAAATAAATGGAATTATAAAACCTGTGTTAAAAATCAACTATCATATTTAATGTTCTCTCACACAAAGTCATGTAATTATAATTCACTGTTTTAAATGTGCTCAAGTTACATTAATTATATGCAGACTTTGAGGTGACTGGTGAGTTGCGGTATCTATATTAGAATTATTTTATTCATTTAGAAAATGAGTTAGGACATGTATTTCTCAATGAGAAATATTCATTGCCACTAAAAGCTTAGGGTTTTGAAGGTAGGTGCAAGGAGGGTTTTATCAAAACAAAGAAATAAAATTTCTCTTAACTGCCACAATGCCTCCTTTTGGAAACCACTTTGGCTGTGCAAAGCCCTACAGGGTCTTTGGGGTGTGTGTGTGTGTGTGTGTGTGTGTGTGTGTTTCTGATCTTTTGGTCCTTAGGTTGTCAAGTTGCTTCTGGATCCCTCTTTTAATCAACTGAAAAGCTACTTTATGCCACTGAAAATGTCAGTGTAAAGCACTTTGAACAGGTAACAGCACTTAGCTCTCCGTGCGAAGAATAAGGTAAGATACAGTCTAAAGGTCCCTTGGTTCAGTGTTCTGCTGAATTTCATCCTGAAATTCTTTATGATTTTTTTGAATGAGAGGTGAAATATTTTAATTTTAGCTTGGGTGCCCCAAATTACATAGGCGGTCCTTATATTCTAATAATTCTTTATTGGGTCTTATCAAAATGCAGACTAAAGGTTGGGCGAATCGGATGGCGAGGCTGACTGTGCTTCTGAATCGCCGCTGCTTGGCTGTCAGGGGCCGAAGGGACAGAGGAGAGGAGAGGAGAGTGTTCCAGAGCACAGAGCGGCCAGGTTGGGTTTGTCCGGGTCACCGGTTGTGGGGTTTCCCGGTGGCCCTGCCCTCTGTGCCTCTGAGGGGGCAGCTGAGTGGACCGAAGAAGCCTCCTCCCGCTCTGTGCGGCCTTACAGCCAACCGTGCTCTTCCTGACACAGCTCATGCTTCGAACTGAAGTCCCAGAAGGCACAACCACGCCATGAGGCGATGGATATTCTACCTGAACCCATCAACGATTTTTGTTTAAAATACATCAAAGGGAAACACACTGCTGCTGAGGTGAAGGCATCGCCTCGTTTACCCGGGGAGGCCTTGAAGGCTGTGCCATGTGCCGACACGGACCATCCTGGCCAGAAGAGCTAACTTTTTAGATTCTCGCACGAAGTCATTTAAACGAAAGCTCTTATTTCAGTTTCAAAAAGGTTAAACTGTGGGTCACAAACAAATCACGTGCAGGAGGTTTACTTTGATGTCATGGAATAGGGATTTCCCGTATCGCTCTTTGTATCGTTTCCTGATGGTCATCAGGTCTATCTCACTTCTGGCGATTAGAATCCTGATTACAGTTTTATTATGGAAACCGAAGTCCTAAAAGAGACAGAAAAGGAGAGGAAAAAACATCAGAAAGCAGGGCCTTGAGGTCAGTCTACCTAAGGCAGAGCTGGCGCCCTCCTGCTCAGACCCTGCAGGGCCCCGAGGCCCGGGCCCAGGCCTTGCCCCGCACCTGGCCTGCGCCTGCGCCCGCGCCCTTGGTGCCCTGTGCTGGGTGTGTGCCCTGCCTCCTTCCTCTAGGGATTCATCTCGTGGAGGTGCAATTGACACGCTCTTACCTATTCGTACGTCCTAGTGGTTCAAGGTCTATGCGTTACCAAGGGGCCCCCAGATCGGGTGTTCACCAGGCAGCTTTGCACCGCGTCATCCTGACAACATTGCTGCTGAGTCCCCGAGGCCGTGTTACATCGGCTCCATTTATTTCCTTGTAACTGGAAGTTTGGGCCTCCTGATCCCCCTCAGTGGCTCCGCCGTCCCCCACCCTCTCCCTCTGTGACCAGCAGCTTGTGTCCTGTGGCCATGGGTGTGTTTGCGTCTTCTTTAATCTACACGTAAATGAAATAGCAGAGTATTGGTCTTTTTCTGTCTGAATTATTTAATTTAGCCTCATACCCTCTAGGCCCACCCATGTCCCATGTTTTGCCAATGGCAATATCCTATTATTATTTTATGACTAAGTCATATTCCTGTGCATGAGCCTGCCTGCGTGTGACACGTTGCTTACTGACGGACACTTAGACTGTTTGCCGGCCACTGCGCCGAGCGACGGATGCACACGCCTCTGCAAATCGGTGTTTTTGTTTTCTCTGAATGAACAGTCGGAAGTGGAATTGCTGGATTGTATGGCGGTTGTAGTTTTGGGTTTTTTCAGGGAACTCCATGCTTTGTTTCCACATTGGCTGCCCCAGGGTTCATTCGCACCAGTAGCCGATGAGGCCTCTCTCTGCCGCACAGCTCGGCCAGCCAAGGCTTGTTCTTCTGTCTTTGCAGTGACGGCCAGGCTGGCAGGCGTGAGGGTGTGAGGGCATGAGGGCGTGAGGGGATGGCTCCCTGCACTGGTGATGTGCTTTTCCCTGATGACCAGTGACGTTGGACATCTGCTCATGTGCCCGCTGGCCGCCGGGGAGTGGCCCTCGGAGGGACTCCAGAGCGGGGGTGGGTGGCGGCCCTGGGCCCTGGGCCTGTCTCTGCTCTCAAGGCGGACGGGGAGCTGAGGACGGGCGCTCTGACCGGTTTTCTGACCCTAGACAGACCTCGACTGTCTGTTGCCCATTGGTGGACGTTTTAAGGTCAATGAATGGATTTCCTCTACCTATAGTCCAGATGCTCTTTAAACTTCTGCTTCCTCACTGGCCAGGACGGTGCGTCTGGGCACGGGCCCCTCAGGGATGCTATTTCCGGGCTCACGGCCTTGATGCTGGGCCTCATCCTTTCACCCTGAAATAGGTCCTTCTACTTGTAGCCTAGCGACCTTCACACTGTCGCCTTCACGTCGTGATATAGCAGAAAAGTCCGATCATGTGCTCTTTCTAGATAAAAATTCTAGCCCAGGGAAGGAGGTGAGCTTAGAATTATGTTAGACGGACGTTGGTATGTCTGAGTGAGACAACAGTTACGTTTTTATTCTGTGGTCTATTATTAAAAACTGTAAAAATAAAAATTCTGAGCATTCGAAATATTTTTGGATTTAAACTCAAGGACTGAAAAATACAAAAATCAATTTCTATATCCTAGCTCTGGAAAGAATATTACTTTACAAACGAAGTTCTATTTGTCTTTCCAAATGGAGTAATGGGGACATCCAGTGGCCAATGAGCATAATATAAATTTTTTTTGAGCATTAGATTTTTGATGTCTAAACGTTCTGTGTATAGACCTCTAAGCCATATTTTCACAATTTGAGGTGATTAAATTAAGTGACTCACCCGAGTTCCCTTATTTAAGTTATATATCATTTACTTAGAGGGCACGAGAGAAAAATCTCTGTAGACTTTCTTTGGTTAGGGGTAGAGTAAACAGCTTTACCAATATTTTACATTTGAGGTCATCATATATCAAAAATTCAATTACCTGAATGTACAATCTTCCTCTTTACCTCCAAACCAGTTGTGAGTACATGTATCTTCAATTTTGTATTGAAACACACACAGAAGGAATAGAATTTTTATTTATTATTGGAATAAGTACCCCTTAGCTTGGGCAAATTTGGCATCAGAGTAACTAACTACACTTACTTCCCCAGGATCATTCGCAAGTGAAACTTTTTTTTTTTTATTTTTTTTCTTGCAAGTGAAACTTCTGTTTGTGGAGAAGGACACTGTTTAAATCATTCCATAGCACTGACCAATACATTACTTAAAAATTTTTTAAAATCAGGTCAATTTTTTCTGCTTGGAAACATATAGAATAAAATAGAAGCAGAAGGCTGTGAGCATATGTGTTCTGAGGATACATAGGTTGGTTCTTGTACATAAATAAAAAATACTCTTTACAAGATACATGATAGAAATAGTCTCGACTATTATCGTATTATCCCAGCGTGCTAGCTACTTTTAATAAGTTGGTCTCTAAAAATTACTTTGAGGACAGGATGCTGATTACTAAAACTACCGTATTACTAATTTTTTAAAAAAAATAATTTTCACTGAGCTTTTGAGGCTATAATATGTGTATAATGATTTGTATCAGGATCTTTCTTTTTTCTAAAAATGTGTCATGCACATCATGGGTGAATTGTGCATTATCTCATGAATTTAAACCTCTTGGTTTTTAAAAAATAAATGCACCAAAGGAGGTGTGATTGGCAATCACACTAAACTATGAATAAGATTCTCATTTAATTATTAAAATAGATTTAGAATTTATTCTTGTCTAGCCATTTCTTTTTAAGGTTTTTTTTTTTTTTTAAATAACACTTTAGGTTTAAAAATAACCAGTGCCATTATTTCATGTCTTTAAACTTCAGAAATGTAGCAATTTGTTACTAAGGGCTTATAATGTTTTGACATTTTCTGCTTGATACTATATGTTTTTTACTTGCATTAAGCTTGAAGTGGGGTCTTTGGCAAAATATAAAAGTATTTGGATTTGCCAGTTTCTTCATAGGCTGAGAAGAGCGAAAAGCTCCTGGGGGATACAGTCCCGAAGGAGCCATGCTTCTCAGGTAACTCATTCCAATGCAGAGAGAGAGCAGAGCATCATTCGTTTGGTGGGTCTCATTTAGTGTATGATACATTTTTTTTCACTTGAGCATATTTTGTTTGAAATGAAACAAACAAAAAATATTTAAATAATATTTAAATTTAAATTAATTTAAATTATATTTAAATAAAAATATTTAAATAATAAAAGTAAACCTCGTGCTTTGAGAAAATAGACATGATTTTCTGGAGAAGTTTTAAAAATATGTTGGTCATACTTACATGGATCGCACTATATAGTCTATAAGCAAAATAGGCCGGTTTGTCTCGAACACAGAGAACTAGGAAAAATCAGAGAAATCAAAGACAGTGAGAGTGACAATATATATTTCCTTCAGAATTTGGGAAACAATGAGAACACTTCTTTTTTTTTTTTTCTGTTAAAATCTTGGAAGAGTGATACTTTTTGAGTTCTGTGTGGGACCCCTCACTGCACACTACAGTAAAATTTCACCATTTAGAATAGCGGTAAAACCATAACCCATAGAAAAATGGAAAGCAACAATATTATAATGACTCATTCAGGTTTTCACTGAGTCTATCTCTACCCTGTGGTGATCTGTTAGTTCCTTCAGGTAGCCTACTACAGAAAAATGCGTCCTCTTTATCTGAAAATTAAATAAAACTTCAAAGAGACCCAGGTTATCACCACTATTATAGATTTTTATTATTGTGTGACAATATGCAAATGATTCATTTTCCCAAACATTATTTTTAATCCCTCATAGACTTATGAGTAGATTTGAGGTCTCTCTCTCTCCCTCTCTCTCTCTTTCTTTAAAGGTTTATTTACTTACCTAAGAGAGAGAGAGAGTGAGAGGGGGAGGGAGAGAAAATTGGGGGAAGGGAGAGTGCAGGGCAAGGCTTGGAGGAGAACCTCAAGCCGACTGCCCACTGAATGTGGAGCCTGACATGGGTCATGACCACAGCTGAAACCAAGAGTCGGATCCTCAACCAGTTGAGTTACTCAGGTGCCCCAAATCTGAGGTCTCTTAAAGAAAACCTGGATGGGCCATAAGGAGCCTGGACCAGTGTTAGGATCCTGTCTTCTACTCAAAACCATTGTGGCATTAGAACCCCTCAGAGCCCGGTGAACTGTTGTTCTTGTTGGAGGTCAGTTGATGATTATTGCCATTCAATAGTGTTTATTTGAATAAGTAAACAAATTAATAAGTAAACGAATAACATATGTGAGGTTATAACTTTTGGCCAAAATAAAAATCATCACAGTGGAGTTTTCTCTGTAGTTCAAATGATAATTTTAGGCTGTGAGACTACGCCTTCATCTTTTACTTTTTTTTTTTTTTTTTTTTTAATAACTGTGAGCTTCATAGTACTCTTGAGTCTCTGCTAGAATGTCGGCACCTTGAGGAGAAGTAGCTTTTGTTGCTGGTTTTGTTGTTTTACTGTTTCATCTGCAATGTCTAATTCAATGGCCGGAATAGTACGTAACTCAATACCTGTTTATTGAATAAGTGAATGAATCAGTTAAATTGTTTTCTGGTATTTCTCATGTCCGCTATCTCCTCTCACTCACGGCTTTGTTTGTGGTACAGTCTACAGTGGAAAAAGTTATCTTGAAATTCAGATGACATGAGTTCTAGTCATAACTTCGTTGCTCATTAGTTGATAGACTCTGAAGTAGTCAGTTAACCTCCTTGGACCTTGTTTGCTAAATGAGTTGTGATGTGATACGTGGTTATTAAACTATGTTGAGAATTAGCCAAAACAAATGTACTTTATTCCCAGGAAAACACATAAATACTCATATATCGTATACTATTTTAAGGATTTCATAGAACCCACCAAACCTTTTTATGGGAACCTAGCTTAAAACACCTTTACAAGCTAAGTTATAAAAACCCTGTTACCTACCCTCTCCAATGCCCATGTATGTTTGTGCCATTCTAGGAATGGAAAATCATAATATTCATTTATTGAAGAAATATAAGTGATTACTCTACGGGGATATTTCACAAAGACCTTTCACTTGTAGTTCCTACGATGTAGGCTGTCAAGTCCTAGCACAGCACAGGTACAGCATAGGTAATTTGAGAGAAGTTGTTATGGGTGACCTCCACTGTTTTCCTCTCTGTGGAAAGATATCTTTTCTTAGGAAAGAGACGGAGGCATGTCTGTCTCTCTCACAAGCCTGCAGAAATCACTACTGAGAAACGGCTTGGTAAATCTGTGTTTATGGTAGAACTTACCCCTAAAGGCAAAGTGCTAAAGATGATGGCAAAAAACTCTTCTTGGAGAAAAGGAAGCCGTGTTGCTAGCATTAATCTGCTCTTTAACAAGGGGTTGGAAGCCAGTACGTAGAACATGAATTTAAAGATGTGAGAAACCAGTTATCGGAGGGAGTATCTGAGAATTCAATGTCTCCCAGTAGGAAAGTTGAACCAGCTCTTAGGGGAGGGTATTAGTTTATTAAAGTTACAATTTGCCAGCTTAGTGCATTGTGTCAGTAGCTAATGTACTTCTCCTCTACAGAGTTAACATCCTCACTAAGTAAATTAATGGGAAAGTGACTCAATGAAGAACATACTCATGCATCTCTAATTCGGTCAGAGCTCATCAGCATTTATTGTGGAATAAAAGGCCTTCTGTACACCAAATAAATTATTACTTACCAATTGCAACTAGCAACTCTTGGAAGTATCCATCATAGCATTCATTGATGGCATCTACTATGTCTTGCCCAGAAATATTCTGAAATTCCTGGAAAACTTCAACAAATTGATGTAATTCAAAGGAGATTTTGTACATATTATAAACATATTAGTATAAAGATATTAAATATAAATTTAAAATATAAATATTGATTATATTGCTAGAAGTAGTGAAGGCAAATAAACTAGAGGGGTGCAGGCTGAGTTGGAGTAGGCTTTTACAGATTTTTTATACTATTTCATATATGCAGAAAAAAACAGTTTTTTTTAGCTAAAAGCAATAGAAAGGTATAAAAGTCAAACAACATACAAACTGATAAGAATGTATCTCTAAGACCAATATGGCAGCTTCATGTAAATCATGTCATTAATGATAATCTCCTTGATTTATAATGGACTAGCTAAGCCATGTTCACTCTATTTTCTTCACGAAAACATTTAACATACCCAGGAGAAAATAGCTAATTTATTTGAGTAAGTTCTCCACCAGAAACAGATGATTTAAAAGATCCAACATTTAAAGGTTATATAATTCAGTTATTGGAAAAAATAAAGTCAGAAGAAAATTGTATTCCTGAGTAGTGTCATTAGCTGAGGCATGTCTGTATACACATAATTCAAAGTTCCTTTGTCTGTGACATTTCCCTTTCTTGCCTTCCAGTTAACGACTTGCTTTTTATTATACAATCAGTTAAGTGGCTGAAGAGAAAGTTAATTAATGATTACCCAGCCAGAGTTGCTGATAGCTTTTGTTGCATAGGATCATCTGCAGCATGGTTTTGTGTTCCCCTGTCTTCTGCTGGCAGGCTTCCCACAGGACCTGAAACATCACAGAGCTGGCAAGTAGCACCCAAACACCCCAGACCATTTTAACACATTTTTTTCATAGTCATTTTGAGATCTGGTTCTAGTCACCATCGCATCCTGAGCAGCCATCGCAGGGTCTGTATATCCTTCCTCTCTGGTTCCCTGTAAAATAAGCACAGGTTTTCCTCTGTGAGTTTTCTCAATTAACCACCCACATAGGATTATTGGGACACAAATCTTTGAACCACCAAGTGCCTTTGTAATGTCTGAGAAAATTCTGTCATTATTTGGAGTTCATCTACATTTGTTGAGTACAATATGAAATACAGGTCCTTTTTGAAAATGTGGGTTTTATCTTTTCTTTGCACCAGCGGTAATCTTTCAGAGATGCTGAAATATTTTTCTCTTCTGATTCTCTGTACAGTATCTTCTTCCCGTGGAACTGAGCACCCAAGGCCTGGCCGTGGGTAGTACAGATAGATTTAACATGGTCAGAGTGAAAACTCAGAGAGAATGCATGAGCTAATAATATTCAGTCTCTGACTTGTCAAGTAGGATATGTGCAACGATAAGATAATAACGAAATCCAGCTTTTGTGGAGTAAGAATGCTTTACAAATGTTTCAGGCCCACGCCCATGGAGAGATGTCCATTGCAACCCGGAGGCAGGAGGGCTAGCCAGAGCAGGAGACTCTGGTCTCCAAGGACTATGACAAGCGGGAGAAGAAGTTGGGAGAGGCATGTGATCACAGAGTTCACTTAACCCTTCCCTTGGGTCGAGATCTGGAGGGAAAGCTTTTCCTTTTCCTTTTTTCCTTTTTAACGACGCAGAGAGAACACGGAGAATGCAGTGGCTTCTGCTATCATCTTTTTGGACTCTGGAAATGGCTGAGTCCGAAAGAGCTGAAGAATCCCCTCCAGTGAGAGTGAGGATGAGGCTAAACCATCATAGACGGTTACTTGGCCCTGATCAAAATGAGACAGAAAAAGGAGCATAAATTAAGCAGCCGCGTGGTTTGGCAGCTGCTGGTGAGAAGTGCTTATGCCCTGGACGTCTCTCTCTCGTCAGCTACGTGTCCAGAGTTGTCCAGAACTACCTACCACCCCACAGCCAAGCTGAGCAAGATGCAGAAAATATCTTCATGATCGAGAGACTCTCTCTCACATAAAGAGATCTCCTAAACCACACGCGCATGGCTCTCCACCTCTCTCTTGTTATTTATTATTATTATTATTTATTATTATTTAACAATAACTTAGAAGTTGTGTATCACCTAGACTCGTCCACCTAAGGAGGAGTTGGTACAAACATTTTTTGAAAGACACCGGATAGGTTTTTATGGAGCCTTTTAGTTTACAACATGAGGTAAAAGGGGAAAGCCAGTTCTCCCTACCCAATATTTTACACAGATGTAGTAAAATGTTTCAGATTTTAGGGAATTGTAATGGATTACAAATCCTAAAAGTTGGGGATTGAGTAAAGAATATCCAACTTCTTGAATTTTCCAGTTGACTCTTCCCTCACAATAGTAACCAGCTCTAATTAGCTACATACGTTTCTTCAAGGCCATGTCTTAATATCCGGAGCGTTGCTATTCAATCAGTATCCACTAATTCCACTTCAAAAATGAGTTTTGTCTTTGGTGGAATTTTGGCATCAGGCTGTCCTTTGCATAGGCCCTGTCCCCTTCTATCTCCAGGTGAGCCTTTTCTCCCAGTAAATGCTTCATCCCATCCTCTGATGACTTTGCCTTTTCCAACCTGCAAACTTTGAGGTGTGGCATTTTTCTTCTCCTCTGAACTCTTGAATATTAGCATCAAAGCCAGTCCCATCCTATAGTGTTCCTCTAAACCAGCAGTGAACAACTTTGCCCTTTTTGGGAAGTTGGTTTTATATCTAAGAACAGATCTTATATGTTTTGGTGGAGCCTCATCCAGAGTCTCTTCAGACGTGGTTTCCTTGGATTTATCTTCATTAAGCTTCTCATTTTTCACTGCTTATAGCCACTTTATACTCATCCTTTCATTACCTTTTGAAATGCTTATTTTCAAAAAGATGGTCATAGGCTGTAACCAGATGGGTCTTGTTAGCTGTCTTGGTCACATTTTTAATGTTTCCTAATAATTCTGTTCCACAAGAAACAAAGCTGAACCATGGTCCTGTGGAAACTTGATAAAATCCTTGTTGGGTAGCTGCTCGCTGTGTATCTGCTCACAGTCCAGACCCACTACGGAATATCAGGTGACTAAGAATGCACACATCAAATTCTTATTTTTAAAATCTGTGTATTTTTGTATACAAGTGTGCTTTCTACATAGATGGGCAACACTAGAAGACAACACTTAAATGTGAATGTCATTTCATTAAGTGGTAGAATTTTGGGAGTTATTTTCAAATTGCACAAGTCTTGAGGTGGAGGGAGCTTAGGGGTTGTATGGTTTGGCCCCTTATCTCGAAGATAAAAAATAAATGAGTTTACAGATACTAAGTGAATTTCTCAAGGTCTGATTGTTTTGAAAAAGATGATTTTTAAAAAAAAATTTCAGTGCCATATCTGGCCTGAGATTTGGTTACTATACTCTTCCTTAGCCTAAAGAACTCATTTTCAGAGAATATCCTCTGGTCAGTGTCTTATGGTTTTAATTTACTCAAGTAACAAATGACAGAAAGCAATAAATATGCTATGTCTTCTATGAATATATGCCCTTTCTTTAATAACCAAGTTATTATGGTACTTCATAGTCTTTATCTGATTTGACTTATCAGTAGGATTTGTTTTTTTTTTTTTTTTTAAAGATTTATTTATTTTATTTTTTTTAATTTATTTTTTATTGGTGTTCAATTTACTAACATACAGAATAACCCCCAGTGCCCGTCACCCATTCACTCCCACCCCCCGCCCTCCTCCCCTTCTACCACCCCCAGTTCGTTTCCCAGAGTTAGGAGTCTTTACGTTCTGTCTCCCTTTCTGATATTTCCCACACATTTCTTCTCCCTTCCCTTATATTCCCTTCCACTATTATTTATATTCCCCACATGAATGAGAACATATAATGTTTGTCCTTCTCCGACTGACTTACTTCACTCAGCATAATACCCTCCAGTTCCATCCACGTTGAAGCAAATGGTGGGTATTTGTCATTTCTAATAGCTGAGTGATATTCCATTGTATACATAAACCACATCTTCTTTATCCATTCATTCATCAGTAGGATTTGATGTGATGCTCACTCTTTCCTCCTGGCTATGCCTCCATCACTGGGGTTCCAGGATCCTACACTCTCATTCTCCTTTTTTCTACCCCCTGGGTTACTCCTTCCTAATCTTGTGTATTGGTCCCCCCTTTACTTTTCAATCTCTTAATACTGGAAAGTTATCGTGCTCAGTTTTTAGTCCTGTTCTTGTCTGCATCTACAATCCTTCCCTTATTAATCTTAGCTGCCCACGTGGCTTTACATTCTATGTCGTAATGATACCTGATTTTACATCCCTAGCTCAGATCTAACATCGGAATTTCTGGTACATATATTCCAATTGCCAGCCCAACGTCTTCACATGCAACACGTTCAAAAGCTACCTTCAGGTCTCCCTTCAACTCAAAAACCTCCTATATCCATAACCCTCCAGATCTCAGTTTATATCAACTCCATCATTCCTATTGCTCAGACTAAAAAAGCTAATACTTTCCCCTTCTTTTTTACTTTACATCCTCTATCCAACTCCTCAGGAAATAATATGGACACTACCCTCAAAGTACATGCAGAATCTGGGCACCTCATCACTGCCAGAGCTCTCCTTCGGGTCCAGACTAACATCGTATCTGGACTTTGTTGCTGCTCTCGCATCCATGTTTTTTTCATCCAGGCTTGTTTCTAACCTGTCTCCCTACTTTCTTCCCTGACATTGCATCTAGTGTGAATATTTTAAAGCATAAAATCATATAATCATTTCTCTTCTCAAAATCCAGGAACGAGTCTCCTCTCCCCATTTTGTTCACAACAGAAATGAAAGTCCTTACAAGGCTGCAGATTTGACCTAATTCCCTCACCTGCTACTTTCCTGACATTACTCACCACTCCTACAACACGTTTCCATGGCTTGCTCAGGTGGCACCAGCTGGCCTCTTTGCTGTTCTTCACAACCGTCAGCCATTCCCTTGCCTTAGGACTTTTCCCTAATTTTTCTCTTTGCCTGGAATGCCCTATCATTAATCATTCATTTGCTGACACATTCTTTCTAGATGTTTGTTCACATCTCCTCTTTTCAATGAGATTTACCCTGACTTCTGTAATATTGCAACCCACCCGCCATGCCCAGCCCAACAATTTCTATCCCCATGATCTTGCTCTCCATACTTTTAACTGCCTTCTAACATTCTGTATAATGAACCTGTTTATTAAATTTTTTCTTGAACTTTTCCTTCCCCCTTAGAATGTAAGCTTCTTAAAGATTGATGATGTCTTTGTCTCTTTTGTTCACTGATAATTTCCTATTGCATAGAATCATGCTTGGCACGTTGTAGGCACGTGACAAATGCTAATTGAGTCAGTACTAAAAGAATATAGGAAAGCTAAAGGAATAACTTTCAAATAACAGAATTCAAAGATCAGCTATATTTTGATAGCTTTGTAGTATAACTTGAAATCTGGAATTACGATATTTCCACTTTTGTTTTTCTTTTTCAAGGAGTGCTTTCACTATTTGGGATATTTTGTGGTTACATAAAAATTTTAGGATTATTTGTTCTAGTTTTATGAAAATGCTGTTGGTATTTTGGTAGGGATTGCATTGATTATGTAGATTGCTTTAGGTAGTATAGATACTATAGCAATATTCTTCCAATCCATAAACATGGAATGTCTTTCCATTTATTCGTGTTGTGTTCAATTTTTTTTCAACAATGTTTGACATTTTCCAGAGTACAAGTCTTTCACTTCCATGGCTAAGTTTATTCCTAAGTATCTAATTTTTGGTGCATTTATAAATGTCATTGTTTTCTTGATTTTTCTTTCTCTTGCTTCATTATTAGTGTATAGAAATACAACAGATTTCTGCAGACCAATAAAACAGAATAGAAAGCCCAGAAATAAACCCACAATTATATGGTCAGTTAAACTTTGACAGAGCGGGAAAAAATATCCAATAGGAAAAAGACAGTCTCTTCAACAAATGGTATTGGGAAAACTGGACAGCTACATGCGAAAGAATGAAGCTGAACCACTTTCTTGCACCATAAAAAAATAAATTCTAAATGCATTAAGGACCTAAATGTGAGACCTGAAACCATAAAAATTCCAGAAGAGAGCACAGCAGTAATTTATCTGACATCGGCCATAATGACCTCCTTTTAGATGTGTCTCCTGAGGCAAGGGAACAAAAGCAAAAATAAATTATTGGGACTACATCAAACTAAAATACTTCTTTACAGTAAAGGAAACAACCAAGAAAACTAAAAGACAACCTACTGAATGGGAGAAGATATTTCAAAATGACATATCCAATAAAGGGTTAGTATCTAACACATGTAAAGAACTTATACAACCAACATCAAAACCCCTAAATAATCCAATTAAAAAATGGGCAGAAGACCTGAACAGACAGTTTTCCAAAGAAGACATTCACATGACCAACAGATACATGAAAAGACGCTCAACATCACTCATCATGAGGGAAATGCAAATCAAAACCACAGTTAGATATCACTGCACACCTGTCAAAATGGCTAAAACCAAAAACTCTAGAAACAAGTGTTGGTGAGAGTGTGGAGAAAAAGGAACCCTTGTGTACTGTTGGTGGGCATGCAAACTGGAGCAGGCACTGTGAAAGAAAGAGAGCATAGTGGTTCCTCAAGAAATTAAAAATACAACTACCCTACAATCCACTAATTGCAGTAATGTGTATTTACCTAAAGAATACAAAAACACTAATATGACGGGATATATGCACCCCTATGTTTATTGAAGCATTATTTACAAGAGCCAAACTACGGAAGCAGCCCATCAATAGATGAATGGATAAAGAAGATACGGTCTATTTACACAATGGAACCTAGCTCAGCCATAAAAAGGAATGAGACCTTCCCATTTGCAACAAGGTGGTTAGAGCTACAGCGTATCACCCTAAGTGAAATAAGTCAGTCAGAGAAAGACAAGTATCGTATGATTTCACTCACATGTGGAATTTAAGAAACAAAAAAAAATGAACAAAGGGGGAAAAGAAAGAGACAAACCAACCAAAAAGCAGATTCTTAACTAAAATGAACAAATGAATGGTTACCAGAGGGGATGTGGGGGTGAGGGATGGGTGGGTAGGTGAAGGGGATTAAGAGTACACTTATCTTGGCGAGCACTGAATCAACATATGAAATTGTTGAATCACCATATTGCACAGCAGAAACTAATATAACACCGTATGTTAACTACACTGGAATTAAAATAAATAATGAAAAGATCAACTAGTAGATGTAAGAAGATTTTACAGATGATTGAATTGAAATTTTCTTGGTGATTTCCAATCACACTGCATAGCTAAGTAAATGCCTACTCTTTCAAAGTTTGTGAGAAATATTTAAGAATTTTCTGCAGTTCTGATTATCTGAAATATTTTTTGGAACGTTAGATTTTTGACATTAAACTTGACATGGTGCTTATCCATTTACTTCCTTTTGCAGTTAATTACCAAAGGCACTTCTAAGCAGACTGGTAGATTAAAAACAAATATATACGTGAATAAGTAAGTTTGTGATTTAGCTTTTTCCACCAAGGCAGAGTCAAGCTGGTTTTGTCATGTAAAAATCCTACAACAGCAGCATGGTGTGTGTAGCTGATGTAAATGCCAGAGAAATGACATAAATGAGTACAGAATTTGAGGTAGGGGCAAAATAAAATTGTGGAAAGGAGAAACTAAGGGAATGAAAACCTGGCTGAAAATATTTGAAACAGGTAAGTGGACTAGAGATAGAGATGATCACTGAAATCTGATGGCAATGGCATCCCCAGAGGTCTCATTGTACAAGTTTGAGAAACCATTGTAAGGAAAATCCTAAGAGCTGAGATGAAATGAAAACACTTATCATCTCCAGTGTGATTTGCACATACTCATTGATTAATCTCCAAATGAATAATTTTGTATTATTTGACAGATAATTAGATCTCCTGTATATCTATTTTTTTTTTTTATATCTAGTTTAATAAAAGCACGCATGAAGTGTGGTAAGCCCATTTAATGACTGGCATGCAGTTTTCAAGAAGAAGGTGTTCTGGCTGAGTTGTTTCCTTATTCAAAATATCCTTTTTTGAAAATACTTTAAAGGTCAAGTAAAAAATCTTCTCTCCCAGGAAATATGACAATAATTTCCAACATTTTCCATTTCATGAAGATCTTAAGGCTCCTATGCTCCAATCCTCTCAATCTCTATTAATTCCACAAAAGAGGTGAGCCTGATTTCCATGATGTTAAAAAGATGAAAGCCACAGATTGTAGGTACTTTGATTCTGAAAAATCAAATAAAATGCAGAGGCAAGTAGTAGATGTAATTACAATAATTGAATAATTTTAGAATATTTGTATTGGGAGGGAATTGAGAGAGGAATGAGTTCACATTCCTTAATTTATAAAGCAAATCCCTCTAATCTGAATCTCAAGAAGGTAAAATAATAAATATAAGGACATACAACTGACTTAAATACAGCTAAGAGGAAAAGATATATAGATATATATCTTGTTTTACACAAAGTCTATCTATTATCTATCTATGTACCTATCTATCATCTACCATTTATATATATACAAAGAGAAAAGGAGATTGAGAAAGCGAAAGACAGACCAACAGAGAGAGAGACACGCACACGCACACGAGAGTCAGAAGGAGCTGGACAGAGAGAGAAATGATCCCAACTATAGGGTGGAAGAGATTTGTTCACGCTGAAGTAGCCCTCAGTTATCTGGTTGGAAGTTATCAGTCTAAATTGCACAACCTTTGGGAATAAATTCCATTTCCTTTTTGTAAAATGTCTAGATCGATTATCTCTGAAGTGGTGTACACCACAGGTAGTGGTCAGGAGAAGGGATAAGGTTTTTCGGTTCCCTAATTCACTGTTTATTTTTTCCGAACCAAATTTACTAATTGAAATGCTAGGTCAGAAGCTCCAAACTGAAGAGCCACTGATGTAGAAGTCGGGAGTCAGTGGGAACTCTTCAAAACATTAAAACCTCTAAGAGAAATTATACATTTAATTATATATATGATCATTTATACATAAACAGTATGAATTATCATGAGACTCCTGATCTTCAAAAAGACTATTATTAAAGGAGATTATCCTAAGATACCTCCTCTTACTTTAATTCCTATTGTAATTTAAGGAATCTTTGTAATATTGTAATTTTAAGGAATTTAAACTGTGTATTATTTTATACTTGTGTTTTTTAGATTTTAAAAGAAATAAACTGTGAAACCTTATAAGTATTTAGTCTTTAAGTAAACTATTTTTGTTTATTCATTTTTTAAAGATTTTATTTACTTATTTGAGGGAAAGACAAAGATAGTGACAGAGATAGTGGGAGAGAGCACGAGTCCCCACTGGGCAGGGAGCCTGACGCGGGCTCCATCCCAGGACCTGGGATCATGGCCTGAGCCAGAGGCCTTTGCTTAACCGACTGAGCCACCCCAGCACCCCTTTAGGTAAACTTTATTAATTTTCCTTGGCGTCTTATAAAATCTAGGTCTCTTCACCCTCATTTCTTAATATTCTCTATTGGAAGGAAACGTTTACTCACTGAAGTAAACTACACTGAAAAGCCATTTCAAAGTTAAACACACACACGCAATGTAATGTTCCAACTCCAGAAATTAAAAGTAAGAAGTAACACTTTATACTGTAAAGTCAGGGTCTGGCGATGGAGCCCTACATCCTGCTCAGCGAGGTGCCTGCTTCTCCCTCTCCCTCTGCCCCTCCACCTCCCCGATTGTGCTCTCTCTCTCTCCTGCCCTCTCTCTCGCTTGCCCATGCTCTCTCTTTCTCAAATAAATAAATAAAATATTTTGAAATAAATAGATTATAATAATAAAACCACAGTTTTCCAGTCAGAAATTCATACTAGCCTAGGCATTGCCTCTAATAAAGGAAACCAGCAGTCCCACTGTAAATCCATGAGTTGCAGCCTAATATCAAACAAGTTTTTATTTTCTTAATATCCAAATAGAAATGTATTTCAATTTATTGGTGAAAAATATACGTTCTCTTCTAGGAAATGAAATGTATTTTATTAGATAATCTTGCATTCTCTTAGACTTCTATCAGAGATTTTGTTCCCAAATCCTGCTTTCCTCCTTTCTCTTCCCTAAGTGTTTCTCCCAAGCACACTCCATAATAAACAAGTCGAGTGCTCATCTGCGTCTCAGAATCAGCTTTCCCTGGAACCCAGCGGCCATATCCCCTCCTTGCAGAGACAAGGAAACCAAGGCTCGGAAGGATTCCCATTATACATCTACAATATGAAAACAGACCTAAGTACACTATCACCCCATTGTTTAAATCTAATTTCTCCTTCCTCCAACCCCATTTGACTCCATTCCAGTTCTACTTCTGTTTGGTAAAATGTCAATGACCAATATGCAAATAACCTCTCAAAATCTCTGTACTTCTTAAATGGTTGAGCTAAACACCACTTAAAAGTACTGACATCTAAGAATCAGGATTGCAGTGGATCTTTCAAAGCAAAGATTCTTCTAGTGCAGGGGGAAAAAAAAGCCAACAACACACAGGTTTGAAAATTAAGCATGACAGAAAATGGCAGGAAACACCAGTGACCCATGTTTTCTCAAAGTAATCAAGCAATCGATCTTATTTGTTTGTTTTCTTTAAGTTATTTATTTTTAAAAATTTATTTATTTATTTATTTATTTATTTATTTATTTATTTATTTATTTATTTATGATAGACATAGAGAGAGAGGCAGAGACACAGGCAGAGGGAGAAGCAGGCTCCATGCAGGGAGCCTGACATGGGACTCGATTCCGGGACTTGAGGATCACGCCCTGGGCCAAAGGCAGGCGCCAAACCTCTGAGCCACCCGGGCATCCCAATCAATCTTATTTGTAATTGCAGTTCCTTTTCCCTGAAATTAAACAATAACACTTTATTATTGATAAAGTGTATATGTGTGTGTATGTGTATATATAGTGATATTATCTATAGACACGTACGTATTTTAAAACAGCACAACTAATTTATGTCATCATGGGGTTTTTCCTAATTTGGATCATGACTTTACAGTATAAAGTGTTACTTCTTACTTTTAATTTCTAGAGTTGGAACATTAAATTGCGTGTGTGTGTTTAACTTTGAAATAGCTTTCCAGTGTAGTTTACTTCAGTGAGTAAACGTTTCCTTCCAATAGAGAATATTAAGAAATGAGGGTGAAGAGACCTAGATTTTATAAGACGCCAAGGAAAATTAATAAAGTTTACCTAAAGGGGTGCTGGGGTGGCTCAGTCGGTTAAGCAAAGGCCTCTGGCTCAGGCCATGATCCCAGGTCCTGGGACGGAGCCCGCGTCAGGCTCCCTGCCCAGTGGGGACTCGTGCTCTCTCCCACTATCTCTGTCACTATCTTTGTCTTTCCCTCAAATAAGTAAATAAAATCTTTAAAAAATGAATAAACAAAAATAGTTTACTTAAAGACTAAATACTTATAAGGTTTCACAGTTTATTTCTTTTAAAATCTAAAAAACACAAGTATAAAATAATACACAGTTTAAATTCCTTAAAATTACAATATTACAAAGATTCCTTAAATTACAATAGGAATTAAAGTAAGAGGAGGTATCTTAGGATAATCTCCTTTAATAATAGTCTTTTTGAAGATCAGGAGTCTCATGATAATTCATACTGTTTATGTATAAATGATCATATATATAATTAAATGTATAATTTCTCTTAGAGGTTTTAATGGTTTGAAGAGTTCCCACTGACTCCCGACTTCTACATCAGTGGCTCTTCAGTTTGGAGCTTCTGACCTAGCATTTCAATTAGTAAATTTGGTTCGGAAAAAATAAACAGTGAATTAGGGAACCGAAAAACCTTATCCCTTCTCCTGACCACTACCTGTGGTGTACACCACTTCAGAGAGAATCGATCTAGACATTTTACAAAAAGGAAATGGAATTTATTCCCAAAGGTTGTGCAATTTAGACTGATAACTTCCAACCAGATAACTGACGGCCACTTCAGCGTGAACCCGGGACCCCGGGGTCAGGCCCTGAGCCAAAAGTAGACAATCGCTGAGCCCCTGCAGGTGCCGCTCATACTAGCATTTTTGAAATGTGCTTGTTGGAACAACTCAGCTATCAATCAACCAAGTACAGGTGAATGTTGGGCTGATGCATTTTTTTGTACATGTGTAGTTCATCGAGGCCAAAGACAAAGCAGAAGAAATAAAAGATTAAACTGGGGTTGGTTTTTGTTCATCTCATAAGAATTATTCATGATAGGATTCGTCACATAAAAATTTACATATATTCAGATTAAAATTGTGTATTATACACATCATAGCATATAGTACGGTGAACACCATCATTCTGCAGGTAAGATTAGAAGTAAGGCCGAGAATCGTTCACACCGCGATCTTTTAAAGATCATTTTAAACAGTGACGCGATAAGGATGTGCCAAAAATCGAAGCATAAGTAAAAATGGAAAGAAATTTACCCTTTAAAGTATTTTTTTAAATAAAGTGCCTTTAAGAAATCACGCAGGACATTTTATTTGCTGGTCTGTGTATATATTGCTCTCCTCCGGGAAATTCTCTGCTTTGGCCCCAGTAGTCATCCTCCTGGATTCCCTCCTTACTGTCCCAGGTGTCTTCATCTTCCCTCCTCTGTTGCTCCCCGGCCTGCTTGGTTGTGGCTTTCAAGTCTCGTCTGTATATTGACAGCTGGTCTCCGGACCTGTTTCATCTTCTTTGAGGACAACCAGCTGGCTTCTGGGCTACCCCCCCGGGAGCAGGGGAGTCACCTCGTGGAGGTCTGGCCGGCGGAGCGTGAGGGGAAGTGGCAGGCATCCCAGTGAGGCCACCCCAAGTTCCCGGGCGGCCTCAGCACCTGTGCGCCTGCAGGGCTTAGGAGGAGCGGGCGGGGGGGGGGGGGGACCGACGGGCCAGCAGGTGGAAAGGGCCGGTCTCTGCAGCACTAGCAGGGGGGCCGCAGCCGGGCCGCGACACCTGTTCGGGCCACCTGGGAGCCTACTGAGTGGCAGCTGCTTCGCGCTGCTGGGGAGCTGCGAGCAAGGGGCCGGCCAGGTGAATAGGTGCTGCCCTGCAAGCAGGAAGAGGGGAGAGTAGAGAGGTCTGGGCGTGCGGCGGCGAAGGGGCCACTGGGGACCCCAGCACGTGAGCTGGGGCTGAGGAAGGGCCGAGAGGCCGGCGCCCCCAGACAGCCCTGCAGCGGGCGGCCGGCCAAGTTCATTCATTATGTGAGGACGTTCAAGGGACTGGCCCTCCTTCGGTTGTGGAGAAGACAGGTGTGGTCGGGGGCGGGAGGGTGCAGAGGGCACCCCAGGAGAGATGCTGGGCCGCGGCGAGGTCTAGGCAGCGTTCCCTGGGAGCAGTGGCTTTAGGGTCCTTCTGAATGTCTTGGAGGCCACACTGGACACAAGGGGCTCCTCGGGCCGCTCGGGTCGCCAGGTGGGCTGCGGGGGGTGCAGGCCCCGGGCGTAGCTCCACGGGCCAAGGGAGGCCACCTCGGAGCCGGCAGCTGGGCCCACACGTGTTCAGGTTAACAAAGACATAGGCAGCGACTGATGGAGGCCCTTGGTACCGGAGGGCTCAGCGCAGAGGGAGAAAGGACCTTGGCGGGCGGCCCGGTTCCGTCCAGTGATGACTCCCCACCTGAGCATGTGGGGCCCTGGGCCCCGGCGGCCCAGGGGCGGCCTCACCCGGTCTCCTCCTTCTCGGTCTTCCTCTACCTTCCCAGGTGTGGCCCGTCCCCCCGTACTCCCCAGGAGGCTCCCATCCATTCGTTTTTCTTTAAAGGCAGTGAAGTCTCCTCTGAGCTCCGCGTTCCCACCCCCACAGTCCATCCACCCAGGGTTCTTAGGGAGATGTTACGCCAACTACCAACGGCTCGGCTATGTTCTTGACATAAAGAGAAAAGTTTTGGGGATTCAGAAATGCTTGTTTCATCAAACACACACACGCACGCACACTCCTACAATGTGAAACCAAACCAAAACACTGGTCCTTAAGACATTTTTGCCAGCTATGGACTTCCACGTTTTCTTTTGAGAGTGAAGAGCTGAACACGGATTCCCTCTACATCCCTGACTGCGTTTGCTGAACTGGATGACAGGAATATCCAAGAATATGCGTCCGACAAAGGCTGATTATATCTAAAACACATTATCATGCAATGCTAATGTTTGGGATGTTTTCAAGAAATACTAGTTGAAATACAATAATTACGTCCCATGTAGTCAGTACAGAAAGATAAAATAAGGGTCGAATTTTAATTATTTTAATTTGAAGCCGTAGGGTTCTTTTGTGGGAACGTGTAGTACCACAGAATTTTCAAAGGTAACGCTGAAGATCGTATGCTGGCCCTTGGGAGTCTATAGGATTCAATTCAGATTCTGCATTTCTGCTTATTACCTCTTTAGACAGAGAGCAAACGCCTAATAGTTTTTGATTCTGTTTTTTCTTTTTAAGATTTTTTTTTTTTATTTATTAGAGAGAGAGAAAGAGCAATAGCAGAGGGAAGGGTAGAAGGAGAGGGAGGAGCACACCCTCTGCTGAGCAGGGAGCCTGATGTGGGGCTCGATCCCAGGACCCCGGGATTATGACCTGAGCCAAAGGCAGATGCTTAACCATCTGAACCACTCAAGTGCCCCGATTCTTGTCTTTTTAATTCCAAAAATGCTTACAAGAATATTTATATTACAGTACTTTGTAGTTTTAAAGTGAGAAACGCACTTCTCCCCTCCCAGGGCACTAGGCCATACTCGGACCTCAGAAGCTAGTACGCACCAAACCTGTTTAGTAGTCTTAAAAAAATAGAATTAGAATTCTAATTTCTAATCTTTTAAAAATAATTTGACCTTTTAACACCCTCATAATATGTCATTACTCGTGTATATGTCTATAATTATAATCATCGTATATATAGTAGATTTTTTTTTAAGAATAGAAATGGCATATTATTTATATTTGTTTGTTTCTATATCCAATCCAAGCTTCTATTATAGCGCTCTGAGTTTGGATGGTATCCAGTAAAAGTCATTATACTGGATTTACTGTTAAACTAGAGTTTTCTGTCCTATTTTTTGAAAATGAAACGTATATTTTTTACTAGTGCAAAAAGGTGTGAAATTTTGAATTTCGTACCTGGACCAGGTTCATGAGAGTATCTCTGAAGTGTCCCGAGGTCTCTGAGTAAATGTCTTCTTGAAGATTGCTGCCGTATTCTAGGAAGAAATAACCGTCCATGTTAAAGGTATGATTTATTATAGAACCACATGTCAACATACTTTTTTTAAATTTATTTTTTATTTTTATTTATTTTATTTATTTTTTTTCATTTTTTTCATTTTTTTTTAATTTTTTCAACATACTTTGAATCAGTTAATGTCATTGTCCCAGTTGTGAGTGGAAAGTACAGGAAATACAATCAATCTATTGACACTTCTTTGTCGTTTACTGCCTCCTCCTCGGATAAAGCCAATCTTCTAAAGAATCCACCAAAGAAATGTGACACCTAACTAACATAGGCACAAGTCTGTTTTCTTAAAAAAAAAAAAAAAAAAAAAAAAGAACCTATTATTTTTATTCCAAAATTGAAAAACAACGTCGAGAGTCGTTTAACATTCTCTAATTCTCAAAGTCTGTAATTCTGCATCCTCTTTCCATAGACCCAGCCCGTAACTTGTCCCAAGTGCTTTGTCTCCTTTTCATATTTTAGGTGAAGGTTCTTACTTCCTTCCCTTTGGGAATTTCCTCTTGTTCTCGTTCGATGCCACGAGCTGACTGTCTAGATTAGTATCTTGACATTCAGTGAGAGGTAATACCTGATGCAATGCAGCTTGAGGTATTAGGCTTTTTTGGAAAGTAAAACTAGTCAACTTTATTACTTTTACGATGCGTAAAAATATGATTTTGAGATAGATCCCAGGGATTATGAGATGTATGTACGGTGCAGTAGTTACCCACATTTGTCGAATTTGCGAAGAGGTCATTGATCGCCCTTTGCTTTAGTCTCTACCCGGTCTCTCCTGGGTGAGAGATAAATGCTCCTGAGCCACAGTGCTGTGCACCTGCCTGTATTAACGTAAGCACTTAGCTTGTAGTAAGTTGTACGTATTTTCTTGGAAACTTTTCTTAACTTGACTGTCTAGAGAATCGTTTCATTTTTGGCGCCTAATCATCAAGTTTACTTAAGTGGGTTTAATTGGTCTTGAGTGAGAAGAAATATTTCAAATATAAGGGTATCTTAGAAGAAAGAAACAAAAAAAAAAGTTTAAACTGGAATATTCTGTGCATTTGAAGAATCTAAAGTTTATATGTGTGTAAAGCATAGGCACGTATGTGCATTTCCTTACGCAGATAGTAGGCTTCTCGCATCTGGAAAATTTCTCCATTTGTTCTTGAAGCTAAAATATCAATGAGGCAGTTTTCTTCAGTGCCTGCTCCCTGAAAGACAGAGAAAGGGAGAAATAGAAAGGCATTTGTATTGGGAATAATAGTGCATCTCCTATAATAAAGATAAAGATAATAAAGATTTACAACATTCCTGGTATTCTGAGAGGGCGGAGGAGAAAGAAAGCGTGTTTGGGACGAGGATGGGCTCGGTTCAGTTCTGGCTCTGCTGTGTACTAGCCACTTGCCCCTGAGAAGATACTATTTTCTGAATCCCTGTTCCTTCATTTAGAACAAAACAACACGGACATTTCTATATAATGTGGAAAAAAGATGTTTGAGCTCATGACACTGATTTTGTTTTTTTTCCTACTAGAATATCAGTTCTTTGCAAAGCTGAAATTAGAATTTCGGTCTCTTTCCTAAAGACGATTCAAGGCCCGCTCTCTGCCTCTCCCTAAATGTGGAGTTTTGTACCAATTGTCTAAGGTTTGGACTGGGTATTTCTTGGGTCTCTAACAGCTGTACACGTACGTTTTTCTATTACAGTGATTGCAAAGACCTCACATCTTCTGGAAAGTCTCAGAAATCCTTACCATTCAACGTGACCCTAATAAACGATAACCCTTTATCTAAACAGTAACCTGAGACTTCCTTCTTCTAGTTTGTAGGCACATCATTTTGCAAGAGGTAGGAATTGCCACATTAAAAAAAAAAAAGCGATTGGTTTAAGTACATATGAATTTTATACAATGCTTATTCTCATCTGCAAAAATGATGGTCAAAATCCAAGTTCCCTTAGTGTCCCCTCCCGCTCCCTCTTTCCTGCCCCACATCACTCCCAGATCGAGTAACTTGATCACCGGCAGGCATCGTATTGGAACGATTGCAACAATTCTGCAGGTGTTTAATATCTGTGTTTGGAAAGACGTAAAAAGCCTTTCACACCCCATCCCTGGCCCAGAAAGTCTCTAACAAATCTGTAGTCAATTTATTTCGTGGGCGTGACTTCACCGTAAGGAAGAATTATTCTGGTTCTTCAGAAGTAAGATTTTTATACATTGGAGCAACAGTTTTTGTAAAAGAGTAACTTAAGGTCACAGAAATAAATAAAGATGTCTATATTTCATCTCTGACTCAGTATCCTACCTCCACGTAGTGAGTCCGATACTCAACAAAAATCTAAAGAGGTTCACACGACGCAGAACATTTTTGCTTAATATATGAATACACACTAGGGAGGGACAGAGATGAACAGCCCCGGAAGCTTACTTCGTTCTTCCTTGTGGTTCAGCACGGAGTTGGGTCAGTGGGTCCGCGTGTGCACAGCAAACGAACAGACTGGTCCCAGCCACTGGGGCCTCGGGGTCCCTCTTCCTAACAGGGTCACTTGTCCTGAGCACAGCATGGGCATCGCTCTAATTTTGCTCAGATATCCCCTCCTCTAAACCTGATCACGTAGAGCAACATCCCAGGCAGTTCCCGCTCTATTGAAATATTGACTCGCGCTTCCTCCAGGCGTGTTTTCCTGTCAAACCATTACCTTCATGGCATGCCAGAGTTCATGGGCATCATAAGATGATGGCGGGTACATGAGGCCAACCATGACGTCTTTGAAGTGATCTGAGAGCTTCTCCCGCAGGTCCCCAATTAAGTCCTATGGATGGAGGAGCAAAGACTTTTATTATATTAGTTACCAATTTTACAAGAGAAATGGGATAATTACAGAAAGTCTTCTGACTACGATTTCCTTTTCTATGCCAATATGAGTTGTAGGAACTGATGGACTTGAGGGTCTGAGAACGCCTGATGTAGTCGCATCTCTGCATGAGAGGTCATCCACAGGGACACTGCGGTCACGTAAATATGAAATGATCTTCTTTCCCTAATCCCAACACCAACCTGTTGATCTCATTATGAAAATAAGTAAAAATTTGAAGCTGAAAAATATCGTGGTTGAGAGTTTACTTTTCTTGCGTGGAATTAATGAAGCACTAGACCTTAAATCGAGCATGCATCTTGTTTTATCATTGCAGTTCAACGATTCAATCAACTTGTGTAGATGAACTGAGTAATCCAAGAACTTTCATCAAATAGCTGCATTAATACATTTTTGAAAAAATATTGAAAGTTAAACCCTTAAGGAGGAAAAACAAGCGTGTTGAATGTTTGTCCTTGGAATACATATTATGAAAGCATGATATTGATCATTTTAATTTTGACTTTTGTTTTGCCAGTGTAGAATGGGCATTTTAAAATCATACATGTTAGGGGCACCTGGGTGGCTCAGTTGGTTAAGCGTCTGCCTTTGGGTCAGGTCGTGATCCTGGGGTACTGGGATTGAGCTCTGCATGGAGCCCCTGCTGGGGGGATCTGCTGCTTCCCCATCCCTCTGCCCTCGTCCTCCCCCCAGTCCCTGCTCATGCTTTCTTGCTCTCTCTCTCTCTCTCAAAAAAATAAATAAATAAATAAATTAAATAAAATAAATAAATAAATATTTAAAAATTAAATATTAAAAAATATATGTTATATAAACATTTTTTGCAATGTTACAAAGATATTTGAAAGATATTTAAAACTTAACATTTATCACCAAGATATATAGAGTACATTCAATTTTATTTAAAAAATATGCAATATTTTAGTTCTGAGGTAACTCAACAGGATTCAAGTGAAAGATGATGAGGAATAATAAGCTTTATTAGAATAAAAGATAGTCATAATTTTAATTTTATTTAAGATAATCTGACAGCACCATTCCTACATTGTGGGTTTTCACTTTTAGTAAATAAAAGCACTTATCTGTAAGTTGGTAACTGGTAATACAGAGAGTCTGAATCGAATTTCTGCTAGGGTCAGTGACTCCGGTGCTTGCAGTATATACAAGAAGCATAAGATCCCTTCTTCTGTAGAACTTATATTCTATTTAATTCCCCCCTTATGCACCGTTGACCATTTCCAATTTCTCTACCAAATACTTGTTAAGGTGACACGAGCCAGACACTCTTCTAGGTGGTGGGACTACATCAATGAATAAAACATATATAAACATATGAGCTTATGAAACTCACATTCTCATACACTCAGGAGCTCAAAAATTGTGTTTGAATGAAAGATTGCGGTTACTCAACACATTTGATTTAATACTGTTTCCAAGACATAGTAGGTTTGGGAGAAACGCAACAGAGTCTCTGTTTTCAAGGAGATTCACACTCTAGAAACCCAGAGGTGACATTTTATATGTCGACTTGGTCGGGTCACAGTACCCACACGTTAGGTCACACATTATTCTAGATGTTTCTGTGACGGTATTTTGTAGATGAGATCAGCATTTGAATCAGCAGGCTTTGAGTAAAGCAATATTCTCCACAATATTAGTGGCCCTCATCCAGTCTTTAATAGAAATAGCTTTAATAGAAAAAGCCTAACCTCCCCTGAAGAGGAGAGAATCCTACAAACAGACCAGCCTTGGAATTGGACTGCGGCTCTTCCCTGAGTCTCCTGCTATGGGTTTTGAGTTTGCCAATCACTGCAATCCCATAAGCTAATTCCTTAAAATCTCTCTCTCTCTCTCTTTAGCTGGACGGACAGAGCTAGCTCATGCCACCTCCTTAAACAGCTTGCCATTGCTGTAATGAGGACGTTTGAGCACTTTATCCTATCCTTGCTATAAGGTCCTACGTGATCTGGACAGGGTGGCTCAGGTGAACCAGGCCTGTGCGCTCTCTGGTGAACACTCTCCCCAGGGGAGCCCCATCCCGTGGGGCCTCGGGCTTCCACGGGTGGCCAGGGCCCTCAGAGGACTGCTGTGATGAGAACCCCCCAGTACCCCGATGCTAGGGACCCTCTCCCAGGCTTGTCTGTAAGGGGCCAGGTGCAGGCCGCCTGCCAAGCACACGGGCGTACGTGTGCATATCGTGTGGGTCCTGCGTGTCTGGACAGCCCTGACTAATCCCTTCGGAAGGTCGGTCGGTGAGGGAGGAGTGCACCGCGGGGGCAATCCTTGTGTCTGCTTAGGTGTGTCTGCACACGCGGGTGATAAGTCCATCTGAAGGACTGCAAGACCCACTGGAGGAGAAGAGGAGCGTCAGATTAGACTTGCAGCACAGAATTATGTGACAAGGGGACCTTGCTCCTGCAGGAACTCGGGACCCAGGGCAGCTTTTGGTGGCCAAGGAACTCTAAGCCTGTGTTCTATTAAGGCACAAAATAATTACAGCTTCTTAAAAATGATATTTTTTTTCTCAATATGCATCATCAAGAGGAATGAATTTTGATTAATATTCTAACTTTGAGTTCTACTCCTTAAGAGATTAAAATGTAATAACTTTTTATATGAAAAAAAACCTTGTGCCCTTAAAATTATTTCCACAAATAATTTCCCATTATTATGTTGTTCTAAATATCTAGGATGCACAATGGTCTCTCCCAGATAAAATATTATGAAAATGCTTTTTTAAATCAGATATTCATGCAGGAGATCTAGGAGTCTGCGATAGATCTAATAACTGCTTTTTGTTAATGAATTACAAGATAATTTTAATCACTCTTTGTCATTTTTAAGTCAATCCTACCTTGCATAGGTGTTTTAAGGGTGAAGTCAAGCAGGTGTGGTACTTGGGTCTTGATACCCTACGCTCAAACTTCAACTTAGCTGTTGGGATCGTGCCTTCTGTCCTAGACACGCAACCCAAGGACCTAACCCCCAGCGCTGCCATCCTGACGGGGCTCTCTTGGCTTCCTCAACCTTCCGCCCATTCCCTCCCCCCACGCCCACCTGTAGCTCTTTCCCAACAGTGAGGTCCTTGCCTACTTGTACTGACACATGATGGAGATATTCCCTTCAATATGTCTGGTAATGTGCTTCCACGTGAATTTGTTCTCTCCGTACAATGCAATAAACTTTAAAATATATATGGGGAATCCCAGATATTTGAAAGTCAAAAAAAATATTTCTGGATGATTCAAGGATCAAATAATAAATCACAAGGAAGTCAAAGAATATGTTGAATTTAATGAAGGTGAAAAATACATGTTAAAATTTGTAGGATGCAGGTGAGACAGTGTTTGAAGATAATTTTTTAGCTTTAAATATTTATTTAAATATTAAAATATTTATGTTATAAGAAAATATAAATATTTATGTTAAAATATTTATGTTATAAGAAAATATAAATATTTATGTTATAAGAAAATATAAATATTTATGTTATAAGAAAATATTTATGTTATAAGATATATAAATATATATTTATATAAATATATAAACTTTATATAAATTTATGTGAACTTATAAATATAAATATATTAAAATATTTGTTATAAGAAAAACATATGAAATAAATGACCTAAGATTCCACATTAAAAAAAAAACTAGAAAAAAAAAAAAACTAGAAAGAGTAAATTAAATTGAGAATAAGAAGGAAGAAAAAATAACAGGATCAGAGACCAATAACATAGATAATTGATAAATATTAGAAAGTACCAATAAAACGTCTGATTCTCTAAAAAAAAAAATCAGTAATGTTAATGAAGTTCTAATTAGACTGATCAAAAAAAAGAGAGAAAATACAAAATATCAGTATTTGGTATTTTAGAGTGTCATGTACAAATACTACAGACATTAAAGGAAAAAGAAATTTTATGGACACGTTAATGCCACTAAATTGTAAAATTTAATTGAAAAAGGCCCATTTCTTGAAAGATACAAATTATCAGAGAAAACTCAAGCAGAATTTTACACTCAATCTGAATTTCCTTACAGTAATCAAGGAGATTGAATCAATAATTAACTCCACCTTGCCAGTCTCTAGACCCCAGTGGAATCAGCTATAAAATCCAATATGTAAAATATGTCAAAAGAGTGACATGTAACGACGAGATAGGATTTATCCCAGGAAGGCAAGGTCAATTTACACTTGAAAAAATCAATAAACTCAATTCCTCGTAAGTAGAAAAGCTGCAAGATATCAATAAATGTAGCAAAAGCTTTTGAAAACGTTTAACATATAAGCATAGGAAAAACTCTTAGGGAAGAATGGATAGAAGGAATTTCTTCACGTTGATAGAGGGAATTCCTGAAAACTTTAGAGTTGAGATGACGCGGTCGTGAACAGTGAATACTCCTGCCCCAGGACTGAGAACAAGGCAGAGATACTTGCTCCTAAGCCACTTGTATTCGTGTCACGCACGACGTACACACCCAAAAAGAAAAGCTAAAACTGTGAATCTTGCAGAAGAAAGCGTAGGAACAAATCCTGGGTCTTGGTGTAGCAAGGAATTCCTGGATAGAGTACGTAAACGTAGCAATCCACACGTGGAAAGAAAAAAAATGATGCATTTCACTTCATCAAAATAAAGACTTCCCTTCTTCCAAGGAAACCACGCGTGTTTGGTTTCACACGTCCGACAAAACACTTGTGCCCAGAAGGCATAGAAACTTCTTAAAACCCAATAATGCGAAGACGACCTGATCAAAACACGGACCTGGGATCTGCGCTGTTAGCTAACCTAGGAAATAAGCAAATGAGCGCTAAGAGCGGAAAACGATGCTCACATTGGTCATCAGAGTAAAGGGAGTTAAAGCCACGATGCGCTACCACTGCGCGTTGTTTGGGGCGTCTAAAATCACAGAGACGGCCAAAAGCGGGTGACAGGAAGGATGCGGACCATTTAGGGCTATCGTGCCTGTGAAAACTCATCAGGTTGTATTGAAATGAGTGTTTCTTATAAACGTGCAGTTTATATCCTCAATATTGTGGATTTTGAGTTTTATTTTAGCGTGTTACTTTGGCATCTGCGAAGCCGATGTTTCCTAAAACTTGGATTGACGTAGCTCTTTCAAATAGATCCTTTCCTGCATCTATGGGCTATGCTAGTTAACACTCAGGTTCAAATGATCATTTAATTTAGTAATTTTCTGCATTTTTTTTCCCACCCTAGAATCAAACACCCCTCGTAACACTGGGGCCGCACAGCAATGCATCCTTACCTGGGGGGCAGCGGGGGGTGAGCGGGGCTCCTGGGTGGGAGGCCCTCCAGAGCGGTAGTATAGCACCTGTTTGGAGCAGGGGTGCTTGCTCTCCCCCGCCGCCCCCGGCTGAGCGTCGCTGGGATGGAGGGGAGCAGGACCCGCAGTTGCCCCTGGCTCCAAGTGGCCTGGGAATCTGCAGGTTCTCTGAGCGACTTTGGCCGCCGGTCATTGCAATGTCCCTTCCAGTCCAGAGAGCAAAGGTCCTCCTCGTGGAGATTTAAGCAGAGGAGCGTGATGACCACGTGGCCCACCAAGCGTCCCCGTTCCCACCTGTCAGGTGGTCTCTGCACGTTGGAACGACCCTAATGGTTCATTACCACGAGAACCAGAAGATCCCACGGTACAGGGGGCAAAGCCGTGGCACGCAGAGCTCAGCTCGAGGAGCAAGTTCCACGTGGCCAAAGAGCAAGCGCTGGAGCCAGGAGTCCGGCTCCCCGTGTCTCCCCTGGACAGCGCCGTGGGAGCCGCAGGGGCAGGTCAGCCAGGCGGTGCGCACAGCACACGGGGCCGAAAGTGCTGTTTCACTCAAATCCGGTGCAGCCCCCCGAAGGCTCGGGTGCACGTGGACCGGGCGACCCCCTTCTACTGGGAGAAGACGGGGCGGCTGGCAGCCGACGGAGAGGCGCACACTGGGGTGACCCCTCCTCAGGGCCCTCCTCTAAGTGGGGCCGTTGTTTGCTTGCCACCCTGCCCTGTCCTCGCATCCATCGCTCCAGACCCCCACAGCCGGGCGACAGCGGTGTGGTACCCCCAGTCCGCAGGACCCGGCCTCTCCCTCGGGCCTCCTAGGTGCACGGTTGAGCCCGGGACGGGGCCGAGCACAGGGCGTGCGCCTCGCTCACGAGTGAGTATGTGAACTAGTGCAAGCATGAATGACCGATGTCCACCCAGACAAACCCCCCTTTTTTGGGCAAACCCCCTTTTACTGATTGCAGGTAGAGCATCGGGTCAGCGCTCAAGGGGACAACGGCTTGGGCCTCGCGGTCCCGAGGCCGCGGCTGGGGTGGGCAGGCCGTGGCCCGGCGGGTGCGGCGCGGGCTGGCGGGGCCTGGGGCACACGGCAGTGGGCTTCCAGGATTTCCATGAAGGAGACCGTGCCAAGGCCCTCTAATGGCCTTGGGGTCTGGGGTTCGGGAGGGGAGCCTCTGGGTTGCATCCTGGCCTGCCGGCGGGGTGCTCAGCCCCTCGGCGCCGGCTCCCCTCTGTGACGCGCACCCAACGGCCCTGATCTAAGTCCAGGGACACGCAGCTCAGATGGAAAGTGTACGATGTTTCCGGGCCATACCAGACGTACTCAAGTGTCTTTCCTGTCCTCAAAGTGGATTCCGTAACTCGCTGCTGATAGGGAATGGCCGGGTCTGGACCGGCTCCCCCCGAGTCCTCTCTCCCTGGCTCTTTCTCCACGTCAGGATCGCCCCTACTGTGTTATTTCCCTCAACGTTTGTGTCATCCAAGCGTCAGTAGCTTCTATTGTCTCAACTTAGCAAGACGCCCAGAAGCAGGGGCTCTTCCGCCTTCTTTCCCGGCTACAGGGCTCGGCCCGGCCACAGTCATCAGCCCCCTCTGGGAAGGTCAAAGCCTCTGAAGGACCGTCCTTCCTGCGTCTGCCCGGAGCGACCCTCGGCACACCGGGCAGAGCCACCCCGAGCGCACGCAAGTCCCATCAGTCGCTCAGAGGCCCGTCCCCTCCTCGCCCAGGGCCGGCCACCAGGGAGGCCGCCGTGTGGTTGTCCGGGAAGCGCACGTGGCTGCAGGGGCTCGCAGGTGTCCTCGGCCACCTCTGGGCCTTCATCTCCTGCAACCCCCCTCCCGGCCTCCCGCTCGCTGAGCCCGGAAGAGCGGGCCTCTGTCCACGCGGGGCCTCTGTCTGCCCTTCCCTCTTCCTCCAACCCTCTTCCTCTAGATGTCCTGGGGGTCGCCCCTCGCTGCCCTCCTGAGCCTTCCTGCCCTCGTGGCCCGGCCTTCGTCACACGATCTTAAATCCTACCCGGTTCCCTAGTACTTACTGCGTCCCTCACCAGGCCTCATCCTTTTCTCCGTGACGCTGTCACGTTCTAACATGACTCAGTTTACCATTTCTTCTATCTGTCTCACCAAGATGGGATGGAAGCTGCCTGGCGGCAGGGCCTTTGCCCTGGTTTCCTCGCCGCGATCACACCAGCCTGCAGGACTGTGCCTGCCACGGGGTGAGCCCGCTCAGAGTGGGTCTAAAATAAATAAGTGGAGCCCACTTGGGACTCAACACGTACCTGCGTGGGGTCATCCTTGGCTCTCCCAAGATGCACAGGGAAGGGCCCTACCGTCAGACAGTTTTTCCGAGTGGAGGGAAGCAAGAAAGGCAGGAGTGATAACGGCCTCGCAATGCGAAGTGTGCTGAGCGCCCTCCTGGGGGAGGGGGTGTGATATTATCAGGACATCTGAGAGGAGATCTTGCTTTCCGAGGGGAAGATAAATATTGAATAATATGCTTCAAGAGCTAAAACCTGCACGTTCAAGGAGGAGCCTTCAAGTAGGTGCTCCAGTCAAGGCCTTACGTTTGCACTTGGCTTTATAGAAATAGCCTCGCGGATGCAACCTTTGCAGCGTCACTCGCCCCAGCCCGGCCCCCTCTGCTTTCTTGTTTGCCGAAGATCTGCCCTAAAGGGACTCTGGGCACCGCAGTGTGGCCCGGCCGAAGCGAACGGTGGCTGCTCTTCAAGTGGAGCTGCTCTGGGTGACGCTGAAGCTGCAGATCACCCGCGGGGCCTCTCTTCCCGCTGCTCCCTTTGAACGGAAAGCGAAGTGGTAGTTTCTTCTTCCTCGTTCTTCTTACCTTTATATATAATTATGTGTAACCAGGGGCAGGAAGTAGACATATGACCCACATTTTGCTTGTCTGAGCATGCTCAGGGCGATATTTGTGTATGCTTTTAACTTATAGGCCTTTTTCTATTATCATAAAGAACCAATACTCGCTCTTTAAACCCTCAGTGATGTAGGCCCCTCTAAAGCGCGCCTTAGAATTTCTCTTAGCTCCACCTACCCCGATACTCATTGTATAAATACTCGCATAATTTTATATCGTATCATAAAAACATTTGTGCAAGCCGCATTGTCAGCTCACAGTGGTAAGTGAATATTCTTTTGAACAGCTCCACTTAACGGCCGTTTTCACGGTTTACTTAATGATTCAATTTTCAGCAGGAGTCTGAACTAATTTTTGTCTAGTGATGATGATAATACTTCGGTCTTCTGGAGAAACGTAGTATATTAAGTTTAAAGTCCTCTCCTCCAAACGCCACGTTAGGAGTAACATCCTTTTAAAAGTACGCTTGATCTCGGAATAAAGAGAAATCCCTGGGGGCCAACACCAGGGGATAAATGAAAACCAGAGGATAAGCAAATGAGCTGACCTTGGAGATGATCTTGCAGATGACTGGGGAGAGTAGGGGTTGGTTTTGAGAATGATTTGCTTTAGGTTTCAGTGCCCAGGATGGGATGTTATATGAGGACAAGAGAGCATTTATGGGGTCACTGTAATGCAAGGAACTATGAGGCTGGGAACCTCAATGGATTATACCCACAGTAAAAGTATGAAATAGGAAAAAAAAATATATCACCCAGCATTGGAAGGTGAGCAGAAAGCTTACCTTGCATTGTCTGGGTTTTAAGTAGAAGGATATTTTCCCGGAGACCTTCACAATAATAGAGCTGTGTCTCCCTTGGGCAGGATTCTTAAATTTATTCTACTGTATGCACAAGAACTGAGACCTCCATGAAGAGAAACCATCATCAAAGTTGATCCAGGGCTGGTGATTCTCCTGGGACACCAGGAAGAAGCAAATGCCAAACAAGTCAGAGATTCTCTGACTCTCCAGAAAAATAAAATAAAATAAAATAAATAAAATAAAATAAAATAAAATAAAATAACAATAAATAAAAATTTAAAAAATTTTAAAAAATCTCGCTAAAAAAAAGAGCATCACTTTAAAAGTTCTCATAACAAAAATATAGTATGCACTTAAAATCAATTTTCCTGGAGGATAGACAGTGGACTCTACATGTCGCAGAATTAAAACTTCATCAATTTGAGACAATTGGTAACAACAGGAAAAAACACTATGAAAAAATGACACCTCAAAAAGAAAGTAAATAAAATTCTAGAAATGAAAAAGTTCTAGAATTTAAAGACGTAATATATATTTTAAGGAGTAGCTAATAAACAACTGAGTTGGAATTAGTAAATGGGAAAACTACCAGAAAAAATTGTAAAAGATTCCGCAGAAACAGAGAAGAATAGACGATACAAATAAAAGGTTAAGGGACTTGGAAGACTGAATGGCAAGAACCAACTGCTACCGCGGGAGAGAATGTGGGCAATACCAGGGCAATACTATTTCAAATATCATATACTCTCTGAATCCTCAGTTATTTAGATAAAAATACACAAGCCTATTAACTAATACTGTGAAACTACAGAATATCAAAGATTAAAAAAAAAACTTTAAAACAAACAGAGTAAGAGGTAATCTACAAAGGAAGACTGTTAATGAAAGAAGGGATTTCTCAAAAGTTGTCCATGAAGGCTAGGAAAAAAATAAAAATTATATCTGCAAAGACCTAAGGAAAAGTAACTGGAATTCAGCCAGGAATGCTATAGCCATCTAAACTAATACTCAACAATAAAATGATAAAGGTATTCTTGAGGAGGGGACTGAAATCATACACCAATCATTTGTCATTTCTGGGAGAAAAAAATGCTAGGAAATCATTTTTTTTTTTTTTTTGAAAAACGACATTGAGACCAGAAACACGGAGTTGCGTATTTGAAGAAAAACAAACAAAGAAATTGAAAATTATGAATAAAACTGAAGAGACATTAACCCATCAAAAGCTCAATAATCATTAAGTTGGGGGAGTATAAAATAAGGTAGGATAAAAATATTCAACAATAACAGTATACTGCCTGGAAAAGCCCCCAGCTCTTGGTTACCTGCGGCCCAGCCCGCGAGGCCACCGCCAAGACACAGCGGCACTGCCCCGGGAGCCATGCCCAGGGTGGACGCAGTACCAACCTTTCCAAATGTCAGCCACCTCTAGACCAGCCCAAAGGACCAAGCCAGCGCCTGTGGCCAGAACAAAACGTGGCTCTGGCCACCGAGTCAGGAGTGCACAAGGTCGAAACACGGGGTCCGCAGGGATGAAGCTGCCACTTCTTGCTGCAGAACTTTCGGTGGGCCCCAGCCATGGAAGTCCGTGTGACTGAGAGGCGCACGGGTGACACACGGGGAGGAAATGTCCTGCTGACTGATGCAGAGCCTCTTGCTGTCCTCCCGTGCCTGCCTTCCTCTCCCCGCTACCCCAGCCTCTGCTGCTTTCCAAAGAGGAATGATCAGGAGTCGCACCAAGGTCTTGTCCCACGGTGGACGAAAGCATTCCTGCTGTTGGAGCGTGCTGGGCAGACTCTTGGGAACAGAAGGACCCAATTTCTTAGGAATCTGTTGGATACAGCTGCCAGGTCGCCGTTCTGTGTGGTCCTGTCGGTTGAAATTGGGGCTGCCTCCAATTCAAATGATGGGCGTGGGCAAGGTTTGCAGTGGAAAAAGGAAAACTATGGGAGCTTGTGCTCGAGGCCCTTTGGGCGGCTTTCACTCTTCTGCGAGAACAGCTTCCATGATGGCTACGGTTGGAATGGATGTTCATTGGTCTCCCCTGGGAGTGCCTTCACGTGCCAAGGGAGATGCTTTTGGTGGGAAACAAGCCGCACGTAGGGAAGGGCTTCTGCCTACAGCACAATGGGGACGGTTCAATGACCCCGATGACCACGATCTGCCGTACGTCTCTGTGACGGATGGCTTGTTGATGAGAGTCTCGGTCAAGAAGAGCCAGCATCCGACAGGTGCCTCTTGGTGTCTTAAAATTGTTGCCTTCGTCATACAACTTCTATGCACAGCACTTAACCGAATGCTGATCTCTGGGGATGACTTGTTCCTGGTGATCTCATTTTGGGGAGTCAACTGTGATCAATGATTGGAAAGGTGGGAAGAAATCAACCAATCTCACCTAATGGAGACGGTACACTGAGGGTAACAGCTGGCCTGGGCCCAGGAGAATCATGGATTTACATTAAAAAAATGGCAGCTATTCCTTTGGGGGAAACTTTAACCCCACTCTGCTTCTTGAAACAAGCTACTGAGTCAATGGAGTCTTTAGTCAATTGCCCTAAATGCCTTGACTGGTTTATTGATGGTTCAAATATGCTAAACCCAAAAGACGTCCATTGGGTGGCCGTGGTTGTTCAACTCAGCAATAGCAGTGAAGAACCAAAAAGGGACTTTTTATTTTTTTTAATGGGCAGAAATCAAGGCTGTTTTCCTAGTTCTGGCCAGTGCCCCTCTTGAAAAACTTTTTAGTCTTTCTACCCACTCTGGGTTGTTAGACCTATCACTTTGGTTTGACCCTTGGAAATGTACAGATTCCATATGAAAAAGGACTTTTTGGAGGGCTGTAATCTATCAAGACAAACGGTGGCTGCTGATGGGAACTTGGGTGTCCCTCTCACAGACGTCCATGGTGAGGACTCATTCCCTGCTAAGACCGACTCAAGCCTGCACTGCCCGTATTATAGTGTTGCTCCCGGATCCGTCATCCTCCTGGACATCAGAACACATGCACTGTCACACGCTGGGCGTGTAGTGTTTTATGTGCTTGAAGCCAAGGTGAGCATTTCTTGCCAGCTTTGTGAGCTGACTTGCCTTGACTTGCCTTACTCAGTGTGAGCCAAGTCATCATTCACAGGGCACTGCTCCCGCACAGCCGCGGCTGATGGGACGCGCCAGAGTTGACTTCCTCTTGAGGTTACTAGAAGTCCTGGAAATCGTTAATACTTTGTCAAGTAGAAGCACAGCTGTTCCTGTTGAGTCAGCTGACTCTGGACACAATTATTGTCCTTGAAACTAATCTGTGTCATGTGTTTGCCTTTCCAGACTACTTGCAGTCTGGTACATGGTGCCATGTTTGTTATCAAAGTCACTCAACTGATAGACTGATAGTGAAGCTATTTGATGGAGCTCCCATAGTTCCTGCCATCCATTGGTTTCTGGTATTGGTGATAATTGATTGACTCAATAAAATTTCTGACTCTGTCTGCTTTACCTCCTCCTGCTGTACACAGCTTAGTAGGGCCATTGGTCACCAAATGGAATTTTCCCTCCTGGATTATAATCATAGTGAAGTGGGGGAGAGGGTTACTGTGATATTGTGATTATATATATAATATTTAATAACATACATAAATATATACATATTTATATATTTATAAATGTATAAATATATTTAAATATAAATATAAATACTCATATATAAATATATATTTAATTTATATGTTACATTTATAACATTATATATTTATTATTTATATTATTTATATAAATCATGTAATCATATATTTATTATTTGCTAATAATTATTAATAATTATTTACCAATAAATATTTATTATCATAAATCATATATTATTATATATTATATATTATATATTATATATTATATTATATTATATTATATTATAATATTTATATATAAATTTATTATAATTTATATGTATTTATATATAAAATATATATTTAATATATGTAATAAATATAAATAAATAAATATATATATTTGGCTTTTAGCCCCATGCCTGGCATAGAGCTCCTGAAACCTTATACTTTTCTGATAGGAGTGAGAGGATCATCTTTTGTTACTCATAAAAACCCCCTTTCAATCAGATCTAAGTTTATGGTCAGAAGGTGATCTTAGAGGGAGGGGGCTGATTACCAGAGGATTGGGTTGGAACCCGCAGCCCTACTAATCTCTAGGAAGACAGGGGGGCGGGGACTATCTCATTCATCAGTGACCAATGATTCAATCACTCGTGCTTATATAGTGAAACCTCTACAGAAACTGTAAAGAGGTGTGAAGTGCTTTCAGGCTGCTGAACGCCTCAAGGTGCGGGGAGTCCTGCACCCTGGCCCACACGCCTTGCCCTATACACCTCTGACACTTTGCTGTTTCTGAGCTGTATCCTTTATAATAAATTAGTAATCGTAAGCACGGCACTTCCCTGAGTTCTGTGAGCTATTCTAGCAAATTACTGAGCTAAGGAGGATGTTGTGGGAGCCTCCGAATTTCAGTTAACCAGAGGTATAGGTGACAATCTAGGACGTTGAAGTGGGAGACACTTTTGTGATATGCCTGTAACCTAGGATCTGTGGTTAGTTTGAGAATTATCTTCAGTTTGAGGAAAGTAATTCACACATTTGGTATCAGAAGTGAAGTGTTGAACTGTGTAGAGAGAAACAGGAGTTTTCCTTTAATCATGTAGACTTATTTTGAAAATTTTGCATTCTATCCCGACCAATTTTGGGTATGAAGATTCTTTTCTTTCTTCCAGCATTGTCAGCCTCGGAGTGTATTGGTTACTCTGCTCGGTGGGTGGCCGTCTAAGCAGAAGTGGGCTGAGGATTTGAACCAATTCTAGTTCAGCCACCAAATTACCTCTGTAGTTCCACAGTCCTGGATCATAAGGATAAAGCTCTTTCGTTGGGTACACTGCTTGTGTAACATAATGGCTTTTTTTGAAGTTTTATAAAAACGTCTTTGTCCCTCCTGCACCTGACCCTTCTGAAAGAAAGTTCTGAGTCTGAGTTGGAAATAATACAAAAAATGAAGTCTCAACGACTAGACAAGTGACAGTTTCCTAATGGTGGAGCAAGAGCAACAACCTTGGCAGCTGCAGAGGAAATACCTAATCACATCACCTCGGCTCTGGAAGGTAGGACGACCGCAACTCACTGGTCAAGGTTGTTATTGTGGACGATGGGCTGGTTCTAGACTTCCTCCTTGTGGGCAAAGGTAAGGTCTCTGCCATCGCTAATACATCTTATTGTATCTAAATGAAGACTTCAAGAGGAAAGGTCATGTCTAAACCTTAGGAACAAGCCGCTTAGCTTTTTTAAATAGGCCCTGATGACTTACGGGATTTGTTGAGTTCATTGGGTCCAGGCCCCTGGAGTGACTGGTAGCGATACCGCCAGTTGACCTCCCCCTGCCGCTGGGATCTTTGATAGTTACATGCTATATGAGACAAATTCATGGCTTTAGTCTCAGCCTTCGTTGGAATCATAGGAGTGGCTTCGAGCATGCTGGGCTCCTAGGAGAAAAGCCAATGGTGAAGGGGCATGTAGTGAAATGAGATGACAGGCGATGTTGCTGGAAGACAGTTTTCCGTAGGTCTCGTGTTTCTGAGTGTGGCGCAGAGTGAGGCACCGACAGTCGCATGTTCTAGACCAGCTTTCCAAGTGTGTTCATGTGGTGAATGGCACCCTCAGGTAGACGGGCTCACCTTAAGTGCAGGGGGCAGCCCTTCGCTCTGCCCATTGTCAATGGGTCAAGTCTCTCATCACATGGCTTCTTCTCTGCAGGGCAACCCACTGTGTGTGCAAATGTCACCTACTCATTTTTGCCTTGACCTTTGGGATCGAGGCTCAGGGAACTGGTGCAAACATTCTGACGTTGTGGCAGCTGTGACTGTGAGTGAGAACCCGTACTTAGCCTTCGCCGCAGGGGCCTCTTGTCTTCTACCAGGATCTACGTTCTCTCGGCTGCTTAGCTTCCCACTGTCTCGGACGTCCAAGTCTCATTACCTTTCACAGCTTTTGGCGGATTGTACAACACAACTTGAAATTAAAACATATGTTTGGAGAAAATATTTATAGTCTACATACACAAGAAATAACTGACGTCCAAATTCTATAAATAATTACAGTCAGTAAATGGCAGACTACTGAAAGAAAAATACACAGAGAATCTAGATTTAAAAGGGGAAGAAGCCAGGATGTCAATTAAAAAACAAAAAAACATGAAAAGATGGTCAACGTTACATTTTACCAGGGAAAAATGCAAGTTAAAACCATAATGAGATCCCATTTATATCCATAAAATGGGTCACAACTTCAGAAGTTTTATGAAGATTTAAGGGAAATGGGAATCATTATATATTTGCAGCAGGTGGAGTGCAGATTTACAGAATGTTTCAGATAGTTCGAAGCCCAATCAGAGCCGGCTTCCACAGCATCTCTCTTGCTCCTACTTTCCGTCTTTCTTCTTCCCTCCATCCCTCCCTGGCAGAGATCAGATGTTATTTTAAAGACAAATAATGGTTCAGGCTGTAACGAGCATACACAGAGGTTTTCTGAACTTATAAAATTTTGATTGATTCTACAGAAGATCTTCTTGAAATTATAAATTACGTTCCTGGTAGTTAAGTTTTACCGAAAGGAGTATATCGAATCCATTATATACTTGGAAGATGAGATAGTTGCACCATTTTCTTTTTTCTTTTTTTAGTTGCACCATTTTATTTATTTTATTTTTATTTTCTTTTTAATTTATGATAGTCAGAGAGAGAGAGAGAGAGAGAGAGAGAGAGAGGCAGAGACACAGGCAGAGGGAGAAGCAGGCTCCATGCACCAGGAGCCCGACGTGGGATTCGATCCCGGGTCTCCAGGATCGCGCCCTGGGCCAAAGGCAGGTGCTAAACAGCTGCGCCACCCAGAGATCCCTAGTTGCACCATTTTAAATTACTTAATTCACGTTTAAGAAATTGATGTGTGATAAATTGTGTGATGAATTTAAGCTTTTGAGGCTAAAACTACATCAGCCCTCAGTTCTAAGGTAGAAGTGAGGATAGACGAACAGGTGCCGCGCCTATCGCTGGTGCTCGTGACAAGACAGTCCTACCTGGGGAGTAGCGAGGGTGATTTTCTAAACAGCTACTTCCTAGGTATGTTGATAGTTCAATATCAGTGTTTTTAATCAAAAGCTGAGATATAATAGCAAAAAATAGCGTTGTAAGAACAAGATGGGTCTGAAGAGTGAACCAGACTCTTCACACATTCACATGTCTGCCTTTTTTCCCCCAAAAAATTTTTATTTAAATTCTAGTTAGTTAACACTTCACGCAGTATTGGTTGTGTTGTTAATTTTATCCTCTCTGACTGGTGTGAGGTGGTATCTCATCGTGGTTTTGATTTAAGTTTCCCTGATGATGAGTGATGTTGAGCATCTTTTCATGTGTCTGTTAGACATCTGTACGTCTTCGATGGAAAAATGTTCACTCATGTCTCCTGTCCATTTCTTAATTAGACTATTTGTATTCTGGGTGTTGAGTTTCATAAATTCTTTATAGATTTTAAACACTAACCCTTTATTATATGTGATTTGCAGACACCTTCTCCCTTCCGTAGGCGACCTTTTAGTTTCGTTGACTGTTTCCTTCACTGTGCAGAGGCTTTTCATCTTCATCGAGTCCCAATAATTCATTTTTGTTTTTGTTTTCCTTGCCTCTGGCGACATGTCTACCATACCAAGGTCAAAGAGGTTGCTGCCTGTGTTCTCCTCTAGGATTTTGATGGCTTCCTATCTCACGTTTGGTCTTTCATCCATTTTGAATTTATTTTTGTGTCTGGTGTAAGAAAGTGGTCCAGTTTCATTCTTCTGCACGTGGCTGTCTAGTTTTCCCAGCACCACTTGTTGAAGAGACCATCCTTTTTCCAATGGATATTCTTTCCTGCTTTGTCAAAAATCAGTTGGCCATATAGTTGTGAGTCCACTTCTGGGTTTTCTTTTCCGTTCCATTGATGTATGTGTCCGATTTTGTGCCAATATCATACCTGTCTTGATGACTACAGCTTTGTAATATACCTTGAAGTCTGGAATTCTGATGCCTCCATCTTTGCTTTTCTTTTTCAAGGCTGCTTTGACTATTTGGGGTCTTTTGTAGCTCCACTCAAATTTTAGGATTGTTTGTTCCAGCTCTGTGAAAAATGCTGTTAGTATTTTGATAGGGATTGCACTAATTATGTAGATTGCTTTGGGTGCTATGGACATTTTACAATGTTTGTTCTTCTAATCCATGAGCATGGGATGGTTTTCCATTTCTTTGTATCCTCTTCAATTTCTTTCTTTTCTCTTTTATAGATTTCAGAGTACAGATCCTTTACCTCTTTGGATAGGTTTATTCCTAGGTATTCTATTGTTTTTGGTGCATATACAAATGGAATTGATTCCTTGATTTCTTTTTCTGCTGCTTCATTATTGGTGTATAGAAATGCAACAGATTTCTGTACATTGGTTTTATATCCTGTGAATCTGCTGAATTCATGTATTAGTCCCAGCAGTTTTTTGGTGGCGTCTTTGGGTTTTCTATCTAGAGTATCATGTCATCTGTAAATAGTGAAAGATTGACTTCTTCCTTGCTGATTTGGGTGCCTTGTGTTTCTTTGTGTTGCCTGACTGCTGACAGACTATTTAAATAATATGTTAAATAGTAATGGTGGGAGTGGACATGCCTGCCTTGTTCTTGACCAAAGAGGAAAAGCTCTCAGGTTTTTCCCATTCGAGAAGGTATTAGCTGTGTGTCTTCTGTATATGGCTCATGATGTTGAGGCGTGTTCCATCTCTCCCTACTTTGTTGAGGGTTTTTATCAAGAAAGGATACTGGGGCAGCCCTAGTGGCTCAGCAGTTTAGTGCCGCCTTCAGCCCTGAGATCGAGTCCCACGTCGGGCTCCCTGCATGGAGCCTGCTTCTCCCTCTGCCTGTGTCTCTGCCTCTCTCTCTCTCTCTCTCTTTTTGTGTCTTTCATGAATAAATAAATAATCTTTTTTTTTTTAAAGAAAGGATACTGTATTTTGTCACATGCTTTTTCTTCAGCTATTGAAGTATCACATGGTTCTTATCCTTTCTCTGATTAATGGAGTATATCACATTGACTGATTTGTGAATATTGAACCACACCTACCACCCAGGAATAAATCCCACTTGGTCGTGGTAAATAATACTTTTAATAAACTGTTGGATTCGATTTGTTCGTATTTTATTTAGAATTTTTGCATCCATGTTCATCAGATATATTGGCCTGTGATTCTCCTTTTTAGTGCAGTCTTTGGTTTTAGAATCACGATAATGGTGGCCTCGTGGAATGAGTTTGGAAGTTTTGCTTCCATTTTAGTTTTTTCAAACAGTTTGAGAAGAATAGGTATTAACTCTTCTTTAAATGTTTGGTAGGATTCCCTTGGAAAGGCATCTGGCCTTGAATCTTTTTTGTTTGTTTGTTTTTTGGTAGATTTTTGATTGTTGATTCAATTTCTTTGCTGGTTATGGGTTAGTTCAGGTTTTCTATTTCTTCCTGTTTCAGGTTTGGTATTTTGTATGTTTCTAGGAACTCGTCTATTTCTTTCAAATTGCCTAATTTGTTGGTGTATAATTTTTCATAATATTCTCTTATTATTGTTTGTATTTCTGTGGTGTCAGTTGTGATCTCTTCTCTTTCATTCATGATTTTATTCATTTGGGTCCTTTCTCTCTTCTTTTTGATAAGTACAGCTAGGGGTTTATCCGTTTTATTAATTTTTTCAAAGAACCAGGTCTTAGTTTCATTGATCAATTCTACTGATTTTTTTATTTGTTTGTTTCTATATGTTTACCTCTGCTCTAATCTTTACTATTTCTCTTCTCCTGATGGCGTTAGGCTTTATTTGCTATTCCTTTTCTATCCCTTTAAGGGGTAAGGTTAGGTGGTATATTTGAGAATTTTCTTACTTCTTGAGGTAGGCCTTGTGTGCGGAGGGGCAGAGGGAGAGGGAGAAACAGACTCCCCGTTGATCAGAGAGCTTGAGGTGTGGGGGTCAATCCCAGGATCCTGCAATCATGATGTGAGTCAAAGGCAGATGCTTAACTGACTGAGCCACTAGGTGCCCCTCAACTGTTCTAAGTTTATGATAAAGCACAACCAAAAAGCCAGCACCAAGGTTTGCTGACCCCAGCTGATGTCTTTGTTCCTGTGCTAGTGAACGTGGCAGCACATTGGCACCCTCAGTTCTTTTGTCCCCAGAGAGGCTGTGCCACCACTCCCAAATGCACTCAAGTGGGGAAATGTATCCTCCCTGTGCGCCCCGGGGCATCCTCTGGTCTTGTTGCCTGCTCCAGGTTTCTACGTTCTTTTCCCACCAGAGCACTGCCAAGCTCAACAGGCATGACCTTGGGGATGGTGTGGACCACCAAAACTTCAAACTTTGTGCTCCACTGTTTATGAACACCTGTGGTACACAGGCCTTCTCCTTTCTCCAGTCAGCGGTTTTGGGGAAGAGTTTTTCTCATGCGATTCCTTGTGCGTGCTTTCATTCTTTCATTTCTTTCATTCTTTTCATTTCATTTCATTTCATTTCTTTCATTCTTTCTCTCTCTCTCTTTTTGTCTCACTTCTCTCTCTGTGACCAGGGCTCCCTCCCCTTTGTAGCACTTCTGATTCTTTTCTCCCCCAGATCAACTCTCATCAACTCTCCACAGCTCCTGCTGTCCACAGGGTGGCTGATTTCTACCTCTGGCAGCCTACAGCACCCCCCTCTCTTTGGCTTTCTTAACTTCTCTCTGCATTTCTTTTCCTTTTTTTTTTTTAAGACTTTATTCATTTATTCATGAAAGACACACAGAGAGAGGCAGAGACACAGGCAGAGGGAGAAGCAGGCTGGCTCCCTGTGGGGACCCCAAGGTGGGACTCCATCCCAGTTCCCTGGGATCATGCCCTAAGCTGAGGGCAGATGCTCAACCCCTGAGCCACCCAGGCATTGCCCTCCACATTTCTGCACTGAGTATCAGCTACGTTAGTCTGCTCAGGTTGCCTTGCCAGTTTACCGTAGACTGGATGGTTTAAACAAAGCAATTTATTTTCTTACAGTCTGAAGCCTGGAAGTCCTAGATCAAGATACTGGCAGGGCTGGTTTCTAGGGAGATATCTTCTGGCTTGCAGATGGCTGCCTTCTTGCTGTATCCTCACATGGTCTTTTCTTTATACATGCACTGCTGGTATCTTTTTTTCTTCTTAGAAGAAAGAACACCAGTCCTATAGGATTAGGGCCCCACCCTTATGACCTCATGTAACCTTAGTCATCTCCTTAAATGCCCTATCTTCAAATACAGTTACTTTGGGAGGTTAGGGTTTCAACATTTAAATGTTACAGTTGAGGCTGTAACACCAGCTTTGTGCCTGCCACTGTCACAAGTGCTTTGGACACAGTAATGAACAAAACAAAGACTCCTCTCCTTGTGGGGCTTGTGTTAGGGAGAGATGGCAAACAATAAATAATACGTACATATAAATAAATCAGGTAGTGTGTTAGAAAGCAGTGAGTGTTAAAGAAAAAAAAAAAAACCCAAAAATAGGTGAAAGAGATGTGGGTCCTGGCACAGGCTTTGGGTGGATGACAGTTTTAAACAGACCAATCAGACTGGGCCTTCTGGAGTAGCAGACATTGCCCAAAGCCTTGAAGAATATGAGGGGGGTAGCAGGATAGGTATCTGCTCTTGTTAAATCTGGTGCTCATTCGGTTGCGAACAACAGGCATGGAGAACTTTGAAAGACATGATTTAGAGTCGGATAACCTTGGCTTAAGTTCTAACTTTGTATTGCTCAGGGCAAGTTAGCCTCGGCACTAAATTGTATGACCAACCCCACCATTTTAATGAATTCTACATGCCCGGGTACTTCAGAGCTGATTATCCCTGTTGCAGATGAAAACTGAGAGCATAAATTAGGTTGATTACATCCAGGAATCATTGTCCAAGTGCTGAACTTATCAGGCATGTATAGTTCTCTGCCTAGCCCCAGAGGTGTTTCCTTGTTCCCCTGGTTTTGCTGCACTGGCGATAGCATAGTGTTTACTTTGGTGTGGAAGGTCAGGGGAGACCTCATCATTGTGTCGGTTAATTAATATGTCAGTCAGAGGCGTTCCAAAAAGGCTTTTCATTTGGGTGTAGGGATTAGTGTGCTCTGGGTGAGGAAGAGTTGATGAAAGTCAGCCATCCTTCACTAGTGTAAAACGTCAAGTAGTACGTATTTATGGAGCGTGCCTACACTAGCGCTTTGTGCAGCAGCTAAAAAAATAATTCTGGCAAATCTTGATTATCCATATTAATAAAAAATAATATCAAAGACTAACATACAGGAAATCTCTAAACTCTCACTATGGAAAGGCAAAGATAGCAAAAGTTTAAAGTGGACGATACAGGAATGTCCCCTCCCCTTTTTTAAACATAAATGTAAGTAGGCAAAATAGAATTCCTTAGATTCCCTTGTTCTGTAAATGCATCTTCTAGGTTAGGCCCTGGGCCGAGCTCTGGAGGGATTGCAGCAAATAACCTGGTCCCTGCTTTTCTAGGGGATTTCAGTCTAGTCATCAAGAGAAAAAAGTGAACCGACACAACCCAGTGTGGCAAGGCCATGGTAACAGTATATATGGGGAGTTCTGTGACCCCCCCGCCCCTCCCAAGAAGCTAGCTCAGGGCAGAGGGTGAGTGTGACAGGTGGGGAAGGTGGGGAAGGCCACACAAGCAACCGAAACTGCCTTCACAGTGTCATTGCACAAACATGACTAAGCAATCTCAGCACATTATGTAGACATTTGGGCTAGACGGTGGGGACGGATGAATGCATTCCAACTCTCAAAGATTCAGGTTCCGGTAAAGGGAAACACATATAAACAAGCTCACTGATGTGCCCCTAGGTCCTGAGGGGGAAGTTTTGTGAATACAGTAGCAGCACGAGTCCGTTCCACTCTGTTTGGGGTTAGTGGTGTGAGGAACTGTGCATGTCAGGAGGAAGAGCGGGGTGCAGCTTGTGGCGGGAGGACATCAGGCCCCTGAAGTAGATGAAGCACCCTGATTAAAGGGGGGGGCACAGGCCTCAATGGTCTGCAGAAGTATGGATAGCTCAATGGTCCGCAGTCACTGGTGTGTGAAGACGGGAGGGAAGGAGTACGACGGAGAACAGAAACAAAGTAAGCAAGGCTTTGTGTGTCCTGGGAAGCTACTGGCGTATTCTATGGACTTGTGGGTATTTGTGAGGCAGAAGTGAGATAAACACTCAGGGCCCGAGTCGAGAAAGCAGAAATCTGGATTTGGAATCGTTCTGGCTTCCGTGTGGGGGATAGACCAGAGCGGGAAGGCATGAGGGTAGCAGGAACCTGGTAGGAGTTTCCCACTAGTCTGGGTACCAGATGAATCAAGACTGTGCAAGTGGGAGAAAGAGAAAGAAATGTGAGAGGAAGAATAATTCTCAAGGCTGGATAACAGATCGCATGACAAGGGTGTTTTGGAGGAAAGGGGCCAGCAGGATCCACTGTCATCCATTGGCGCTGCTGTGGTGTTAGCCCAGCTTTCCCTTGCAGTGTGCGCCGCTCAGCAGAAGGGAGGGGGCCACCAACCCTGAGACCCCTGAGAGTGTGAGTTGTTTAACGGATTTTACGTTCCTTGAGTGTAAGTACGTCCTTTCTTAATGTTTTAATCTGTTTTAGTGTAATTTTGTGGGACGTAGTAAAGTAATGCCTCCAACCTAAATTGACCTGACGTATAAAATGCAAAGATGTACGTACACTTTGGGGTTAAAAAATACTGAAAAATGACCACTCTTATAACAGTATGCATATTAAAATTACATTTGATTAGTGGTGCTACCCACAACTTTGATGGTTTCTACATTCTCTTTCAAAAGGAAACTAGCCCTGGGATCATAGGAACATAAGCTTACATAGCAGTTTTACCTGGAAAAAAAGAAATAAGAATGCTTGGTTTTCTTCTATGGTTTAATTCAACTAATTTACCCCAAAGAAGGGGTAGCTTCTTTGATTATTAATTTATACTGCAACAGAGGGCTATCCTTTATTTCATGTGTTAGAGCTGGTTAAAGACTGAGGTTTAGAGATGGAGTGAATTTAGAAGAGCTAACTCTATAGGGAAAGCTTTATGATTGCTTCATCCATAATGCTCAGTTGACAAAGTAATTGGTATTTCAGGCCCTTTTGGCCTGAAGAGCTTTTGTTCTGAATCTGTGGTTTAAATACATAACAAAAGAAAGGAATCTTTAATGGCACTTGCTTTGAAATTAGAAGGTGATTACTTTAAAGCAGATGGATAGTTTTATTGCCTTGAACTATTTTTAACTGCTGCCGTTCTTTTTTAATGGTCTCTGCCACTGCAAGCTGTGAGAAGAAAAGCTAGTACAGAATTCACTTTGGTTGAGGGTTAGGTGAAGACCCGTGGAGAATTGCAGGAAAGATCTTATTTTTCTGACCCAGTGATCATTAGCCCTTTCTCTGCTTTCCCTAAAGCTCGACACAGGGGCGTTTCCAGCACAACGTTTCTGGTCTCACTGGGCCGAGCAGCAGCGTGGGCCTATCGGAACGTCTATTTTGTGAAGCCGAAGGGTCTTTGAGAAGGGGCTGGTTGGTAGAGTCACTAGGAGTGTGAACGTGCCTCACACACGGACACGTCTTTCTTACAGTCCTGGGAACATGTTAGACCCATAGGAACCGTTTCCGACACGCGGTGACTCTGAGATCTTTGTCATTGTGAGACCGAGGAGAAGAGCAGTACCTGTTTTCTGAAACGGTTAGGATTTCCCAGGAGTTTGCCCTAAAATAGGTCAAGCGGAAGAGACCCTACCCGGCCGAGCACGCTCTGGTAGGCCTCTGCGATCGTCAGCCTTTGAGCGGTAGAGCGCTGAGTTAGGACGGCGACCAGCATGTCTTTGTCGCAGCCTGGAGAAGAGGAATATTCGGAGATTAGTCAAGGTGCCGCTCTGTACTTTGGAAGGAGCCACCATCTAAGGATCAAAAGCCATGGCCCCGGCATCGTCCCCGATGGTGCTTTAGAGCAGTGAGCGATTTTAACTAAAATTGGAATCGTAGAGCAACACTTGATGAGGGCTGCGTTCTTCTTCCCTCTCATTTTAGTGCTGTTCCTACTGATTTCCCCTTAAAAAGATCCAATTTAAGAAATATAGAGGGAGAGGGATAAAATGCATGTCTCTCGTCAGCCGCCTCTTCCACTCCACCAAAACAGGCTTCCTTGACCTTCGAGCTGATCGGTGCTCAAATGGGGGCAGCATCGTTCTCATCTTACAGTTAAGAGACATAGTTTGTAAGGAACATGCACTAAGACAAAAATAACAGCTACGGTTCAAAACCTCCAGAAGGAAGAGCAATGGAGAAGGAAAGTGTGGAAGTGCGAGGGCCGCGTGACCTCCTGGGGGACTGTGTGGATCTCGTGGCCGCCAGGTAACACGGCCTTCGCCTCCTGTAGCCGAGGCTGTTTCTGGGCTGTCTGAGGCCTCCACTTCCTTATATGCCAACTCCCCGTACCGATATAACACCTGAATGCACAGCTAGGTTAGACAAATTTAGCCCTAGTTGTAGTCATAGTAGAGTGAGCAAGAAGGCCTTAACATTTCCCTCAGCTTGACTAAAATTTAGGCAGGTTCTTTCTGACTATAGACTCTTGTTCCCCCTTTTCTGGGAGCATTTGCTTTGGAAACTTTGCAACTGTAGAGTCTTCTTTACTCCTTTGAGAAATAAATCTGCCAATCACTTCCCAGTTTTACAACCCAGAAATGTCTTTCCCAAAAGCTTGGAAGCCATCTCTTGGAAATATAATCATGAAGAAAGAGAGAATCCCTATCTCCCAGTCTCTGTGGGGGAACAGGGACCTTACTTTTCTTAAGAAATAATTAGCAGGGATCCCTGGGTGGCCCAGTGGTTTGGCACCTGCCTTTGGCCCAGGGTGTGATCTTGGGGTCCCGGGACTGAGTCCCACATCGGGCTCCCTGCATGGAGCCTGCTTCTCCCTCTGCCTGTGTCTCTGCCTCTCTCTCTCTCTCTCTCTCATGAATAAATAAATAAATAAAATCTTAAAAAAATAATAATTAGCAGACACAGATGACCTAATCACATTGACAAACACCCCCAACTCCCAGTGTTCTCCAGTACTTTTCAGCTAGTCCTCCCCTCCCCACTGCTCTCCAACGCTCGAAAACTCTCTTGTCATTAGTTTCAGAGGAATTAAGTTCAGTCTCTCTCCTCTATTGCTTATGTCTTGATTTCTGTTGCAATAGTCTCAAATAAAGTCTTCCTTGCCTGTTCAATTCTGTATAATATAATTTTTCTTTGACAAAAGGAGACATTTATTGGAGAAGAGGAAAAAAAGGAATTGACAGGCTAGGATGTTAAGCAAATTATCTTTTTGGATGCCCTTAGGTTTTTAGGAAAGCAGAGTCAGGTGCTGAAATAGCCAGTAAATGAAGGCAGGTGACTATGATTTACCTAGATAATTATACCATGTGAAACAAAAGGAAGAGCAGGATGTTTTATGCAGGTGAGAGGAATGACCGGAAGGTGTAAAATGGGGGGAGGGAGGCTAGAATCAGCTCTAAATACTGAAATTTATGGTTTGTGAGAGGCATAGAGTAACATATTGCCCTGGGGCTAGCTGGTTAATACCCTGGACTCAAAGGACGCAGAGCAGTTCTGTAGGAGTCTGTTAACTGCATGATGGGAATTCCAAAAGGAATACATTTTTAATAATAAATAGATTTTTCAGTTACATCCATTTTTGTTTTTACTATCATCACATTTATATGATTGCAATAGTCTTCAGGTTTTTTGTGTTTTTCTCTTGAGATTATCTACAACCTACCTCTCTGACAATCTTCATTTTTCAAAGTGTTCCTTGTAATTCTTGTTTATTTATTCCTCTAGGATATTTCAGGTTAATTTTATATGAATCTCAAAAGTTCATTAAAAATTTTAATTCAGATAAATGTAAATTTAGGAATCAATTTTGAAAAGTTATCTTTTTTTTGTCACTATATCTGCTCAATTATTTCAGTGTTTTTCTTTTCTAAAAGACTTAGTAGAGGTGGGGCAAGACGGCAGAAGAGTAGAGTCCCCAAGTCACCTGTCCCCACCAACTTACCTAGATAACTTTCAAATCATCCTGAAAACCTACAAATTCAGTCTGAGATTTAAAGAGAGAACAGCTGGAATGCTACAGTGAGAAGAGTTTGCGCTTCTATCAAGTACAACTTGTTTTTGGCCACTCTGCACTGAGCAAAATAACCAGAAGGAAAAACTCACCACAAAAGAAAGAATTGGAAACAGTCCTCTCTCCCACAGAGTTACAAATTTGGATTACAGTTCAATGTCAGAAAGCCGATTCAGAAGCACAATTATAAAGCTACTGGTGACTCTAGTAAAAAGCATAAAGGATTCAAGAGACTTCATGACTGCAGAATTTCTATCTAATTAGGCTGAAATTAAAAATCAGTTGAATGAGATGCAATCCAAACTAGAAGTCCTAATGACGAGGGTTAACGAGGTGGAAGAACGAGTGAGTGACATAGAAGACAAGTTGATGGCAAAGAGGGAAACTGAGGAAAAAAGAGACAAACAATGAAAAGACCATGAGGATAGATTAAGGGAAATAAACGACAGCCTGAGGAAGAAAAACCTACGTTTAATTGGGGTTCCCGAGGGCGCCGAAAGGGACAGAGGGCCAGAATATGTATTTGAACAAATCATAGCTGAAAACTTTCCTAATCTGGGAAGGGAAACAGGCACTCAGATCCAGGAAATAGAGAGATCCCCCACTAAAATCAATAAAAACCGTCCAACACCTCGACATTTAATAGTGAAGCTTGCAAATTCCAAAGATAAAGAGAAAATCCTTAAACCAGCAAGAGACAAGAAATCCATAACCTTTATGGGGAGAAGTATTAGGATAACAGCAGCCCTCTCCACAGAGACCTGGCAGGCCAGAAAGGGCTGGCAGGATATATTCCAGGTCCTAAATGAGAAGAACATGCAGCCAAGATTACTTTATCCAGCAAGGCTCTCATTCAGAATAGAAGGAGAGATAAAGAGCTTCCAAGATAGGCAGAAACTGAAAGAATATGTGACCACCAAGCCGCCTCTGCAACAAATATTAAGGGGGACTCTGTAGTAGAAAGAGGAAGTCCAAGGAAGCAATCCACAAAAACAGGGACTGAATAGGTATCATGATGACACTAAATTCATATCTTTCAATAGTAACTCTGAACGTGAAGGGGCTTAATGACCCCATCAAAAGGCGCAGGGTTTCAGACGGGATAAAAAAGCAGGACCCATCTATTTGCTGTCTACAAGAGGACATTTTAGTCAGAAGGACACCTACAGCCTGAAAATAAAAGGTTGGAGAACTATTTACCATCCAAATGCTCCTCAAAAGAAAGCAGGGGTAGCCATCCTTATATCAGATAAACTAAAATTTACCCCGAAGACTGTAGTGAGAGATGAAGAGGGACACTATATCATACTTAAAGGGTCTATCCAACAAGAGGACCTAACAATCATGAATATTTATGCCCGGAATGTGGAGGCTGCCAAGTATATCAATCAATTAATAATCAAAGTTAAGACATACTTAGATAATAATACACTTATACTTGGTGACTTGAACACAGTGCTTTCTACAATCAACAGATCTAAGCACAACATCTCCAAAGAAACAAGAACTTCAAATGATACACTGGACCAGATGGATTTCACAGATATCTACAGAACTCTACATCCAAATGCAACTGAGTACACATTCTTCTCAAGTGCACATGGAACTTTCTCCAGAATAGACCACATACTGGGTCACAAATCAGGTCTTAACTGATACCAAAAGATTGGAATCGTCCCCTGCATATTTCCAAACCATAATGCTTTGAAACTAGAACTAAATCATAAAGAAGAAGTTTGGAAGGACCTCAAACACGTGGAGGTTAAGGCCCATCCTGCTAAAAGATGAAAGGGTCAACCAGGAAATTAGGGGAGAATTAAAAAGATTCATGGAAACTAATGAGAATGAAGATACAACCATTCAAAATCTTTGGGATAAAGCAAAAGCAGTCCTGAGGGGGGAATACATCACAATACAAGCAGCCATCCAAAAACTGGAAAGAACTCAAATACAAAAGCTAACCTTGCACCTCAAGGAGCTGGAGAAAAAACAGTAAATAGATCCTACACCCAGCAGAAGAAGAGAGTTAATAAAGATTTGAGCAGAACTCAATGAAATAGAGACCAGAAGAACTGTGGAACAGATAAACAAAACCAGGAGTTTGTTCTTTGAAAGAATTAATAAGATAGATAAACCATTAGCCAGCCTTATTAAAAAGAAGAGAGAAAAGACTCAAATTAATAAAATCATGAATCAGAAAGATCACCACCAATACCACAAAAATATAAATGATTTAAAAAAACTATGATGAGCAGCTATATGCCAATAAATTAGGCAATCTAGAAGAAATGGACACATTTCTGGAAAACTGCAAACTACCAAAACTGGAACAGGAAGAAACAGAAAACCTGAACAGGGAGATAACCAGGGAGGAAATTGAAGCAGTCATCAAAAACCTCCCAAAACACAAGAGTCCAGGGCCAGATGGCTTCCCTGGGGAATTCTATCAAACGTTTAAAGAAGAAATCATACCTATTCTACTAAAGCTGTTTGGAAAGATAGAAAGAGATGGAGTACTTCCAAATTCGTTCTATGAGGCCAGCATCACCTTAATTCCAAAACCGGACAAAGACCCCACCAAAAAGGAGAATTACAGACCAATATCCCTGATGAACATGGATGCAAAAATTCTCAACAAGATACTAGCCAATAGGATCCAACAGTACAGTAAGAAGATTATTTACCGTGACTTGATTTATCCCCGAGATGCAAGGCTGGTTCAACACTCATAAAGCAATCAATGTGATTGATCATATCAGCAAGAGGAAAAACAAGAGCCATATGATCCTCTCAATAGATTCAGAGAAAGCATTTGACAAAATACAGCATCCATTCCTGATCAAAACTCTTCAGAGCATAGGGATAGAGGGAACGTTCCTTGACATCTTAAAAGCCATCTACGAAAAGCCCACAGGAAATATCGATCTCAATGGGGAAATACTGGGAGGCTTTCCTCTAAGATCAGGAACAAGACAGGGATGTCCACTCTCACCACTGCTATTCAACATAGTACTGGAAGTCCTAGCCTCAGCAATCAGACAACAAAAAGAAATAAAAGACATTCAATTGGCAAAGAAGAAGCCAAACTCTCCCTTTTCACAGATGACATGATACTGTAGATAGAAAACCCAAAAGACTCCACCCCAAGATTGCTAGAACTCATACAGCAATTCAGCAGTGTGGCAGGATACAAAAATCAATGTCCAGAAGTCAGTGGCATTTCTAGACACTAACAATGAGACTGAAGAAAAAGAAATTAAAGAGTCAGTCACATTTACAATTGCACCCAAAAGCATAAGATACCTAGGCATAAACCTAACCAAAGAGGTAAAGGGTCTATACCCTAAAAACTACAGAACACTTTGGAAAGAAATTGAGGAAGACACAAAGAGATGGAAAATTTTTCCATGCTTATGGATTGGAAGAATTAATATTGTGAAAATGTCAATGTTACCCAGGGCAATGTACACGTTCAATGCAATCCCTATGAAAATACCATGGACTTTCTTCAGAGAGTCAGAACAAATTATTTTAAGATTTGTGTGGAATCAGAAAAGACCCCGAATAGCCAGGGGAATATATTAAAAAAGAAAACCATATCTGGGGACATCACAATGCCAGATTTCAGGTTGTGCTACAAAGCTGTGGTCATCAAGACAGTGTGGTCCTAGCACAAAAACAGACACACAGATCAATGGAACAGAATAGAGAACCCAGAAGTGGACCCTCAACTCTATGGTCAACTAATATTCGACAAAGAGGAAAGACTATCCACTGGAAGAAAGACAGTCTCTTCAATAAATGGTGCTGAGAAAACTGGACAGCTAAGTGCAGAAGAATGAGCCTAGACCACTCTCTTACACCAGACACAAAGATAGACTCAAATGGATGAAAGATCTAAATGTGAGACAAGAAACCATCAAGATCCTAGAGGAGAACAAAGGCAACACCTTTTTTTGAACTTGTCCACAGCAACTTCTTGCAAGGTACATCCATGAAGGCAAGAGAAACAAAAGCAAAAATGAACTACTGGGACTTCATAAAGATAAAAAGCTTCTGCACAGCAGAAGAAACAGTCAACAAAACTCAAAGACAACCTACAGAATGGGAGAAGATATTTGCAAATGACCTGTCAGATAAAGGGCTAGTATCCAAGATCTATAAAGAACTTATTAAACTCAACAGCAAAGAAACAATCCAATCATGAAATGGGCAAGAGACATGAACAGAAATCTCACAGAGGAAGACATAGACATGGCCAACACACACATGAGAAAATGCTCCGCATCACTTGCCATCAGGGAAATACAAATCAAAACCACAGTGAGATCCCACCTCACCCCAGTGAGAATGGGGAAAATTAACAAGGCAGGAAACCACAAATGTTGGAGAGGATGTGGAGAAAGGGGAACCCTCTTGCACTGTTGGTGGGAATGTGACCTGGTGCAGCCACTCTGGGAAACTGTGTGGAGGTTCCTTAAAGAGTTAAAAATAGATCTGCCCTATGACCCAGCAATTGCACTGTTGGGGATTTACCCCAAAGATACAGATGCAATGAAACGCCGGGACACCTGCACCCCGATGTTCACAGCAGCAATGGCCACAATAGCCAAACTGTGGAAGGAGCCTCGGTGTCCATCAAAAGATGAATGGATAGAGAAGCTGTGGTCTCTGTATACAATGGAATATTCCTCAGCCATTAGAAACGATGAATCCCCACCATTTGCTTCCACATGGATGGACCTGGAGGGTATTATGTGAGTGAAGTAAGTCAATCGGAGAAGGACAATCACTCTATGGTCTCATTCATTTGGGGAATATAAAAATTAGTGAAAGGGAATAAAGCGAAAGGAGATAAAATGAGTGAAAATATCAATGAGGGAGACAAAACATGAGAGACACCTAACTCTGGGAAATGAACAAGGGGTGGTGGAAGGGGAGGTGAGCGGGGGGTTGGGGTGACTGGGTGATGGGCACTGAGGGGGGCACTTGTAGAATGAGCACTGGGTGTTATGCTATATGTTGGCAAAATGAACTCCAATAAATTAAAAAAAAATGAAGTTAAAAAAAAGACTTAGTAAAGATATGTGGAGTTTTTGTAAATGGCAAGAAACTTTAGTTTGCTAAACAACATTAATATTTGCATTTAAGTTGACATTTAAAGCTATATTATTTTTATTTTGTTTCTTAACACATAATTGCTTAAATAAATGACATTAAATTTTATGACCATAAAATTATCTGGTATTTAGGAAAATTATTGAACTCTCACAATGTTTAGTAACTTTTTAGTTGATTAGCTTAGATTTTGAGTTATAAATAATATACTCTGCACATAATAAGAATTCTGACTTCTTCTTTACAATCATTATAGGTTTTTCTTTCTTAACCTATTGCATTCTGACAAGAATTTATAGATAATTCTTATATTCTGGTTTAGTAGAAAAGCTTGGCATAACAAAGTATAGCAATTTTATAGGCTTTTATGATGTACAGTTGATTCTTGTTATTTGTGATAGTTTTCTATAAAGTTGGATTAACACTGAATTAATAGATGCTGAAGTATCGCTAGGGAGAAAATATACATTTAGGTTTCTACAACCACTGGTCACAACATTTTTTCAACAGAAATGCCATTTATAACATATCTGTTTGTGAATGTCCTTATAAAACAAGCCTGTCTTTTCAGCATTGAAATCCTTCCTTTCCTCATTTGCTTTTCCTGTATTAAATTTAGGAGGTGTTTTTAAAGAAACTCTTGAGGCATTCTTCTATAACCTACTGATCTATAGAACTTGTTCAACTGAAAGTTTAACAGTTTTTATGCTGTATGACCTTTTGAAATATGTAAGCCATCTATCACTACTTTCAAAAGAAAGGTGATCACTACACTTTTTATATTATCAGTTTTCATGTCATGAACTCACAAATTTAGCTGCTTTTCCATAGCTTTATAGAACAGATAATACTTCACATTTTTCTGGACAGCTTTATGTATAGGTCAGTGAATTTTATCTTTTTTTTCTAAATGTACTATATTAGTGATTTATAAACATTAATTGCATAGCTAACAGTATTAGAACTCATGTCTGAATGAAGCTTATCTGATACACAAATTTTTTTCATAATATTTCTTCTTGTGCTTGAGAACATTTGACAGTACTTCCCCACAACATTTGGGGGGAGTATTTTAGAGGACACAATCACCAACCAAAAGCATAATGTAGCATTAAATAGACCCCAAAAAGGACACTTGTTAACAGGATAAGAGCTGGGACAGGGAGGGAGAGCATCATCTTGTCTAACGTCAACTGGAAATATGCAGTCTGGGGACTCAAAGTTTACACCTCTCTGCGTATGACTGTTAATGACCATGAAAGCACAGCAAGTATTGATTTTGGTGTTATGGATGAATTTTAGCTAGTAGTCAAACTGGCAAATGTGGAATCTGTGAATAATAAACATTGACTTACGGTCAAACAAGTAAAGGTGGCCTACTAAGCAAGAACATAATTATTACTGAAATTTCAAATTATATCTAAATAGCAGTGAGTGGTCTACACAGATAGATTATAAGTAATGGGACAGAGTAAGACATACTATGCTAACATATTGAGAAAAAAAGCTGGAGTAGCTCTATTGATTTTAAGACAAAAAACTTCAGAAGAAGGAAAATTGTGAGGGATAAAAGAACCATTACATAATGATAAAGGGACCAATTCTCCAAGATGATATTATGAATCTTCATATGTATAAGCCCATTGAAAGAGCATCAGAATACATGAGGTAAAGACTAATAGAGCTGCTAGGAGAAACAGATGAATCCACTATTTTATCAGGAGTTTAATACCTCTTTATCATAAATAGATCCAGCAGGTGGAAAACTTGTCAGAACATGCTTGAAATCAACAACATCAATCAACTTGATTTAACTGATAACTATAAAATACTTTATCCAAAAACAACTGATTACTTAATATTCTCACACACAGATGTAATGCTAAAATAGACTACATAAAATATACCTTTACCAGCTTAAAAAAATAGAAACAATACAAAATATGCTCTCAGACCACAGTGGCACTAAACCAGAAATGAATAACAGAAAGATAATTGGAAAACCCTAAAATGCTTGGAGATTATGGCACCTGGATAGCCCAGTGATTGAGCATCTGCCTTCAGCTCAGGTCTTGATTCTGGGGTCCTGAGATTGAGTCCCACATCGGATTCCCCGCGTGGAGCCTGCTTCTCCCTCTGCTTATGTCTCTGCCTCTTTCTCTTTGTCTCCCATAAATAGATAAATAAAATCTAAAAAAAAAATTTTAGATTAAACGACACACTTGTAAATTACATATGTGTCAAAGAAGGCTCAAGACATTTAAAGAATTCAAACTAAATGAAAATGAAAATATAAGCTATTGAAATTTGTGGGATGCAGCAAATGAAATGCTTAGAGGAAAACTTATGGCCTTGAACAAATATGTGGGAAATAAAGAAAGACCTAAAATCACTAATGTAAACTTCCACCTTAAGAAATTAGAAAAAAAAAAAAAAAGTTAAAGCAAGCAGAAGCAAAGAAACAACAAAAAATTAGAGTAGAAATCCATTAAATAGAAAACAAGAAATAGAGAAAGTCAGTTAACCTGAAAGCTTATTCTTTGGAAAAAAATCAATAAAATTGATAAACCTCTTCCCAAGTTAACTAAGATAAAAAGAGAAGACACAATTACCAACATCAGAAATGAAAAAGGCTACATTACTACAGATACTATGGGTAAGAAAAGGGTAAGAAAGAAATACTAAGAACAACTGTGTGGGCACAAATTTGATAATCTAGATGAAATGGATAAATTTCTTCAAAGACACAGTCTTCCCAAACTTACACAAAGAGAAGTAGACAGTATGAACCAGGCCTATATCTATTAAAGGAATTAAACACATTTAAATACTTGTGAAAACAGAAAGCACTTGGCCCTGATGGGTTCACTGGTGAGCTCTATCAAAGTTTTAAAGATTAAATTATATGATTTCTTTTACGGTGTCTTCCAGAAGATAGAAGCATAGAGAATACTTCCTAAATCATTTCATAAAGTCAGCATAACCCTAATACCAAGAACAGAGAAAGCATTACGAGAAAGGAAAGCTATACACCCATATCTGTCATGAACACAGATATAAAAGTTCTTCCAAAAAAATTGGCAAATTGAATTCAACACAGTATAAAAAGAATTATGGATTATGACCAAGTGGTGTTTATTTCACATAAGCAAGTCTTATCTCAACATTTGAAAATCAATTAACATAATTTATCACATCAATAGAATAAATAATAGAAACTGTTGACTGTATCAACAGATGAAGAAAAAACCATTTGACAAAATCCTGTGCCTGTTCAAGATAAAGACTCTCAGCAAAATCTATAGGGAACATTAAACTTAATTGGGACAAAGATAAGGAACAAAGCAAAGATGTCCACTCAAAATAGAACTCACTGTTTCAAAAAAGATTAATTTTGAATTGTATCCAGCTTTGTCAAGAATTAGGCAATTAGGATAAAAATAGTTCCAGCTGTCCAGCATCTCACAAGGATGATTTGGAAATTATACATGTTAAATGTATATGTTGTATATATAAATTTAACTAATTGAGACAAAATAAATACAGTTATTCTTAGATTGTATAGATAGGGAAAGTAGCTTCTAATGGTAAGGGATTAGATGTTGGGCTGCACTACTAAGGAATGTTAACTGAGAGTTGTTCCTTTTTAGTGTGATTGGTGAATTTTCATACAACTTAGGACAATTTTTGTTAAAACTCTCATTTTCATTGTTTTAGAGTTTTTTTGTTTTTTTTTTTTTTTTTGCTTTCTGATTTTTTTCTAAGTAAACCATAATAGCCAAGTTAAAAATCAACAACGATGATGGAACCACATCATCCAACTAGAAAGCTTCTGAAGAGGAAAAGAAGCAACAGAATGAAGAAGCAATCTACAGAAAGGGAGAAAATACTTGCAAACTATATACCTAATAAGAGATTAATATCTATACACATAAGAATCTTATCCAACTTAATTGCAAAAAAGCAAATGATCTCATTAAAAATGGGCAAAGAACCTGAATAGACATTTTCCTAAAAAAGACATACAAATGCCCCGTAAGTCCATGAAACGCTGCTCAATATCACTAATCATCAGGGAAATGCAAATCAAAACTCCTATGAAATGTCGCTTCATACCTGTTAGAATGTCCATCATCAGAAAGACAATATATGTGGACAAAAGGGAATTCCTCTTGGTAGGAATGTAAATCGGTAAGGCCACAATGGTAAGCGGTATGGATGTTCCTCAAAAAATTAAAAGCAGAACTTCCATATGATCCAGCAGTCCTGCTTCCGGGTGTTTGTCTAAAGGAGATGAAGTCACTGTCTCATAAAGAAATCTTCACCTCCGTATGCAATGTGGTAGGATTCACAGTAGCCAAGAAATGAAAACCGCTTAAGTCCCATTAACAGATGAATGGATAAAGAAAATGTGAGACTCTCTGTCTGTCTGTCTGTCTCTGTCACACACACACACACACATACACACACACACACACAGAGGCAGAGACCCAGGGAGAGGGAGGAGCAGGCTACCTGCGGGGATCCCCCCCCCCATGGGGACTCCTCCCAGGACCCGGGTCACGCCCTGGGCCAAGGCAGGTGCGCACCCGCTGAGCCCCCCAGGCGCCCCAAGGCCACCCTGTCTTTCAGGTTAAGAGCTTGCTGCCCCCGGGAAGGCTGTGCAAATTTTATGCAAACATTTCAGGGTTTACCTTCAGGCTCACCAGAGGTCTGAAAGCAGGTTTTAGGTAAGGAAGACCTCATGGGTGCTCGCCAGCTCCACTTCATTTCTTAAAGATTAAAACTTGTTGAAAGAATTCAACGGTTCGCCTCCCTTGTCTCTACAGTCCTTTTCCGGACTCTCGTGCCATTCACTGGGCACCCGTCCACGGAGGCCCCGCATGCCAGGCTCCACACTCGGGGGGCTCTGGGGTGTGCGGTGACACAGAGGGACACCGGGGAGCAGAGAGGGGGCCCGGCCGGCAGGGCCCCGGGAGTCTGCAGTGCCCACATTCAGGGTCCAAAGGGGAGGAATTACTTGGAGGGAATCTTGGAAGGAATTGGGATTCAAACTAACAGGAGGAGAGGAAAGCGTTCCATGCAGGGGACTGTGGGCTAGTTCACAGACACGTGGAGAAGCAGATCCAATTTGGGGAGTAGCAGAAAATTCAATTTGGCTGGAAATGAAGCAGAAAAGAAATAGGCTAGTAAACAAACAAGGACAAAGAACGATTTTTTTTTCCCTAGGATGGATGGATTGATTGATTGATTGATTTTTTTTTTTTTGGTTTGGGATTCCATTTAATGTACTTATGAGGTGACATTTAAGGATTTAAGGCAGAAACACATCAAGATCAGATTTGCGATTGAGAGAACAAGTCACTTCACCATTATTGTCCTTTTCTATTATTTTTCTCCTCATTATTTGCCCAGCTTTTTGTTTTAATCTGTTTGCCTTCTGTTAGGCAGCAGCTCTCTGCAGATCCCAAACAAGGTAAAGTGAAAGAGATTACAGGCAGAGCTGAAAGGGGTAACGGGGCTTACCGAATCCTTGGAGCGCCCCCGCCAGCATTTGGGCATCCGCTACGGGGTTGAAATTGGGAGCTGGGAAGATGGTTCCTTGCACCTGGTGGAAGAGCCAACGAGAAAGAGATTGCAGTGTTTTACAAGAAAGATTCCAACATTTTTTTTTTTTTTTTGGGGGCAGATAGATGAGAACAAAAATACATTCTGTATGTTTCAATTACCCCAGGACATGCATTCACGTCTATTAAACGAGTGTGTTAATCGTGCGTTAATTGTAGGGAGCAAATTTGGTTGAGTGTTTTTTTTTTTTTTTTTAATCCATCGGCCTCTATTATATTGGTTCTATTATTTATCTACGAATTTGAGATTCCAGGGCCAATAGGAGAAAATGTGAGAATCAAATAAGTATAAATCTTTGTAACAACAGTAAACATTTTCTCAGGAACTGGTGGCTATTTAGAGAAACTGAAAAGATAGTTCTGTGGGGGAATTCACGACATTCACATGGATTAGAAGCGGCTCTTGCCACCACAGCTTTTTTAGCCATCAGGGGCCCTACGATCATATTAGAGAAAGCCAAAATATTTGAATTTGGATTGCCAGCTTCATAAAAATCTAGGTGGTGTAGATGAGGCAGAGATTTGTTTAGCTGAGGCCTACCCTGCGGAGGAAAACGCAAAAACCTGGCTGAAGTTCCATTTAAATTTTCTTTCTTGCTAGTAATAAAATAGCAGAACTTGCTATTTTAATAAAATAAAATAATTTGCTAATAACATGGCAGATTCTCTTCGAAATATGTCAGGCTTTGAACCCACACGGTCCATTATTTCAGACAGAGCCAGCCAGGACTAGCCCCCCCCCCCATCATCAAACTCAGCACAAGACAACGATCAATCAAAATCCATTAAGCCTGGGAGCTGTCCCCGTCGGTGGCCGGTGTGGCCACAAACCCTGGGGAAACGCCTTCCCACGACAGGTGCGTCCACGAGACCCCGAGAACTCAGGCCTTCACCAAGCCCTTCTATGCGCATAGTATCCCAGCTGAGGATGCAGTTTTCTAACTGTAGAAAATTAATTAATTAACGAGAAGATTGCACCATAATTTCTAGTCCAAGACATATACTGACAGCAAAATATTTATGAAACGGTTTTAGGGGGACTAAGAAACTCGTTCACCTTGAGTTAAAAATGAAAAAAAAAATACATTCAGTTCGGATTTCCTTTGATTAGGGTCAGTGGTCATGAAGCTGTCTGTCTGAAGTAGACTGGAAACCCTATAATCATTGGGATACAGTCGTATTTTCATAAGTGCAAAACCTTTTTTTAAATGCCGACGTGCACAGATGCTTGTAACTCCAGTGAGAGTGTGGTCTGCATCTTACACGCCGAGGGCACGCGGTTGGCTCCCATGCTCACGTCCATCGGACGTGATCTAGAGACAAGTTCTCCAGAGCCAGGCCTCAGCTCCGTGGGCCGTGTACTAAGAGCCATATGACTGTCACCTCCTTTATCCCCTACACGTCCCCCTGGGACTCTACTAAGAAGTCAGACTTTGGTTCTTCTTTCATTTAGTAGATTAAGCCTCGGCAGCAAATTCTAATGTAAATTCCTAGGCCGAGTTCTCCTCACCTGAAGCATCTTCCTTTAAATCTTGTTATCCTAGAAGAATGAAAGCTTTAAACTTTCGAAATAACAGCCATCGATCGAATGCGAGAAATTGTTTTCTGCTATTTGTCATTGCCTTTTTGTCTACATAGTTCTTTCTCAGTTTTTTCCGCCCGTTGGGACAATCAAGATATATTTGGAAACAGAGATACTTTATTTCCCCTGTTTTAGGACTCGGATGATTTGTTTGGACAAGTCTTATGTGGACAATAACCATTTTTTACCTTAATTTTGCTGACTGCTATCAGCCAGAGGGCTGTTTTAAACTATACAAGAGAAAATAGTTTTGAAAACAATTTAAGACATTCTGCTAAATAGGCGTAAGTCATCCAGGCAGTTTTAAAGCACGGAGTATGCAAATGTTTACAGCGGAGCATTTCATTGCTGGCTAGACTAGAATTTTCCAGAATTTCTACTGGAGAAAGTGCTATAAAAGAAAAGCATTTACCTTTATTAAACAGAAGAAAAAACAGCTTTAAATGTTATAGATAAAAAGCTATAGATAAAGGAAATTGTAAATGTTTATTGTGATTTATCAGACACAATCTGTAGGTGAAAGGAAAAAGTCCAGTTTTTTCCTTTAGAGTTTTTGGTTGTTGGTGATCCTTGTTGGTTGTACTAGTGCAACATATTTTTATGATATAATATAAAAATCATTCTTTTTTTTTTTGTTACAGTTCTCACCTTCTTTGCCATTTAAAGCCCTTATTTCCTTGTCAGCTGGGATTAAAATAATACACTAAAAATGTCTTGGAAAAAATATTTGAGACAAAGTAAAGAAAAAATTGTAAATGCTTAGTAATTCACTGGACGCAATTTTTCTAGTAAGCGTTTGTCATTTATGGCCGTTTATATAGTAAACCATTATTTTTATTTTTAATATAAGAGTAAACCATTTAAATATATTCCCTATTTAAATATAATAGGAAAGCATTATATTTATTTTTATGCTAATTATTTATTTCATTTAAGCTCAAGTCAGCAACATGATTCCATATAAGGTACATACTGTTCCTTTTACTAATTTTGTCATTGGGATACTGATTTTATCCTTTAATGGTAATATTTTTCCAGCTTTACTAAGAGGCGATTGATATATAACATTGTGTAAGTTTAAGTTGTTTTAACATGATTTAAGCTGTACGGCATGTACCTGTGTAACGTGTCCAAGATGATCACAGTAAGGTTGACTGACACGTCTATGGCCTCACGGTTGCCTTTTTATTTTTCTGATAAGAACATTTAAGAGTCACTCTTAGGAACTCTCAAGTATATCATACAGTATTGCTAACTAAAATCGCCGTGCTGTACGTTAGATCCCCAAACTTCTTTTCCTTATAACTCTAAGTCTGTACTGTGACAAACCTCTCCCAGTCTGCCCCACCCTCCCCTGCCAACCCCTGGAAATCCCCAGTCTTTTAATGATCGGTTTGACTAAACTGACCAGTTAAGTCTATTTAAACAGTCAATTACTAATTTCTAATTTTGTCCCTGGAATGAAACAATTATGTAAAAAAAAAGATTGATTAATGGTTTGGGCCATAAAACTTTTTTTTTTAAAAAGATTTTATTTATCTATTGATTGATTGATTGATGAGAGACACAAAGAGGCACAGACACAGGCAGAGGAGGAAGCAGGCTCCATGTGGGGAGCCCGATACGGGACTCAATCCTGGAACCTGATATGATGACTTGAGCCTAAGGCAGATGCTCAACCCTGAGCCCCCGGTGTCTCGAGCCATAACATTTTTTCAAAGGATATGATGTACCTATAGGTATATATTCATGTACTTTAAGGTAATTTGATCTTTCCTTTGGATATTTTTCCCCAAATTTGTGCTCAACCATAGTCTGTGCATTCCTAAATACCCAACACCAGGCTCTCCAATGAGATGAATCTATTCTCACCACTTCTTCTACTAACTCCCTAGAATTTACTGCATTTTAATTTAAAATCAGAACCTTATGTTTTCTTATTAGCTACCTATTCTTAAAATTGGGAATTTCACTGAGTCATATATAGTACACATTGCTGTGCTAAGTAGCTAGTCTTTGGGTCCATTAATTATCCTTCTAGTTACGTTTTATGCCGGTTGACTGTGATATATCAAATCTATGTAGTGAGAATTCTTTTTAAAAATATTCTCATCCACTGACGATGTCACTTTCGTTAAATAATTTATTTAAAAAAATGAGATTTTTGGCTGAATGACCTAGCTTTATACACAATAAATATGATACAACTTCTATTTTTTTTTACAAATGCAGAACATACATGAATTAAGAAGATTCTTTTATTCATTGTGTTTATCGTATTTGTTGCTTTGTATTAGAAAAACTGAACAGAGGAATAAATGAGAGAGACAAACAAGAATCACCCTGGAGGAGAGGGTGCAGGGGAGGGAGAGGTTCCTAGTTCCCCAGGGCAGAATTTTTTCCAACCATATGCATGAGCAAGGAAGTGATCTGGGAAATGGGAACATGGCGAGTCTCGATAGTTGACTTCTGTGAGGAGCAAAGAGCAGAGGTGAGGAGCGGCAAAGACATTATGACCAAGGGACATCTAGAGATTCTTAGGCAGGAGAGTAAAATAATCTGATTTGACCCCACAAATAACCCTGTATTCCAATGTGAAGGATATAACCAGAAGTGATGCAAGTGGCAGAGATAGCTAATTTGGAAACCCAGTTGGAATTTAATGCACCCCTGAACTGAGACAAATAGCATACACTTAATAAAGATAGATTGCTTAGTCAACTGGATGTAACTCAACTCACTAATTTTTAAGATATATTTTAACAACACAGTAACAGTAGTTAAATCTTCTGAAAGAGTCAGAGCCTGTTGTTTCAGGTGTTTTTGAGCATATATGCCTTTTAAAGCAATGCTATTTTTAATACACATGTTCCTAATTTTTCACATCTTAGAGCTAATTGGAAATTTTGAAAAATTGGATGCTTTCCTGTATGACATGAAAATAATGAGCATATGGTAAAATTATTTTATTTTTATTGCTCTGAAAACTGGCAGATTTAGAAATAGTATCACTTGTCAAAGGCAAAATAAATTCTAGTGCCTGTCATTTCGATTTAAATTCTTACCACAAGGTAATCAAAATATAATCTTTGCTTCTAGTCATTTGTGAACTCGGGTTTTGACAGAGGAATACAAAATACTCCCTTTTTAAAAGACAGAATAAATTGCCCCATAAACTCATTAAGCAGAAGAGCATGAGTGATTTGTAGACTTAAAGTTGGTTCTAGAATCTAGCCTGAGTAGATAATGAACAGATTTCTTTAACTGACACAAAAAAATTTAAATTATTATCTGGAAATGAATACGAACTGAAAACAAAAAATTTACATCTATTCTGCTCAGGAAGTTGATAAAATTATTTGCAACATCTCATATCAATAGGTACATCAGTAAGTACATCGTATTTCATTTATTCACAGCTAATCCAGGGCCGGCATCCATAAGGCCGTATCTTTCTAAAGTCAACATTCATAGGCTCTCCACATTTTAATCCTTCTTCTCGTGTGGCTTTTGAGTTACATTCAAAATCTGAAAGTCTTGACTTTTGGACTTTTGGACTCTGGAATACTAGCCATGCAGTTTGACAATTTAGTGACTGGATGCTTGATAGAGTCCGGGTTTCCATGAATGGTTGAACATCATCGAAATACCTTGGTTTTGGTTTAGTTGAGGGGACTAGATCTCCAGTTAATCTAGGAATTTTAGAGCCATGAAAGGAAAAACTACAGAAATCTTGGGATTTCCTTTCCATAGGGAAAGCCAGGCAGGTATTCACCTTTAGGGCATTGGTTTTTGGGGCTCCTCTGCCTCAGTCCCAAATGCCCTAAACTCTCCAGAAGGTCTTCGGCCACCTGATCTCTGACTTATATCTGACAAGAGTCGTTCTGATGGGATTTCAGTGGCTTTGAACACAACACGGAAAGATGCGTTACAGACACATTGTTCCTCTCTTATCCTTCCACGACTAATCCGCCCTTCAGTCCAGTCCCGTCAGCTCTGTCCTCACAATAGCTTTCAGGTGATTCCCCTTTTTAAAGTTTCTGTTATTAGTACGTTAGCCTTTACCACTTTTCTTTTGGGTTTATTTCAATAGGCTGCTAAGTAGGCTCAATTTTCCAGAATGATCCTTCTGAAAGATCAAACACATCTTTTGTCTTCCCATGCTTAAAATTGTTAGTACGCAAAGCAATGCTTCTCATATTAGTTTTCTACTGTGGTGCACAGAATAGATGATTTTCACATGAAAGAAACAGCCCTGAGAACATTTAGGGTTATGAGCACATACCAGTATGCTAGCCTTAATCACATTTTATTTTCGCCTGCTCAGCAGAGTAGATCGTAATGCTGAATGAGAATCTCATAATATAGGGCAAAACATGAGGTGTAAGGAATAGAAGGATACATCCGTTCTTTGGCTTATTAGTATGAACGGCAATATCTATCTTCGGGGCATATTGCTGCTCATTCCTATGACTGAGAATAGATGACTTGTGGGATTCAGTTCAAATATTTTAACAGAATAAACAATGCTCTTCATGGCTGGTCCTTCATTATCTGAGTTCATGTGTATTTTCTCTCTCCTAAACCTCTCAACTCCCACACCATACACACACAGCTGCACACTCCAGCGTAGGGGGCCATCTGTATCGCTGTTCGTTCTGTTCCGTATGTGTGGAATATTCCCCCTTCCTCCCACAACACACACACTCCATCTCTTGACTCTTGTAAACATCTACTCAAGATTTAACTTCCAAGCTTTGACTCCAGTATCAGCTTTCCCAGGAAGCCCTTCCCGACGCGTCTAGTAGAATCGTCTGCTCCTTCTCTGGTGCCCACAATGTATCCTATGCCAGGGCTGTACTATATCCTGTTAGAACACCAGTAGGAATATCAGCAGAAAATACTAATCTCTAATTTTACCAGGTTTCTAGGAATAATGAGTTATATTAACTGGGCTTCCTTCGTTTTGTTGAGAATGAACCCTAATGTGAATGATTGTGCAAATTTGGAGATCGAACTGTTCTCATGAACAAAGGAAGAATATTTGGATTTCTAGGAAGCAATTTGGGAAGATATAAGTAACAGGAATGGAGAGTGAGGTTGAATTACTTTCTTTGATTTCTCTCTGCTATTCACAATTTCTCATTAATATTTGTTAAAAGGTACTGTATATGGATTTTTTTTTCAGACTATGGAAAAGGATGAGTTATTTGATTCAGTTTGGGTAAATAAAATAATGTGTTGCTGTACAGTCTCATGTGGAAAAAAATATCTTGACAACATAAAATGCTGAGAATTTGAAGTCCAGACAAGGCTTTAGACTTTACATCACATAATCAGGGTATTTAAGGCAGTTTTATGTCTACATCCTCTGTGCAGACTCTGGCTTATGTGTCATCTTGCCCTAAAAGACATAGATTATATGGTGTTATTTTATTGGAGGTGCTATATATGATTTGACATCATTGCTGTTTCAGCCTTTTCAATAGACTCTAAGTTTTCAATAGAGTGTGAGAATTTTGATTTCACCAAATTGACTTAAAATTCGGCTAAATATAATATAATTCACATTGGTTCTGAGCGTTGCCTCTTAGAAGTTAAAGTTCACAACTGGAACATAGTTCTACAGCATGTAATGTGGTGGACTGAGCTTCAAGTTTATGTGCAAATTCCCAGTTAAATTACTTAGTAGGCAGGAGTGCCTAAGTGGCTCTGGCGATTAAGCATCTGATTCTTGATTTTGGCTCAGGTCATGATCTCAGGGGTGTGAGATTGAGCCCTGCACTGGGCTCCATACTCAGCAGGGAGTCTGCTTGGGATTCTCTCCCTCCCGATCCCTCTGCCCTCCCATTCCGACTTGTTCTCTCTCTCTCTCAAATAAATAAATAGATCTTGAAAAAAATATTACTAGGCAATCCAATAAAATGGTAATTACCCCCTAATCACCTTATCTCAGTCAGAAGCACCTTCTCTTTCCTTTTATAACCCTTGTTTTTCTTATGAGATTAGGAGGCTTGGAAACAAGGTCAAGATGTCGCTGATCCAAAGAGAATGCAATTGACATGGACTTTAGAGAATGGGTCTTATTAGTAGGGGGTGAAAATGGAGGATAAAAAAGTTGAGCTACTAAAAAAGAATGAATTTGCTTAAAAAACATATTCAAGGGGAAAATTAAGATTACCCAGGAAATAAAATATCATATCCGCTGTCAGTTTATTTAGTTATTTTTTGAAGAAAGTTAAAATAAACCACAATGTGTGTAATAGATTGTGCTGCATCTTATCATTAGTTTTATTACTGTACATGAAATGCTTCTACACAACGGATTCAAGGCAGATGATAACTAGTATCATAAAAATCTAATAAAAGATCACAGATTTTGAGAAAGAGATAATCTAGTGAAAATAGGAAAGAGTTTAAGGGAAGTTTTCTTGAAGAAGTTTTGAGGCAAAAACCTCATGTTTGATTAGATTTCAACAAGTGGAAATGTGTTGTTTGGAAGTCTCATGTGTTTTCATGAGGTTCTATCTCTCATTCCCTTAAATTGTTTTATGGGCTGACATTATTCCTTTTTTGCTATTTCATATTATTTCTAGCCAAATTTTCTCATCGTTATTGTGACAGTATTACAGTATAAACAGTATTAAATACTTGAAACTAAGAGAACAAAAGACCTATGAGATAATCTTCCATTCTTATGGAAAGAATGTTTATCATACCATATATTTATATTATTATATATGATGTTTCTAAGGAAAATATCAGATAAAAATAAAGCCATTCATAATTAAATAAAAACAAGCATTAAAGATTCAAATCTATCCAACGAGTAGAGTTTTTATTATCTTTGTCTGCACAAATATTCTATATCGACCAGATAGTTTAGAATAAATGGTGTGAACATTTAGAGAATTACAAAAAATATAAATAATCACATTTTTGATATTTTAATTTTATTTTTATTCCTTGATATTTTCTCTTTTTCCAAATAAATAATAGAATATGCCATAAAGGTATCATTATGCATTTAAACTGTATCTTCAGAGTTATTTTCTTGTCACCTAAAATATATACATATTTTTCACTTTCTTTCCAGCAAATCTCTGAAAATCTCCTTCCACGTCATGAAATGGTTTTGAAGGAGAAATTCTCTAGAGAACAGAATATAACCTATAAGGCTTAATATCTTTCTTTGAGTGAAACAACAGATGGATTCTGAATAATTTAGGCAACAGCTCCCCGTTCATTAGTTTGACTTATTGGAAAAGACAGCATGCTGGTACCACCACCAAGCCCTCCTGCTCTGAGACAGCAATCACATTAGAATCCCTTGGCCCTCAGATTGGTCTGAAGGATTTTTCAGGACCGGAGAACACAGCATAAATCAAAGTGAAGAGGAAGAACCTGCAGGGTTACAAGGCTTCCTCCCCAAAATAGAAACACGTGGCTGGAACCACTGTGAGACTGATCATCAGATGGCGCTCTGCGTGACTAGTTCAGCTGAAAGAGAGGAACGTGTGTTTTTATGTGATCTTTTTTGAAAGCTCTATTGTTTAAAGTTCCATGCTAATAAGGCTAAATGTACATTTTCTCCTTTTCTTTTGTAGCTTTACAACACTGCCCAACCCTTATTAGAATGGCCGAGCTACACGTAGGTGAGTCCCTTGTTCGTCAGAAGCTTAGCACTTAGCTAGTATGACAAAGATTATAAGAAATCTGGAGTGACATGATTTATTCCTGCTAAAAACTGAAAGAATACAATATATATTTATTATGTGATAGTCTGATGCATTTTTAAAAGAATTTATTTTGGAGAACACACTATTATTCCAGTTGTTCAAACATCCTTAGGGGGACAACTATTTCAGTATTGCTTTTAGAGCTATTTGAATATTTTTCAATTAATGATGGATTTGATGTTTCTAATTAGCTGAAGGGCAGGACTAAGGATATGTAAAGCAATATAGCTGGATAATTCCCCTTTTTTCTTTTGATGAAAAATACACTGAAATAAGTGAACCTGGAAGCAATTACTAAAATTAAATTAAAAAATAAAATTTTGATAATAAATTGATAGTGTTTCATTACCCAATGCTTCAATAAACAAAACTTCATTTAGCTGAGAGGCCACAAAAAGAATGGATTAAAAACTGTGGTTGGATTTGTCTTAAACCTATCCCAATTTATGGAAAAATATTTGCCTTACTTGGAGCCTTGGTTAGTAGACATCCCGCAGGAGGAATGACACAGATTTTTTAACACTACCATTGTACCATTATAGAGTCTTTTCTTAGTTATTAGAATATTTTATTTCAAATCAACATTTTCTCTGTATAATAAGCATTGAAATATAAAAATAGTTTCTTTTGTTAATTTACAGTCACTCTCAGACATATCTGATCTACTAGCTTAGTCACAGAAAGGTATTCCTTTTATTTTATTTCTTTTATTTTGGGGTATCTGAAGATACTAATTCTTTTTTTTTTTTTCTCTCTCTATTATTCTGGTGATAGAGAAGGCAGTGGTAAACATCATACCTTTACTTTTTGTGAAAGTAAATGGCCACTGATCTTTTACCGTAATTGGCCTGGAAGGATACTGAAAGTATAATTTGTACTCAGAGAGATAGATGCAGGGAAAGAAAGCTGGAATAAGTGATGCGCAAAATCTCCAAGCGGGTCAATCTCTAATCTTAGTCTTTAGGTTTCATTCATACTTGTCAGTAGACTCTTTAGTACTCATTGACCACGTACTTCTTAGACATAAATTTAAAAACAAAAATCTCCATATGCTCCATCTATATGGATCGTATCTGACCCAAATGCTAGAGTCACCTCAAGTTCTGCATATTATGTGTGAAGTCTTTTCAAATTGTATCAAGTATTATTTATCATTTACTTTACATCTCTATTTTACATGGCCTTGCAGTTTTTGCATTTGTCTTGTCCTCTAAATTTTAAACTTCTGGAGGACAGGTACATTTGTTTTCTTGCTTTGCAAAAATTTAGGCTAGTGCCTTAGATGTAATAATATAGGCTCTTGGAATGTTTACAGAATATAAAAATACATGTACTATAGTAACAATTTTAGTTTATCCGGTAGTTTTTAAAAAATTCATTACTCATATAAGTAGGCTATGCTCTATATACTTTCACTTTCACTTCCTTGGCAATCACCTCAGCAGTCTTGTGAGACTGATAAAACTAATCTTATTTCACAGATGATGAGATTATGAGGCTGAGAAAGTTGTTTAAAGCCATACATACAGGTAATGTGTCATGAAGCCAATACTCAAATCCAAATTTAACTTCATGGCTAGTGCCCTTTCCATTATAGCTATAATTGATGTAAAATAAAAATAGCATGTATTATTGAGGCCTTTTTCTCATCTTTGCAAGAAAAAAGTCTAGTTGCAAAGAAGCTTGCTGTAAAAACAAAACCCTAAAAGCATAAGCTCTTACTCAAGTCAGTTCAAAGAGAAAAAGAGGTGTGTGTGTGTGTGTGTGTGTGTGTTAGAAGGAGGGATTGAGAGAATGTGAAAAAGCCAAAAATAGACTCCCAGTGACTGGGTCACCAAAATGCATTGAAGAACGGAACATAATATTTAACTTCAAGGTATTTTCAGAACTCCAATAATAACCTCTCTTTTATCATGAACCCCCCAAAAAGGTTGCTTGGGATGGCTTTTTGTTGATGGTGTTTTGAAAGAATGAATAATTAGGGTTTTGTCCATGATAGGGTTACCACCATGGAGAAGAGATAGACTGAACAGAAATGGAAACACAGCCTGAAGGGAGAGACCTGTTCATCTTTATTTCCTGTGTTCCTCCAGCCTCAGGCAACCATCTTTAGAGAAACAGCCACAGAGATAATATTTTTGTGACTTAGTTTGAATCTTAAAGAACAGTTATGACTTTGATCTACATCTAGGCTATGCTTTCAAAGAAAATTTGTATATATTATATAATCAAAATAGACCTTAATGATCAGATGACTAACACAGATAATGATATTAAGATAGTCCTAGTTACATTATTTCTCAAATTGATGCAGAAGTATTTATAAATACGAACCAATTACTAAATTAGTCATTGTAAAGTCTTTACAACTTAGTGAATAGATGTCGAGGAGTTTAAGAAAGAGAGAATTGAATTCACCCACACGGCTTCTTATAACTAAGATCTGAAAGTTTCTTCATTAATATGACTTAACATTTTTAGGAAACAATTTCCTAGGAAGATATGATTGAAAATAACTTATCTTCGTACAGATAGTATTAACTTTATCTTAATAATATGTGACAGAAGACTACTAAAGTTAACCTAATTAGAGTAAAATTGATAGCATTGAATGGCCACTTTTTAAGGCTCAGGATAGCCAATTCGTAATTCTTGGTGCTTGTGAACATTACCTTATTTGGCAAAAGGGATTTCGAGGGTGTAATTTATTTCAGGAATTTGAGATGGAGAGATTATCCTGAAATATGTGGCTAGGCCATAAATATCCTAAATGTCCTTATACAGGGGGTGGGCTATAGAAGAACGGAACATCATGATCAAAACCAGATGCTATATTGTTGGCTTTGAAGGTGAAAGAAAGGGACATGGCTTAAGGCAATGTGGGGAGCTTCTAGAAGCTAGAAAAGGCCAGAATCCATTTCTCCCTCCACTCGAATGCTATTAAGACCATCAAGGTAGAGTTTCCCCTTAGATTTGCTTCATCATCAGAGTGTTTTGGTAGCATTTTTTTGGGGAGCTAGCATTTAATAAGATATGATGACATTTGAAGTAATATTCTGTCTGGATAAGTAAAAGGTAATGCTAATAAAGTTCAATAAGTAAATAAAGATTATCACTGAAGTTACTAGGATAGGTATACTACTGTGAAAGATCATAGAAGAATTTCATGTGACTAAGGTCAATTAACGAGGATTATAAAAGATTATTTCTAGTAGAAAATTCTGTTCATAGTCCAGAATATTTAATCAGAAAAAGATATAGTGATGAGACTATAAATTATAAAATAAAAAATAGAGCATGGAAGCATAATTGAGGACATTACATTTAATGTACATGCATCTGAAGTGAGCAGAACAATGGAAGAAAAGTAATACAAGAGAAAAGATAGAACAAAATCAGGTAATGAACAAATCACATCTTTGTGAAAAGCGATAGTCCCATATTGGCAAATATTAATGAAGAAGTCAAGATTAACATTTAAGACACAACATTTAGACATATTCAGTTTGCTTATAAGGAATGCTCAAACTGGGATTATAATTTTCGTCCACAAAATTAAATGTTAGAAGACATTTGATGGGTCTTCAGAGGAATTCAGAGGAAAAGATCTAGGATTTAGAAGTTTTAGACCAAACTATAATTTAAGAGAAAGGGCAAAAAGGAAAAATAGCATACACATATCCTTTCCAAAACCTAATACTTAAGAATGATTCCAACCCAGAGAAATCTGAATCAGGGTAACATAGTAAGTGAACAAAAGAAGTAGGTTCATACTCTTAATACTACAAGTAAAAAATTGTCAACTCTCGTTGAATTTTCAATATATACCAAGAATTGTAAAATAATTTACATAGTATTATTTAACTCCCAGGAATTAAACTAACAATCAAATATGCAAACAAGTGAGATTGGTACTATTGCCACAGATAACCTGAGATTTTGAGAGGTTAACTTCTGTTTCTAGGTTACCTGGTTGGTAAATAATGGTTCCCAGAGGCCCAGATCTGTCTGATTTTAAAGCCTGTGTTCTTTTTTTTTTTTTTTTTTTTTAAGCCTGTGTTCTTAATTGCTAGACTAGACTCCATATATAGAAGAAACATAGATGGGAAATTTTTATCATTAAATAATTAGCATACTATCAATATAACTGATTTGGCAAATAAGGAAATCTTTGAGAAAAAAGTCAAAAAAATAATTTATGGTATTATCTACAAATTCTTGTTAAATATTTTAATGATTGTAAATAAAAGGAAACATCTGCCAACTGCTCTTCTTATGCTTTTCATATCTTTACATATAGTGATGTTTTTCCAAGTGGAATCATATATTACGTATCATGTGGTAATCTGTTTTTTCTTTTCATATTGTACCACTCCATGGGTATTAAAGTCTATTCTGCTATTTTCTTATCTTTGAAGGTAAAAATATCATGGACATACCTAAAAATACTTTGTAACCTTTCTTATGAATGGTCTAATTAAGTTCTTATAACACTTATTGAATTTCATTAATAATATATTATTTAAAAAGAGATAAAATAACACTTAGGTCTAAATGAACATACCCACGCCCCCAAATAAAATAATGTGTGAATGTGTTTTGCAAACCATAGTATTCTAGAGGTGAAGGAGAGATTTTGCTTTTTACTATTTGTATAGCTGCTTTGTGATTTAAGCAGTATTTTTATATTCTTTTCTTATCTTGAAGTTATCAGCAAGGCTATATCTGGCAAGGGGAGTGTTCTTATTTCTATATCACAAAAAAAATAACTCAGTTTTTATACAAACCTGTTGGTTTCATAATTACCAGCTCAGCATAGTAAGAGTTCTGACTTTAAACCTAGTGCTTTTCCAGTATATCTTATCTTTCAACTCTATTCATTTTTTCCTTTGTTGATTTTTTTCTCTATTTCAAAACATTAATGCTGCTTTCATATTTGTGTATGTCTCACAAAGTGGTTAAACATTTCTAATGCAGATAATGTAATCTAGAGGGCATAAAACATAATAACTTCACATATTTGGAAGGTTAAATGAGAAGCACATTCAGTATAGGATCTAAATGATTTCTCATACTCATGTAACACATGCAGTCTTGGATTTCCTACCTATGGAGATTACGCTGATATTTAATGTGTGAAGAATTGGATTTCATGGATTATTGAAACAATTTCTACAAAATGATGTTGCGACCCTTAGATGAATAGTGATTCTAAAATTTCAGCAACTTTTCCTCTAATCTGATATTTTTGAGAGGTTAGTAACCTGTACTCTCAAAGCTCAGTAATCTATTTGACAAAGAGAATCAGCCTCCTAGTAATTAAAATTTCTTTAGCTTTTAATACAGAAATCAAAGATAATATTTTCTAGTGAACTGCATGTTTTTGAAATGATAATGAGAAAAAAATGGCCTCTTTTGCATACCATTTTATTTCCTTTTAGGACACTGAAGGACAACTGTGGAAAATAGGATGCTCTATTTCTACCTAATTTTACTTTTATAATAATTCTTGGTTTTAGCTAGTTTTACATTTTTCCCTTTCTCTGAATTAATATTAACTAAAGCAAGAGAATATGATCTCAAAGAAAAGCCAGTTTGCAGCTAAATAAAATCTTGGTTGGGTAATCCATAAATAAGTTGGTTACATATATAATAAGGAAACTGTATATTTCTGTATTAAGGGAAATTTAACCCAAAGAAAAGTTTTAGAATTTTGGAGTTAATTTTGATACACATATAACTAATATATATTCTAAAATTAAAGTAATGTTTGTTTAGGGTAATATTATTTTAAATAAATGTCCTGTATGGCATTTTATTATGTTTGGTGAGTGAAGATGTACAAATATCAAAAGAAGAGAAAGAAAGAAAAATGTGGTATCATAATAAAGGTGGAAAGCATTAATTACTAGAAAATTTCTTTATAGACATTCGTTGTTCATCTAGCCGTAGTTTGCTCTGGAGATGAAGAGACAAAAGGAGCACATTATACCTTGATTGGTTTTATCGATTGGCTCCTGGCTTTCTACTTCCTTAATAAAATGCACTGATGGCATTAGAGTAAGGAATCTAAGACAAGTGAGATGTCTTAATTTTATTAATAGCTAAAAGGCTTGAAAAATGTTTAAAGTATTAGAATGTAATTTCTTAAGAGTGCCTGGTTTTATAAGGTCATTGGACTTAAGTTTTATTATGCTTTTCCTTGCAAATGTTCATCAATATTCTGATAAATAACAATTAATAAGTGATCTCATTGAGAAGTATGTATCTTAGAAGTCATCAAATTTTTAGGAAGTGAAAGATGATTCAGAAAATATTGATGGTCACTAAACTATATGGTAAGATGCCCCCCATCTTTTTTTTTTTTTAATTTTTGAAATAATCTGTCAACCGTTTGCCAAACTACACTATGATACCACGACTGATTCAGGAAATGATAGTCATCCACATAAAGGGGAAATCTAGTCTTGTTATTTTTAAAAATAATGCTTCGTTATTTTTATACTTCAAAGCATTGATAACCCATCTAAAATTTTTGTAATATGTACTCAAGTACAATTCCATTTTCTGTTCTAAATTGCATTTGGAACGTTTTTTACATCACTTTTCTTCACTTAAAACGTGTAACAGTTGAATGTAAGAGCTAAATCAATACTAGTACTTAGATAATGTACAAAAATTGAGAACATATGTTAAAATTCATCAAAACTTATATGATATCTTATATTCAAGGGAAAATCTCTGCCAAATAAATATGGTGTGTTAAATAGGAATCAGTATGGATTGCTCCACACAGGACATACATTAATCTCCTTTTTGGAAAGTGATAGTTGATAGAAATATTCATTTGATAGACAAATACTAGGGGAAAAAAAAAAGGGCCAAAAAATCATATGATTATACAATACTAGAACAGGATTTTAACTTTGCTCCCTTTAGAATTCAGTTTTCATCAAGGCTCTAACCTGCTGGCAAAACAGCAGCTGCCAAGTGCATCCACATCCCAAATGGAAGGATAAGCCGCCTGGGTGGGGCTTGCAAAGAAAATTCTAGGATCCAGTTTTCTGACTCTCACTTAGCAACCTTGAGAAGTTGAAGAGGGTCTAATTTAGAATTATAGATGGGATTATTTTGGGAGAAATGATAACGTTCTCTAAGACCTTTCTGCCATGCCAGGGTAAGTGAGGTGGAAGCTGAAGGATGCTAATACCATCTTCACGGAGACCACAGAGAGCACTGGATCTATGTTCCTGGAGTTTGGGGGACACCGTGGACTCTCACTGGGAAAGGCTAACGGTGAGGCTACATGGGTAACTAGCGGCTTTAGGTGAAGAGGGGTGACTTCACCAGGAGTGCCCGAACTCTAAGAATTTATGTACATCCAGAGGTGGTCACACTCCCAGAGTTTGTTGGGACATAGGACGTCTTGAGTGTTTACCATGGGCCAATTGAGAGCCACAAAGTAGGAAGATTTAGTCATAAGTCATTTTGAAGGATTTGGGTCCAAATCTTCTTTCAGAGGATTGATAGGAACTTTAGAAGCAGACTGATAAACTCCAGAGGATTCCTGGCCATGAGAGGTGTCCCCCAAACCTCCTGTGGTTCCAAAGAAACATCTTCTGTGGCCAGAGAACTTTAGTGCTACGTGACTAAAATACCTGTTAAATCAGACCGAAGATTTTCTGGAACATTTTTCCCATATACTCACCCTTCCCTAATTCTGGAGGCATTGAAGGCCTGTCAGACTGCTCTCAGGTATGAGGGATGGACCCAAACAAACAAGGATAAAAAAGTCAGTCTTGCCTTCTTTACTGATGTAGGAGTTTGGCCTGCAGGAGCCGGTGAGAGAGAAACTTTGAATAAAATGTTCAGGAGGGCCTGGGTGGCTCAGTGGGTGAAGCATGTGCCTTTGGATCAGGCCGTGATCCCAGGGTCTTGGGATCGAGCCTTGAGTTGGGCTCCATGCTCAGCACGGAGCCTGCTTCTCCCTCTCTTCTCCGCTCCTGCCCTCTCTCACTATCTCTGTTGTTATCTCTGTGTCTCTCTCTCAAATAAATAAATAAAATCTTAACAAAAAAATAGATGTTCAAAATTTTTACCTCCACAAACAGACATTTTTTAATATCTATAAATTTTTGTTAGTGGAAGTGACTTATTAATATGCAATTAGGTAGAGTAATAGACTCATGATATCTCCTATATCTTCACAAACTGAATGTTTGTGTCTCCCACGTTCATATGATAGAGCCCTAATTCCCAATGTATTAATATTTGGAGGTGGAGACTTTGAAAGGTAATTGGATTTATATAAGGTGTAAGTGTGGGTCTCCCCCTCCCCGCAACAGAATTAATATCCTTGTAAGAAGAGATCAGAGCAGTCTCTCTCTGCCATGTGAAGACCCAGTGAGAAGAAAGCGTTCCGCAAACCCGGGGACAGGCTCTTTCAGAAACTGAATCTGCTGTCAACCTTCATCTTGAACTTCCTAGTCTTTACAACTGTGAGCAAAAACCCTGTGTTGGTTAAGCTACCCAATTTATTACATTTTCTTATAGCAGCCTGAGCTAAGACAGGACCTGTAGGAAACTAGCCCCATGGTGCTGAAACGGACGGTGTGAGAATAAAAAAAGTCACGTATATTTTTGTTTCTAATTAATAGCCCAAGCTTAACTGCCTAGAAGGTCATTTTGCTATTTTCCAAAAATAAAGGATAAATAATATAATAGTGCATTAATTTACATAATCAGAAAGTTAACAATGTGTCAGAGACACTTATTTTAAAAAAACTAAAACTTAAATTGCTTTGTATCTTTCATTGAAATTCTTTGTTCTATTTCACCCCATTGCCTGCCTTAATGGACTTTCTCAGTCTATATTTCTTTCATTCCCAAAGAAATATTTAACAGTGAGAAGTGAAACCAAGTAATAGACATTTTAACTACAAATTACAAAGCTTTGTAATTGATTGAGTACCTGGGTGGCTCAATCGGTTGAGGGCTGCCTTTGGCTCAGGTCATGATCCCAGCGTCCTGGGGTCTGAACCCAGCACTGGGCTCCCTGCTTCTCCTCTCCCTCTGCCTGCTGCTCCCCCTGCTTGTGCTCTCTCTCTCTCTGTCAAATAAATAAAATCTTAAACAAAACAAAACAAAACAAACCCCAAGGCTTTGTCTTTCCTGTTTTTATTTTAAATTGAATTATTCAATCTTTGATTTGTAACCATTAGATCCATACTCTCTTTTTGGTTGGTCTGCTTATACCTTTGCCAGTGGGGTCTGTGTGAAAATAATACTGATATAGCAATGATTTCATGGTCTATTTTGATGTTTTGATGGCTCTCCAGAGACAAGTCATGAGTTCCCCCACCTAACGTGGAGTGTGAACTATACTAGGAACTGCGTGAAGTGGTCAGTGCCTCATGTCACTGCTTAGGATGCCTCCACGTCTATATCTAATGCATCTTTATTTTCTATAGTTCATCATATGCCTGAGTAGAGGAGGTGGGGCATTAAAAAAAGACATTCATCCATCAAGTAAGTGAAAAGGTAAAGCAAGTATCATGTAGCATTAGCTAGGAAACATCTGATAATTGCCTTCTCTGGATATTATAAAAAAATATAAAGTGTAATCAGTAAAAATTAGGACATTCTTTCCACTCCCCTTATTGATGAACACATATATCTAAGTAAGGCTGGCTTGGCTTCAGATAATCACTATCCCTTGTTGGACAATGTAGCAAGTTCCCTAAACTCTCCTGATTCACCTTTTGTGGAATTACAGTCATAGATACATTGTTTGCTTGAGTTGTCACGGAGATTAATGGGATATATATATTCCAGTTAGTAGTAGTTTTTATTAATCTTATTTCTCCTCTTCCTATTCCTCATTATCATCATTAGCTTCAACCTATACTCCTGCTTAGATTTTAATTGTTCTTATGAGAATTCTAAGAGGAATATCATTTTCAAAAAAATCATTTAGATGCAAAATTAGAAATAATAACTTAATTCAGTTGTAAAATTAAAACTTGCAGTCTTTTATTTTATTTTTTATTTTTTTAAACTTGCAGTTTTTTAGATACCCACACATATACCTATAATATTTTCCCATTTCTTATATACTTAGAAATTTGTAAATTCATAAATGCTTTCAACTATTATTGATCTAAATATACTGTATAATATTGTATAATATTGAGAAGTTGGTCACAGATCCTAGCAGCTTTCAAGACTATATGGAAATTTTCTAATCAAAAAAAGACAGGAGAAACAAAGTCAACCATTTACATTAACCATGCAAGTTTGGCACCCACAGTACTCAGTTTCAGTACTTAAAGGACAATTTATAGCTTTAAATGCCTATGTTAAAACAAATTTAAAAATTAAGCTTTATCATAAGAAATTAGAAAAAAATTGAAAATTATACTTAAAGCAAGCAGAGAGTAGGAAGTAAAAAAGACAAGAGTAAAAATAAAACTTAAAAAGAAAAACAAAAGAAAATAAATGAAATCATAAGCTTATTCTTTGGACAGTAAAATTGATAAAATTCTAGCAAGTCTAACAAAGAAAATAGAGAAAATACAAAATAGTAAATATGAAAATAACTGAAGACATCACTACCAGAAGGAATGCTATGAACAATTGTGCCCGTAAATATAATTTTAATTCCTTAGCAGACAAAGACTATCAAAACTCACTCAAGAAAAACAAATGACATGAAATGTCTAATATCTTTTGTAGAAATTAAATCTATAGACAACAAAGAGAACCTCAGGGACATAATTTCACTGGAGATTTCTGCCAACCATTCAAGGAATGAATAATAACCAGTGTTACCAGATCTCTTATAGAAAAATAGAAGATAGGGGCAGACTGGGTGGCTCAGCAGTTTAGTGCCCGCCTTCAGCCCAGGGAGTGATCCTGGAGACCTGGGATCTAGTCCCATGTCCAGCTCCCTGAATGGAGGCTGCTTCTCCCTCTGCCTGTGTCTCTGCCTCTCTCTTTGTCTCTCATGAATAAATAAATAAAATCTTAAAAAAAAGAAAATAGAAGATAACACTTTCTAACTCATTTTATAGAGACATATTTACACTAATACCAATATAAAACCAACATTACAAGAAATAAATCTTATAGGATAGTAATCCTTATGGACAAAGATGCAAAAACACACAACCTGATATAAGAAAATGCAATGCAGGAATATATAAAAAGAATAATGTACCATGACAAAGTGAGTTTTATTCCAAGTGTGTAAAGCTGAGGTTACATTAAAAAATTAATCAATTTATTTCATCATTTTAATTAACTAAGAAGAAAACTCATATGATCATCAAAATATGATGTGAAAAACTCAAGTATAGCATTCATTCATGTTTAAAAATCTCAGCAAACTTGAAAGAGAAGGCAACATATTTTTAAAATTTATTTATTATTTTATTATTATTTATTATTATTATTTTTAAGAAAATATTATTATTATTATTATTATTATTATTATTATTATTATTTCTCTTTATTGGCCCACAGCAAGCACACCCTCGGTGATAAGAGAATTACAAGGTGGTATTGACAGCCCTAGGGAACTAGGGGACCAGTCCACTGACTGGTGCAGTTAAGAGCTTTGGGGTGGGAACCAGCTGCAGTGGAACTGCCAGCACCACATGCTGAATTGGGGTGCATGCATTTGAGCACATAGATGACTTTGTTTCCTGGAATTGCATCCATCAAATGGCTGCAAAAACATCATCCCTCCCCAGAAGGGATTCTAAAGAGGATAATCAAATCGCATCTTAAGAAATAGTAGGTGTGTATTGCACAAGCCCTGTTTGAGAAAAAGCACTGTTTCTCTTGCCAGCTCTGCCTTTTCTCCTGACTCGCGTTGTTCACAAACTCCTGCTATTTTTCCTGGTCCCTTTTTTTTTTCAGTGTGTAATCAATCAGTTTCATATTCTCTGTGGAACATATTCTACATTCATCCTCTGTTGACCAGCCGGTTCATCGTGGGCCTCTTTTTTTCTCTGGGCCTCAGTTTCTTTCTTTTTTTTAATCTAATTAAAGACATCTACAAAAACTTTTCAGCTAACATTATACTCAATGGTGAAATATGAATGTACTCTACCACTTGCTCCATCACTGCCTTCATACTGGGAACAAAGCAAGGATGTCTTTTCTTATCATTTATTCAACATCTTACTGAAAATCAGTATAATAAGATTAAAAAATAAAACATGTATATTATACAGGTCTTTCACCTCTTTGAGTTTATTCTTAGATGTTATTATTATTTTAATTATTATTTTAATCTCTCTTTCTGCTGCTTCATTATTAGCATATAGAAATTCATTGGATTTCTGTACATTGATTTTGCATTCTGCAACCTTACTGAATTCATTTATTAGTTCTAGTAGTTTTTTGGTAGAGTCTTTAGAGTTTTCTATATATAGTATCATGTTATCTGCAAATAATAAAAGTTTTTCTTCTTCTTTACCAATTTGGGTGCCTTCTTAACTTTTTCTTGTCTGATTGCTGTGGCTAGGACTTCCATTACTATGTTGAATAAAAGTGGTGAGAGTGAATATACTGGTCTTTTCCTGACCTTAAGGGAAAAGCTCTCAGTTTTTCATCACTGAATATGATGTTAGGTGTGAAAACTATAAAACACTGATGAAAGAAATTGAAGACAACACAAACAAATGGAAAGATCTTTCATGCTTATATATTAGAGGAATGAATATTATTAAAATGTCCATACTACCCAAATCAATGTACAGATTTGATGCAATCTGTATCAAAATACCAATATCATTTTTCACAGAAATAGAATAATCTTAATATTTATATGGAACCACAAAAGACCCCAAATAGCTAAAGGAATCATAAGAAAAGCAAAGCTGGAGATATCACAATTCCAGATTTTAGGTTATATTACACAGCTATAGTAATCAGAACAGTATGGTACTGGTGTACGGGCACAAAAATAGACACATAGATCAAGGGATCAGAACAGAAATTCAAGAAATAAGCCCATAATTTTATAGCAAATTAATATTTGACAAAAGAAGCAAGAATATGCAAAGAGAAAAAGTCTGTTTAACAAATGGTATTGGGAAAATTGGACAGCTACACGTAAAAGAACAAAACTGAACCACTTTCTGACACCATACATAAAAATAAACTCAAAATGGTTTAAACACCTAAATGTGAGACCTGAAACCATAAAATTCCTAGAAGAGGACATTGGCAGTAATTTCTCTGACATCAACTGTAACATTTTCTTGATATCTCCTGAGACAAGGGAAACAAAAACAAAAAATGTTGGAATTACATCAAAATAAAAAGCTTCTGCACAGCAAAGGAAACAACCAACAAAACTAAAAGATAACCTACTGAATGGAAGAAGATATTTGTAAATGACATATCCAATAAAGGATTAGTATCTAAGATATATAAAGAACATATATGTAAGTCAACATTCAAAAAAAAACAATAATCCAATTAAAAATGGGCAAAAGACATGAACAGACATTTCTCTAAAGAGCATGTTCAGATGGCCAACAGACACATGAAAAAATGCTCAACATCACTCATAATTAGGAAAATACAAACTAAAACCATAATGAGATATCATCTCACCCCTGTCATAATTGTTAAAATCAGCAACACAAGCAACAACAAGTGTTTATCAGGATGTGAACAAAAAAGAAGCCTCATGCAGCATTGGTGGGGATGAAAACTGGTGCAGCCATTGTGGAAGACAGTATGAAGGTTCCTTAAAAAATATAAAAAAGTAGAATTACCCTTTGATCCAGCAATGAGACTACTGGGTACTTACCCAAAGAATACAAAAACACTAATTGAAAAGGACATATGCACCCCCTATACTTAGTGCAGCATTATTTATAATAGCCAAATTATGGAAGCAGAACAAATGTCCATCAATAGATGAATGGATAGAGAAGATGTGGTATGTAAACAATGGAATATTATTCAGCCATAAAAAGAATGAAATTTTGCCATTTGCAACAACATGGATGGAAGTAGAGAATATAATGTTAAGCAAAATAAGCCAGTCAGAGAAAGACAAATACCATATGGTTTCATTCACATGTGGAATATAAGAAACAGAATAAGTGAATGCAGAAAAAAAGAGAAACAAACCAAAGAACAGACTTCTTTTGAAAGATTTTACTTATTGATTTGAGAACGAGAGATGGCAAGAAAGAGCAGAGCAGGAGGGAGGAGCAGAGAGAGAAGCAGGCTTCCCACTGAACAGGGAGCCTGATGCAGGGCTCCATCCCAGGACCTTGGATCATGATCTGTGCTAAAAGCAGATGCTTAACTGACTGAGCCGTCCAAGTGTCCCAAAAGCAGACTCTTAACTATACAGAACAAACAGATGACTATCAAGGGGGAAGTAGGTGAAGGGACTGAAATATGTAAAGGGATTAAGAGTACACTTATCTTGATGAACACTGAGTAATATATGGAACTGTTAAGTCATCATATTGTATACCTGAAACTAATATAATACTTTATGTCAATTGTACTGGAATCAAAATATTTTTTAAGATTTATTTGAGAGAGAGAATGCATGAGCAGGAGGAGGGACAGAGGAGAGAGACGGGGGAAGCAGACTTCCCACTGGGCAGGGAGCACATCATGGGGCTCGATTTCAGGACCTTGAGATCATGACATGAGCTGAAATCAAGAGTCAGATGCTTAAATGACTGAGCCCCCCAGGCATCCCATGGAATCAAGATATTTTTAAAAAGGCATATATATTGAAAGAGAAGAAAAAAACACTCTTGGCAATAATTAAAGAAGACATAACTTAACGGAGATTTTGTACATCATTTTCATGGCAGAAAAACTTAATATTGCTAAAATATCAATTCTCCTCAAGTTGGTTTGTCAATTTAACACAATCCCAATCCCAATCCCATCAGCATTTTATGTAGATTTGAACAATTTGATTCTAAAATACCCATACAGATGAAAGGACCTAGAACAACTGAAACAGATTTGAGAAAATGTGGAAGAATAATGTTGATTTTAAGAATTGTTATGAAATCACAGTAATAATGATATTGTGGTATTGATTAATGTTCTGGAAAAATAGATAAATGGAATAGAACAGGATATCTTGCAATAGAGCTGCATGCATATGGAAAAATAGCTTTTGACAAAGTTGTAAAGCAATTCAATGAAGAAAGAAGACTTTTTCCAAGAAACAGTGTTTTAAAAGCACTGTCCATAGTGCTTTTAAAGCACTATGAGGATGTCCATTAAAAAAAAAAAAAAAACTTGATCTATAGCTCACATGTTACACAAAAATTAACCTCAAATTGACCTTAGCCCTAAATAGAAATGTAATTGTCTAAAATATCTGGAAGAAAATAAGGGAGAAAATCTGCATGACTTTGTGTTAGTAAAACATTTTTAGAAATGACAATAAAAATATAATCTGTGAGGAAAAAATTAGGCTTTGTCAAACTTGTAAATTTTTGATCTGTGAAAAAAACTGTTGAAGGAATGAAAAGACAAGTCCTAGAATCAGAGACTATTTGTAAATCACATATCTCATGAAAACCTTTTTTTTCACAATAAAGAACAATGAGAAATAAACAGAAAAAAATACTGAATTAAAAAATAGGTAAGCATTATAAGCAGACCTATTCTCAGTGAAGTTATGGTAAATAAGCATATGAAAAAGTACTAATATCATTATACACAAAGAAATGCAAAGTAAAACTACAATGAGATAATGCATCCTAATAAATGAAAGAGGCTATATTCGTAAGATTTCATGGTCTTTGATTCTATTTATATGACAATCTGGAAAAAGCAGAACTAGAGGAATGGAAAACAGATGAATGATTGCCAGGATTTGAGGGCTTGGGGACATGGTTGACTATGAATGGGAACCGTGGAGGGATTTGGGGTGATGAAAGTCTTCTATAAGGAAATGTAGTATTGGATGATGACTCATAACTCATACAACTGTATAGCTCAAACACCATCTTCTGTCTCACATAAATTTAAATTAATAAGATCGACTAGAATGTAGAGGGAATCCAACAAGGAACGCAGATCGTAACAAGCAAATCTAATTTATAAATGAGTGTTGTACCCACAGTGAAGTGGGTTGGGAGAAGGGACATGTCCTAACTTTGGCAAATAGTGTTTAACCAGATATCATAAAGCTAAAGATAAAAATTTTGTTGGCAAAATTGGTCCTCACAGGGCTGTGGTTTACCACATTTTAAACTGTACTTATGCTAGTGTTGAACAAATAAACACGTTTTAGGTATTGGCAGATTTTTACTGTGTGAGGTTATAAATAATAGAGGAATATAAAATTTTGGTGCTGGATTAGATTGACGTTATCGATATGAAGATAGATAATAGCCAGAGAGAGAGAGACAGACACACACACACACACACACACACACAGAAAGGTGGGTAGTAGATGGATAGATAGGTGAATAGGTGGGAAGATCTAAACGTACATACGTGCATATAGATACGTGCAGATATATGGGTTAGCATTTTCACGTATTTCATGGCTCTGTCATCTTAAAGAGTTTATAAGCAATGGTTCCCCTGTAGAAATGAGCCCACCCAGCGTTCAGATCTCAGTTTTTAAAATATTATTATTCGATTAAGGGAATCAGGGACCCTCAGAGAAGTGGTTAATGCCAGGACTGGGGCCGGAAAAAGTACAATAGACCTCTTAGCACACTAGAGTGCAGTATACCTATCCTAACAGTTCCTACATTGAATCTTAGATTACATGAATTTGCTTTTGAATATACAAAGAGACTTAAGAAGGAAACAAACCTAGAATATAAAGCTGCATTTCTATATCTTTTTTTTTTTTTTTTTTTTTTTAAAGAGAGGAGATAAAGCATAGTATCTGAGAGGGAGGTGACTCACCTGTTTCTTGGTTGTTATTGGCAGACAAGTTATATATATAACCCAGTGATTCTGAGAAAGGCTCTTATTTAATACTTCCTTCTTCTAACTGAGTTAAATAATATTTTCTAAAACCATATTTCAAACTCTGAAGCATTCAACTTAGTCCAAATCAGTATTCTACATAAGAAAAAGACCAAGTCCACTAAACTGTAAAATTAGAAGACATTTAGTATCTTGAAAGAAGTGGCGTATCCATACACCGTCATCCTACAATTCACAATATCTGAGATAAAATAAGACCTGGAGAGGAGTGAGATCTTGACGAGCTTCTAGTGAACCTTAAGTTGTGATAGGTTCAGTTGCGACCTTGTTGCACAGAAAATTCCTCATTTCAAAACCAATGATTCGCCTATATTGAGGGTTCACAAATCTGACCCTTTCTTGCCTTGCAGGGACTACTGCACTCACTGTGAATATTTACTTTTATATATATATGAGCTACGTGCTTGATTAAACCCACAGTAGTCAGTATAACCGGTGATGAAAAGTACACAGAGGGTGTGTGTACCTCCAGGTACCAAGGCTTATCTTACAGCATCTTTGTCTGTTCTCCGACATTTTGAGCCTGGCAGCTAAATGACAATCTAGAAGAATGTGTACATATATTCAACATTTCTAAAGAACTGAATGGTAATTCAAGAAGATGACTATTGTGGTGATGGCAACAACATAAGGACCATAAAATACAATGGTTTCTATATTTTTTAAAGGATTGCTAATACACATTACTTAGAACAATGTGTCTACTGGGGTTGAAGCTTTTTTTAACTTAAAAAAATATTTCTACAGTGCTTTCAACTCCTGCTATTTAAAAATAAAATAGCACAAACGTTACAATTAAGAAATAGGATGATAAAATACATTAAGACATCTTGTTGCTTTATTATTAATTGCCACAAAATAAAGAGGAAAAGCCCATATGAGTAAAGTGATTCCCATTTTATCCACAGCGGTATCTGAAACACATCTTATGTACAAAGAGCCTATAATTATTTTTATGTTTTATACAGGATACTTATAATACTGTTAACAGTTTTTCTGGTTCCTTTTAGCATGGTTATCAGAATGTCTGAAGAACAGCAATAGAAGGGTAATTGAGAAAGAATATATTCATAATTATATGTGGTGTAAGGTGGGATCTTGGCAAAGGAAATGGGTCTCAAGAGGCAGTTTCTTTAAATGCCTGTGTGAGAAAAGCACGTCCACGAGTCAGGGTCAGGGACTGATAGTGTGAACTCTGAAATACTTAAAAAGAAATGCAATCCATTCTTTTTTGGTGAATCAAGCTGGACTATCCCTGATTACAAGGAGTTTCTGCTGATAGAAGAAATCTATGGTGGATGGAAGACTGGGTGTGGGTCCGGGAGGTGGGGCTACAAGGGGCCAATCACCCGGGAATGCCCGTGCTGTCTTTCTATTTGCTTTCTCAAGTCCACCTAGTCCCAGAAATGTTTGACTCATTAAGATAACTGAGTCTTGTTACGCAAACATCATTTCTTAAGACTTTAATCTTGTGGTGTAATAAGAGAAATACAGGTTTTTAAAAGTGAGTTGTGATAATCCGATGACTTTTTTCCTGTGCTGTCTGTTATATAGGTTGATTAAGTAGAAAAAATAAAAATATAATTAGCCATGTATTTTTTTTTCTGTTGTTGCTTTTCCAACTTTCAATGTTGTTTAAACTTGAAGAGGATTTGGTTTTAACCTAACGTTTATTTAAGTGAGTGAATTGCATTAATGTTACTAATAGAAATATAATGGAAAAATAACTTTCGGAATGACTTTAAAATAATCTGGGCCCTGGCATTTAAGAGAAGTCAATAATAATACAATAGTATATTATTATTATACAACAATAATACAGATCTGGTGAGCAATAAATGGAATCACATCTTCCACAGGCCCTATGATCTGTTTACTGTAAGCACTTTTGAGAGTGGAACAGATTCTACAAATTTAAGTTGTTTTTTTTTTTTTAAAGATTTTCTTTATTTATTCATGAGACACACAGAGAGAGGCAGACACAGGCAGAGGGCTCCATGCAGGAGCCCGACATGGGACTTGATTCCCCGTCTCCAGGATCACGCCCTGGGCCAAAGGCAGATGCTCAACTGCTGAGCTACCTAGGCGTCCCCTACAAATTTAAGTTTTATTGCTTGTCTTGTTATTATGGTGAATGCTCTAAGAATTTGAAAGCCAGAACCAAATTCTTTTTCACAGTCTCCTCTTTAATATTTTTACCTCCTACTTCATGTCTTTGTTTAATTCTGGAATAATGATGGTTCTTATACATCAGTGGGATACAGATTTCAATAAGTCAGAGTTTTGACATTCATATTCACTGTTGTTTCCCTAGTACCTAGAATTGAGAGCAGACATTGGACTGGGAGACCAGGTAGGAAGCTATTTCGTAAAGTTGACAAGTGATGATGATGCTGTAGCTTGGACCAGGATAGTTGTAATGGAAGTGCTGAGAGGTAGTCAGATAATGAATATATTGTGAATGTAGATAGAAAAGATTTTGATAATAGATTGTTTTTAAGGCACAAGAGAAAGAGAGGAGTCAGAGATAATTTTTTTTTTTTTTTTGGCCTGAACTGTTAAGATGATAGTTTCCACTGAGTGAGTAGACATCTGGTCATATGACTGGGATTGAAGCAGAGATGCTAAATTGAGATGTAAATCAGGAAACTTTGTGTATACATTACAGTCAAACCATCATATTGGGTATAATGACAAAAGGAGTGACCATAAGTAGGAAAAAGAAAAGTTTCAGTTGAAAGCTAGAACATTCCTGGCAAAGGAGACCATGTCAAACCACACTCACATATCTAATAAAATGAGGAATGAGGACTGGATGTGGGGTTCAGGCACATGGAGATCACCATTGATGTTCAAAAGGACAACTAAGGCGAAGTGGGTTTGGGTGAAAACCCAGTTAAAGTGGGTTTGGAGAGAATCAGAGGAGAGGAATTGAATATGATGAATGCATTGCACTTTCAAGGAATTTTGCCATAAAAAAAAAAAAAGAGTCTGGAAGTAACCAGTGAGGGAAAAAAGTGGGATTATGAAAATTTTAGTATGGTAGGAGCTATTCACAAATAATGATTATGCTGAGTTTAAGAGACTATGTATTTCCATTCATGAAATTTTTGATGTTATTCAATTTTATTAATAGATTTGATGAATAATGGCATACATACCTGTGTATGTGTATGTTTGCGTGTACATATATATGTGAGTGATGGCACACATATATGTGTGTTTATGTAGACTTAAACTTGGTAAAAACAGCTTCATCTCTAGAAGGAGCTCACTGGGTTGCTAAATGCCAGGGCTTTTGAGTTAGAGTGGGATAAAAGTGCTGGAACTGCCACTAAATAAACACCAATACTCGTGTGCCTTTTTGGGGTACTGTTTATGCTTCAAGTCTTCTTAGCGTTTTATCTGCCACTTAATTCTCAAGAAATTCTTTTAACACCGGTGGTATCATCACATCCACTTCACAGGTAGAAAACTGAGAGGCAGAAAGGTAAATTTTTCTCAGTCATATGGGTCCCACGGGGGCAAGGCTGGCTCTGACTTTATTTCATTATTATTCTACAGTTGTATTTGCTTGGCCTTTACGTTTAAAAGTATTCTATAGCTAGTATATGGGGCCTTAAAAATTTAACAACATACTTCTATGTTGCTTCAAGGAAAAAGTCACCACATTTAATTTTTCCAGTCCAATATACATTAATTCAAGAGGCTTCAGCAAGAGTTGAAGCATAACCAGCATGATTCATAACTTTTGTTGAATCGAAGTGTGTAAAGTTCAGACAATGTAGTCTTGTGATAGCAGAAAGCAATCTAACGTATGAATAACCTTTTATTAATATTTGTTCAGTAAGTCATACTGCAGATAAATAATCAAAGTCAGATTTCTTGGATGGAAGTTTTTCTCTCAGGAACACCTTTCGATAGGAAAATCCTGCTTTAAAATAATCTTGCCTAATCAACAGCTTCTGCTCCTCTGGGAGGTCTTCTCAGCTCACAGTCACTGTGGATGGGATGCCCTGAATCTGTGTTGGATTTATGAGGGCTCTTCCTGCTTCACATGTACTTCACTGCTAAGTACCAGTCCACATTCGTTTGGCTAAAAGGCAGACTATCATGTTACGCACACTAGAAATGGCCTAAATTGCTGTCGTTTGGCTTTGACACTCTTTGGGGAGCCATTCTAGAGACAGATTTATGAGTAAGAGCCATCCTTTGCCATCTTTGTAAATTTACTGCTGCTAATTTTCTACCTCTTAACTGGGTTCCCAAAGGACCTACTTTTTGCTTTGAAACATGAAGTCTGTAATTATGTAAGATAATCACACTTCGGTATTTTTTACCTTTTTCTTGTGTGTGTGTTAGAAATAGTTTTGGAATTAGTATCCTGCATCACCTCTTCCTGGTGTTTCACTTGGAGGAAAGTATAAGCCTCAGTATATTTGGGTGGAAAATAGGAACACTCTCCTTGAAGGTTGTGAAGACTGAAAATAATGTACTGTAGCACCACTGAACAGAATATCTGGTGTTTCCAAAAAGAATTTTAAAACTTTTGCATGTCAAAGAGTATTCTTGTGGAAAGATTTTCTGTGACTGTTAAAGTAGACAAGGTGTGCAAAGCTCCTGGTGTATAGTAGAGATTCAGATAATTTTAACAACTGTTTCTCTACTTCAGGCATTATACATAATGTTAATTCAGATTGGACGATGATATCAATATGTAATATTGCTTGTAATACTTCTACAATTAATATTTTTCTATCAATCAATAAATATGGTTGAAATAGGAAAGTTGTCAAAAGGATTGGAAAAAGAATAGGAGTAAAGTTTACTTTGAGTCAAAAAGGAAGAATATAATCAAATCCAAAGTAAATAAAATTCTACTATATAAAAATGGGGATCAACTAATGACAAAACAGAACAAAAACAGCCAACAATTTCAGATATATTCCTAGAAGAATCAGACCAATATATTTGGACAAGGCAGTATATTATGGTGACTAAAAGCTCAAATGACATGGGGGTACTGGGTTTGGATCCTGGGTTTTGGCAGTTATATACATATATTAGCACTCTTCAGTGTGGTTTCCCTCAATGTAGGAGGGATATTATAATAATATCTTCCTAAAAGGTGATTTGTATCTGACTAATTAATAAAACAATTTCAGACTTTCCATAATCATTTAATTAAATCTTGCTTTCAGTAGACAACCTTTTCATCAAGCACATAGGTAAAATACACTCATTGCATTAAAGGTAAATTTACTTTCTTAATGTGACTAACCCACTTAAACTAGCCTTAATCATTAAGGGTTACCTACATCCATAATTTTATAAAGTAATTTTAAAGGATTACATATGATTATTTCTTTCAGATGTGCAACTACTTTTCTATGAATCTTGTCTCTTGCTTGACTTATATTTAAATTTTCTATATTTTTAAGTTGATACTAATGAGTTACCTCAGTGCCTCTCAAAAATGATCACATATTCATATCAAGCATTTAAGTTCAGATGTCAAATATTGAGTAGAAACGGCTCAGTAGAGGACCTAAGAGCAACCAATCAACAATCATCCACATTATAATATGAGTTTTTCTGCTTTATTGCCTGGAAAAGCTTGTCTTTTGCCTGAGAACACCAGACTCAAACAGCGATTAAACAGATGAATTTAACCTCAACTATTACCAATTCTAATCACGTGGGTCACATATCTCAAGATAATAAAAAATCACCTTAAAATATAATGAAGTTGATTATGTAAAACCATTTTATTATCAAAACGTGCTGAGATAATACATAAAACCTAACATTTATCTCTTAAATGATCAAAAATACTTAAAATGAATATTTAAGCATGCTCAAATCAAACTCTTTAGTCTCGGATATCCTTTATCTGCTCTAGAACCCTAGGCCATTGTTGCATTTCTTTAAAATCTTATCATCTTCATAACTTTTAATATTCCCTGAAATATAGCTTATATATCCTTCCTTTGATAAATTGGCATACATGGCATATAGAATATAATATTATTTCCAAATAATTATATTTGAATGACTATAAAGTGAGAAAACAGTAGCTTTTTACAAATTAAATCATTTGTAAAATCATTTACCATGCTGGTCTAAATTACCTCATCACTTTTATTTCTCTGTAGTGAAGTGTAACTGCTGCACAATTAATAAAACCGTAATGTTAAGTTTTAACTGCCTGTGAGATCCTAGAATCTCAAGATGAGATTAAGCGTAAGGCAACAGTGATGAAAAGTGGACTCATTTTAGATCCTTATTCAATATTTAATTTGAAAAGCAAAATAAATGAAATTTCTCAAAAATTAATACTTTTTAAATAAGTAAATAAAATTATTTTTTTTGCCAAAGTTTAACCAAATAATTATGCTGTGATTTTTTTTTTGCATAAAACTTTTTGCAGTAAAACTAATAAGCTTCCTGAGAACATTTTTTTATTATATAGATTTAAAAAATTGTCATCAACACAGAACACAGTTACATATAATTTCTAAGACCATGCATAATGGGTATCTTTTAAAAATGTACATTTAGACAACTGAGTGTCTATGTCAGCTCTTCAAAAGTTCGTGGCCTTTAGAACAGTTGGATCAAAATGATTCAGACGAGAAAAAAATACTAAACTGAGTTATGCCTTGCTTAAATTCAACAGCTAATCATTAAAAAATAAACTATTTTCTGCAGAGAACATAGATTTAAAATAAAAATTAACAATCACATTTATTTTTAGTTTCTTATAGAAATACATATGGGGAAATATAACTTCTGTGAGAAATCAAAGAGAGGTCACTTATGAAAGTAACGGCATCTAAATTCCCTTTATGGAATAATAAATTCAAAAATAGCATAGGTTTGAGATTTAATAATATTAACTTTATTTAATAGCTATGTTGAACACCTACTAATTAAAAATTTAATGAAAATAAATTAAAATGTCAATATTTTCTGGTGAAAATGTCAAGTACTACACTGAAATGTTATAAATAAGGTTCAAATCTCAAAAGACTGGAAACGTTTTATAGAAGCAGCCGTTATACTTACATAGTCTCCGCAGAACATTTTGATGATTGAGGTTAACTTCAGAGTAAAACAAAAGAGTTTTAGTAAGTGATCAGTTGCATAGGCTTGTCTTCCTATGGAGACAAAGAATCGAGGATCACGGTTCAAATTTATATGTCTACTGTTCACCTCAGTCTCTCGGGAAAGAAAATACAGGGTCAATTCATGTCTCAAGATACAGTATTTACCCTGAGTTATCAGTCATAGGTGACCAGGTAGGAATATTGCACAAAATAAATAAAACCTCTGGTCCTGTGTTGATTTAAGGAACATACATTAGCCAACCAATGAAAGAAGTGTAATCTTTAGAAAAAGCAGATGACTTATGGAAAGGCAAGTTGATTAGTCACAAAGTTAATGATTTATTTTCTGCTTTACCATTTTTAGATAATCTTCCAGGTAATCAGGCCCCTAGCTTCATGTTTCAAATTGCTAAATTCTATGTGCATCTATATTATTAAGTATTCTTAACTACCGTGTATCTGGTCATAAATTAAAAAAAATAATATATTTAGGTCAGAATTGAATACACAGCAATAAGTCTTTGGAGAAACTATAAATTCATTATCATTTTCGGACTTCATATATATTTTCATTTTACTATTTAATTTTATTACATTTTAAGGAAATAGTTTTAAAAATACCTTCAGGGATCCCTGGGTGGCGCAGTGGTTTGGCGCCTGCCTTTGGCCCAGGGTGCGATCCTGGAGACCCAGGATCAAATCCCACGTCGGGCTCCCGGTGCATGGAGCCTGCTTCTCCCTCTGCCTATGTCTCTGCCTCTCTCTCTGTGACTATCATAAATAAATAAATAAAAAATAAAAAAATTAAAAAAAAATTTTAAAAATAAAAATACCTTCAAATTCTAATGAATTGTTAGGAAATGTCTATCTCTTAAGTTTCAAACATTATTCCAGATATCAAATAAACATGTATTATATCATTCTACTGCCATTTATTGAACAGCACAGAATTCATTTAGTCTATAAAATTTTTAAAAAATTTTGAAAGTGAATTACAGGTAAATAATTTTTCATTGAAAGAACATAAAATTAAAAAAAAAAAGAACATAAAATTACAGTAAGTATCAGTGGAGCAGCTTCCATAACTACTTTGCTCAAAATCAGTCTACTGTTAAAATATGGATGAAAATCATTAAGCAAGATAATGCAATGTTTACTATGAGCAGAAAAATATATCTGGGGCATTCAATTCATAAGATTCTGATTAATTTAATAATATACTTGGTACCATGTTATGCCTGCTCATGAAAAAGTTACAAAAAATGAATCATTCTGTGTATATGTGTGTACACGTGTTTGTACGTGTGTCTGTATTTATGTCTGAATTTGTCTTGTGTTTTTTCTGTGTGTATGTAAAGAGCATATAGTAATTACTAATAACTTTATACTTGCATGTATACGGTTCAAGGTTAAAAACAAAGGAACATTTATTTTTCAACTAAAAATATCATTTTCTTTCTTTTTTAAAAAAATTTATTTATTTTAGAGAGAGAAAGAGAGAGAGGAGCACTTGGGGGGAGGGTCAGAGGGAGAGAATCCTTAAGCAGATGGCAGGGAGCGTGGACCTTGAGACCGGGCTTGATCCCAGGACTCCCTGGGTTCATGACCCGAGCTGAAATCCAGAGTCACAGAGTCAGCCACCTAACCAAATGATCCACGCAGGTTCCACCATTTTCTCTGTTATGGTTATTTTTAAAAGTTGTGTGATTTGTGGCTATAATTATAGACTGTGTCAGCGTGAAATGAAAATTTTCAAAATATTTGAGACAAACATATTTTCTCTAATATTATCAGATAATTGAGAGAAAAGAGATTTGGTGATATTTCCTACTTTCCTTCTAGATGATGATTATTTTATTTTTATTCATCACTACTTTGCAACTTAGCTTTTTAAAAAATAAACTTAGTTACAACGATGAGGTCTGGGATTTGCTTAAAACATTTCATGTGAAAAAGGCGTGGGGAATGTTAATTCAGTATCACAAAATCTTGAAAGTTGTTCAAGAGATGGCAGTGCATTAGATAATTCAATTTTTGTTTATATTTGAAAATTTTCATGATAATTTTTTGAAGTTTAACTTATTTAAATATGATTAAAATATCTAATATATGGAAAGCAAGAAATGCTAACAATAGTTACTAATAGTAAAAGTTATAAAGCTTTTACTCTATATTAGGCACTGTTTCAAGCAAATTTACCCATATAAGTGAATTTAATTCTTACAACAACTGTATAGGTTAGGCGCTATTACCTGTATTTTCATGAGGAGAATATTGAGGTACGATGTAGTCAGAAAATTTGCCCAAAATCATACCCTAAGAAGTGCTTCAGTGGAAATTTGAGCTTAGGTAGTCCAACATCAGAAACTATAACCTCAATGTCTATGGTATAAAGATATTCTGTTAAATAAATAAGAAAAAAAACCCAAAAGATAAATAAATAAGACAGGAATTACATAGAACAAAATTTAAAAGCATATTCTTGATTCAAAGGTATTTATATTTTAGTAGATGGGTAAAATTCATAGTATATAAGGTGAGAAATGATAAATGCCATAAGCAGGTTATGGAAACTATGGACAATTTCATAAAAAGCAAATTACTTTCGGCTGTGAGAAAAGCAAAAAGTAGCATTTGAAATACAAATTAGAAGGAGGGAAAGGGTCTTCCTGCGCAGAAACGGAGAAACAAACACTTGGGGGTAGAGGAGGGAGGTGGAAGGTCTGAAGTGTGTACCGTAATTGTATTAATTCTAAATTTGACTTTGAAGAGTGACATATGGCCTATACCAAATTTTTCCTGTTACATTTATTTGAGTTAAAATTCAACCTTATAGGTACAAAGGAGGAATACTAGCAGCGTTCAATATATTGGAATTAACGTTGTCCCTGGTCACAAATCAGCACATGCTGGATCAGAGAGGAGATAAGCTAAAACTGTATAAAAAGACAGAATGACTTCGAGGCCAAAAAGACATGCTTGTAACCTGTCAAAGTCAATACTTAAAAAAAAAAAAAGAAAAGCGATAAATCCAAAGGCAGGTGGGTTAGTTAGACAAATGGGGCAAATATTGGTTGTACCCCACTAATAATTGCTTAAGTTAGAGGTGCGGTGGCCTGACACTAGGTGTGGTGTAGGTTATTGTTTTTACTGTACTGATCATTTGATTTCTTCATTTCTGGTACACGTATATACTCCGCTGTTCCTTTGATTTGGGGCTGAGCCATGTGACCAGCTCCACCTGATGGATTGTGACTTGGGGGTAGCATGGTATGGCTGAGCACAGGCTTTTATTATTTATTTATTTATTTATTTATTTATTTATTTAGGTTGCAAATTAAATTTTTTTTTTTTTACATCTTTGCATCAATGTTCCCACATCCGTATCCATTAGATCCGTGGGATTAGATCCTTTTTTTTAGTTTTTTTTTTAATTGGTGTTCAATTTGCCAACAAAAAGCATAACCCCCAGGGCTCATCCTGTCAAGTGCCCCCCTCAGTGCCCGTCACCCAGTCACCCCAACCCCCTGCCCACCTCCCCTTCCATCACCCCTTTTTCGTTTCCCAGAGTTAGGTGCGCAGGCTTTTGGATACCTGGAGGTCTTCTGCTGGTCTGGTCTGCGGCTTGTGCTCTCCGGCACCTTCTCTCCAGAAGGGCAGACACGCAGGTGAGAACCCAGGGGCAGCAGGCCTCAGGGGCGCCTCGGCCTCTCGATTTGCAGTAGGCATCGAAGGCAATCCTCACCTGGGCAACGTTCACCACTGCATTCTGGCTGGAGGCAATTCAACCTTGACCTTATGAATCTTTTTTTTTTTTTTTTGAAAATTATTCACTAGGCGATCATCTAGATAAAATTTGAATCCCTGTGTAGTATGTCATACCAAACAATCATGTAATCCTCCTAGGAGCCAATTTTATATATCCTTCACTCCATTTATTAGCAAATACTTATTAAGCAACAGATACGTGCCTAGAAAGGCACTAGGTGCTTGGGGTACTTCACTGAACAAGACAAAGTTTCCTTCCTTGTGCTGCTTATGTATATCAATTAATAATTTGGGATTTCAATTTTATACAAGATTCCAAAAAAGGCTTATTAATGTAGGTTGTTTGATATAAATTTGTCTATACTCGTATAATAATATTGCCTCCTTGAGCACTACAAAAATACCTAAAAATAACAATTGTGAGAAGATGGCTGTAAATAGAACAAATTTCTTTTCCAGTTCAACAGTGGTTTTTAAACTGTTTTGTCTCAATATTCCCTAATGATTTTTTTTAAAAGACTTTTATTTATTTATTTAAGACAAAAAGAGTGCTGAGCAGGGATCCTGAGTGAGGAGGAGAGGGCTTGATCCCAGGACCCTGAGCCAAAGGCAGACACTTAACTGACTGAGCGCCCCCAGCGCCCCTTCCCTAATGAGTTTTGGAGAATTATGTACATCTTTATCCTTCTAAAAGGTGTTGTATAAATATTTTTATTCAAGATTAGATAGCTGCAATGTATCTTTCTACTCTTTGAAAAGCCTCCGCTGATATCCCAATACAGTAGCAATTCCATCCCCTCTGTCATTAAAAAAACATATAATAAGCCCTTAACAGTTGCTGTTGTGCATCCTTCCTCGGCCTCTCTGACCTCCTATTTCCATCCATTTCCCTTTCAGATGTCTGTCCTGAAGTGTAATGTATGTTTTGGAAAAGTCATCTTATTAAATTACGTGTGTACATTTTTTTTCCTCTGAGCTTGCCTGTGTAGGTTTCCATTTTCATTTAAATCTGTAAGCTACTCGTTCCTTTCCCCTAATCTTTGTTATTTTTATAAACAACTTTATATGATCTACAATTAACCACATCCATCTAAAGTGTGTTATTTGATAAGTTTTGAAGGTATATACATCTGTGGAACTGAAACCAAAGTCAAGATTCAAGACATTTTCATCCCTCACAAAGGCGTTCCCGATCTTTGTGTCGTTTCTTCCTCCATCTACCTCTTGCCCTAGGCAACTACTGATCTGGTTTTCGCAACTCTGGATTAGTTTGATTTGTTGAGAATTTCATAGAAGTGGGATTGTAGGCTACGTATTCTTTTTTGTCTGGATTTTTCCAGTAGAATATTTCTGGGATTGATTTCATGTATATATCAAGTGTTCATTCCTGATTATTGCAGAGTAATATTCCATTGTGTGGATCTGCTACATATTATTCACCCATTTACCTGTTGATCACCTGGCGGTCACATAAGTAAGGATGCTTTTATGCCAACGCTTGACATTATCACCTCTTAAAATTTTAGTTTTATCAGTGTAGCTGTACCACACTGTGCTTCGCGCTTGCAATCCCCTTATGACCAAGGAGACAGAGTGTCTTTTCATATACCAAATGGGCATTTTTACATCTTCTTACGCAAGTTGTTCAAATCTTTTATCCATTTTCCAACTGAGTTGATGGTTTCAGTGCCGAGTTATAAGAGATCTTTTTTCTTTATCATCTTCAATTCACAAATGCATGCTTTAAGTGCGTGCCTTGTCTTTCCATTTTTGAAATGATGTCCTACGAATGGGAAATTTTTCTTTATTTCTAATTAGTAATTGGACAAAGTCCACTTAATAATTTTTAGATTCATGCTGTTTGTGTCTTAAAAGGTTTTTGCCTACTCCAGTGTCACAGTGTTTCTTTTAGAAGTTTATGGTTACATTTCCTACAGGAGATATGATCAATACTCATATTTTGTATGATGTAAAGTACGAGTCATGCTTTATTTTTTCTTTCCCCCCATAGGGAAGCTCAGATTTACAGCTCCATTTGTTTATAAGATTTTCTTTTCTCCGTTAATATATCCTGACACTTGAGTCAAAAATTATTTTACCATATATGTATTAATAGGCTCTGCGTTACACTTTCCTTTCACCAATATTACACTGTCTTAATTAATATCAAATAATGTGATTTTTCACACTTGATATACTTCTCTTTCTCCTACTCCCGTTCTTCTTTCTCCGCTGCCTCCTTTTTTAATTGTGTGGCTCCTGTGCATTACTTCCATTATTTTATGAGTTTTAAAACAGCCTGCCAATTTCTTTTAATTCGGATTGTACTGAATTTATGGGTCATTTTGAGAAGAAATGATCCCTATACAATATTTAATCTCCAAATTCATGAACACAGTATATTTCTCATTTATTGAAATGTACTTTTTTCATGCATATTTTGTTGTTTTTAGTTCATTAATTTTATTTTAATTTTATTAAAAGACCTCACATTTTCTGATTCCATTGAAAATAATATTATATTTGGTACTTTATTTTACAGTTTTTTAGTACTAATAAATGGGTATAGCATTGATTTGTATATATTTACATTGTGTTCTGTGACCTTGCTAAGTTAATTTGTTAGTTTTTTCAGCTCTTTCGTAAATCTTTAGGATATTCTACATAAACAGGTCGGTTTGAAGAAAAAAATATAATTTTTTCTCCTTCCTTTCCAATCTGTATTTTTAAAATTTATTTTTCTCTATTTTCTTGGCTAAGAATTTTGAATAAATAGTAGAGTAGGCATCCTAAACTTTTATCAATCCTAGAGGGGAGTATTCAGTTTTTCATCATTAAGTATATTACCTAAGGTATATTTAAATATACCTTAAAAGATATATTTTCAGTCTCCTATTCATAGTTTACCGAGAGTTTTTTTTTTTTCATCATGAATGTTTGGTGGATTTTTAAAATTTCTTTTTTTGAAACTATTAAGATAATTAAATGAACTATTTCCTTTATTGTATCAATATATTGAGTTATAGTAATTTATTTTGAATGTTAAGTTAACCTTTATTCCTGCAAAAAATTCTGCTTGGCCACTATGTATTGTGTTTTTAATATATTGTTGAATTTAGTATTCTAATATTTTCTTTAAAAATTATATCTAATATTCATAAAGGATAAAATATTGGTATTTTCTTTTTCTTTTTTTTCTTTTTTTTAATATTTTATTTATTTATTCATGAGAGACACAGAGAGAGGGACAGAGACACAGGCAGAGGGAGAAGCAGGCTACAAGCAAGGAGCCTGACGTGGGACTCAATCCCAGGACCCCGGAGTCATGCCCTGGACTGAAGGCAGATGCCCAACTGCTGAGCCACCCAGGTGCCCTGGTATTTTCTTTTTCATAATAGATTTGTCTAGCTTTGTTATCAGAGGAATAATGACCTTATAAAATTAATTATGAAGTGTTTCTTTTTCATCTAATTTTGAAAGAATCTGTGTAATATTAATATTATTTCTTTCGGTAGTAGTTGATTGATTTCACTAGTGAAGCCATACTAGTCTGGATTTATTCTTGGTAAAGTTTATTCCTATTATGGATTTAATGTTAAGCTACTCAAATTTCAATCTTTTCTTATTTTTATCATTAACATAAATTAATGTATTTTTTAATTTAAATTCAATTAGCCAAAATATAGTGCATCATTAGTTTCAGATGTAGTGTTCAAGAATTTATCAGTTGCGTGTAACACTCAGTGTTCATCACACCACGTGCCCTCCTTGATGTCCATCACCCAGTTACCCCATCCCCCCACCCACCTCCCCTCCTGCAACCTTTAGTTTGTTTCCCAGAGTTGAGTCTCTCATGGTTTGTCTCCCTCTCTGATTTCTTCCCATTCAGTTTTCCTTCCCTTCTCCTATGATCTTCTGTAGTGTTTCTTATATTTCCTACATGAGTAAAATCATGTGATAATTATTCTCTCATTGACTTATTTCACTCAGCATAATATCCTCCAGTTCCATCCACATCAGTGTAAATGTAAGTATCCTTTCTGACGGCTGAATAATATCCCATTGTATACATAGACCACATCTTCTCTATCCATTCATCTGTTGATGGACATCTCAGGTCCTTCCACAGTTTGGCTACTGTGGACATTGCTATCATGAATTTTGGGGTGCAGGTGCCCCTTTGGATCACTACATTGATATCTTTGGGATAAATGCATAGTAGTACAATTCCTGCGTCATAGGGCAGCTCTATTTGTAACTTCTTGAGGAACCTCTACATTGTTTTCCAGAACGGCTGCTCCAGTTCACATTCCCACCCACAGTGCAAGAGGGTTCCCCTTTCTCCACATCCCTGCCAACATTTGTTGTTTCCTGCCTTATATTTAGCTGTTCTGACTGGTGTAAACTGGTATCTCATTGTAGTTTTGATTTATATTTTCCTGATGACAAGTTATGTGGAGTATTTTTTCATGTGCTTGTTGGCCATGTGTAGGTCTTCTTTGCAGAAATTATCTGTTCATGTCTTCTGCCCATTTCTTCACTGGATTATTTATTTTTTGGCTGTTGAGTTCTTTATAGATCTTGGATTCTAGCCCTTTATATGATCTGTCATTTGCAAATATCCTCTCCCATTCTGTAGGTTGTCTTTGAGTTTTGTGGACTGTTTCTTTTGCTGTGCAGAAGCTTCTTATCTTGATGAAGTCCCGATAGTTCATTTTTGCTTTTGTTTCTCTTGCCTTCGTGGATGTATCTTGCAAGAAGTTGCTGTGACCGAGTTCAAAAAGGGTGTTGCCTGGGTTCTCCTCTAGGATTTTGATGGAATCTTGTCTCACATTTAGATCTCTCATCCACTTTGAGTGTATCTTTGTGTCTGGTGTAAGAGAATGGTCTAGTTTCATTCTTCTGCATGTGGATGTCCAATTTTCCCAGCACCATTTATTGAAGAAACTGTCCTTTTTCCAGTGGATAGTCTTTCCAGCTTTTTCGAATATTAGTTGACCACAGAGTTGAGGGCCCATTTCTGGATTCTCTATTCTGTTCCATTGATCTCTGTGCCTGTTTTTGTGCCAGCACCACACGGTCTTGATGATCACAGCTTTGTAGTATAGCTTGAAGTCAGGCATCGTGATGCTGCCAGCTTTGGTTTTCCCTTTTTAACATTCCTAAGTCTATTCAGGGTCATTCTAGTTCCATACAAATTTTAGGATTAAGGGATTGCATTGAACATGTAAATTGCCCTGGGTAGCATAGACATTTTTCACAATATTAATTCTTCCAATCCATGAGCATGGAAAATTTTTCCATCTCTTTGTGTCTTCCTCAATTTCTTTCAGAAGTGTTCTGTAGTTTGTGCAGATCCTATATCTCTTTGGTTAGGTTTAGTCCTAGGTATCTTATTCTTTTGAGTGCAGTTGTAAGTGGGATTGATTCCTTAATTTATCTTTCTTCAGCCTCAGTGAATAGAAGTTCAACTCATTTCTGTGCATTGATTTTGTATCCTGCCACATTGCTGAATTGCTGTATGAATTCTAGCAATTTGGGGGCGGAGTCTTTGGGATTTTCCACATAAAGTACCATGCCATCTGTAAAGAATGAGAGTTTGACTTCTTCATTGCCAATTTGAATGCTTTTTATTTCTTTTTGTTGCCTCATTGCTGAGGCTTGGACTTCTAGTACTATGTTGAACAATAGTAGGGACAATGGACACCCCTGTCATGTTCCTGATCTTAGGGGAAAAGCTCTTAGTTTTTCCCCTTTGAGAATATTTGCTGTTGTCTTTTCATAGATGGCTTTAGTAATGTTGAGATATGCTCCCTCTATCCCTGTACTATGGAAAGTTTTAATCAAGAAGGGGTGCTGTATTTTGTCAAAAGCTTTTTCTGCATCAATTGAGAGGATCATATGGTTCTTTTCTTTTATTAATGTGGTGGTTCAGGTTGATTGATTTGTGAATGTTGAACCAACTTTGCTGCCCAGGTTCCCACTTGGTTGTGGTGAATAATCCTTTGAATGTACTGTTGGATCCAATTGTCTAGTATTTTGGTGAGAATTTCAACATCACGTTCGTCGGGAATATTGGTCTGTAATTCTCCTTTTCTCATGGGGTCTTTGGTTTTGGGGTCAAGGTAATGCTGGCCTCATAGAACGAGTTTGGAAGTTTTCTTTCCATTTCTATTTATTGAAACATCTTCAGAAGAGTCGGTATTAGTTCTTTTTTAAATGTTTTGTAGAATTCCCCTGGGAAGCCATCTGGCCCTAGACTCCTGTTGGGAGACTTTTGATTACTGTTTAAATTTCCTTCCTGGTTATGGGTCTGTTCAGATTTTCTATTTCTTCCTGTTTCAATGTTGGTAGCTCGTAAGTTTCCAGGAAAGCATCCATTTCTTCCAGATTGCCTAATTTGTTGGCATATAGTTGTTCATAATATGTTCTTAAAATTGTCTGTATTTCCCTGGTGTTGGTTGTGATCTCTCATCTTTCATTGACGATTTTATTAATTTATTTTCTTTTTGATAAGTCTGACCAGGGGTTTATCAATCTTCTTAATTCTTTCAAAGAGCCAGCTTTTAGTTTCATTGATCTATGCTATTGTTCTTCTAGTTTCTATTTCATTGATACCTGCTCATATTTATTATTTATATTCTCCTGCCTGATTTATGCTTGGTTTCCTATTCTTCCTCTAGCTCCTGTAAGTGTAAGGTTAGCATGTGTATTTGAGACATTTCTAATTTTTAAAAAGAGACTTGTATTGCTATGTACTTCCCTCTTGGGATCGCCTTTCCTGCATTCCAAAGGTTTTGAACAGTTGTGTTTTGTTTTCATTTGTTTGCATGAATTTTTAAAATTATTAAATTTCCTGATTGACCAATTCATTCTTTAGTAGGATGCTCTTTAACCTCTAAGTGTTTGGTTTTCTTCCAAATTTCCTTTAGTGATTGGGCTCCAGTTTCAAAGCATTGTGGTCTGAAAATATGCAGGGAATGATAGAAATCTTTTCATATTGGTTGAGACCTGATTTGTGACCCAGTATGTGACTCTTTTGGAGAAAGTTCCATGTGTATCTGAAAAGAATGTGTATTTTTTTGCTGTAGAGTGGAATGCTCTCTCTATATTTGGAAGTCCATATGGTCCAGTGTGTCATTCAAAGCCCTTGTTTCCTTGTTGATCTTCTGCTTACATGATCTGTCCACTTCTGTGAGTGGGGCATTGAAGTCTCCTACTACTAGTGTATTATTATCAATGTTTGTTTCATTTGATTATTAATTGGTTTATATAATTGGCTGCTCCCAAGTTAGGACCATAAATCTATATAATTGTTGGATCTTATTGGATAGACCCTTTAAATATGATGTAGTGTCTCTGTTCATTCATTACTACAGTCTTTGTTTTAAAATTTAATTTGTCTGATGTGAAGATTGCTACTCCAGCTTTCTTTGAGGTCCGTTAGCATGATAAATTGTTCTCCACATCCTCACATTTTAGGCCTAAAGTGAATCTTTTGTTGGGATGCCTGGGTGGCTTAGTCATTGAGCATCTGCCTTTGGCTCAGTTCATGACCCTGGGGTCCTGGAATCCAGTCCCACATCGGGCTCCCCATATGGAGCCTGTTTCTCCCTCTGCCTGTGTCTCTGCCTCTCTCTCTCTCTATCTCTCATGAATAAATAAAATCTTAAAAAAAATAAAATGAATCATTTGTAGACAGCATATGGACAGGTCTTGCTTTTTTATCCAATATGATATCCTGCATCTTTTGATTGAGGCATAGCCGATTTACATTCAGAGTGACATTTAAAAAATATGCAATTAGTGCCATTGTTTTACCTGTAAAGTCCCTGTTTCTGTGGGTTGTCTCTGTTTCTTTCTGGTGTATGTTACTTTTGGACTCTCTCTTCTCTTACAAGATCCCCCTTATTATTTCTTGCAGGGCTGGTTTAGTGACCACATATTCTTTTAGTTTCTGTCTGTCCTGGAAGCTATTTATCTCTCCTTCCATTCTGAATGACAGCCTCGCTGGATGAAGTATTCTTGGCTGCATGTTCTTCTCATCAGGACCCTGAATATGTCATGCCAGCCCTTTCTCGCCTGCCAGATCTCTGCAGAGAGGTCTGCTGCCTATCTAATGTTCCTGCCCCTGTAGGTTAAGGAGTTCTTGTCTCAAGCTCCTTTCACGATTTTCTCTTTGTCTCTGAAATTTGCAGGCTTCACTATTATGTTAAGGTGTTGATCTATTTTTGTTGATTTGGGAGGGGTCTTCTCTACCTCTCGGACTTGAGTAACTGTTTCCTTCCCCAGATTAGGGAAGTTTTCAGCTATGATTTGCTTCCATATATCTTCTATCCTCCCTTCTTTCTTTTCCCTCAGGAACCCCAGTAATTCTAATATTGTTTATTTTCATGCCATCACTGATTTCTTGAAGCCACCCCTCATGGTCCATTGTTTTTCTTTTCCTCAGCTTAATTCCTTACCATCAACTTGTCTTCTATGTCACCAACTCTGTCTTCCGCCTCATTTACCCTAACTATTAGAACATCTAATTTAGGGCAGCCCCGGTGGCGCAGCGGCTTAGCGCCGCCTGCAGCCCGGGGTGTGATCCTGGAGACCCCGGATCGAGTCCCACGTCAGGCTCCCTGCGTACAGCCTGCTTCTCTCTCTGCCTGTGTCTCCGCCTCTCTTTCGCTCTTTCTGAATAAATAAATAAATAAATCTTTAAAAAAAAAAAAAAAAAAAGAACATCTAATTTAGTCTGTATCTCATTTAAAACATTTTTAATTTTGGCCTGATTAGATATCATTTTTGCACAAAGAGATTATTTAGTGTCTTTTGTGCTTTTTTTCAAGCCCAGCTTGTAACTTTATAAATATCCTGAATCCCAGCTGTGACATCTTCCTTATAGCCGTATCGTTTAGAACTGGGATAGGGAGTATTACCTCTCATTCTTTCTTTTGTTGTGAATTCCTCCTTCTAGTCATTTTTCCCAGAGAAGAATGGATAAAATATGAACAAATTAAAACTCTGCCTCAAGTGAAATACACAGTAGACAATTTCAAAGAGGCCAGAAACCAAAATCCCAAAATTGAAAAGATTACGAAAGAAAACAAAAAAAAAAAGGAAGAGAGTATATAATCTCCCAGGTGAACAAAACAGGGTGACCCACTTGGTCCTGAGTGTATTTTGGTCTGTGTGTTAAAAGACACTAAATCTCCAAATTTTATAGAAAGTAAAACTTATATATTATACAAAAATAAAATTGAATATAGTAAAAGATGCCAAAAAAATATACCTATAAAATATTTAAAAAATTAAAGTTAAAAAAAAACCCTTAAAAACAAAGAATTGATAAAATAAGAAACTAGTTAAAAAGGGAAAAAAAAAGAAAATTTTAAACAAATTTAAATGAATCATGAGAAAAACTCTCAAATTCTATATGTGCTCTCCTCTAGAGGTGGGGTGTTACAGTGCTGAGTGCTCCATAAACTTGGTGTTCCCTGTTCTTCCAGCTGGTCCGGGGGAGATGCCTGCAGGGCTGACTCTCAGGTGTCATTGCCCCAACAGTTACGCCACCCCTTGCCAAAGGCCTGAGCTCAGTGTGAGCTGATTCTGTTTGTTTGTTTTTGTGGCTTTTATTCCCTGAAGGCTTTCCACCCTCTTTAGAGGATGAGAACAAAAATGGCTGAGCCACAGCTGGAAAGACCTGGGTCCCCTTTCTTAATAAACCTGCAGGGATACGCAGTCTTCACTCTTGTAGGTGCCACACTCTGCAGATTCCTGGGGTTGGTGCCCACACTGATCCTCCCCAGGGGAAGGTGGAGGATCCTGTTTGCTGTTCTTTGTGGGACCCTCAAGGAGAGCAATTGCCTAACCGTGCACACTACACACACCCCTCTTGAGGGGAGGCAGTGGGACCCTACTTTCTTGTCCTTTGCAAGCCTCCAAGCCCTTTGACCGAGAGCTGTCACTGGATCCTGAGTGGTTTGGGGTTTACAGTGAACCGAGCTGAGAGCTGTCTTCTCTCTCACAGACCATAACAGGTGCCCAGGTCCAACGCTTGGGAACTGTTCGAGCTCAGGCACCTTGTTCTCTCTGTGATCCGGGGATCCTGGACCACATTGTCCCACCTAGGATTCTGCTCCCACGGCACTACTGAGCATCTTTTAGGCAGGGATGTCCCTCCCTGGAGCAGATTTCTGGAGGTTCTGGTTGTGTGCTGTGGTGCTACATCACTCTCCAGTAGAAGGCTTGCGGGGGCTCCCCCTCCCCTCCCCTGGCTGGGCCTATCTTCTGATGGTTTCACTTCTCATCAGTTTCACTTCTCCACACTCTTCCCTTGCAAAAAAAAAAAAGGTGTTTTTCTATTTGTAGAATTCCAGCAATTCTTCTCTTACATCTCAGATTGGATTTATAGGTGTTCCAAGTGATTTGACAATCATCTAGCTAAATTCAGGGGAGCAGGTGAACCGAGGCCCGCCACTCTTCTGCTATCTTGCCTCCTTCCCTCCCCAATTTCCATGTCTTATTATGTCCAAATGCTTATAAGAGGGGCTTCGAGGTCTTCTCCTAACTTACTGTATGGGCTAATTTAGAATTAGTTTCTAGGACAGTCTACTGGATATGTGTCACACTTTACTATTTCTTTGAATGTCTAGTATTTTTGTTTTAAATTGCCAGTGCCTCTTCTGATCCTAAACTCACTTTTGGCACTTAGACCATATGAGACTATGTTTTTTTCCTGCCTATTTGCATTATCATAACTGAGAGGGTTGAGAGAACTAGTAATTCAAAAGTAACAAACTCTTATTCTGTATGTTGGCAAATTGAACACCAATAAAAAATAAATTTATTATTAAAACAAACAAGCAAACAAACAAAAAACAAAAAAAGTAACAAACTCAGGTTCTAAATTCTCAAACTCACATTTCTTACTGTTTTAGAGCTGATTTATGAGAGTGAAATTTTCTATGGTTTCTGTCTGATTTTGGACAACTTCTAGTAGCTTTTTAAAAAATATTTTATTTATTTATTCATGAGAGACAGAGAGAGAGAGAGAGGAAGAGACACAGGCAGAGGGACAAGCAGGCTCCCTGCAGGGACCTAATGGGGGACTGCATCCCAGGACCCCGGGATCATGACCTGAGCTGAAGGCAGACACCAGCCACTGAGCCACCCAGGTGCCCCCATAGCTTGATTTTTTATTTTATCCAGTTGTTATAACTGTCATCTGTTATAATTATCATCTCTCTAAGGTGGTTGAGGCTACACAACTACTTTAGTTGGACACCAATACTGGAAGTTCTCACTTTATACATTGAAAAATAATTTGTAAAAAAAAAATTAATCTGAACATTTTAAAAATGTTCAAAAATTTGAACATATGGAGCACCTGGGTGGCTCAGTCACTTAAGTGGCCAACTCTTGATTCAAACTCAAATCATGATCTCAGGGTGGTGAGACTGAGCCCTGAACTGGGCTCTGCACTCAATGAGAGAGCCTGCTTGGGATCCTACCCCTCTCCATCTGCCTCTTCCCCTGCTGATGTGCTTGCTCGGTCTAAATAAATAAATAAATAAATAAATAAATAAATAAATAAATCTTTTTTAAAAGCTCCTGTGAACATAAGCGTTTAAATGTGAAAATTGTTTCTTCCTGATAGATGTCCTTGGAGTAATAGCGTGCATTTTGCCAAAAATACAAATGTCTTTAAAATACATTGTAATATACTGAAATAGATAAATTACTTTCTCAATGAGCACATGTATCCAGGCATGCCTGTTATGGATAGCTGGAATGAGAGAGAGTATAGCACACATTCTAGTTGTACATTTTTTTGTTGTTTTTTTTGTTTTTTTTTAGTTGTACTTTTTTAATAGGCGTAAACTCTGAGAAGTGAGTTTAATAAGTACTTTGGTAGGAATAGCAGTTTTGTTACAGGAATGTAACTTGGGGTACCTGGGTAGTTCAGTCAGTTAGGCATCCAATTTTTGATTTTGGCCTAAGTCCTGATCTCAGGGTTATGAGATCCAGCCCCAAGATGGGCTCTCCACTCAGTGGGGAGTCTGCTTGAGATTCTCTCTACCTCTCCTTCTGCTTCTCCCCCTCTGTGTTTTCTCTGTTTCTCTGTCTCTTTAGAATAAATAAATCTTTTTCAAAAAAGAATGTAATTCAATTCTGTAAAGCTCCAAGTGATTTGAACATTGTACTTTATATAAAAATATTTATCAGTTTATTAGTTTACAGATATATTTATTTCAGAAGGATTTGCTACTCAGTCATAATAATCATTCGTTTCAATTTCTAGTAAATAATCAAAAAGCAAGACCTCTTAAATGACTATTGATTTTGCTCTTATTCTTTTATTAGTTACATCTTGCTGTTAGAGTTAAAATTAAACATGACTGGGAGAAAGCAACTCTATAAATAGGAAAATTTTTGGTTGAACTTCCTTTACCTGGTAACAAAGACCTATATCTTTATGCTAATGTTTAATTTTCTTTCTTTTTTTATTTTTATTAAAATCATTTTAAGATTTTTTATTTCTTCATTAATGAGAGACAGAGAGAGAGAGACAGAGACAGAGACACAGGCAGAGGGAGAAGCAGGCTCCATGCAGGGAGCCCGATGCGGGATTCGATCCCGGGACCCGCGATCACACCCTGGGCCGAAGGTAGGTGCTAAACTGCTGAGCCACCCAGGGATCCCCTAATTTTCTTTCTTAATGCATAATTATCTTTAAGTCCCTTGAAAGAACTTGGCAAATGGATAGAAGATATATTAATAATTTCATATCATGTTTGAAAATAATTGTCTGTAATTTTGACTTTGACAGAGTTAGAGCAGCAATAAACTTCTGAAAAAAACATTATTCTTATTTTGACTGATGATGGTTTTCCAAAGTCCTATGTTCCAAGATGGAGTGGAGGATATTTTGTCCTATATCCATAGTTAAGTTGATGTTCTTTTTAGAATGCAGATTTGTGTACTTTGCAGACATGAACACTATGAAGTGAGTAAATATAGGACCATTAAAAAGTGCAGGGTTTACATATTACACTAATAATTCTTAGTAAGTTAGTGTTTACTGTAAAATTCATGTGTTTGTGTTATGCTGATCAATTTAAATCTAAGTCGAATGTTTATGGAAGGAGAGAAATATATATATGGTCACTTCACAATGAATAAGGGTAACAAATGCACAATAGAAACACTAGATTGATTGGGTACAACTTAAATATGTGACTCAAAATAGGAAGTATGTGATAATCACGTCTGACAATCCTGCTCATCTTTTCTACTCTTTTATAAAGGTCTATTTCACATCTTAATTTTCACCAAACCTGAATCCTGCTCCTCCATTTTTCAAACTTTCAATTTATAGCAGATTTCTTATTTATTGTTTAATTGAGGAAACATGCATTAATATAAACCATGAAGTTTTCATCCATCGTGTACATCTGTTCAGTTACATTCTTCCTCACTCCTCCCAACTTAGGAGTTTTCCTGACTGTATCTAAGCATTTGACTTACGCATTCTTTTTTAACTTACACAAGTTCTTTAATCTTGAGGTTATCTCATTTCTTCTCATCATCATTTTATTCTTTTAATATTTCCATTAACCCCAAACTATGTCATAGCAATTGTCTTTTTAAAAAGTGAGCAACCCACTAAGCAGAGAACAAATGCCCTTGACTGCACGTTCTCCACCAGCTACAACCCCATTTTTCTTTTCCTCTACGGAGGGAGGGCTCCTTCACACAGTTCCCGATACCGCCCTCTCTCTATTTGACCATCCACGCTTCATATCATTTCAGTCAAGTTTTCTCCCATGACCTTGAAGCTGCTTTTGTCATGATGGTGATCATCTTTGCAAGTCTAGTGGCTTATTCTCTTTTTCATCTTATTTGGACTAATCGTCTAATCTCTCCTTTCCGATACATGCTGTTCACTTGGATTTTGGAACACCGCTTTTTTAGTTTTGCTTTGACTTCATTTGTTACACTTCTAAGTCTCATTTACTGTAAAATTCTCTCCCCAATTTCCATATTTAGAAATGTACCAGGGATTGGCCTTTGGTCCTTTTCTGTTTTTAAGTAAATACTTGCCCTTTATTTTCAAATTTAATTCCTGAGCTTTAAAACCACCCATATATTTATGGATCTCAATTTCATGCCTTGTCTCTGAGCTCCATAGTATCGATTGAACACCTTTGTTTCATCTCCAAAAGTATATTAAAAGAACTATACATTTTTGCTTTGCACTACAAATTTGCTCTTCCACGTCAATGCCACTACTATCGACTGAGTTGCTTAAGCCAAAAATCTAGGTCTTCTCTTTTACTACCTTTGTCCACCCTGAAGAATAAGCAAGTCCTATTGGCACTATCTTTATCATATATCTTGAATATGACCATTCACTTTCATCCCTTCTACACAACTGTCTTATTCCAAGTTGAGACTAATGCAAAGTCCTGCTCACGGAGCTTCTTTGACAACTTGCTTCACTATATAGAGTCCATTCTCCACGCAGGAAGCAGAGTATTCTAGTTATGTTGCTCATCTTTTTAAAATCCTTCAGTGACTTCTCAAAACTCTTCGAATAAAATTCCAACTTCTTCCCAAGTCATACAAGACCTCTGATGATCTAACCCTATCTTCCTGCCCTCTTCTCCAATGGTTCATTCTATTATAGACCGAATGGCATCTTCTTGATATCTCGCAGACACCAAGCTTGCCTCGTACTCAAAACCTTAGCAATTGATATTTAACTTCCTTTTCATTTACGTAGATCCCTATCTCCATGCTTAGGAAGGATGGCTCTTTCTCTTATATAGACCTTTGCTTAAATATTTCCTCCTTAGAAATATCTTATTTGACCTGTTTTTAATAGACTCTTCCACTTACAAAGCTATTTCTACCTTTGTTTTCTTTCTTCATCTTCTCTGTAGTGAAAATAGGTTTTCTTTCTTTCTTTTTTTTTTTTTTTAAGTGTCTCTACCACTAATTAAGCTCTATGAGGACAATTTCTTGGTCTTACTACCATATTCGATGTACATTCAAAAGCGTATAAAATGTAAAAAGTACCCCAAGAATATCTTTTTGAATTAATGAATTTGATTTTCTCAGAACTTAGAACAGGGTAAGATTATTAATCATGTTGGTGGGGCCTACACTTTTCTGGTGGGCCATCCTCTATGACAGTTCTCTTAATCTCTGAGCACATACAAATTATCTGTTAGCTTAAATACCAAAATTATGTATTACCCAATTCCAGTTACTATTTTTTTATATGTACTTGTCCTAGAACTGTAAAATATTATTATTGGTCATCCTAGCTACCAATCTCCATAATCTCACTTTTTATTTACTTCAGGGTTCTTTCTGATACAAAATAGCAAAAAAAAAAAAAAAAAAAATCCTGAGTTCTACAGTTTATCTCTTATAACAATAGATTTTTACTTAGTATACCACGTGTCCTTCTCAAAATGCCATGTCAGTTTTTGTAAATTGATGAAGGTAACTAATTGATGTTGAAATTTAAAGCAGTTTTTCAAGCAAATTCACTCATAATTGGTAACATATATCCATGTCATGGATAAATGAACAAAATGTGATTTTAAAAATTATCTTTAGGGGCACCTGGGTAGCTCAGTCAGTTAGGTGTCTATCTTTGGCTCATGTGGTGATCTTGGGGTCCTAGGATTGAGCCTCAGGTCATGCTCCGCGCTCAGTGGGGCATCTGCTTCTCCCTCTCCCTCACCCTGTGTGAATTCTCTGGCTCTCACTCTCTGAAAGGAATAAGTGAAATCTTTAAAAAAATTATCTCTGCACTTTGGACATATTCTTATATTCTAAAGTCCATTAAAGTTTCACTCTAATTGGAAATTTGCACTGACCCTTTCTATTTTGTAGCAATAGAATTCATGAATAAAAATAACCCATTTTTAATTATTTTTCAAATCAGATTTCCAAATCCTTATAGTAGAAATTTAATTAAAAGTCAAAGAAAAAAGTAACATACTATAAAATTATTTTCATCACTCTGAAAATTAGATTCTAGCACATTAGTCATGTATATTAATTTGAAACAAAGTTCATATTCCTGGAATAATAATTTTTATATATTTCATAGAGATTAGAAGTCAGAGAAACATTATCATTAATGAAGAAGAAATATTTGTGTTGCCAAATTGGTATCATCTGAAATTAATATTAAAAGCAAAGTATATTAAAAAGCAGTATTACATATTTCTGGATCATATATAGCTTGGTTTATAAATCTTTTTTCCTTTGTTTTGAAATGAAACATAGGATGAATCTTTTTCATTTTTGACATGTTTAACCTGGTAATAGAGAGAAACATGTGTTCTTATAGAGCAAATGTGGCCAAAGAGCTTTGAACTTGATTTAACTTTTCTTGAAATAGAAAATAGAACTCATATCAAAATATGAAAATATTATTTTTCATATATATATATGCTAATCTTTTCCATTGAAGTAAATATGTTTCTGGTAAAAAAAAAACAGATTCTGTTATAATGTGTAGCTATGAGGTAATTAAAAAATAAGCATTAGAATTCATATATTTAAGTATGTATGACCCTTCACCTTGGGAAATTATACCTTAACTATGCTAAATGATGCCATTGTTCCACTGATTAAAGAGTATTTTAAACACCTGTTACAGCTTTGTTGTAGACACTTTAACTGATTTCATTTATTACTCAAAATGATTCTATGAAATAGGCATTATTTCTTCATAACATAGATAGGGTTGAATAAATTGAAAATTAGACTCAAATAATGCCACTTGCATCTTTGTTTAGATTTTTATTTTTTATTTTTTTGTTTAGGTTTTTAATAAAGATACGGGCATAGTAGGGCAGGGAGAAGGGAGTTCAGCTGCTTTTCAAGGTCCTTCCTATTTGCCAGATTATGATTCATCCCCAGATTGAGCCACCATTTGTGCAATGTATCTTGCTTTGGAAGAGCTTGCTAAAAGTTTCTGGTGGGATCTTTTATTCCTCTCTGCACATGTAGCTAGGCCAGGCTGACTGACCGGTAATAACAGTTATTGAGGTTATTGTTGGATTTATATGGGGATTATGTTAGAAATGGTATATTTTGACCCTCACCTCTGATTCCATGACAAATTCTGTCCTACAGAACACTGGGGTTCCTTCACTTTCCAGTTTTCTTGGGCTCATTATCTGGGCCATATTGCAACCCCATTGGTTATCACCCAGGAATTGGGAAGGGCATTTTTCCTGTGGCCTAGTTCCTCTCATGTCTCAAGGAACATTCAATTCTGCCCATTGAGCAGATTTCTTACCTCTTTAATTACTGTGATACCATCAACACTTCAACAGTATAGCTGCTTTCTAGATTGCATGCAGTTTGGGTTGGCCTTTTGCCTTTGATGACCACCTACAAACCATCCTGGTTTTTGTCACTCTTTGATAATGTGTCATAGGGAGGGGACCACTCTGTTACATACGTCCTTATATAACTCCACAGGGAGATGTAGGACCCGAAGGGATGGCAGCTTCTTCCTGTACTTATATGTAATGAGTGCCCCGCGCAGTCCTTACCACTATGGATTCCTGAATATACTATTTTTAGTTTAAAGAGGACATTTTCTCTCCATTTTCCTCCATGATATGACATAATCCACAAAAATATCTATCTTTAAATAAATTTATATCTTCCATACCAGAAACAGTTTCAATGAAAGCCCCCATAACAATAATAAGCCGAGTCGTTTTCAAATGCTGTACTTTGAAGTTGCACCAGATTACTTTGTAGTTCAAAATACCAGCAGTTACCTCTGGGTGGCAATACTGGACTTCTTAAATTTCTCAGATGTTACGTATGATCTCTAATAGAAACTGAACAACTTAACAAATTTTAGTACTTTTTGCTTTGATTTTGAAGTTGACAGAAATAATAAATGATTTTTTGGTTTTCTGAAGAATGCCCTAGTCACCCCTGTCCAACAGATGTCTAGGCATTTTACTATTTTTGTTGATCCCTGTACTTTAGTTGAGTTAATCAGTCATCCTCTGGAGACATGCAACTAACAAGTATTTATAATTAAGTTTTAGTTTAGGGTTCAGATTGATATAAAAATAATATATCATTAATATAATAATTAACTATACTTTCCAATTGAATCAAGTCTATCTCTAATACCCACAACATATAAAAAACACACAACTCAATAGCAAATAAAACAATTCAAATAAAGATGGGGATTGGAACTGAATAGACATTTTCCCAAAGAAAACTCTTTATACAAATAGCCAAGAGGTACGAGAATAGGTGCTCAGTATCACGGGTCATCAGGCAAATGCAAATCAAAACCATGAAGTATCACCTCACCTAAAAAAGCTAAAGACGGGATAACAAGTTTGGACAAGGGTGTGGAGGAAGAGGGTCCTTCTTTACTGTTGGTAGGAATGTAAATTGGTGCAGTCAATATGGAAAATGATATGGGGTTTCCTCAAAAAATTAAAAAATGGAACTACCATATTACCTAGCAATTCCACTTCCAGGTATGTATCCAAAGGAAATGAAAACAAGATATTGAAGAGATATAGGAGCACTTCCGTGTTCACTGTAGCATTATCTACAACTCCCAAAGTGTGGAAACAGTTTAAATGTCTGTCAGTGTATGAATGGATACAGAAGATGTGGTTTATACATACAATGGAATATTTTACAGCCCATAAGAAAGAAGGAAATCGTGCCATTTACAACAATATGGATGGCCCCTGAGGGCGTTATGCTAAGTGAAATAAGTCAGAGGAGAACAAATACACTGTCCTGTATGATCTCACCTACATGTGAAATAGAAAAAAAAGCTGAAGTCACAGAAACAGAGAGTAGAATAGTGATTGCCAGGGCTGAGATAAGGTGGAGGGGGGGTTGAGTGGGAAGATATTGGCCAAAGGATATCGTACATTTCCAATATGAAAGTTTGGGGGATTTATTGTACAGCAAAAAAAAAAATAATAATAAGAGTCTTTATCTCATTAGATATAGCAATAGCAGAATAATTTAAATATCTGAAAACACAGTAAAAACATATTTTCCCATCCATATTACATGAATACAAGTTGGCCTTGAATTTCTATGTGAGTAGAAACAGAAAAGAAAGCATTAGCCAAATTGATCACAAAATTAGTTTCCCTTAGCTTGTTGCACAGTTTGAATATGTAATATCATATTGTGTACTACTTGTGGCAAGGGGGTGTTATTTATTAAGATTTCTATAGTCTATAGTGAATCTCTCCAGGATTCATTGGCTTTTCTCACAGGTCATTAAATAAGGAATTTGTGGGTATTGAGAAACTTGCATCTAAAAGAACTTTAATTAAAATTAGAATTTCTTTATGCACCTCAGGTATCCAACTCTAGTCCATCCTAATTGTTTTAAATTAGCCGCTTGACTGAGCTCAGATAATTTTAAAAGTTCCCATCTACCATGTGCCATTAAAAGAGAATGAAAAATAGATCGTCAAGACAATGTTTTTCCCTAATAATTTGGGTAAGAGTCTTCCATTTGAACATTACATCTGTTCCCATAGTACATACATTCTGGTAGGGTAAGGCAACCACACAAAAATTCGTTAATAAATTCCCATATTTTAAGCCGTACTGTTACCTGTATCCTCTACAGTTGCTCACTGCATCTCCCCACATGAATTATATTGCCGGCTAATTTTTCCTTATGAGGCTTTAGTATCACATCATATCGGGCACCAGTGTCCAGCAATCTAAAGCTTCTTCACCACCCTCAGAACATTTCACCCTTATTAATATTAACAGGTTTGCAGTCCTTGCTAGAGGATTGAGCAGAGTGACTTTGGTCCTCCTGTCATCCAGAGTCATATTCTTCACTTTTGTTCCATTCAATTATAATTGCCATAGACTCAAGGATTATAAATTCCTCTTTTTTTATAGTAATCAGAGTTTTCATAAATTATTAAGGCTAGGACAAATTGAGCAAATCTGTCACAGTCTTGCCATAGTTTGAAGAGTTGGTGCAGCAGTCAGATCACCTACTCTTTATAGGGCGATGCATTAAAATTTTAGAGTTACACCATCTACGGTCTCCTTTTTAGTGCTATTTTAAATCAATCTTCTGAATACTTAACATTCAGCTTAGTCTTTTTGAGTTTTTAACTCCTTTTATTCTTATTGTCCTTCTTTGGAATAATCATAATTATTTTTTTTAACATTAGTTCCCATTTGCAGTAAGTGGGCAAGAAGTTCCACCACAGTCCCCCTCATTTCATCTTGTCTCTACAACAGTTTAGTCATATTAGGAGTTCAAGCACCTAGAGCCTCTTCTATCAAAGAATCAACCACATCTTCACCAAAAGTGCAGTTAGGAGAAATTTTAGAATTATTACAACTAATCAAAGTTACTTGTTCTCTATATCTCAGCCTCAGAAGTGTGCTTTAACATTTAAGGAAGATTTGGACAATGATTTTTAGGCGTATGTAATTTACTTTGCCTTCATAGAGCTTAACAAATGAGTGGTTTGCTCCTCCGTCTATATTTCTGCAAAAGCTTCAGTACGTGAGGGCCCCGAGTAAGAACTAACATGCTTGTCTATTTAACAGGATCGGATACAAGGGAAATAGTTCTTTGATTTCCCAAGTTGGTTGATGTCAGTAGAGGTTCAGAAATGAGTTTGGATAATCTATGAATTAGCTCGATGATTGAACTGAATATGTTTGTGTTTCTGCAGTCTTTTGATTTTATCCCATATTAGCTTTCAGGGATTTTTGTTAATATAGGGACTTTATTTTGACAAAAAATAGTCACCTTCCAAACTCTCATTAGACATTATTGGCTGAATCATATGCAGCAAGTCTGTGGCCCTAGAAGCCACCAAATGTTTCTGTTACTATATTTTTCTGCAGAAAGGACAAAAGCAGCCAAGGTACGATATGCTTCATTGACTTGCCTTCTTTTTGAATTTCTTCTGTATATTTATTTATTTATTTATTTATCCTCCTAGCGAAGGATCTATCCCTCCAACATCCATCGGTAGGCATTCCTCATAAAAATCATTGCAACATTTGTGCAACTTCATGCCAGGAGTGGGCAGAAAGTCATTTAGCACCAATGGTTCCTGGTGCCTCCCTTCTTTACATTTGTATTCTCCCAAACAGAGCTTTTACCTTTACTCAAATTATAAACTATTCCATCTGCACAAATTGCAATGGGTCACATAATTTAAAGATTCTATAGAACGTACACCTGAAAGGTATTAATAAAGGCACTAGAATAGTAGAAAGAGTATGGAGAAGTGTCAAGCTCCAAGAGAGATTTCCAGGGGCAGCTTCCCAAAGTCTTTCTCATTTGCACAGAACACACTTCACGATCAGGTTGAACGATCATGGTATGTATGATAAATCTTAGTTTTGAGAGATATCCCTGAAAGATTCCAGTGGAGTTTTTAATGCCCCTAGTCACTTACCCAATCAAAGGTGTCTAACTGGAAATACCAGGTGTAAGCCATGAATAACTTCACCAGTTTGGTGCCACCAGGGAGGTAACTTTGAACTTTAAATAGTTCATTATAAGTTATTACTTATAACTCTTGCTTCCCTTATTTTGATCAAGAGTCAGTTCCAGACTTCCAGTTGACCCCAGAGACAAGCATAGAGGTTCCTGTTTCAGCTGTAAAATAATTCTTTTACCCAGGCCTATTAAGGCACAGGACACCGGCCAAAGTTTACTCAGTGAATAGGGGACAGAACAAGAATTTGAACTCAGACATCCTGGCTCTGCAGGCCTACACTGAGCCCTACGTCCTTGGAGGCATTTCTGTAACATTTTGTAATTACTGTAGAGTCATTTAGAGTCTCAGAGGACAAAAGCCACTAAAACCAAAAGCTATTAGTAAACAACTGAATTGCTCTATATGATTATCAAATTATTACAAGTGCATTTTGAGGTTTAATACTGTACACAGACTCGAAAACCCTGAATGGGGATTTCAACCTTCAGTGAGCTCACAGGAGAGGAGGGTCAGGGAGATGTGGCGTCTTGAAGAGCTCCACTGATCTGCACTGTTGTTTACATTTCACCAGATTTATGGGTTAATCCCAGCACAAGACACAGTGAAGCTACCTGCTACTTGAAGTAGATCACTTAGGACTATTACCTGCCGCTGCTGGCAGGGTGCACGACATCAGAAGCAGCAAGTAGCTGTGCTTCAAAGGGATTCATGAGAAAAGTGAAGTCTCCCGATAAGCCCGGCCTCAATTATTTTTCAATTTTAGGCACTTTTTTTTTTAATTATGTGTAAAGCTTTCCTATTAACTACTTGATTTTCTACTTTCACTTGAGGATTGACATCGTCCTGTAACTAACTTGAAATTTATGTAAATCGTTAAAATAAAAAAATATATATATTTTTGCCTTCTATTCCTCAATAAAATTATTACTTTCTCATGTGTTTATTTTAATATGATGATATATAAATGTATGGTTGTTAATTGCTATAATTTGATAAACTTATTGAGGCTCTATCCATTATTATGCAAGTTTATCTTAATGGAATATTCTTTCTTTCTCTCTTTTTTTTAGAGAAAGGGAGAGAGAGAGAGCGTGAGGTACTGAGAGCAAGGGGAAGGGGGTGGAGGGGCAGAGAGAAAGAGAATCTCAAGGAGATTCCCCCCTGAGTGTGAGGCGCAATCTCAGGACCCTGAGATCATGACCTGAGCCAAAACCAAGATTCAGATGCTTAATCAGCTGAGCCACCTAAGCACCCTATTGTTCTTTATGTTTTTAAAACAAGGTCAATGATGTCAAGATATTAAGCTAGCTTAAAGTAGATCAGCAGAGATAATATTATTTGTTTTATTTTTTATTATTAATAGCTTTATTAATATGAATGTATGGGGCAAGTCTATTTCCTCAGTAATTCCTAACTATTGGCAGCTAACCTCATAAGAAAAATATACGAAATGTACAGCAGCCATGCAAAAGTAACAATAATGCAGTTATTTCTAGCCCAGTGCACACTTAAATTCTGTTAAAAAATGCATCATAGGCACACAAATTACTAACAGGTAAATATTACCTTAAACCAATGGTTCCCCAAAGTGGTTGTTAGACCAGCAAGGTTATATTTCACTTAGAAAATTGTAAGAAATGCATACTTTTTAGTCCGACTCCAGACCTACTGAATCAGAAGTTCTGGGGAAGAAACCTGTTATCTTTGTTGTAAGCAAATGATTCTGATAAATACTCGTTTGAGAACCGCAGCTTTAAAGGACGATGGTTCTTCCCATAAATTGTCAAGGTGTAGGGTTTATATTTCAAAGGAATCTGCTCTTTGTTTCTAGGTTCTACTATTCTCCAAATGTTAAATCTTTCCTCTTTCCTCCTTCTCGTCTTTAACTTGGCCATAATATGATGGTACCAAAATTGTGGCTTTGAGAACTAGAGGTTGGGTTGGGCCAACGACAAAATTTGTTTTGGGATGAGTGAAGAGGGGTAGATATAGTATGATAGGCTAAGAGTGAGGAATAACGAGTGTGGTGAAGGTGTGGAGAAAAGAGAATCCTGGTGCACTGCTTGGGGGAATGTACACAGGTTCAGTCACTATGGAAAACAGTATAAAGTTTCCCGAAAAAATTAAAAGTAGAAATTCCATATGATTCAGCAATTTCACTTCTGTGTATATATCCAAAGAAAATTCTGAAAACAAGATCTCCGAGAGATATCTGCCCTCATCTGTTCATTGCAGCATTATTGAAGATAGCCAAGATATGGAAACAGTCTGTCTGCCAATGAATAAGTGAATAAAGGTGTGTTGCTTATAAATAATGGAATATTATCCAGCCACGAGAAGGAAGAAAATCCTTCCATTTGAGACAACATGGATGGACCTTGAGGGCATTATGCTAAGTGAAATAAATTGGACAGGGAAGGACAAATACTGCATGGTATCACTTATATGTGGAAAAAGATAAAAAAAAAAAAAAAAGATTAGTAAATAATAAGTCAAACTCACAGAAATAGAAAAGTAGTTACCAGGGACTGGAAGTAAGGGAAAATAGGGAGAGGTTTGCAAAAGATACAGACTTTAGGCTGTAAGTTGAATAAGGTCTGAAAATTTAATATATAAAATGGTGACTTTAGTTTATGACACTATTGTATCACTGACATTTGGTAAGAGAGTAGAATTTTTTGAATATTCACAACACACACAAAGATGAATATGTGAGGCGATGGATGTGTTAATGAAACGGGGGAAGATCCTTTCATACTGTATGAAAATATCAAATCTTCACAACATACACTTTAAATATCTTATAATTTCACGTCACTCATGCCATAATAAAACTGAAAAGGAAAAAAAAAAAAAGTGAAGTCTTGAAATGGGCTATGCTTTCACAGAGTTGCCTTGGCTCTCAGGCCAAGACCTGGGAAAAGGGGGTAAATGGATCACAGGAGGTTGGCATTACTCCTATGATTTGCAGTGTCGCACAGACAGCCTAGCCATTTCATGAACGGCTTTGATGTTACCAACAGCAAGATTATTATTCATCAAAACCCTGTCACTGAGGCCTACGCGATTCCAGTCACTTTCTAGTGGCACATTGCCATTCAAGAAATACACTATCTCTCCATTTAGTTTTCTAACTTTTTATTGAACTCCAATCTAGTGGATTTATTGTGGGCTCTTTAGTTTATTTAAATAATCCCGTAGTTTTATTTAGTCTGTCATAAATCACAGAGCCAATTTAGAATATAAAGCTCCTAGATTTTAATATAATATTTTTTATTACCACATGTGTTTTCATATAGCACCTCATTACATGCAAAGCGTCTTCCTATGCGTTTTTCTTCAATGGGCCCCGAGCACAAGGATGTCAAACTGAGAGGCATCTGTATGCAAAGTGCACGGATACAAACCAGGGCCAACTCTAAGGCGGCAGCTGCTTTGCTATGGTTACTCTGTGTGGTTGTGTTGAAGATAAGCTCATGGGTTTTAAAGTTATCACGATTCAATAAAAGGAAGCCATGTTTTAGGAAGTGAAAGAGGACTTTTATGCAATTTAGATTCTATTTTGTTTGCTTTGAGGGGAGAAATAAAATAGCAATCTTTCTCTGGATGAAAATAATGTGGCTACCACTTTGGACTGTACCAAACCTAACTTGACTTTTTGCTTCTTAATTTGCACCTTGGTTTACCCGTCTTTCTTAGAAATCCTGAGGGACATGAATTCCTGTTATTTAGTCTTTTATTTAGTCTTTTCCTCATCATTTATTAAATCGTCTTCATTTATTAAAATATAGACTTAAAATGTGAGAGTGGTCCTTTTAATCACATTAAATTCAGATCCTTGGAAAAAATATAGCAAACATATCAAGCTTTCACCGTTTACTAATTTAGTTGAAATTAAATGGGTACATCAATAAAACAAGAAAACAATTTTGATAAAAATGCAGTATATGTCTCTACACACACTCTGCATGAAAATCTCTTATGTTGCTCCTAAATTATTCTGAATGTTGAATATTTCCCACACTGATATTTGCGATATTGTGATATTATAAACTGATGATTTGCAATTGCTATAGACTGACTTTGTGAACTGAAAAAGACATTCTTGTCGTTTATTGATTACTATCTATTCTAAAACAAAGAGAAAAGAACAAATAATGAAGAATAGCACTTGATTCATGGTATGCTTTCACAGGAAGAGAAATTTTCTTCATACATAATTTTTATTTAATTTTTCTTATAGATAGACTTTTAGATTTATTTCATTTTTTAAAACTGTCATATCTCTGAGATATTCAAATATATATTAAATATTGTATTTTCAATGTATTATGTAACATGCTATTACCTACACAATACTTTGAATGATGGCTTGATGTTTTCATTGTATTTATTTTGCTCAGGATTTATTGATTTTTTTTTTTTTTTTTGATCTGTAGGTTTATAGATTTTATATTATTTGGAAAAGTTTTGGCCACTTTATTCAAATATTTTTTTCTGATTCTTATTTACTCCCCTTTTTTGGAACTTCAATTATATATCTGTTAGACTGATATCCATGACCTACTGAGACTTCATTTGTTAACTGCCATTTTTTTCTTTGTGTGCTTCAATTTCTATAGCAGATATTACTATTTCCTCAAGGTCACTGATCTTTCCCTCTACAGTGCTTAATTTGATTTCCATCTCAACCAGTGAATTTTTTATTCATAATTTTCAAGTTTGTTTTTCTTTATGTTTATATCTATATGTTTTATATTTTTCCCTACCTTTTGCCTTTTTATTTTTATTATTAGTTTCAATTTCTTGGATATTTTTGCAATAACTTTTAAATAACTTGACTGCTAATTTTAATATTTTCATCATGTTTAATTTTAATTTTATTTTTTTTAAAGATTTTATTTATTTATTCATGAGAAACAGAGAGAGAGAAGCAGAGAGACATGGGCAGAGGGAGAAGCAGGCTCCCTGCAGGGAGCCCTGATGTGGGACTCGATCCCAGGACCCTGGGATCACACCTTGAGCCAAAGGCAGACACTCAACCAGTGAGCCACCCAGGCTCCCTTTTTTCTGTTTTTATTAACTGATTTTTATCTAGTTTATAGATCACATTTTATATATTTTTTTTGTAGGGAGGAAGCAGGAAGGATTACATGACAATTTTTCATTAGTTACTGGCATTGTATTTATAATATTGTTTAATATTAATATTTTCTTATCTTTCTCTGTAGAATTTTGGGGCTTGATTTGGCAGACATTTTAACTGTTTGTTTCTGACTTTTTCTTAATCCTATTAGCATGGGTCTAAAGATTTGCCAGATTAAGATATAGAAAACCCAGTCAATTTGAAATTCAGAAAATCAACAGATCATTTTTTTTCAGGATAGTATGTACCATGATTTTATTTAAAAAAAGAGGGTTTAAAATATTATTTTTATTTATTCTTCTTATTATTTTTAAATTTAAACTCAATTAACATATAGTGTATTATTAATTTCAGAGGTATAGGTCAGTGATTCATCAGTCATATATAACACCCAGTGCTCATTACATCTCATGCCCTCCTTTAATGTCCATCACCTAGTCAACCCATCTCTCACCACCCTCTCCTGCCATCCAGTAGCCCTCAGATTGTTTCCTATGATTAAGAGTCTCAAAAAAAAAAAATGTCTCTTATGGTTTGTCTCCCTCTCTGATTTCATCTTGTTTTATTTTTCCCTCCCTTCCTCTATGATCCTCTGTTTTGTTTCTTAAATTCCACCTATGAGTGAAATCATATAATTGTCTTTCTCAGATTGACTTATTTTGCTTATCATAATACCCTCTAGTTCTGTCCATGTTGTTGCAAGTGGTAAGATTTCATTTTTTGATGGCTGAGTAGTATTCCATTGTATATACACACCACATCTTTATCCATTCATCTATTGATTATCCCATGTAATACTATAAATAAAAATTAGGACATTAAACTGAACCTTCAATTGCAATATTTGAGACATATTTATGTTAAAAATGTTGTTTATCTGAAATTCAAATTAACTAGGTATCCTGTATTATTATTTGCCAAATTTGTCAATCCTAGGAGTAAGTCTATTAGGAGTCTACAAATGATTTGGATACTCACCTATACCTCTCTAGTTTGGTAGGTTGTGAATTGATCATTTCCTATCCATCTGACATCTAGGAAAATGCAGCTTTCTTTTGCTTGACCTTGTGGATTTTCATTCTCTTTGGTGCAGTTTAGTTTTTAGACAAGAAAGAGGAATCTTGTATACATTTTTTAAACTCTTTAGTTTCCTTTTTTTATTTTTAATAATAAATTTATTTTTTATTGATGTCCAAAAAAAAAAAAAAAGTCAGCCACTTAACTGACTGAGCCACCCAGGCACCTTGAAAGATGTTTAAGATTCCAACTTAAGGGGATCCCTGGGTGGCGGCAGTGGTTTGGTGCCTGCCTTTGGCCCAGGGCACGATCCTGGAGACCCGGGATCGAATCCCACGTCGGGCTCCCGGTGCATGGAGCCTGCTTCTCCCTCTGCCTGTGTCTCTGCCTCTCTCTCTCTCTCTCTCTGTGACTATCATAAATAAATAAAAAAGAATAAAAAAAAAAAGATTCCAACTTAAGAACTTCCCAACTGTGTGTCCTTGGGCAATTGCCTACCTTCTCTGTTTCCTCAGTTGTAGAATGAGGTTATATATACAGTGCCTTCATCATAGGGTTGTTAAGAAGCAATGTAACAATATATGGCAACCACTTCAAATAGAATCTGGCAGAAAATAAGCACCATAACAATGCTCAGTATTGGGGCACCTGGGTGGTTCAGTTGGTTAAGCATCTGTCTTCAGCTCAGGTCATGATTCCAGGGTCCTAGGATCAAGCCCCATGTTGGGCTTCCTGCTGAGTGGAGAGCCTGTTTCTCCCTCTTCCTTTGCTGCTCTCCCTGCTTGTTTGCTGTCAAATAAATAAATAAAATATATATATATATATATATATATATATATATATATATATATATATAAAAACTCTTCAGTTTCCAATGACTGTAACAATCACCATGGACTTGATGGCTCAAAACAACAGAATTTTACCCCCTCATAGTTCTGGAGGCTGGAAGTCTAAAATTAACATCACTAGACTTAAGACATGTGACCACTTATATTTATCTAAAAATGAGCATATTCTTAGCATGTGCATCACACTACTGTCCATTCTTCAAAACATAGTATTTCTTCTTTCCATTGTCTATTAGCATGCTTTTCCATATACTGAAATGACCTTTTCATTGTTCATCAAATTTCTAATTAGCTTCCATCTCTTCTTGGAGACTCTCCTTTTGATTCCTTTAGGTCAGTAACACAGCCTCACCCTATGTTTCCTGTTATATTATATATCTTTTGTAAATACCATTTATATTCCTTTAATTACTTATAGACACCATTGTGTTAGAGAGAACAGAGTCCACAAGATTAGTTTCAGATTTGATGATTTGCTGCTAGGACTCATAGAGTTCACCAAAAGCCGTTACAATCACAGGTGTGGTTCATTAGAGCTAAAGGATACATATTGAAACCAGCCAAGGGGAAAGATGCATGGAGCAGAGTATAGGAAAGATCTAAATGTGGAGCTTCCCGCTGTCCTCTCCCTATGGAGTCATGGCAGGTATTGATCTTACTTTTCTGGTATTGATGGATAATGATACACATGGAATATTGACAACCAGAAAAGCTCACCTGAGCCTTGCTGTCTAGAAATTTTATTGGTGCTCTATTGTGGACAGTCTGCAAAATTGACCTTCAATCTCCAGCCCCTCCAGAGGCAGAACAGGTATTATGTAGCTGATATTGAGACCCCAGCCTTTCTAGAGGTAAAGCATATACTGTGTGGCAGGCACACAGCTCCTCTCATAAATCGCATTGTTAGGTTTCTCAGTGGCCAACGCCCCAGGTTCTCCCATCCAGCAGGACATTCCAAAGGCATAAAGACCACCTCCCAGTATCTGAAGCAAATTCAGATTTCTCTTTGGACAAGTTATTTATTTATTTATTTATTTATTTATTTATTTATTTATTTATTTATTATTTTTGAAAAGATTTTATTTATTTATTCATGAGACACATAGAGAGAGAGTCAGAGTCATAGGTAGAAGGAGAAGCAGGCTCCCTACAAGGAGCCTGATGTGGGGACTCGATCCTAGGACCTGGGATCATGCCCTGAGCCAAAGGCAGACACTTAGTCACTGAACCACCTTAGCATCCCTTATTTTTTTATTTTAAGATTTTTATTTATTTATTTGAGAGAGAGAGAGAGAGAGAGAGAGAACGAGCAGAGGCATGGGCAGATTCCGTGCTGAGAAAGGAGTCCGATGCAGGGCTTGATCCCATGACTCTGGGATCATGACCTGAGCTGAAGGCAGACACTTAGCTGACTGGACCACCCAGGTGCCCCTAAGTTTAATTTTTTATCATAATTTTTGCTCACTAGACTTTCATATGTTTTCTAATCTTTAGCATATATTTTTCATAATCTTTAGAGCAATAATATTCCATACATTCTCATATTAATGGATACATATTTTCAAGTGAATAAATATGTGAATGTGATATATGTTAATCTAGTTGTTGGTATGTGATTCCTTATTTTCTCAGCATATGTGGTACTATTTTAGGGTAAAAGAGCAAGAGTAATACATCAAAATCTAAGTAGTGAATTCCGTGTTATGTTAATGAATTAGCATAATCCTAAATTGAAGCAAAGATTATTTCCTACTCTGTATATGGGAGAAAGTATGAGACAGAGTAGAGGGAATGGAGATAAAAGATTAGTTCGCACCAAGGACACTGACTTCTGGAGGATTGTTGTGGACCGAATTCAGTCTCTACGAACCTCATGTGTTGATGTCCTAATCCCCAGTACCTCAGAATATGAATGTATTTGGAGATAGGGCCTTTAGAGTTAGGGATTAAATCCAATATGCCTGGTGTCTTTATAAGGTGAGGAGACGGAGACACACACAGAGACACCACAGATGCGTGCACAGAAGAAAGATCATGCAAGGACTCAAGCAGAGGCCATCTGCAAGCCAAGGAGAGAGACCTCAAAAGATACAAAACGAAAAAAAAAAAAAAAGATACAAAACGTGATATAAGACCAAGATACCTTGATCTTGGACTTCTAGTTTCCAGACCTGTGAGAAAATAAATTTCTGCTGTTTAAGTTACTCAGTCTGAGATATTTTGTTAGGACCGTCCTAGCAGACCAGTACAGAAATCCTTCTGCAAACTCCACAAAAAGCTGTTCATTTTAGTTCCAGAACCAGTCCATGAAGAATCAACTGAAAATTAAATACAGCCGAAAGCTCTAAATCCCGCCACCTGCTAGAAATGAGTCATCTTGAATTGTTTACACTTACAATCATAGCAGTAGTAGTAAATGAGAGTGAGACTTCAGGAATTCCCGCTCCCAGACATCTGAGAGTCTGATGCCGGCTGGGGCTGCTGCAGTAATTATGCCCGGAGATAGAATCCGTCACAGATCTTAGCGGCTGTGAGTTAAAATACAGCAAGAATCACCCAATGTAATCTTGATTGAAAGCATTTCAGGACAAGTGAGGCACTTGCATGATAGAAGGATCATTGAAAAGATGAATTAGTCTGTATGTGTGTCTGAGCTTGCTGCAAAGTTGCAGGAGCCCCTGAGGAAAGAAAAATGCAATAAGGTGAGAGAAAGAGAAAAGAAGGAATGGAGGAAAGAGAGAGAGAGAGAGAGAGAGAGAGGAATAAAAAGTGTTGAGTGTAAGCAAGCAGCGGACATAATATCATTGACTAGTTATTATTGGAAAGAAATGGAAATGATATTCCAGGTATGATGGATTAACTACATCGAAAGGATTTTAAATGGCTTTTGCGGAGGGTAAGCCATTATGGGCAGTATCTTTCACAATATTTCTATTGCTGAAACAGTAAGAAATAGCGATAGCAGAGAGGAAAACCATGGACATGTGACCTGACTCTAAGCCTTTGAGTCTAGTGGGGAAGAGACTCCTTCCTTGTTCTTTCTAAAACAAACTGCCTGAAGGCCCTTCTTTTATAAACGCATCCTGATGATTCACTCAATAATTAATTCAAAAGTGTTTATTGACTATTTCCACTGTGCCAGACTTTGCTGCGAGTGCTAAGGTCACAGCTGTGAACAAAATAGACAGAAATTAAAAAAAAAAAAAACAGAAATCACTGCCTCATTACTATCAAGAGGTTAAACGCTGGAAGAGCAAGAGTAACAATAAAACAAGTTTTAAAATGTAAAGAATGTTAGACGCTGCAAGTACCATAGAGAAAAAACACTAGGGAAGGGAAATTGGGAGTGTTCACGAGTGGTGGAAGTTTCCATTCTAATAGGGTAGACTAACAGGTAAACGGAGAGAAAATGGCTTTTAGGCACAGGCTTCTAGGAGGTGAGGAATCATATCATGAAGATATTTAAGCAGAATGTGTTTCAGGCTTAGGAAAGAATAAGGTCGAAGTCTTCAAACTTAAAATAAAATAAAATCTCCAAACTAAAAATGTCCCTGGCGTGCAGTTGAGGTAACAGGGAAAGGTAGCAGGTGATAAGGAAGAAAGGGGAAATGATTGTAAAACCCATCTAGGGACTCATTGGCAAGAATAGGACCTTTGGCTATTTTAGGAGGGGTTAGAAGACGGTGGAGGACTTGGCCTGAGAGGTGACATGCTCTGACCTAGGTTTTAACTGAATCACTCTGATTATTGGGTTGAAGATAGACCAAAGTGGGTAAGGGAGCAAGCAAGTGGAATACTCAGGAGGCTAAAATGTAAGAATAATTATAATAAGGCAGGGAAATAGCATGAATGTGGCAAGAGATACTTAGAATTTGAAGATAGAGACAACTTGATTTCCTGATAAATTAAAGATACGAAAAAAAAAATGAGTAAAAAATGGCTGCAATTTTTTTGTCTTGAGTAGTTGAATGGATTTAACTTCTAATGATTGATATGGGAAAAATGGAGAGAGTGGGTTTTGGGGAAAGAATGAGTCTGCTTTGCTTTTTTGTTGTTTTGTTTGTGTTCGTTTTTGTTTTGATATATTAAGTCAGATCCTGCTAGACCTTGATGTAGAGTGGACGTGTATGTGTTGTATTGACTCGGCTGGTTTCTGACGTGAGATCAAGACTGGAGGTATGGATTTGGGAATCCTCAGCATGTAGTTGTTATTTACAGCTGTAAGACTTGATGCATTCACCAAGGGTACTAGTATGGAGCAGTTATTTAAAGATTAAGACTTGATACAAATAGGCTTAAGAGGGCTGGAAAAGGGAAAAAGTAGTTAGTGTGTAGGAGTAAAATGAGGAAATCCAGTGAAGAAATGTTTGTGATAAATAATCCGGTTATTTTTTTCTTACTTAAATGCTATTAAGCTTAAGTGCTATTAAGGTCTACAAAGAGGATCAGGGTCTTATTATTGGGTTTTGATGGAGGTAATGAATGACTTCAATGAAAGCGCTTCCTGTAAGTTGAAAAAGTGGAGCCTGATTTTAGTGGATTTATAACCCATAAGGCTTGATGTTGATAGCAAATCCCATAAAACTCAAGGAAGATGTTTAGATGACAAGCCCCGAACCATATTGCAGCAAACAGTATTTCTTCAGTGACCTTCACCTCTTCTACGTTCAGAATCATTGTGTTCTTGTGCTGATCCGAGTGATGCTGGAAGAGAACAGGTAACCTATTAAGAACAGTCTTACTATACTGATAGGTTAAAATCTAGGACAAATCGAATTTTTAATGGGAGTATTTCAAAAAGGCCATGATTAACAACATAGGAATGATGTTTATTGATACAGATTCGGAATTTTGTCCAGCTCTACATATAGTTGGTTGACTTAGAGAGGGTTTAATGTCGCCGGGTCACTTTCACATCGATGATAAAGGGAGTGGACACTGATCAGTAATTTACTCACCACAAACCCAATAGCCACCCCTACCCCACAACAGAAAAGAAAAATATTAAGAATGAATATAGAGTTTCCACTCTTTAATTTTACTTTTAAAAAACACCTTTTAAAAGACCATCATCATTATTTTATTAAGGCAAATACAGCTTAATACCAGCAAATACTGGTAAACTTAACATTTTTTTCTAAGAAATTAAGAAAATTTCTAAGAAATTAAGAAAACTTAACATTTTTTTCTAAGAAATTGCTGCTGCCTGTTATTTTCTCCCGGATGCCAAGTGGTATGATTTTGTCATTAATCAACATGCATTTATGAACAAGTGTTTGGGAAGCACTAGTCTAGTCCAGTGGTTCTCAAACTTGTTCACGCTTCAGCACAGTCAGCAGGACAAGTTGGGGCCATCTAAAAATTTAAAAATTTTTGATTCCATGGTGCTGGGTGGAGGCCTGATAATTTGCATTTCCGATATGTTCTCTGCTGATGCTGATGTTACTTATCCAGGGACCACACTTCAAAAGCCACAGGTCTTGATGACTTGTAATATCCCCAGTACGCTAACTTCTACGGTTGTGCTGGTTCTTTTATAACTGATCTTAAGCAAATCAGAGACATGGCAGCGATGGTCATGACTAAACCTCCGTCTTCCACCTACCAAAGATCTTCAAGCATCAGAATTTTACTGACGTGTAATTAACGGCGGTTTCACACGTACAATATAATGGCTCCACGACTCCACACGTTCTCCGGGTCATCAAGGTGAGTGTTCTGTTCTTCCCTTTAGCTATCTCACCCACGTGCCCGCCCATCTCTCCGCCGCCAACCACCACGTTTTCTCTGTGTTTACAAGTCTGGGTTTTTTTTGTCTGTGTGTCTCTTTTTGTTTGCTCATTTGTTTTGTTTCTTAAATTCCATGTACGAGGGGAATCATATGGTATTTGTCCTTCTCTGACTTACTCATTTCACTTACTATTATACCCTCTAGATCTCTCCACTTTGTTGTGAATGACAAGATATCTTTCTTTCTAATGTCTGAGCAATATCCATTACGTATTTATATATATGTGCGTGTATACGTGTGTATATAAATTACGTGTACGTACTTACACACGTCTATGTACACACACACCCACGCACACGTGCCACACCTTCTTTATTCACTTATGCATCAGTGGACACTTGGGCTGCTTCCATATTTGGCTGTTGTAATAACGCTGCGATAAACATAGGGGTGCATGATCTTTTGAACTAGTGCTTTTATGTTCTTTAGGCAAATACCTCGTAGTGGATTATTGGATCATAGGGTAGCTCTATTTTTAATTTTTTGAGGAACTTCCATACTGTTTTCCACAGCAGCTGCACCAACTTGCATTCCCACCAACAGTGCACAGTGCTTCCTTTTTCTCCACATCCTCACCAACAATCTTTATTTCTTGTGTTTTTGGTTTTAACCATTCTGACATGTGTAAAGTATCTCTCGTTGTGGTTTTAGTTTGCATTTCTCTGATGATGATTGATGCTGAGCATCTTTTCATATGTCTGTCAGCCACCTGTAAGTCTTCTTTCAAAAAATGCTTATTCAGGTCCTCTGCCCATTTTTAATTGAATTATTATTATTATTATTTTGAATTATTATTATTATTGCAATGTTGAGTTGTATAAGTCATTACATATTTTAGATATTAATTCCTTGTCAGATATATCATTTTAAATGCCAAAAATTTTTTCTTAAGATTTTATTTATTTATTCATGAGAGACACAGAGAGAGAGAGGCAGAGATAGGCAGAGGGAGAAGCAGGCTCCATGCAGGGAGCCCAATGCAGGACTCGACCCAGGACCCTGGGGTCACGGCCTGGGCCAAAGGCAGACACTCAACCACTGAGCCATCGAGGTGTCCCCATCAAAAAAATTTTTAAAGATTTTGTTTATTTGAGAGAGAGAGAGATAGTGAGACTGAGATAAGGAGCAAGGGGAGAGGCAGAGGGAGGGAGAAGTAGACTTCCTATAAGCAGGGAGCTGGACAGGTCCCTGGACCTTGGGATCATGACCTGGGCCGAAGGCAGACACATAACAGACGGAGCCACCCAGGTGCCCCAAACATCAAAATTTTAATAGTTAATTTATATAATGTGTTGAACTTGCAGTTAATATGAGGAAATTTGAGTTAAAAATTATTTTTCTAATAAAAAAAATTATTTTTCTATCTACAAGTGCTACAAATTATGCAGTCTTTACACAATTAAAAATTAAGACTGTACAGAAGGAATAACACCAGAAAATGAAAAGTAGGTTGCACAAAAATTCTCTTGTAAATATATTTTTAAGGTTTAGAAAATGTAAATCAGGAAAAAATATGATCAAGTTATGTAAGGTCTTGTGTAACTTTTTTTGTATATGGTTTATATGAAAGTGAAATGGATATACAAACATTTTTAATTTCACATAAAGTGATTTATTTTGAAAGGAGGAGAAATCTCACAATATTCTAAAGCTTATTTTTCTAACTAGTAATATAGAAATGTTTTGAGATATAAATACTCTGTAATTATTTGGTTTGAAACCTAGACAAGGGTACAATCAAGCATAATTAATAGTGTTTCAATATAACTCTAATGGTAGCGCTTAAATGTCAAAGGAAGAATTTCTGACCTAAGCATTGTAATCTCTAGATATTTGACTCGTATACCCTATGCACCCATCTAGGAGGCAGATTGCACAAGCTAAAGGAGCAAAATACGGTCCTTTTAGTATTGAGCTGTTACCTTGACAACTGATAATTGGTATTAACTGTTGCTTCCTTTGTAAAGTGAACTGATTTTTTAAATAGGCACTTTTATTAATGGCAGTTAGTTTAAATATATAATTCTGGACATCTTAACATAATTGGCATTGTACATGCAGATGGCTGAAAATGTCACTGTGATTGCTTTTTATGATTTTAACTACAATATCCATTTATCAAGCAAATACGTTGCATTTAACTTCCTAAGGGTTAAGGTATGAAAGTAATTTCTTTTTTTAAATTTGTCATGTTTGTCTCCCTCTAGAAGTTTTATTATCTATCTGTCATGTATCTCTCTTTCTTTCACATGTATATACTTGTGCTTGCCTTTTCATTTTTTTTAAAAACTACTTTTGTAGATTATAGTTTTTAGGGAACGGTATGAGCAGACATGCAAAAGAACACGTTAAAGAAAATTATGATACAATAAGGTTATTAACAGTTTATGTTTCTGATGTTAATATTCACCTCATAATTTTCCGTGTGGATCTAAGGCTTTATTTTTGGGAAATAATTAAGGAGAGGATGCGTTCTTAATGGAGAAAAGGACAGTATTAACCTCAGGCAGAGCTTTTACATTATCAAGGGATGAGAAAGAGTGAATACCAATAGGCTACATGCGACCCTTCCTTAGGACTATGATGCTGGGGCTGTAAGAACCAGGATGCTTTGGCAGATAGTGTCTTTCTATTGATTGAAAATTTCACTTAGAAGTTGAGGGGCATTCTCACTTTCACCTCTAATATTCAAATGATGCTTTCTGGTTGAAACATACAATCAAAAATGGCCCAAAAATAAGAACAAAGAAAGTGGTTCAGTGACTAGTTTAATCCAAGAGAAATAATGGCTGTATCCGAGAAGAATAATAGAAGAAAAGTTCAAGAGGTATTTTAGAAGTGGTGTCCTAAGATGTGCTCATTAAATATTATAGGGGTGAAAAGTAGGCTCTGACTGCAAATAGGTGACTTTTACTCCATTAATACAGATAGGACAATTTGAGTATTTGAATTGCCAGTGAACATTCAGGTACAAGTAGTCAATAGGCAGTTGAAAAAGAAATGTAGAATTCGAGAGGGAAGTTTTATTTGAAGAAACATTGGGAAGTCCTTGGCCTACAAGTAGCAAGCTGATGATATGGGTGTGGATTAGATAATTGAAGGAGGACATATAAAACAATACTGGGACAGAATTGGAGCAGATCCCTGGGGAACATCAACATTTGAGAAGAATGAGATAGAATGGTTTCATTCTGTCAAAAACTTAAGGAAGCTATAATACGAGTACCTCATAAAAATCTTCCAGAAAATGGAGAAAACACTTCTTAACTTATTTTATGAAATCGGTAATACCAAAGCCAGACAAAGATATCATAACAAAACTAGGAGCCAACACTCCTCATGCATATAGATGCAAATTCTTGACAAAATATCAGCAAACCAAGTCCAGCAACATATAAAGACGGTTGTATACTATGACCCAGTAATTCAAGACTGATTTATCATCAGAACATTAATTAATGGAATACATCATTTTAGTAGAATAAAGGACAAAATTACATGAGCATCTCAGCAAAGATCTATAAAAATGACAATACTTGACATCTGTTTTTGATTAAAAAAAATGTCAATTAACCAGGAATAAAAGAGAAACCTTCCAATCTGATAGTGGGCATCTATGAAAAACTATAGCCAACATTTAAACTTACTGTTTGGGAACAGAGGAAAGATATTTATCCTTATTGCTCCTATTCAATTTGAATGGGTTTCTACCTGTGCAACAAGGGAATAGAAAGAAACTAAAGGCATCTGCACTGGAAAGGGAAAAATAAATCGAGGTCTTTATAGACGGCATGACCGTATAAGTAGAAAGTTCTAAGGAATCCAAAGAATCACTTCTAGAGCTAATAAATAAGTTTGGAAAGTTCATAGGCTATAAGAACAATGTACATAAATCAATTCTACTTCTACACACTAGCAAAGAACAATACTAAAACGACATTCAGAATTCGATACACGTTGGCATCAAGAGTAAAATTCATAAAAATGCATTTAACAAAAAGGTGCGAAATTTGTACACTGAAAACTACATTATATTGAGAGACATTAAAGATTGATTGATTGACTGAGGGCAGGACAGAGGGCGAGGGAGAAGGAGGATCTTAAGCAGACTCTATTCCAGGCTCTCAGGCAGAGCCTGCCTGACATGGGGCTTGATCTCATGACCCTGAGATCATGACCTGAGCCAAAATCAAGAGTCAAATGTTTAACCGACTAAGTCATCCATGTGCCGCAAGAGATATTAAGGATTTAAATAAATTGAGACATGTTCATGGTTTGGAAAATTTAACATTGATGAGAATGGCTACCTCCATAAAAACCCCAACAGCAGGCACTTTTCAGAAACTGACATGTTAATCCTAAAACTTATGTGGAAAGGAAAAGGATCCAGTATAGCCACGATAGTTTTTAAAGAGAAGAATGAACAAAAAGGACTGGATCCTAAATTTATTTGTAAAGCTACAGTGATCCAAGTAGTGTGGTATTACCATCAACATAAGCATTTAAATCTATAGACAATAATTGTCTATATAAAAATTTTGCATTTATAGTCAGTTGATTTTTGATGAAGAAACCAAGAGAATTAAATGAAAAGAAGATGGTCTTTTCAATAAATAGTTCTAGGGCAATTAAATATCCACATACACAAAGATGAATTTATTTTTTTAAGCTTTTATTTATTTATTCATGAGAGACACAGAGAGAGAGAGAGAGAGAAGCAGAGACACTGACAGAGGGAGAAGCAGGCTCCATGCAGGGAGCCCGATGTGGGACTCGATCCCGAGACCCCAGGATCACGGCCTGAGCAAGAGGCAGGTGCTTAACCGCTGAGCCACCCAGGCATCCCATAAAGATGAATTTAGACCCAACTTCATAAAATACACTTTCACCTAAAAATAACTCACAGTGGATTGTTGACTTGAAAGAGACAAAATCATAAAATTCTAAGAAAAACTTAGGAGAAAATCTTTATTTGTTTTATTTTATTATTATTATTTTTTTTTTAGGAGAAAATCTTTAAAACCTGCGTTAGACAGACTGTTCTAAGACAGGGCACTAGAAGCACAGTCAAAAAAAGTCAAAAATTTAACTTCATCAAAATTAAAAACATTTAACCTTCAAAATATGCTACAAAGAAAATGAAAAGAAAGGGCACTGACTTGCAGAGGAAAAAGTTGAAAGTTAAATTCCCTATAAAGTATTGTATACAGAACATCCAAAGGAGTCTGAGAACTCAGTAATAAAAAGACAAACAATCCATTTTACAAATGGACAAAAGATTTAAATGCCATTTCACCACAGAGCTTATGCGATGCTCAGCATATATAGCCAATAAACGCATGAAAAGATGTTCATGATCTTTACTTATTAGGAAAGTGCAAATTAAAAAGACAATGAGATATCACTTCACACCTACCATAATTAAAAAAAAAAAGGAAAATAGCAAATATTGGGAAGGATGTGGGGAAATTAGAACTCTTACTTTGCTGGTGGGAATGTGGGATGGAGCAGCCACTTTGGAAATAGTTTAGCAGTTTCTTAAAATGTAAAATATAAGTTTGCCTTAGAAGTGAGCAATTCCATACCTAGGTATCTCCTCCAAAGTGATGGAAATATAGATATAGATATAGATATAGATATAGATATAGATATAGATATAGATATGGATATAGATAGATATAGATATGTAGATTATTATATTATATCTATATCTATATCTATATAATGCTGCTCTGAACATTTAATTACAAGTCTTTATATATATAAATATACATATAATTACAAGTCTCTCTCTATATAGATATAGATATATAAATATATTTATAGATATCTATAGATAGATATATCTATCTAAATATATAAATATATAGATAATAGATAAATATATAATAATATATCTAAATCTAAACTATATCTAAATATGTAGATAATAGATAAATATATAGATAAATATATCTATAGATATATAAATATATATCTATATATAGAGACTTGTAATTATATGTATATTAATATATATATATAAAGACTTGTAATTAAATGTTCAGAGTAGTATTATTCACAATAACCAAAAAAGTGAAAATAATAAAAATGTCTGTCAAATGGTAAGTAGAAAACAATAGAAATAGAAAAAAAATGTGTTATGTTCATTTAATGGAATATCATTCAGCAATAAAGGAATAGACTATTGATACATGCTACAACTTGGATATTCCTCAAAATATTATGTTAAGTGAAAAATGTAATTTAAAAGTATGTATTGTCTGATTTTACATAGACGGAGACAGAAGATTGGGAATTAACGGGGACTATGTTAGGGGTGGGAAGGATGGGGCAAAGGAGGAGAAGTGAAGAGGGACACGTGGGATCTCGTGGGATGGATGGAGATGTTTTAAAGCTGAATTCTGTTTGTAGTCACGCAGCTGAGTTTACCAAAGAGCGTCCCATCGTGTGCGTCTCTTACTGTCTGGGATGCACCTGCACACCAGAGACAGTGAAGTCCAGAGAAGGAAGAGACGCTTCTCTGTGCCTTTATTACCTTCCAGAGGGAAACAGCGATCAAAACGGAATTCTGTGAGCATTAAGGCTGTAGAAGTTACTTAAAAATTATAAAGGGAAAGGTGTTTGCTTCACTCAAACACAGCTGTAGGTGCGTGTACCACGTAGACACATATTTAATAGGAAGAATGTATTTAGGATGCGAAAACGGGTTGAGGGGTTTCTCATCACTGCATGTGTAAGATCAATTAAACTCATTGATATAAAAATATATTTAATATGTGTCACTGTATTTGATTTTTTTCATTTTTATTTATTTATTTTTTCTGTGTTTGATTTTAAAGAAAGCCCCCGATACTAAGTCTTAAAAAAATCCAGATGAGTCATCTATTGTCTACAATAGAACTTTAAATGAAGATAATGCATATTTTATCTGTCTAGAAATTCACTGAACTGAAAACCATTTTGTGGGCCTCTTGACCATCATATGTGAATAGTCGATAAATTAATATATTTAAGCAATCACTTTCTTTATCTGGATAGCAAGACTGGATGTGACCAACATCAATAAAGATTTAAAGAAAACCACTTCCATTTAATTGCATAAATAAACGAATTAAGGGTAATGATTTTAAATTCATTTGAAGTTTTGATTTATAGGAACAAATATTTTAGTTTTTCCATCTGAACCCTCCAACTAGAAGAGCCTGGTTGCTGTACGCGTGTGTGTGTGCGTGTGTGTGTGGCAGGTACAGAGGATGTGGGTAGACAGAGGGCGTGAGAGCATAATTGGAGGAAAAACGTCCAATAGACATTTTTCCCTAGAAGATTTGTATGAAATATTGTCTTGAGTGCACTTTCTTTTGCTATTTTTCTCAATTGTTGCTTGTGTGAGAAACATGAGCTCATCAGAGGAAAAAATCTAAGGAAATCTGCAGAGAGACTCATTATGTAAAAACCTTGAAAAATGCTTCATTTCAGCGTGTTTCCATCATGTTTCTCCTTGACTATTACTGAGGCAGAAGTTAAGGTGCTCATTTTGTTCATTTTATTTTCTTTTAGCAGAAATTCTTCATCAATAGTAATAAAATTGTATGTAGTTTCCAGATCAGCAAATAACTAATTGAATACTAAGAGGCTTTATTGCTATATTTTTTTCGGTTTCATAAAAAGCTCATTTTATTTGACTTCAAATATTATTTTTTCTTTAAAGTTTGGTGGTGTACTGATTTTCACTTCTAACATTATAACACTGAGTTGTTAGTCACGCAAGGAGCAAAGGCTGAAAATATATACATTAATTATGATGTAGCCTATGGTATAATATTACAAATACCTTTTTTATTATAGAATATGTTTGGGCACCGGGTGGCTCAGTGGTTGAGCGTCTGCCTTCGGCTCAGGTCGTGACCCTGGGTCCCGGGATCGAGTCCCGCATCGGGCTCCCTGCATGGAGCCTGCTTCTCCCTCTGCCTGGGTCTCTGCCTCGCTCTCTGTGTCTCTCATGAATAAATACATTTTTTTTTTTTTTAAAGAATACGTTTACTTTTTGTGAAGTTCTGGTGCAATTCTGTATGCAGTGATTTTTATCTCTTTTTTTAAAACAATGGAGTTAATTACATCTGTTTTCCAGTAATAACATTCAGAAGATAAGGTTTATCAGAACATATGGTTTATAATTAAAGTACTTTTAAATACAGAGGGTACTTTTGCCTGAACAGATTCCAAAACTGTCATTGCTTTAGTTGGTTGCTAAAAACAGTATTTAACTGTGAAATTAAAGGTAATATAATCCATTCCATATATAGCAATGTAGGCTTAATTCTATTGTCTTGATACTTATTATCCCGCCTATACTGTGCTTTTAGTTGAAAGCATAAAATATTAACTTTATCTTTGAGATTTTATTCTCTCAAGTTTCTGTATTCATTCAATGTTACAAACTATTTGTTTCACACATGATAGTTATGATTCTTTATTTTTTTATCTCTCTAATGTGGATATTAATTTTATACTATTCTACATAAGTGTTTTATTGTTTAGGTAATCCATATGAATTTATTTTTTTAATTTTGCCATAGTATGCCTGGATATATAATACATATATTATTGTGAAAAGAGCATTTTAACATGAGATCTACCCACTTAACAAATATTTAAGTGTACAACACCTCATTGTTAACCGTAGGCATCATATTATACATTGGATTCTAGACCTTACTCATCTTACACAACTTGGATATTATTTTTGAATTATTTTTATTTTTTAAAAGTTTGTTTGTTTATTTATTTATTTATTTATTTATTTATTTATATATTTATTTATTTATTCATGAGCGACACAGAGAGAGAGGCAGAGATACAGGCAGAGGGAGAAGCAGGCTCCATATAGGGAGCCCGATGCGGGACTCGATCCTGGGACCCTGGTGTCACGCCCTAGGCCGAAGGCAGACACTTAACCGCTGAGCCCCCCAGGGATCCCATTAAATTTTTTTAATAAAAGTCAAAGTGTGTACAGAGGAAATAATCTTTTTGCATTGTTGACTTTATTTATTTGATAAATTTGATGTTATGAGTCACAGTTTTAAGATGTCGAGTGTTGATTTATCCATTTATGTACTGTGACATGATTGCTGTCGGAGCACTACTTATCCATTCTAACATTCTATCATTATAATACAGGATTTTTTTTTTAAGATTTTATTTATTTATTCATGAGAGATACAGAGAGAGAGGCAGAGACCCAGGCAGAGGGGGAAGCAGGCTCCATGCAGGGAGCCCAATGCAGGACTGGATCCAGGACCCGGGGCCACGCCCTGAGCCCCCCAGGCGCCCCTAGAATACAGTATTATTGATCATATTTATCTTACTCTCCACTAAACCTCTGTGACCTATTTACTGCCCATCACAGGTTTCACCCTTCATCACCATCAATCGTGCCCCCTCCTCCGAATCCTCCGATAACCTCCATGTAACTCCTGGCTTTTTTTCTCCACAGATCCTCTGACTTATCTCACGGAGCTCACTGTGCTCAAGGTCCATCCATTCGGCCACAAATGGTTGAATAACTCCCTTCCTTGTAGTTAAGTAATATTCCACGTTCATATGTGAGACGTTTTTTTAAATCCCTTTGTGTGTTGATGGGTATTTGGGTCCTCCCTCTCTGGTTGCTGTGAGTAACGTGTGATGAGATGGCTCTACATATCTCATTGCAGTCTTGTTTTCATCTCCTTTGGGTATAAACCCAGAAATGGAATTACCACACTGTAGGGTTGATCTATTCTTAATGTTTCCAGGAAACTGCCTATTGTTTTCCGTAGCGGTTGGACTCAATGTACCTGTTGGCGGTTTTGATAATCCTTTCTGGAAAAATGTCTATTTAGTTCTTTGCCCCATTTCCTATTGGGTGTCTTGTTATTAGGTTGTGTTAATTCTTTACATTTTGAGTATTAACTACTTATCTGATATATACGGTTTGCAAAAATGACCTTCCATTCTCTAGGCTGCCATTTCATTTTGTTGACTGTTTCTTTTGTTCTGCATAAGCTTTCGAGTTTGAGATAGTCCCTTTTGTTAATTTTGCTTTTGTTCTTTGTGCTTTTGGTGCCTTGTCCAAAAATCATTGCTAAGACCAATACCGATGAGATTCTTTCCTATGTTTCCTTCTATGAGTTTTATGATATTGGGTCTTAGGTTTAAATCTTTGATCTCTTACGAATTATTTTTGTGAATGGTGTGACATAGGAGGCCTCCATTTTTGTTCTTCATGTCTTTCTCCAGTTTTCCTAGCCAACACTTGTTCAAAAGACTAACCGTCCACCGTTGGATGTTCTTGGATCCCTCGTCAAACATTATTTGACCGTAAATGCTGGGATTTAATTCTGGTCTCTCTATTCTGTTCTGTTGGTCTGAATGTGTGTCTGTTTTTGTGCCAGTACCATACTGTTTTTTTTTTTTTTTTAAGATTTTATTTATTTATTCATGAGAGACACAGAGAGACACATCAGGTAGGGAGCCTGATGCAGGACTCGATCTCAGGACCCCAGGATCAGGGCCTGAGCCAAAGGCAAATGCTCGACCACTGAGCCACCCAGGTGTCCCAGTACCATACTATTTTTATTACTGTAGCTTTATAATATAGTTTAAAATCAGGAAGGGTGATACCTTTGCTCTTTTGTTTTAAGATTGCTTTGGCCATTTGAAATATTTTGTGGTTCCATATGAATTTTAGGATTGTTTCTTCTAGTTCTGTGAACAATGGCATTGGTATTTTTGTGTGTGGGGGGATTGTGTGAATCTTTTTTAAAACTTTTTTTTTTTTTTTTTTTTTATTTATGATAGTCACAGAGAGAGAGAGAGAGAGAGGCAGAGACACAGGCAGAGGGAGAAGCAGGCTCCATGCACCGGGAGCCCGACGTGGGATTTGATCCGGGGTCTCCAGGATCGCACCCTGGGCCAAAGGCAGGCGCCAAACCGCTGCACCACCCAGGGATCCCTGGATTGTGTGAATCTGTAGATGGCTATGGTGGTATGACCATTTTCACAATATTTATTTTTCCAATCTAGGAGTACAGGATGTCTTTCTATTTGTGTCTTCTTTGATTTATTTCAGCAAAGTCTTAAAGTTTTCATTGTACACATCTTTTGCTTCCTTGTCTAAATTTATTCCTAAATACTTTACTGTTTTTGATAATACTGTGAATGCGATGATTTATTTCTATTTCCAATGCTTTATCATTACTGTGATAGGAGGCCACTGATTTCTCTAAGTTGATTTTTTAACCTGTCACTTTGCTGAAATTATTAATTCCAACAGCTTTTTTGATTGACTCTTTGGGATTGTCTACATATAAGGTCATACCATCAGAAAATAGTGACGATTTTACTTCTTCCTTCCCAATTTGGAGACCTTATTTATTTATTTTTTTTGTCTTGCCTAATTGCTCTAGCTAGGAATTCCAGCATTAAGTTGAATAGGAGTGGTGAAAGTGGGCAACCTTGTCTTATATCCGATTGCAGAGAAAACCCTTTCAATTTTTCACCATTGATTAGCAATGGGTGTATCATATGTGCCCTTTATTATGTTGAGATATGTTCCTTCTGTACCCAATCTGTTAAGAGTTTTTGTCATGAAAGGATGTTGTATTTTGTCAAATGCTTTTTCTGCATCTATTGAGACAACTATGTGATTTTTATCTTTCTTTTTTAGTAATGTGATGAATTACATTTATCGATTTGCGTATGTTGAATCATTATCGCATCACAGGAATAAATCTTACTTGGTCACGGTGTATAATCCTTTTAATGTGTTCTTGAATGTGGTTTCCTAATGTTTTATTGAGAAGACTTTCATCTATATTCATCAGGGATTTGGCCTTTAATTTTCTTTTCTTGTGAATATCCTTATCTGGTTTTGGTATCAAGGTAATGCTGACTTCATAGAATGAGCTGAGAACTGTTTCTTCTTTCTTGATATTTTGGAAGAGTTTGAGGAGGATTGTTAATTCTTTAAATGTTTGGTTTAATTCACCAGTGAAGCCATCTGGCCATGGCATTTTCTGTGTTGGGAGTTTTTAAATAACGGACTCCGTTGACCGTGACTCATGACTGTTCTTCAGATTTTCTATTTCTTCCTGATTCAGTCTTGGTAGTTTGTGTGTTTTTAGAAATATATACATTTCTTCTAAGTTATGTAATTTTTTGGCATATAATTGTTCATAGTAGCATCATAATTCTCTTTGTTTCGGTCAGGTCAGTTGTAATGTCTCTTATTTCATTTCTACTTTTATTGATTTCTTTCTTTCTTTTTCTTAGTCATGCTAAAAATTTATCAATTTTGCTTATCTTTCCAAAGAACCAGTCTGTAGTTTCATTGCTCCTTTCCACTGTTTTCCTGGTCTCTATTTTGTTTATTTTGCTCTGATTTTTATTATTTCCTTCTTTTAACATTGAGTTTAATTTGTTCATGTTTTTTTCTAGTTCTCTGAGGTATGAAATTGGTTTCATTGATTCATTGATTTTAAGTCTTTCTAATTTCTTAATATATATTTATTGCTATAAACCTTCCTCTCAGAACTGCTTTTGCTGCATCTCACAAAGTTAGATATTTTGTATTTTCATTTTCATTTGTTTAAGGATAATTTTTATTTTTCTTTTAATTTCTTCTTTGACTTCTTGGTTTAGAAGTGTGTTGTTTAATTCCCCATTTTTGAAGCTTTACTTACTTTCCTCTTTTCATTCCATTATGATCAGAGAATATAGTTGGTATAAATTAAAGCTTCTTAAGTTGCTAAGATTAGGTTTTTAGTCTATCATATGATCTATCCTGGAGAATGTCCCATGTGTACTTAAGTAGAGTGTGTATCTGCTGCTGTTGGATGAAATGTTCTGTATATGTCGTTAGGTCCATTTGTCCTAACATATAGTTCAATTTTAATGATTCTTTATTTTCTGTCTGGACCATTTAGCTATTGCTGGTAGATATTAGAGTCCCCTACTATTATATTGTTTAATTCTCTTTTAAGATCTGTTAGTTTGCTTAATATATTTTAGTGCTGAGATGTTGGAAGCATATACAATTATGAGTGTTATGTTTCTTGACATATTGACCCCTTATCATTCTATAATGACCTTTGTCTCTTGTTATAATTGTTGGCTTCAAGTTTGTTTTGCCTGATGTAAGCAGGAATGCACCCACTTTGTAAAAATTATTTGCATGGAGTATAATCTAACGATTCACTTTGAGCATATGTTTGCATTTGGAGCTTAAAAAATGAGTCTCCCAAAGGCAGCATATAGTTGAGTCTTCTTTTTTAATTTATCCAGACACTCTGTGCCTATTGATTGGTGAGTTCAATATATTTACATTTAGAATGATTGCAAAAGGACTTACTACTGACATTTTATCTATTATTTTGTGGTATTTCTATATTTTTGTTTTTGTGCGTGTGTGTCTGTTTCTGTCTACCTTTTCAAGTTGGTTGTTTCTATTATGATTTCCTAATTTCTGCTTTTTAAAATTTTGAGTCTTTGCTCTGGACTTTTGTTTTGTGGTTACCATGAGGTTTGTATAAAATGTCTCAACCATAAAAACAGGATTTGCTGATAGCAACTTACCTTCCTTTGTTTATACAATTTTCATCATTTTCTCCTCCACTATTATACTTTTGTTGTCATAAATTGTCCCTTTTTGTGCTGTTTGTTGCCAAATTGTAGTGATTGTTTTTTAATGCCTTTTCCCTTTAACATATATGCTATAATTTAAATGTTTAACACTCCATTCTAAAGTAGAGTTGCAATTTTTTATTCTGTCTGTCTAGCACCTTACTCAGTTTTGTATGCTTCTGTTTTATTGTTTTTGTTTGTTTGTTTGTTTGTATCAAGTGGAAGAACTTTCAATAATTCTTGTAAGAAAGGTCTAGTGGTAGTGAAGTTCCTTGACTTTTGTTTGTCTGGGAAAGCCTTTATATCTTCTTTATATCCATAGGATGACTTTGATGATAAAGTATTCTTGGCTAGCAATTTTTTATCTTTTAGTATTTTGAATATGTCCCTTTATCTCTTGGCGTACAGAGTTTCTGCTGAGAAATATGCTTATTTTCTAATGGAGTTTGTGTGTGTGTGTGTGTGTGTGTGTGTGAGTTATTTTCTTTCTTTCTTTCTTTTTTTTTTTTTTTTTTAACCTGGCTGCCATTAGGATTATTTCTTTATCATTGAATTTTGACAGCTTTATTATGGTGTCTTGGAGAGTCTTTTTGCATTGAGATAGTAAGGTGATCTGTTAGCTTTGTGGAGTTGTATGCCTACTTTTTTCCCAGGTTCAGGGAGTTCTCAGTTATTATTTCTTTAAGTAAATTCTCTGCCCCCTTCTCCTTTTCTCCACTTCTTGGTATATCCATTATTCTTACGCTGGCTCTTCTAATGGAATCTGATAGATATTATAGGGTGTTAACTTTTTAAGAAGCTTGGTTTCCTCTCCACTTCTACCCAAATAATTACTAAATTTCTATCCAATCTGTTCTATTACCAGTGCTTTAGAAATGCATTCTCCACCTCATTTATTGAGTTCTTCAGGTCCAGAATTTCTGTTTGATTCTTTTTTTAGAATTTCAGTCTCTTTGGTAAAGTACTCTTCATGTTCATTAATTTTATTCCTGGTTGCAATTAATCATCTTTCTGAATTTTATTTTAGCTCATTGAATTTCTTCATAACTGCTATTTAGAATTCTTTTTAAAAAATATTTTATTTTTAGAAAAAGAGAGAGTGAGCATAGTGTGGGGAGGATCAGAGGGAAAGGGACAAGCAGAGTCTGGGTGGACATGGAGCTCCACATGGGGCTGAATCCTCTGACCCTGAGGTCATGACCTGAGCTGAAATCAGGAGTAGTTGCTTAACCAACTGAGCCAATCAGGTGCCCCTTGAATTCTTCATCAGATCCCAAACTTGTGTGACTTTGATTTGGTTGCTGGAGAATTTTAATTCTCTCTTTGTTATCCTGTCTTAACATGATTTTTTAATGGTGTTCAATGAAGTATGCTTCTGCCAGCATGTTTGAAATACTGACCACCTTTCCTATTTATGTAAAGCTTTGTTTACTTTGATTTTAACAGGTTGGCAGTCAGAGCCATTATTTTGCTTTCCAGCAGGTGGTGATAGAGCATAAGTTTTTGTTTCTCTTACCTGCACTGCCTTGCAGCTAAATTTGGAAGTACACACTGTATGGCCTCCACTCCCTCTGCCGGAGAGACTGGCACCGGCGCTCTTGTTGCTGGGGTTGCCAGAGTCCTCAGTGCTGCCGGGGTTTCTGAGTCGTGGGTGTCGCTGGGACTCAGATGCTGTCCTTTAGGAGCTGCCAGTCATGGGTCCTAGCACTGGTGCCGCCCTGGTTCCACCACCTCCACTAGGTCTAACCCACCCACCCTCAGGGGCACAGGTGTGTGTATGGATCCCTGAGGCATCCCACTGTGCCGCCAGAGGGGGCCTTTGCGGTCCATGTCCTAGTGATTGTCGTTTAAAGGGGAGAGATGCTGATGCTGACTAATGACTCTGCCTTTAGAGCCTTGAATAGTCTGTGAAGAATTTTTATTTTGATTCCACAGACTTACAAGGGATATTGTAATAGTAGTGTCCAGAAGGTCCTTATCTTCTAGCAAAAACACTTAGACTAAATTTATTTTATTTCATATACACCAATAATGAAATGAGCATTTATTTCTTTGCCATGCATTTGATTGACCAACATGTGAAACATGTACCTGTTCCTTAAGGGAAACACGTGATTTTTCAAAGTGTTTAGTTATATTCTTAGAAACTAATTTAAAATGACTCCTGGTTTGCTTAAGGATAAGTTGAATGATGACTTCTGAAATAATATTTAGGTCAATAAAAGAGAATTCCTACAGAATATACCTGCTGATTGATCTAAGATCACACGATGAGGTTTTAATTTTTTAATTTTTTTAATATTTATTTATTTATTTATTTATTTATTTATTTATTTATTTTACGATGAGGTTTTAGAAGCTAAATTACACATATACATACGCACACACTTCTCCTAGCTTATGGATTTTTCTAAGGGAAAAGATCCACAGAAAGATTGTATTAATCATTGGAATCTCCATTTTGTGGTTGTGATATAAGGTGGTCAATTTAATATGACATTCAAGTGTCAATTTAACATGAAAAAAATTTAGTTTCCTTTTATTGTCTATTCTAGTAAAATACATGATCTAAAGCAAAAAAAAAAAAAAAAAAGAAAAGATTGTAGAGGAATTTTTGGTAATTATATCATAAAAATAACTGGGATATAATTTTTAGGCTTTTTCTTTTTTGGTCAAGCTGTATCAAATAAATAGAACTTTTGTGTATTTTAGCCAAAATTACACTGTAAAATTTAAATTTTAATCTCTTAAGAACAGTACAAAAATACTTTCTTATACGTTAATTGTGTGTTTAAATTGCATTTAAAGTATTCTTTTTTCAAGACCTCCAAAATTATGTGGAATGGAAAACAATGTAGGGTAAGTTATTTTTTTAAATATCGTGATCAATCTCACTCCCAACTAAATCTATAGACTCTATCTCCCCCTAACTAAGAGGATAACTTTCAGTCAGATTACTAAAGCCAAACTGCTTTCACTATTTTTATTTGTTCTAATAAGTTGGTGGTTGGATATGGCTGACTAGTTGTGGCCAAAAAAAAAAAAAAAAAAAAAAGCCAATATAACCCAGATCGATAGAACAGGATTTCATGAAAGGATTCTTTGGCATGAAAATATCACGATTGCACCAATCCACATTGCAGCCCTGAAATGAAATAAAGTCTCAATTGATTCTCTGAAGTTGCTTTAATCAAGGAATTTCCCCCTGATCCCTGAGCACACACAAGGCAGACTCCTTTGTGTTTGGAACTGCTGACTCTGTGGCATAATTTGTGAGGTTTCAGAGCCTGCAAAGAGCCAATAGTCAAGGCTCAGGAAAGGGAAACAAACCAACCACATCTAGGGTAGCAACTTAAAACGGGCATCGGAACAGCCTGGTAGAGAGTTTTTGACCTTAATCCATGATTTCTGCTTTCTGAACTCAACCAGTGGTGAAGCTCAACTGATGCTTCTGGCCTGAGTAGGCTCCGAGGCCATGACGGTGTTTAACAACCCTGGACCATCTCCTTTTGTAAAGCCTCAGCCCACAAAATTTAGCTCCTGTGTCTTTTTTTTTTTTTTTCAATTTTATTTATTTATTCATGAGAAACACACAGAGAGACGCAGAGACACAGGTGGAGGGGGATGCAGGCTGTGGGACTCGATCCCAGGGCCCCAGGATCACGACCTGAGCCAAAGGCAGATGCTCAACCATTGAGCCACTGGGTGTCCCAGCTCCTGTGTCTTTAATGAGAGTTTCCTTTTCTTGTTTGTCATTAAATTCTGTATAACCCTCGCTATGCTATGCCGCAAGTTATTTTTTCTTTATTATTTCATACTTAAAAAAATTTCAAATTAAGACTAAATCCTCTAGAACATTATGTCACTCACTTATAAGCATTATCTCTTATTATCCAGCTGTCTTCCTGGGTTAACTAGGCATAATCTTTGACTACATGATGGCTTCTAACTCTGATGTTAGCTTAGAGCGTGGCATGGTGTGTTATAGAAATGATCATTTAGAGTTTATAAGATAATTCATTAATAAAATACTTATTTTTCCTGAAAACAGATTTTTGATCAGTGTGTAAATGGATTTGAAAAGTGAACCTTTATTTCTCATATCTGATTATCTAAATTAAGATCGTTCTACTTAGAATTCATAGATGATAACATCCAGTGCATATAGGATAATCTAACAGGCACCAAATTGTTCAAGAACATTATTATTGTCTTCTGATAATTAGATGTCGTTTCCTTTTCCATGTTCCCATAAATATAAAAAATTAGTATCAGTATTATGTGTCCTTTTATGTGCCTTTTGTGGGCACTTGGAAAAAAATATGTATTCTGTTTTTCTTGGATGGAATATCTTATATGTGTCTTTTAGAACCATGTGTTCTGAAGTGTACTTGAAGTAAAAAAAAAAAAAGTGCTCTTGTTAAAAAAAATAATAACTTTAACTAAAGATACTTGTTTAAAAGAAAACATACCAGAGGGGAGGTGAGTGGGGAAATGGGTGAAATAGGGGAGGAGGGTTAAAGTACACTAACTGAGATGAGCACTGACTAATGAGGTATAGATCTATTGAATCACTATGTCGTACGCTTGAAACTGATATGACGCTGCCTGTTAACTATGCTGGAATTAAAACTAAAAACAATGAAACAGTGTGTCCATGTACTTGAAGTTTATCTCCTCGTATCCAGAGACTGTGCCTAAATTTTGGAGGTCAAGAAGGCTTTCTAAGAGCAAAGATGTTGAGATGGAGCATGTCCTTGGAGTTAACCATTGACACCCGCTTCTTCTGCTGGTTCATCTTTGGACTTGGTTGTACGTGGTTCGTCCTTGCCTTAGGTTGACCCAAACGGGTGAGGCACCAGAACTCATTATTTCTAACCACGAGCTGGGCCTTTGCTGTGCTGGTCTCAGTCGCTTAGTGTTGGGAATTCTCCAAGACATTGTTGACACAGTATGGACACAAACGATTTATTTATTATTATTTATTTATTTATTTATTTATTTATTTATTTATTTATTTATTCATTATTTCTTATTTTTCCCTTTATACCATGGTTGTTGAGGGAAAGACTTGGATCTTACTGGCTCAACAAGCTTTATCATAGGACAAATGCCCTCTACTCTTGGATTCCCTGCGCTGCTTGGCGACGCTCTTATCCTCATTTTTAGCCACATTCCCAGTCTTGATACGAGGGTAAAACTCAACTTGCTAGGGGTCTGCTAGACTCTCTAGTCTGGCTCTTATATTCGCCTTCCTAATGCTCAGGAAATCTCAGTCTCATCAAGGTCCTAAGATCCCACATGATGGTGTACATGGTGGATTTTTCTAAATATTTGGTTTTATGTGTCTTATGGGAAAGTTAAGAATCAGATTTGATTTCTGCATTTTTCTGCTTCCCGTCTCCTGAAGTATTGAATGTCTTCGCCCCCTGGGTTGAGTAAGAGGCCGTGGAGTGTAGGGACTGCCTAGGGAAATAGTCTAGATTAATGTCTTACAGATGATGCCCCAATCATAAGGTGTGGAAGTAGACAGGTGTCAGGAGGTTGGCTGCGCATGTCTGTCCAGACATAACTGATGGTGAACCTCGAGCGCTACGCTACGGTGGGCACCCAGTAGGAGCTTTAACAACACGGATGCTTTTTCTTGTAAAACTTAGCTGGTTATGGCGCGATATCTTGCTTGGACCTAGACTTTTCCAAAGATCCATAAAACTGACTTACAGATTTAGCCACTCTGGCAAAGTTAACACAACCTGATCAGTTAGATTGGCTGAAGATAGACTCAGGAGTCAGAACGCCAAGGACTGATACACGCAGAATCCACCAGCGGTCATTGCACGGCGCACAGCCTCCTCCTGAGACTTTCTGGTCAGACAATCATGTTAAAAACATGCTTTGGAGCAATAAGTAGAATGAGGTGAGTTAGATGGCTTTGAAGGATATTTTATTGGGCACCTGGGGGGCTCAGGGGGTGAGCATCTCCCTTCAGCTCAAGGCATGACCCAGGGGCCCGGGATTGAGTCCCACCAGGCTCCTGCAGGGAGCCTGCTTCTCCCTCTGCCTGTGTCTCTGCCTCTCTCTCTCTCTCTCTCTGTCTCTCTGTGTCTCTCATGAATAAATAAATAAAATCTTTAAAAAAAGAATATTTTATTAAATTTGACAAAGTGAAATTTAAGATATTTCTTCCTACACAGTGACTGTGGATGCTTTAGATCATAGAACCCCGTCCTTTGCACACTTTTTTGCACTGCACAGCTACAAATCCCCAGTCTCCAGCTTCCCTTAAACACAAGAAACACACACATTTACTAAAAATATACTCACACCATCCAGACAGGTTTCATTACGATCAAATTGACGTTATTTTGTTTTAACCAAATTAAGCCTTTTTTGCATGTATGTTCCTTACTTATAACCTAGATTTGTATCTTTGTCAAGTTCCCATCACCAACATATACACAAATCGTTGCTCAGAGTAAGTTGATCCCATACATGGATAAGGTCATCCATTAGGCCGTCGACTCCGTGCAGTCGGGTTTCCCCCCCTCTGTTTTCTTTATGGCTTGACACGCTTTTTGGAATATTCTGTGGTGTGTGGTAGAGGCTCAGTATGTGTCTGTTACCAGAATGAACGCATCGAGGCACACTGACTGGTGCTATTTTCAGAAAGTAGCTCAGCCCCTGTGTTCTGGGAGCAGCTTGTGTGTAGCCTGGGCCGTCGTAGCCCACAGGCCACAGAGCATTGCCTCTAGCACTTTGCATGGCCACGCGTGTGCAGAGCTCCCAAAACTAGGTCAGAGACGAAGCACCTTGTCTTTTTGGCTTTGTCCATATAAATTAGATGGTTGGCTGAGCTAGTTCGATTTTGTTGCTTTGGTTTCGGCCGGAGGAGGCATGAGGACGGTGTGTTCCTGACTGTCTACTGTGCTGAGGAACCAGTGTCACCCGCGCACAGAGCAAACTACTCATTTCGGACACGTGGTTAGTCCTGCTATTTACCTGGTCTCCAAAGCCAGAAATCAGTGTGATGCACAAAACATCCAAAAAAAAAAAAAAGAAAGAAAGAAAGAAAAAAAGAAAATAAATCACCCCAAACTAAAGATTCTGCCTCCTTTAGTGTTGTCATGTAGTTTATGACCTTGACATCACTTACTTGACCTATTAAAACAACCTCCTCTAGGGCAGCAGACCGCATGGTAGCTACTCTTGTGGAGAGCGTCGCATGACGTAAATAGTTGTCAAATCTCTTTCGTACACGTGAAACTAAGGTAGCGTTGTGTGTCATCTATACTTCAATAAAAAAAAAAAATTCTCCTAATTGATCTTATTACTAAATTCCTTTTTATGACTAATACATACCTTCCATTTTCATATGACTGCTAGGTTTTTCTTTCTAAAGATATTTTTCTAACCAAAAAAAAAAAAAAAATCAGTTTTTAAAGTGGTGAATGTTTTTCTCGCCTGTAAGAAGAAATCTGAATTTTTTCTCTCTCGATGTAATGAGGTCACTTAGAATCTGACACTAACCCATCACTCCAGCTTTGTCCCCAGTCACGATCCAATTTTCCCTCCTTCCTCCCACTTTATGTCTTGTCCACAATGAGCCATTCATTCCCTAAATACGCCAGATCTATAGCCCTGGGGGGACATTTTTCTCTTTTCAGTTTATAGGCACCTGCTCATTCTCAGGACTTGGCTATATGTCAATAGGTTTTTCCTGCGGGGTAGATTGAGGATCAACAAGAAAAAATTTGAAAATAAATAGGAGATTTGACCTATCGAGAAATAAGAAATATAAATTTTATTATTGTTGAAAGTATTTTAAGTTTCAAAAGTTATTTTGTATAATATCCATAAAACGATTATAACTATTTTAGAATTCTAGTGTAAGTCCTCTTCATTAAATAAAACATTAAGTATGCTCTCTGGCTAATACAAATTTCATGTGATAATATTAATTTCTCATTATAGTTTGTGTTTCTGCAGATGTTCTTTGTATCTGTAGTAAATTATCCCAATATTCATCTTTAATAAGACTATACAAATTAGTTTGTCTTACTTAGAAGAATGTTGTAAAATTTATATTCTATAATTCTCAAAATCTTTTATTTCTGAATGATGCAATGTTTAATTAGCAATTTTCAACATTTCACTGTCAATATTGTATTTCAAAGGGACTTAGATAATTGAATACATAAAAATAACTGCTGGCAGTTAAATTTTTAGAGAAAATGAAAAACTGTATAATGACATGTGCTTTGTGAATTAGAATTTACGCTCTTGTAGTATATCAGCGAGCATAAATAATGTCTTGTTAATATGAATACATTTATAATGTGGACAAGTTTTGTTTAGTAATTTAAGGACCCATGCAGAATATTTTTTAAAACAGGCATAGCTTTTATTGTATTCCTTAGTTTTAAACTTGATTACTTGTTCATAAAGTGACTACAGAATTCCATAGTAAAACAGAATTTTGGGGAACATATTAAGCTTATGATTATCACAGTTTAGGGGAAGGTAAAGGCAATTGTCCTATAATAATTAAGCCTATAAAAGAATCTGTTCTTTTGAGTTTGCAATGCGTTTGGTCTGACTGACCTGAAAATTCCAGGTTGTCACTGGCATCTTTTTGTTTGTTCTAATTGGGGGGTGATTTTATTTTATAATTTCAAACCTACAGAAAAGGGATAAGAATAGTACAAATAAATCCCAATCACCCCTGCTCAGCTAAACGATTCATTAATATTTTCTCCCATTTGCTTTATAGTCTGCTCTCTTGTGCTCACTCTCATTCTTTCTTCGTTTTCTCTCTCACATTCTCTCGATTTCTCTATTTTGTACACCTCCACACACATAAGCACGTGCAAACTTGTATTATATGAATAAATAAAGAGTAAATAAATTGGCTGTAAAAAAAGGGAGTCCTCTGAGGACAAATTGCAGGCATTAAGTAGATATTTTACCCAGTATTACCTAAGGACAAAGAAAATTTTTCTTTCAGAACCATAATACAGGTATCTAAGCCAGGGGATGTAGTGCTGTACAATGCTGTTATTTAATCTGCAGCTTATATTAAGATTTTGCCAATTGTCCCATTAAGGCCTTTTATGGTTGTTTTTGTTTTTGACTCAGGATCTCATCCAATGTACATTGCTTTCAATTGTAATGCCTTTTTGGTCTCCTTTAACCTGAAAAAATCTCTCAAGCTTTTCTTTGGGTTTTTTGATCCGGACACTTTGAAGATACAGGCTGATCTATTTCCCAAGTACTTGTTGGTATGTGCTTTTCTGAGGGTTTTTCATTATTATACCAAAGTTAAACACTTTTATCAGGAATATAGGATCCCTTGATACTGTTTCCTCCACACTGCCTGTCAGGAGGTGCGCGGTTTCCATCTGTCCCATTACTTGTGATGTTGAATTAGGTTACTTGGTAGTTTTTGCCAGATTTCTTCACTGCCAAATTATTATTGTTTCCATTGTAATCAATAAGTAATTTGTGGAGACATGAGTCTAAAACCGCGTGAATAGCCTATTCCTCACACCGACATTTGTCCTTTAGGCTCAGCCTTCATCGATGATTCTTTCCTGAAATAAGTATTAATGTAGCCAAACTCATTTTCTAACTCCATAATTTGTTCTACATTTATTAGTTGGAATTTCACACAGTAAGGAAGAGCTCCTCCGCCCTTCTTTTTAAATACATTTTGTCATTTATTTATATCAGTAAGGCCTCACGGGTCATTTTACCCACACTTCGTTTACTTCAATGTGGCCGTGGGAGCCCCTCGGAGCTGGTTTCTGTACCCTTTGGACAACGTGCCGTCATTTTCTGAGAGCGCCTGTACTTCAACTCACAAAGTGAGAATCATCTTGCACTGGCTCTGCTCAGACCTATAATCGGTCATTTCTCCAAAGACACTTGGTTTTTTTGAGTGGAAAATGGTTTTTAGGAGCCAAGATCTATACCTATGACTACTAGGGTTCCACTGCTTTTAGGGCAGACAGGTTAGGAAATCACCTTCCTCTCCTTCTTTCCTTCCTTCCTTCTACCCTCTCTCCTTCCTTCCTTCCTTCCTTCCTTCCTTCCTTCCTTCCTTCCTTCCTTCCTTTCTTTCTCTTTCTTTCTTTCTTTCTTTCTTTCTTTCTTTCTTTCTTTCTTTTTCTTTCTCTTTCTTTCTTTCTTTCCTCTCTTTATTTTCTTTCTTTCTTTTTCTTTCTTTCTCTTTCTTTCTTTCTTTCTTTCTTTCTTTCTTTCTTTCTTTCTTCTCTTTCTTTTCTTTCTTTCTCTCTTTCTTCTTTCTTTCTTTCTTTCTTTCTTTCTTTCTTTCTTTCTTTCTTTCTCTCTTTCTTTCTTTTCTTTCTTTCTCTTTCTTCTTTCTTTCTTTCTTTCTTTCTCTTTCTTTCTTTCCTCTCTTTCTTTCTTTCCTCTCTCTCTTTCTTTCTTTCTCTTTCTTTCTTTCCTCTCTTTCTTTCTTTCCTCTCTCTCTTTCTTTCTTTTCTTTCTTTCTCTCTTTCTTCTTTCTTTCTTTCTTTCTTTCTTTCTTTCTTCTTTCTTTCTTTCTTTCTTTCTTTCTTTCTTTCTTTCTTTCTTTCTTCTTCTTTCTTTCTTCTTCTTTCCTCTCTCTCTTTCTTTCTTTCCTCTCTCTTTCTTTCTTTCTTTCTTTCTTTCTTTCTTTCTTTTCTTTTTCTTTCTTTTCTCCTCCTTCTTCTCCTCCTCCTTCCTCTTCTCCTCCTCTTCCTTTTTCTTTTGTTCTCTCTTTACAAAACTCACACATGTACATCTACAAACCAATATTGTACATATGAAATTTTTATCCATCTATCATCCATCTGTCATTCACATATTGAAAAATGAGTTCACTCTGATACTTCCAATTCCAATGTAACACCTCATGACTGATACTAGCTTCCACCTATCATATTTGTAATTTCTTTCTTTAAAACTGAGAAATTGCCTCTGTCATCCAATATATTAATCATTTAATTAATCTTATAGAAATACAAAGTAGTTCGGAAATGTTAATCCACACTGTGAAAAAGATACCTACTATTTAGACGTCGATACTTCTTTTTGGTTCCTTTTTGACTTTGGGCAGGTATGTTACTTGAGTTAGTTCTTTTTACGTCTTTTAGTATAGTAATTGTGTATTTATTTGAAATATTATTTGGTTCATTTGTTTCTGTTTAGTATTCTATTTTATGGTAATTACCCTTATCTTTTTTTAAAGATTTTATTTATTTATTCCCTAGAGACACACACACACACAGAGGCAGAGATACAGGCAGAGGGACAAGCAGGCTTCCCACAGGGAGCCCAATGCAGAACTCGATCCCAGGACCCGGGGTCATGACCTGAGCCTAAAGGCAGATGCTCAACCCCTGAGCCACCCAGACGTCCCTAATAACCCTTATTTCTAATGGAAAGTTAGTTGACACACCGTTCTAGCTAGTGTTACTGACTTTAAAAACAATATTCAAACAACAGTGGCATAAAATTTCCATTTCATTAAGTTTTTAGACTCTATGGGTCAAAAATTCACACAGGGCACAGTGGAAATGTTCCATGATTTCTAGATCCCTCGTTGGAAAACCTTAAATATATTGAGGCGACGTTATGACTGGTTCTGAAATACTTTGCAGGCTCCTTCACACAGATGTTCTGTGGATGACGTGGTGTTGACTAGGACCTTAACTGGGGCTGTTGACCTGACTGTGGCCTCCTCGTGTCTCCCAGGGTGGTCAGGCTTTCCACTGACCTAGCCTCAGAAGTCCCACATTATGTCTGCCACAATCCATCGCTTACAAGGGAGTCAATCCTGCCTAGATTCAAGAAGGAAATCATACGCCTCCTTGGATGACAGAATGACAAGTTTCTAGAAGAGTATATTAGATGGACAATACCGTGGCCCCCATCCTTGGAAAATAAATCTGTGGTCTGCCTGCTGGCCATCGCATTCCTACCGCACGTAAAATGCACTTTCTTCCTTCAGCAACACACAAGAATTTTATCTTTCATTGCACGAGGCTCGGGCTTGAGTTCCAAAATATTATTTAAATCCCATCTAGGCTTGTAGAAGTCTCCACAAATATAGATGCCTCAGGTGTGGCTCTTTGAATACTCTTCTTGTTTTAAATCTAAAGACTCAGACTAAAGAGGCATGATGTGTGCCCACACCTGACAGACGACAAGACGTAGACATAGGATACACACCATACACTTTTCAGAACTTAGAAAAATAAGAGGCACAAAACAAGTGTGGAGCCACAGCAATTGTGGGATCAAGTCCTGGGCAAGTTCTCAGTTCCTTAGTTAGAGCTCAATCTCCTTACAGAACATGCTTTTCTGTAGCTCCCGTTCGTGCCTATCGGAACATTGACTCTACTCTCTTAGTCGTCCTTTCTTCGTAATGAATGACTTGGGTTTCTTTCTTTTTTTTTTTTTTAATGACTTGGGTTTCTAATGGAGTTTCTCAGCCTACTACCTGCTGGAAAAAAACTCCAAACAAACACAGATCCAAGAGTATTTTTTTTTTAATTTTATACTGTTTCTCTCTCTTTCACTGTAATCTGATACAAATCCTATAAAACATTATGGGATTAAAATTATGGATATAATAAAAATATGGGTATCAGTTTATCATCCATGGATTTAGACAAAAAGTATATTGACAATCCTTTTGAGATAAGTCCCCGTCATTGTATTTCCTGTGAGTATACTATGACGTCATGCCCTAGTTTTTTTTTTTTTTTTTTTTAAAGCTCAGCTGTTTAATGGAGTAGATCTGACATTCCTTTGAGATCTTAAACAAACCTTTGTTGGTTTGAAATGGACTGCAAGGTGCTACCTTAGATCTTTGTGAGTTCTTTGTAAGAATTTTATAGCCCCACTCCACATTTGATTTTTGCTCAAAGCCATTTCTTTTTTATTTATTTTTTTTAATAAATTCATTTTTTATTGGTGTTCATTTTGCCATCATATAGCATAACACCCAGTGCTCATCCCATCAAGTGCCCCCCTCAGTGCCCGTCACCCAGTGACCCCCCACCCCCCGCCCACCTCCATTTCTTAACTCAAGAACATTTTGCTGGTTGAAAAGACTGTTAGATCCTTTATATTTTCTCATAATTCCACTAAAAAAAAAAAAAAGAGTCATTGTTTCGTTTGTCTTCCCTTTCCCATTTCATTATAGTTTGGAAAACAAAAACAAAAACAGAAACAAACCAGCATTTTGCCTGGAAATCTTAACCCTATCATCAAGTGCACTAGTGTAGTTGATATTTTCTACATGATTAAAGGAAATAGTTTTTCTAGACGTCGTGTCGCCATGTAAGAAGCGTACTCTTTCTTCTAGGTTCCAATACCATTTTCATCACTTTCCCATAAGCCCTTACTGGTGTCTTTATAAAGGTGTTTAAGGGCTTTGCTAATACTCTCCAAGGCGTCCTTTTGGCTTTCATCAACAGTCTCCCTGATGCCTTGCCGGCTCACCCTTCTCCCCGCCTCACCACTCTGTGCCAAAGCCTGAGCACCCACGTCAGTCTTTTTGTGGTACTTCCTGGCATCCTGATATCAAATTGCTGTCTTTCAAGATTGATCAGAGTAGGGGAGCTGTTATGAATAGTATGGAATAAAGAACCCATGATAGCAATTGTGGGAGCTGGTGATGAGTCTGTGCAAGGTTACTATGTGTCTAGTGTTGAGTCTAAAGCCGTAGGTAACTTTCACTAGTGGGTGTGAAAAGTCCTTATAATCTCTCTCTCCACACATACACGTACACAGACATACACACGCACCCTTTGTTTCCTTGAGTTGTCACACAAAGAAAACTTTTATTTTCATCAAATAAATCATGGGGAATGGTTTCCAAAGCCCTGACTCCCCCAGAGAGGGTGAATGGGTTCCTTCTGCTTAGGTTAGGATGAGTATTTAGATAGGGAAGCCTTGGCATCATATGTAGAGGTGGGCATAAGTTCCAGCACGCACCTCAAGGAAACATGCCAATATATACGTTGGATGTTATGTAAATGAGGCTGAGGCTCCTCCTTGGGTGGAGATTTTAGTATTATAATGAAGTAAAGGTGATTGGAGGTCATTCCAGAGGTGAACTACCTCTAGGTAGTACTACACAGTACATCTGCACAGGAATTTAGCTCAAAACTACTAGGTGGTCTGAGCTGGCAGGGGTCTGCAGGGCCGGGGCGGGGCGGGCGGGGGGCAGTCAGTATCACCTGAGCGGTGGTTTCAGATTTCATTTGTCTGAGTTAAGAGGTAAACCAGAAAGAAGAGCTTTTCTAAATAGGATCCTGTAGGTATTTCACAAACTTATTCTCTGATATATTGCTGTACACACATAACACCTTCAAAGAAATGTGTAGTGATGACTTTTTTTTTTTTTTTCCTGGAAGGTGTCATAAACTCCCAAAAGCCTTAAAGACTGGAAAGCTTGGGACACATGGGTGGCCCAGAAGTTGAGCCCTGCCTTCGGCCCAGGGCGTGACCCCGGGGTCCCGGGATCGAGTCCCACATCGGGCTCCCTGCATGGGGCCTGCTTTTCCTTCTGCCTCTCTCTCTCTCTCTCTCTCTCTGTCTGTCTCTCATGAAAAATAAATTTAAAAAAAATTTAAAGGAAACTTTCTGGATCCAGAAGTAGTATTACTAGATCGTATGGCACCTCTATTTTTAATATTTTTGTGGAAACTCCATACTGTTTCCTCCAATGGCTGCAACAATTTCCATCCCACCAACAGTGTACAGGGATCCCTATTCCCCATATCTCACTTCAGCACTTGTTATTTCTTGTCTTTGTGATGATAACCATTGTAACACGTATGAGGTGGCATCTCACCGTGGTTTTGATTTGCATTTCCCTGTGGATTAGTGATGCTGAGCACCTTTTCCTATACATGTTGGCCATTTGAGTATCTTCTTTGGAAAAATATTTACTCCAATCCTCTGCCCATTTATTAATAATTAATTATTAGTTGTTTTTTTTCCTATTGAGTTGTGTGAATTTTTATATATTTTAGATATTAACCCCTTACTGACTTATGATTTGCAAATATTTTAGGTTGCCTTTTCATTTTGTTTATGGTTTTCGTCATTCATAATTTCACCTGATAACAAACATAGGTTAGTTACATAGATGAATGGGAATGTTAAGGTTGTAAGTTATTTATGATCTCAACTATTATCTTAAATTCTAGCCCTAGCACCTGAAATTTATTTGAAACAAAGCAATAACAAATATAACACTTTAAACAAGTATATGTAATATTTGATGTAACTGGACAAAATTTTAAATTTTCTACTGAAAGAATGTGAAATCATTTTTATTTCTGTTTAGAACAAACTTCTGGCTTTTCCATTGATTATGACCTTTTTTTCTGTTAATTTAAAATGTAATGGAATTTTTAGAATTAGAAAGGATCCTAAAACTTACCCAGACTAGATGAATACTTCTTTGTTTCATAGGTGAGAAAACTGTGAATTTATGACTTGGAAGAGTCTGCAAAATTATTCCTCCAATGCTGTCAAATCTAGAATTAAGGAGCAGTTTATTTTCTCTTTACTACTCTTCTCTGACTCTGCCAAGTGATATAGTCTGAACTACACGTGGTATCCCATGGATAGAGTTAACCCTACCAATCTTTGCCTTTGCTTAAGCCTGTCTCTCTGGATTATTGTTCATGCACCAGCATGACACCCAATCTTTTATCATTTCCTAGTTGAAAGCCCAATCACTAACAGACGTTAGCAATATTGAATTCTAATTATTTAAAGTCAACTTTAAACTGAATTCAATCATTAATTTTTAAAATTGACGAAAGCCCATCAACGTCAAGTTTAAAGATGGCTTGCACATTAATACACCCTCTTGTTTCTCTTCTATTAGAAAGCTTATTTTTATGACTCAGATTTTAATTCACTCAAAGCTAACCACTTCCCCAACCCTGCCTACGTAAGTGGTTCATTACTAATCTGGAGATACGATGTACTCAAAAATGTTTGTGCTAGAAAAATTTTATCTTTGGATATTGACTTTTTTCTTTTTCTCTCTCTGTGCTTTGAATGCTATAATTCATATTTGAGTTTCTTTTCTTAACATTAGCACAGATTGTGTTCTTGAGCACATATTTTAGCTGTTATTTTTTTAAATAACTTTTTGCTTTTAAATGCAAAATGACAAAGTAATCTTAGATGTTTAATGAAACTATTGCCAGATTGTGAATCCTTATGGAGAAATGCACAAGTGAAGACAAAATATTTCAACACTTGTCATGAATGTTTGCTAATGAAGATGGCCTTTAAAATGTGAATAGCTTCAATTGCCTTTCATTTTTAAAATACATATTCAGCTAAAGAAAAACACAGTAGTGTCCTTATTCTAGCAATCTTTTTTGTTAAATAAAATATGCATAAAAGTTACCTATATTGTCATTTTTGGAAAAATGTTCCAACTGAGGTGTGCTGCAGTCTTCCTGTTTGTCACAAATTTGCTTGAACGCTAAAACATCATGCTTAATTTTTTCCCCAAGACAAATAAAAGCTATTAGTGATAAAATTAAAATTGTCACAACTATATCCTATCGGTATAATAATACTCAATATGAAGATTTTCCTTCCAAGGGTATCCTTTAGTAATTATCATGACTCTGATTTTTCTTTAATAAAGAACATTTTTGTGGCTCCCATAAATTATTTTGAAAATCATTGTTAAAATGTTTTAAAATGCATTTTCATATCTCCGTGGTATAGTATTTGCTATTTCTCTTTGATATTAAGATATATTGTGGCAATAGCTGGGATCCAAATGATTTATTATATTGTATTATAGGGAATTTATTATTTCTTATGACATAATTTGATAGAAACCTTGGTCTATTTTTTTTAAAGATCCCAGAGTACTATCTTTTCACTGTTGTTGTCCCTAATGAGTCCTTGTATTGTACCTAAAAGCTTGGTTAAACTTGGCATATTTTCGCTGTTGTTGTTGTTGTTGTTGTTTTCATAAATGTGTGAGATTTGGCATATTCTGTTCATTTCAAAAAAAAATCTTAGGAACAAATTTTGCATAATTGTGGATTCAGTAATGAACTGTAACTGTTAGTAGGGCTTGAGTTAGGAAGGCCATGATTGAAGCAATGAGAATAGTCTGCTAGACGCTGACATACCAGCATTAGGAAGCTTGGAAACCAGTCTGTTGCTACAAACACCACTATCTGTGTTATTAGAATACCGACTGGCGGTGTCAGATGGGAAAGGGCAGTTACTCTATGAGTAGCTACTTCTCACGGAGTGGTGGACAGATACAGTCTGTAATTAAAATACCACGCCGTGTTGAATCCCTGCTTCTGTCCATGAACATTTCTGGTGCTGACCTTACTGGCTGCTAAACGAGCTAAATAAGACAGATGAAACCTTTGCGCCTGGGCATTGGTACAACAGGAAACACTGACTGCAAACCTTGAGAGAAGGTATAGATGAGATGAGAAGTAAAATTTCACTCGGCTTCTTAACTAGATGTGTTTTTAGACCACAGTACGAGAAGCGAGAATACAGGCAAAACCGGGCAATTCATCAAGATGAGGAGATGAAGAGAGGAGTTAGTAGAGTCTGAGAAAACTGAAATTTGCAGGACAGAAAAAAACAGAGTGAGATAACTACAAAGTGAAAAGAGAATCCTATTGAGTCTTTGACTATTTACCGACCTGTACCTACACAATGCATGACTCCAGGAATCCAAGCAAGATGACTCTCAGGGAACTATAAATTAAGTAATTCCCAGTGCTCACACAGAGCTGGGAATTATTTGCATTTCTATCAGCCAAGTAGGATTCTGAATTAAGCATGCAAAGTCAAGCATCCAATACAAAATTACTAGACATATGGAAATTTTCAAATGTGACCCATAACCAAGGAAGAAAATCAGTTAAAAGAAAAAGACCTAGAAATAATAGACATCATGGGATTTGAAAGCAAGACTTTTAAATATTTATTATAAGTATAATAAAAATGCTCAAGGATGTAGAGGAGAAAAGAAGATAATTAGGAGAGAAATGGCTTTCATAGAACAGAACAGAAAGAATTTTTCCAAATTAAAAATGTAATAGCTAAGATACAAAATTCACTGGATGAATTTTGCATAAAATAATGTAAAACACTAGAGGGAAAAAAATGGAGGCATGGAGAACTTAAAGGACAGTTTAGGCCAAAACACAAAGATAAAAAAAGACTGAAAGAAAATGAACAGTATTAGTTATCTGTGTAGCAGTATCATATAGGCTAGCATATGTGCAATTGCAGTTCTAGAAAAAGAGGAGAGGAGAAGAAAACAATTCCAAGGAATAATATTTCCAAATTTGATAGATGCCATTAATCCACACACATAAAGAAAATAAAGAAAAAAAGGAAAAGCAAAGCTCAGTGAATCTCGTGTAGATTAATCACAGATATGACCATAGCAAGAAATATTTTAATAAATTTTCTGAAATCCAGGGATAATAAGAAATTTAAATTTTGTTATAAAGCAGCCAGAGAGAAAAGAAACACAATACAAACAGGAAAACAAAGTTGATATACACAGCCATCTCATCAAAAATAGTGTGACCCAAATAATAGTGGCACAGTGGCCTTGTAGATGTTGCTACCTCAGAGCTCCTCCTGTGCCCAGCCATGGTCAACCCCATGGTGTTCTCTGACATAACCTTGCATGGTAATCCTTTGGGCTGATATCCTTTGGGCTATTTCCAAACAAAGTTCCCAAGACATCAGAAAACCTTCTTGCTTGAGCACTGGGAAGTAAGGATTTGTTTATAAAGGTTACTGCTTTCACAGGATTATTCTAAGATTTAAGTGCAAGGGTGGTGACTTCACGTGTACTTCCCAGGGCAACAAGTCCATCTGTGGAGAGAAACTTAGTGATGAGAATTTCATCCTGAAGCATGCATGTCCTGGCATCTTGTCCATGGCAAATGCTGAACCCAACACAGTCGGTTCCCGGGTTTTCATCTGCACTGCCAAGACTGAGTGGTTGGATGGCAAGCATGTGGTCTTTAGCAAAGTGAAAGAGGGCATGGATATTGTGGAAGCCGTGGAGCACTTTGAATCCAGGAATGGCAAGATCAAGAAGATCACCATGGCTGACTGTGGACAAGTCTAATAAATTGGACTTGTGTGTTTTGTTGTTGCTTTAGATTTTATTTATTAATTCGTGAGAGACACATAGACAGAGGCAGAGTCACAGGCCGAGGGAGAAGCAGGCTCCCTGCGGGGAGCCTGATGTGGGACTCAATCTCAGGACCCCGGGGTCACACCCTGAGCTGAAAGCAGACGCTAAACCACTGAGCCACCCAAGTGCCCTGACTTGTATTTTTTCAAAACATCAGGCCATTCTTTCTATAGCCGAGGAGGACAACTCTTCACCTTCATCTGCTTGAAATAGCCTATAATATTTGTGTTCTCACTTCAGTTCAATGGCTTCCATATTTTCCTCATTCCCTCCAACTCTAGCTGGATTGCTGAGTTAAGGTCATGATCATGAAATAAAAATTAAGTAACAAAGAAAACAATAGTGGAAGAACATCTTCAAAGTGCTGAAAGAAAAAAAATAATGTGCCAAACTACAAATTTCTACACAGTATAAATATCATTTAAAAGTGACTGTGTAGGGGGGCAGCCCAGGTGGCTCAGTGGTTTAGCACCACCTTCAGCCCAGGGCCTGATCCTGGAGACCAGGGATGGAGTCCCACGGTGGGCTCCCTCTGCCTGTGTCTCTGCCTCTCTCTCTCTCTCTCTGTGTCTCTCATTAATAAATAAATAGAAATCTTAAAGAAAAATGACTGTGTGAATCAGTCAGGCTTGCCTCAGTCCCAGCATGGCAAGCTCCCCTCCACCTCCCCCGCCCCCAGAAGACCAGCACAAACCCCTGTCCACACCACATCTCCCAACCAGAGTTCTGCAGGGCCTCAGTTCTGATGGAGTACCTGTCAGTTCTCATTTCACAAGACCAGAGCACACCTAGTTCAAACTCACCATATTCAGGCCAGGGACCAAACACTGCCCACAGCAAGCAAGGAGAGCCGCTTCAGACAACTTGCCTGAAGCAGAGAGTGGCCGAAACACAGCAGCAAAGTTCGCAACAGCACACACTGGAGACATTCCCTGAAGCACCAGGCTCTGGGCACTCCGTGACCGCTTCTTCATCAGTCACTACTTTGGGGAGCGGGAGACATAACTGGCTTTTCTAACACAGAGAAGAAGGCAAAGCTTTAGACAAAAATGCCAAGTTGGAGTAATTCATCCCAAATGAAAGAACAAGATAAGGGCAAGACCAGAGATTGAAACAAACCAGATGTAAATAACATGAGTGATGGAGAATGGAAAGCAACAATAATAATGATATTCACTGGGCTTAAGAAAAGAATAGAAGACATCAGTGAGACCCTTACTGCAGTGATAGAAGGGTTAAAAAATAAGAAGTGATGAAGAATGTAATAGACAAGATCGGAAATAGGATCAATGCAATGAAAAGCAGCCTGGAAGAAGCAGAGGAATGAATTATTGGCATGCTAAAGAAAATAATGGAAAAATAATGAAGCTGACCAAAACAGAGAAGGAAGAGGTATGTAACATAAGACTAGACTTAGGGAACTCAGAGACTCCATTAAATGTAGTGATATTCATATTACAGGAGTTCAAGAAGAACAGAGAGAAAAGGGGCAAAATATTTATTTGAAGAAATATTAGCTGAAAAGTTTTCTAATATGGGGAAGGAAATAGATATCCACATTCAGGAGTGATAGAAAATTTCCATCAAAATCTACAAAAGCAGACTCATACAAGACATGTTGTAATTAAATTTGCTAAATGTAGTGATAAAAAAAAAAATCTTAAAAGCAGCGAGACAAAAGAAGTCTTAACTTACAAGGGAAAACCCATAAAGCTAGCTGGAAATTTTTCAACAGAAACGTGCCAAGCTGGAAGAGAGTTGCACGATATATTCAAAGTGCTGAATGTGAAAAATCTACAGCCAAGAATACTCTATCCAGCAAGAGTATCATTCAGAATAGATGGAAACGTATAGCGTTTCCTGGATGAACAAAAACTAAAGGAGTTCGTGACCACTACACCGGCCCTAAAGAAATAGTAAGGGAGATTCTTTGAGTGGAAAGAAAAGGCCAAAAGTGACAAAGACAAAAATGGACCAGAGAAAATCTTTAGGAAAACCACAAAACGGGTAATAAAATAGCAATAAATATCTATCAATGGTTGCTTTGAATGTAAAATGGAGTAAGTGCTTCAATCAAAAGACACAGGGTGACAGAATGGATGAAAAAACAAGACCCAAACATAAGCAGCCTAAAAGAGATTGATTTCAGACCTAAAGTTACCTGCAGATTGAAAGTGAGGAGTCGAAAAAATAATATAAAATAAAATAAAAAGAAAGTGAGGGGTTGGAGAAACAGTTATCACTCAAATAATTGTCAGAAGAAAACCAAAGTAGCAATTCTTATGTTGGACAAAACAGACTTTAAAACAAAGTGTAACAAGAGACAAAAAGGGGCATATACCATAATCAAGGCGACAGTCCAACAGAAAGTTATAACAATTGTAAATAGTTTTGCACCCAACATGGGAGCACCCAAATATATAAAGCAATAACAAACAGAAAGGAACTATTTGATACTAATACAATAATAGTAGGGGATTTTAGTGCCTCACTACATCGATGGACAGATCATCTGAACAGAAAATCAACAAGGAAACAATAGCTTTGAATGACACGCTGGGCCAGATGGACTTACCAGATGTATTCAGAACATTCCATCCTAAAACAAGAGAATACACATTCTTTTCAAATGAACATGAAACATTCCCCAGAATAGCTCACATATTAGGTCACAAAATAGGCCTCAACAAATACAAAAAGAATGAAATAATACCATGCGCCTTTCAGACCAGAGATCTTAAAAGAAAGAGAGAGAGAGAGAGAGAGAAGGAAAGAAAGAAAGAAGAAAGAAAGAAAGAAAGAAAGAAAGAAAGAAAGAAAGAAGAAAGAAAGAAAAAAGAAAGAAAGAAAGAAAGAAAGAAAGAAAGAAAGAAAGAAGAAAGAAAGAAAAAAGAAAGAAGAAAAGAAAGAAAGAAAAAAGAAAGAAGAAAGAAAAAAGAAAGAAGAAAGAAAGAAAGAAAGAAAGAAAGAAAGAAGAAAGAAAGAAAGAAAGAAAGAAAGAAAGAAAGAAGAAAGAAGAAAAGAAAGAAAGAAAAAAGAAAGAAGAAAGAAAGAAAGAAAGAAAGAAAGAAAGAAAGAAAGAAGAAAAGAAAGAAAGAAAGAAAAAAGAAAGAAGAAAGAAAGAAAGAAAGAAAGAAAGAAGAAAGAAAGAAAAAGAAGAAAGAAGGAAGAAAGGAAGAAAGAAAGAAAGAAAGAAAGAAAGAAGAAAGAAAAAAGAAAGAAGAAAAGAAAGAAAGAAAAAAGAAAGAAGAAAGAAAAAAGAAAGAAAGAAAGAAAGAAAGAAAGAAAAAAGAAAGAAGAAAAGAAAGAAAGAAAGAAAGAAGAAAAGAAAGAAAGAAAGAAAAAAGAAAGAAGAAAGAAAGAAAGAAAGAAAAGAAAGAAAGAAAGAAAAAGAAGAAAGAAGGAAGGAAGGAAGGAAGGAAGAAAGAAAGAAAGAAAGAAAGAAAGAAAGAAAGAAAGAAAGAAAGAAAGAAAGAAATGGGCCCATACATGTGGTTAGTTGCTTTTCAACAAAGACACCATGGTAACTTAATGCAGAAAGGATGGTTTTTTAATCTCAAAAATGATGCTGGAAAAGCTGATATCCATTAAAGCAAACAAACAAAAAATCCCTCAACCATTTCCTCACAGTATACACACAGATAAATGACTTGCAATAGATCAGGAAGCTAAATTGTGAAAACTAAAACCATATACCACTTCCAATGAGAAAAGAGACGACAGTAGCTTTGTGATTTTAAGTTGGGCACATATTTCTTAGATGAGGCATCAAATGCATAAATCGTGAAGACGTCTATGTATGTGGGCGTGTGTGCGTGCATGGTGCGTGTACATACGAATCGTATACATACACGTGTACATACACACAGAATTTTATTTATCGAGATGAAAACTTTCTGAGTCTCAAAAGGCATTGTTAAAAAAAATGAAAAGAAAATTAAAAAAAAGAAAAAAAAAAGAAAGTCCATATAGCGGGAGGAAATATTTGCCACACATATATTTGGAGAAAAATTATATTTCAATGCATAAAAACTGATGGATAGGACATGGTAATACAAACCGCTCAATTACAAATAGGAAAAATATTTGTATCAACATTTCACATCTGAAGACCTACAAAAGGCCAACATGCATGTCAAAAGATGTTGAACAACCTCCTTCATCAGGGAAATATAAAATAAACCCAATGAGACATGTTACACACCGTGAGGTAGGATTAAACTAAAAGTACCTGGAAGTAGCACGTGCCGGTGAGAATGTAGATTATTGGAATTCTCCTTCACTGCTGGGTGAAATGTAAAATAGTACGACTATTTCAAAACAACAGTTTTCTAGACTTTTAGCTTCTGACAGAGTTAAATGCAGCCCTTACCTATGACTGCAATTCCACGTTCCAAGAGTTAGGAAGGCATCGACGCACATATGTGCGCAAATGTCCGTAGCATCTTTATTCCTAACGGCCCTAAGCTGGACAGAACCAACGGTCTCTCAACAAGGGAAGGAGTACACGGCTGTACAGTCACACACTCGAATACTAACTACTTAGCATCTGGAAGGAACGAGCTACTCGTAAAAGAAACCACACGAATTAATACGAAGATTATTCGGAGCAAAAAAAAAAAAAGTGAGCAAGAGAATAAATAATGTATGATTCCATTTTAATGAGATTCTGGAAAAGGCATAAGTAATCCGTAGCGAAAGGAGGCACGTCTGGGATGCCTGGGGCTCTGGGTGCTGGGGATGATCGTTGAGGGACTTTCCGGAACTTTCTGGCAGAGGACATTGTTCTTTATCTTGATCTTGCTTGTGACTGTACATTTTGATATCTGCTAGAACTTATCAAACTGTTTATTTAAAAATCAGTGAATTTTATTTCGTGTAAGTGGTATCCAAGAAAATGACTTGAAGGTGTCGTGCCTCAGGTGGTTTTTCTTCTATCATCTCTCTTCGACTTCCCGCATAACGTCGTTCCCTCCCATCTTTAGGACAAAAGTCAAAATATCAGATGTCCTTACGAAAACCAAATGACAAGAGCGATATCCACCCTCTATTACATACTTATTCTTCTTCAAGTAATAATTGAGGGCTTCAGTTGCGTTCATTCATTTTGTCTTCTCGGGAGCGCGGGGGGACGTGAACAGAAAGGCTGTGATTTTACAGATGAGGAAATTCACCCTGAGAAACACCCTACAGCGTGTCCGAGGTAAAACAACTAACAAGAAGGTTTTAAATTCAAGGAGTTTGGTTTTGGAGCCTGTCCTCTTGATGGCAGAAATACAAATGGATTTTGGAGATTTGCAGCAAAGACAAGAGAAGGAACAAATTGGGTGCATCTTAACTTTCAACACTATCCTCGAAATCAAATTCCTGTAAAACAGAAGCTGAAAAAACAAAAGAGAACAAAAGAGCAAACCAGACCTTAATTTCAAAAGTGTTGACGTTTTATAAAATATATTTTAAAAAAAAGTATTTAGTTCTAATTTACTAATGAGAAGTAAGTAACCAGTCACTTTAAGAACTCTGAATACTTGGCACGTGGTGGGTTCCCAGGTCGCGGGGATAGCACCACAGTAGGACCCGCTCGCCCCTTATGACTGAGCACCTGGCCCGGGGGCGCAACGTTCAGTTAGGGACCGTCTGCATCTGCTTCCAAGAGCTGTGCTTTCGGGTTCCTATCCCTGCCATCAGCCTGCGCTACTGCCTCCGCATCTTCAGAACCTGCTTCTCGGTCAGAGAAAATACTCTCCTCTTTTGAGCAAGCCCATTTTTCCTCTAAATTGGACCTACACGCAAGCATTTCTTTATTTCTATTGTAGTTTGTCCGTTCTGGAACTCCCCCGGGCACAGATGGCAGTGGTGGTGGTGGTGGTGGTGATAGTGGTTGGTGGTGGTGGTGATGGAGGTGGTGGCGGTGATGGTAATGGTGGTAGTGGTGGTGGAGGTGGTGATAGTGGTTGGTGGTGGTGGTGATGGAGGTGGTGATGATGGAGGTGATGCTGGTGGTGCTGGTGGAGGTGCTGGTGCTGGTGGCAGTGATGGAGGTGGTGGCGGTGATGGTGGAGATGGTGGAAGAGGTAGAGGCAGTGGTGGTGGTGGTGGTGGTAGTGATGGTGGAGATGGTGGCGGTTGTGCTGGTGATGGTGATGGAGGTGGTGGTGGTGATGGCGGAGGTGGTGCTGGTGGTGCTGGTGGTGGTGCTGGTGCTGGTGGCAGTGATGGAGGTGGTGGTGGTGATGGTGGAGGTGGTCCTGGTGGTGCTGGTGGTGGTGATGGAGGTGGTGGCAGTGATGGTGGTGGTGGTGGGGGAGGTAGAGGCGGTGGTGGTGGTGCTGGTAGTGGTGGTGGTGGTGATGGAGGTGGTGGTGGTGCTGATGGCGGCGGTGGCCCGATGGCAGGCGGGTCCCTGGTGGCCCAGCCCAGCCTCCGGCCCTGCGCCCACTGCCACTGCCCTCCAAATCCGCTCCCCGTCGCACACCTGCCGACCTCGGGGACTTGCTCCTGGCCTCCGGGAGGCCTTTCCGTCGTGTGGGCCCCAGAAATGCCGTGGGCTCTGTGACCTCCGTGGAGGACGTACCTGCGGTTTTTCCCCAGGGACACGACGCACTGGGGACGAGGGACCGTGTACCTGCAGCCCTGTTTCCGGGAGCCCAGTGCTCTGTGAGGATCGAGAAGCTTCTCCTTCGCGGGCCGCCCGGACGCTTTCTCAGCTGCTGGAGTCAGTGGTCGTTGATCTGGGTTTCACGTTGGTTCAGTAAAAATACGGCCTCTGAAATATGAATTATCTCTTCCCCTTTTTAGGTGGAGTTTCTAGAGGTTAGACGTATTTTTTTATTTTAATTCCAATGAAGATACAGCGTCACCCCACGTCCAGGTGTGCAACACAGCGATTCAACAACCGTGCACGCTCCCTGCTCTTCGGGGCCGGGGCTCGCGGTCCCCACCTGTGGACCCCACACCCCACCTCTCCTCCCTGGTAACCAGCAACTTGTTGTCTATAGTTGAGTCTGCTTCTTGGTTTGTGTCTCTGACCTTTTTGCCCTTTGCTCATTTGTTTTGGGTCTTAACTGCCACACGTGGGTGAAACCAGAGGGGGTGTGTCTGGGATGGACCCGGTCCCTCGGCCTTGCGCTCTGAGCCCCGTGCAGGTCATTGCAGATGGCCAGGGTCGCTCCTCTTCACGGCTCGGCGATGCTCCACGGGGGCGCATCCTGCTCCTTGAGCCCCGGGCCCCGGGCTCCCTGCTGCCCCCGTGTCCTGCCTGCTGTAGGGAACGCTGCCCTGGGCCCATCGGGGCGCGTCCCCCGGGAAGGAGGGCTGTGGTGGCCCTCGGGGAAAGGCCTGGCCCCGCAGTGCCGGGGGGGGGGGGGGCTCAGTTCGCGTCCTGAGGGCCCATCCTGCTGCCCGGCGGCCTGTGCTCCCACCAGCCGCGCAGGCCTGCTCCCGGCTCCACGACCTCCCCACGCCCGCTTCCTCGTGTGCTGTTGGCTGTGGCCATTCAGCCGGGGTGAGGCGACGTCCCCTTGTGGTCTGGACGGGCGGGTCCCGGCGCAGAGTGAGGAGGACCCGGTCATGTGTCGCTGGCCGCAGCCACCGCTGTCCTCCTTGGACGACGTCTGTCCATGTCCGTGTCTATCCTCCCATGGATTACTCGGGTCGGGGCACTGGGTTCTGTGGGACCTTATGTATCTCGGATGTTAAGACCTCGTCAGCCTCGTCACCTGTCATCTGCAAACGCCCCTTCCAAGCTGCAGGTCGCCTTGGGGTTTGCACATTGTCTCCTCCACGGGCACGGCCTTTGCTCGGCGCCGTCCCGGCTGCCCCGACTGCTCTTGCTTCCCCCGCCCGGGACACGGACCGACCGAGACGTCGCTGTGTCCAAGGTGCCACCGCCGTGCCCTCGCCTGGGGTCGTGCGGTTCAGGCCTCACGTGCAGGCCTCCCGCCCGTTCAGACTCGTCTCTGGCTGCGGCGTCGGAAGCTGGTCGGCTGCTGTCCCCGGGCAGCTGCCCTCCCTTCCCAGCGCCATCGCCGGAGGGACTGTCTTCTCCCCACCGCGCTCCTTCTTCTTCGTCGGGGGGAGTCGCCCCACAGTCACGGGTCCATTCGGGGTTTGCTCTCCTGTTCCAGGCCTCCCGGTGACCGGGGGCAGAAAGGACACGGCTTTGGTGACAGCCTCCCTGAGGCCCGGCAGGAGGCCCCGAGGCCTGGACTCCTGCCCCCACGGTTGGCCTTGGGTTTGGGCTGGGGCGGGGGACGGCTGCTCCCTCACTTTTGGAGGAGTCCCCACCGGGCTCTGAAATCAGTAGCAGCGGATGTGCCCCACGTGCCTCGAGCCCTGGCTCAGTTTCCCTCCCCGGGCGGCTGCGGCCACCCTCAGGGCCCACCGAGCGCCGGCCCAGGCGACCTCCGAGGCTCCCGGGTCCACGTCCCACCCGTTTTACCAGTGTAGAATTGGGCCTCCTTGGACTTTACAAACCAACCGTAATGGGCATTCGCCTTCCCGCGTGGGGTCCACGGCGAGCGGGCCTGCTTCGGCGCCTTCTCCACGCACACGGCGCCTTCCTCCTGCGGCCGGGCTTCCGCCCCTTCCCGGCCTTGCCCCTTTCCATGCAGCCCCTTCTCCAGGCTTGGCTGTGGAGTCCCTTCGGCCAAGTCTTCAGACCACTCTCAGGGCTACTGGCTGGGGTGGGGGCTGTAGTCGTGAACTCGGCCGGCCTTGGCTCAGGGCCTCCCACTCTGCCTCCTGCCGCAGATCCTAGCCTGGGTGGCAAACGCCTTAATGTCAGTGGTGACATATTCCAAATGTCTAAGAGATTCATTTCAGTGTAGTTGATACATGACATAACGTTATTTTTAGGTGTACGATGTAGAGATTTGACAAGTTCCCGGGAGGTGCTGTGCTCAGCAAGCGCGCAGCTGTCGTCACCGTGTGATACGAATGCAAGGCCATTGACTATATTCTTTGTCCTGGGCCTTTTGTGCCCAGAACTTATTCCATTCCTTAACTGCAAGCCCATACCTCCCACTCCCCTGCACCCATTTTTCCCAACCCCCCCCCAAAAAAAAACCCCAGTTTGTTCTCTGTAATTGTAAGCATGATACAATTTTTTGTTTGCTTATTTATTTGCTTTGAGATTCCACATGTGAATATGGCATCCATGCTTCTCAGTCTGACTTATTTCACTTAGCAAAATTCCATGTCGTGGCAAAGGGCGCCGGCTCAGCGTATTTTATGGCTGCGTAATGCTCTTTGCTCTGTTATCTACATGCCTACCTATGTCTCTCACATCTTCCTCATCCATCCATCTACAGATGCGTGGGAGATTTTCGTTCCATAATCATGTAATAGCAGCTGTGCTGGAAGGGTGAGGTGGTGAGAGGACTGAAGTCTCACCCTACAATTTTCACATACTCCTCACTCTCCAGGAAAAGAGTCCCTTGCTGAAATTCTGCTGCTGCTTTTCCTTTCTGTATGGGAGAAACAAGGAAGGCTGATTTTTCTTTCTTTAGGTTTTTTTTTTTTTTTTTTTTTTTTTTTTTTTTTTTTATAGTGGTGAACTTCCTAACACCGTTATCTACTAGACCTTCTACTTCCTTCTTCTTGTTTTTTAAATATTAAAAGACCTACTAAAATTCATTTAAAAAAATAAATAAAATAAAATTCATTTAACATCAAATGAGCAGTTTCTATACTCACTAGACATTAAATCTCAATAGATATTTTGATGAAGACAGAAGCAAATTCAGCTTATATGTGTCATATTATATCCAAATGTCTATACTACCTGGTTTTGTAATTATATTGAGTAAATTATTTCATGCATTGTAATGAAATAAAGACCATCTCCAGGGATGGATACGGGTATATACTTAATAGGAGGGCTCAAGGGGGAAAGTCAGTGGCAACTTCTAAATTGTATTCGATGATAAGTCTTCAATGAATATTTTAAAGGACGTTTTTAAAGATTAGGCGCCAAAGTTCTGCTTAAGGTCTCACTAATAGCGATGATGCTGAGATGAGATAGAAGGGACACCGAGAATACCTGGAAAAGGCAGTGAAGACTGGACCAAGGTGGTATAGAAATTAGTACAGCACAGGACTCCGGGTCCCTGATACCATTAAGCCAAATTTTGCAAAGTTTTGGCAAAACGATGAAGAGGGAGGCCGATGTGTTGCTCCCGTGTGGGGTCGGTCTGCCTTGCTCCATCCCTGCACCCCGCCAGGGCCACAGGGTAGTGGGAGCTGGGGGGCTGGTACAGGTGACCTGAGGGTATGGGCGGGGGCAGGGGTGGCCCGAGGGCTTCTCACTGCCCCTTGGATCCGCACGAGCGAGGGCCAAGGCTTCAGAGAGAGGGAACGGGCTCCGCAGCGCGGGGTCCTGATCCCACGACCCTCGGTCTGCACAGGGGAGGCGGTTCCGTCCCTGTGCCTAGGGTCTACGGGGGGGGGGTCCCCGAGGTCAGTCCCCGAGGTCTGTCCTCGAGGCAATCCCCGAGGTCAGTCCCCAGGGTCAGTCCCCACAGTCAGTTCCCAAGGTCAGTCCCGGAGGTCCGTCCCCAAGGCAATCCCTGAGGTCAGTCCCCAGGATCAGTCCCCGAGGTCAATCCACGAGGTCAGTCCCCAGTGTAGGTCCCCGAGGACAGTCCCCGAGGTCAGGCCCCGAGGTCAGTCCCCAGGGTCAGTCCCCGAGGTCAGTCTCCGAGGTCAGTCCCCGAGGTCAGTCTCTGAGGTCAGTCCCCAAGTCAGTTCCCAGGGTCAGTCCCTGAGGTCAGTCCCCGAGGTCAGTCCCCAGGTCAGTTCCCAGGGTCAGTCCCCAGGTCAGTTCCCAGGGTCAGTCCCCAGGTCAGTCCCCAGGGTCAGTCCCCGAGGTCAGTCTCTGAGGTCAGTCCCCGAGGTCAGTCTCTGAGGTCAGTCCCCAAGTCAGTTCCCAGGGTCAGTCCCCAGGGTCAGTCCCCGAGGTCAGTCCCCAGGTCAGTTCCCAGGGTCAGTCCCTGAGGTCAGTCCCCGAGGTCAGTCCCCAGGTCAGTTCCCAGGGTCAGTCCCCAGGTCAGTCCCCAGGGTCAGTCCCCGAGGTCAGTCTCCGAGGTCAGTCCCCAGGGTCAGTCCCCGAGGTCAGTCCCCAAGTCAGTTCCCAGGGTCAGTCCCCTAGGTCAGTCCCCAGGTCAGTCCCCAGGTCAGTCCCCAGGGTTAGTCCCCGAGGTCAGTCCCCAGGTCAGTTCCCAGGGTCAGTCCCTGAGGTCAGTCCCCGAGGTCAGCCCCCAGGTCAGTCCCTGAGGTCAGTCCCTGAGTCAGTCCCCAGGTCAGTTCCCAGGGTCAGTCCCTGAGGTCAGTCCCTGAGGTCAGTCCCCAGGTCAGTCCCCAGGGTCAGTTCCCGAGGTCAGTCTCCGAGGTCAGTCCCCAAGGTCAGTCCCGGGGACTGTGGGGCGCGGCCTCGTGTGCAGCTCTGGGTTCGGGGCCCTGAGAGTGGGCAGGATGTCCCCACGCGGGAGGCCTGTGCATGGCCGGCCCCGTGTCCCCGGGCCACAGGGGGGAGCAGGTGCGGTCGCTGGGTGGGAGGGTCGCGGGGTGGGCAGGGTGCGCCCCTCTTTGCCCTTCTGCGCCTTTCTACACCCCTCTGCACCCTTCTGAGCCCCTCTGCACCTGTCTGCACCCTTCTGCACCCCTCTGTGCCCTTTTGCACCTTTCTACGCCCCTCCGTGCCCTTCTGTGCCCCTCTGCGCCCCTCTGTGTCCTTCTGCACCCCAGTGCACCCCTCTGCGCCCTTCTGCACCCTTCTGCACCTTTCTATGCCCCTCTGCACCCTTCTGCGCCCCTCTGCGCCGCTCTGCGCCCCACACCACCCTTACCTTCCCCCCACTCTGCTCACAAATGATGCGAGTCAAGCAAACACAAGCGATGTCCTTAAGCCACAGGAAAGCAGAGGCTTGAGCCCCGAGCCTGATCGCCCCTCCCGCAGGGGTACGGCCGCCCCAGGTGACCCAGGCAGGCAGGGACACCGCGGGGGGCCACCCGGCCTGGAGCGCTGGCCTCACTACGGCTTCCGCTGAATAGGGACCAGTTGCTTGGCGGGGAAAGTGGGGAGTGACCCCGTCCTGGGCGCTGCTGGAGCAGGTGGGCCCTGAGTGACCCCGTCCTGGGCGCTGGTGGAGCAGGTGGGCCCTGAGTGACCCCGTCCTGGGTGCCGATGGAGCAGGTGGGCCCTGAGTGACCCCGTCCTGGGCGCTGGTGGAGCAGGTGGGCCCTGAGTGACCCCGTCCTGGGCGCTGCTGGAGCAGGTGGCCCCTGAGTGACCCCGTCCTGGGGGTTGGTGGAGCAGGTAGCCCCTGAGTGACCCCGTCCTGGGCGCTGCTGGAGCAGGTGGGCCCTGAGCGATCCCTTCCTTGGCGCTGATGGAGCTGGTGGGCCCCTAGGTGACCCCGTCCTGGGCGCTGGTGGAGCAGGTGGGCCCCCGTCCCTCGCACACGCAGGCCAGCAACAGCCACCAAGGCTCTCAGCACTACACAGGCCCTCGTTTGGTGAATTTATGTGTTTTTTTGAGTGTCTTCATGGACATACATCCCTGAAAAGTCCAATACTGTGCAAATTTTCACTTTGGGAATTGCTCGTGAGTGACTCTCACTTTGAGGATGTTATAAAATTAATTGAGTTGCCTGATTTTCTCACTTGCTGGCACGTGGAGGTGCTTTGTCGTCGGCAAACACTGCCGGATCCAACAACATGAGATCCAACATGGGCCCGTGTCTCCCCGAGTTGAACGTACCCAGCACTCAGGATTTTAGCTTCTGGTATGAAAGTTTAAATTATTAAATGAAGAAGTTGTGTAAATATAAGATATTAATGAAGCCTGGGGATTAGGATGGTGTCTCCACACGGCATTTCATGGCATGCATCATTGTCGGATCTTGTGCGCTCCCTTTTTTCCCATTTCAACCCCTATTCTTCAATCCCAATAATTCTCTGAGTTCATGTATTATTATAAAATATATAGTGTTATTTTTTTAATTTATGTTTTATGAATAACTTTCTGAGAGGCGCTTGGGTGGCTTAAGCAGTCGCTTAAGCATCTGCCTTGGGCTCAGGTCGTGATCTCAGGGTCCTGGAATCAAGTCCTGCTCCAGGCTGCCTGCTCAGTGGGGAGCCTGCTTCTTCCTCTTCCTCTGCCCGTCTCTCTCCCCTGCCCCTGGTCTCATGCTCTCTCTCTCTCTCTCTTGCTCTATCTCAAATAAATAAATAAAATCCTTAAAAAGTTATACTGAATTTCTGATGTAAAGTATTCGTGAGATGAAAACTTATAAACCTGTACAGTTGAAATCATGTAGTGGTGTGGCCTCCTGATTTGTGGACGACAAAAAATCACCTCCAATTAAAATGATCAAAAACATCATGAACTATAAAATTACATAATAATACATAAATAAATAATGGGCAAAAATGCATAAGTCGAAGGATATTTAAGTGACATGCCGCACGTTGTAGGGATGCCTTCGAGCTTGTTCGCAATCACAATGAAATGCCTACGGCAAATTTGGGGCGCAGTCATAACTTCCAGAGGAAAAAGAACAAACCATCTAAAATGTGTGAAGGCAAGTTCCTTCTCGGCAGGACATTATAAAGAATCACCTGCGAGTTAGTGAAGGCTGACGACATTCGTCCTTCGGTAAGGATACTTGAGGGGATTCAATGGCATAAAACATTCATGCCCGTTCATTGATGTGCACGTATAGTCCAAGAGAAGAAAAACTATTAATTATGTGCCTTTATAGAATGGAGATGTTAAAGTATTTTAATTAATTCAGATTTACCAATGACTGTCTCCGAAAGGACATTTCCCGACCACAGTAACAGGATTAACGCGAGTGTAACGCGTGCTAGATTAATTAATAATTTCTGACAATTTATCTCAAATTGATATCAGTCACACGTTTTAAGGGTGCATTAATTATCATTAAGTAATTACAAAAATATTTTTTTTAATTTTTATTTATTTATGATAGTCACAGAGAGAGAGAGAGAGAGAGGCAGAGAAACAGCAGAGGGAGAAGCAGGCCCCATGCAGGGAGCCCGACGTGGGACTCGATCCCGGAACTCCAGGATCACGCCCTGGGCCAAAGGCAGGCGCTAAACCGCTGAGCCCCCCAGGGATCCCTAATTACAAAAAATATTAAAGAACATAGGACAGACTCTTGTATGGATTTATTTTCTTAGAATTAGCACCGGTTGGGTAAAACAGACCATAATCAATGACCAATTTTTTTAGTGTTTAACGCAAATTTTTTATTATCGTAGATCTGTATCATAGAGATCTAATTTTCATCGTTAAAAACCTCTCTATGGTGTTTTCAGGTTTCAGGAGTGGAAAATCTCCAGTTCAGTGAAGCATGAGTGTTTGGGCAAACAGTGAAACATGTGAGAGGGTCCGCTGAAGAGCGAACATCATTTCCAGAATTCAGCTCAGCGTCTCTAGCTCGTTTCCCCGAATCTGAGTGAAGTCGCGTGGGGAGGAACCAGGGTGCTCCGGCCCTCAGCGCTTTCAGGATCCTGGTGCTGCACCTGCACAGGGCCGTGGCGTCCTTGCGTGTGCGATGCTGACCGGGCAGCAGGGGGAGGGCCCGGGCGATGGAGAGGCTACAAGTGAGGCAGCAAAAGGCCCTTCTCACAGGGTTTCCGCCTTTAACAAGCTGTTTTCGCCTTTTGCAGCGTGTCTGGCAGCTACGGCTGTGTCCCAGCATTCAGCTCTGTCCCCTGATAGGAAGGCCATACCATCAGAATAACTTCAACCTTTGTGGGAAAAAAAAAAAAAAAAAAAAAAAACAACTAGTGAGACCTGCTAATATCGGTGAGAACTTACTAGTCATGTGTTACAGGATGCACAGCCGGAGCATGACAAAACCAGGATATGACTACGGGTAGACTGGCAGTAAAGCGTCCTCAGGGAAAATACAAAGTTCTTAAAATGTCCAGTCCACCCTTTTTTCCTCAAGTGTGCCAGACAGCTTATATATATATATATATATATATATATATATATATATATTTTTTTTTTTTTTTTTTTTTTGGTACAAAATGAGGTTGAGTAATCAAAACAGGCAGGAAACATGGGACTAAAAATAACATGTCTCTTCTCTTCAGGTCATCTCAATTTTTAACATACAAGTGCAATTTTGATCTCTAAGAGGGATACCTAGGGTCCACCGCAGGCGTCCTGCAGGCCCAGCCCACCGCAAGAAGGAGGCCACTGCGGTAAAGGAAGGCGAGTGAGTCTTTGGGTCTCCCAGTGCGCACAGAAGTCACGTTTACACTATACCACAGTCCGTTAAGTGTGCAATGACATTATGTCTAACAATATAATGTACATAACTTAGTTAAAAATAATTCGTTGCTAAGCTAATGCTATCAAAAAAACAAAATAAAAATAAATAAGGGGATCCCTGGGTGGCCCAGCTGTTTAGCACCTGCCTTCGTCCCAGGGCTTGATCCTGGAGTCCCGGGATCGAGTCCCGCCTTGGGCTCCCTGCATGGAGCCTGCTTCTCTCTCTGCCTGGGTCTCTGCCTCTCTCTATCTCTCTGTGTCTCTCATGAGTAAATAAATAAAAAAAAAACCTTAAAAAAAAACCACCATTAAAAATAAATAAACAAACTACTGCTATCACCTGAGCGTTCCGTGAGTCATAATTACAGGTCCGGCATCACCCTAACAAAAATTCAAAAAGTCCAAAATGGTGTGAAAAATCATCAAAATGTGAACTAAGCGAATGCTATTGGAAAAAATGGCACCGATACACTTGGTCTAAGAAGGATCGCCACAAACGACCTATTTGTCAATAAATAAATAAATAAATAAATAAATAAATAAATAAATAAATAAATAGTAAGTAAGTAAATAAATAAATAAAAAAGCAATGTCTATGAATCACAAGAAAACTAGGCACGCCTGTAATACACAGACCTCCTGAATCTTTCCCCTCAACTTGAAAGGCCGTCTTTGTCGTTGATGGTTAACTCCTGTGAATCTTTCAAAATGAGTAGATTATTTTTAGAGTCCTTCACTTTGACCAAATAATGGAGTGGAAAGCATAGAGGCTTCCTGCGTAGCCCACTCCTCCGTGCGCCCCCGCTCCCCAGGTTTCCACCTCCTCTGGGTAAATGCCCGGGAGAGCAGCAGCTACATGGTCTGGTGAGGCCGTGTTTGACTTTGTAAGACACTCAACCTGTCTTCCCGGCGGCTCTACTATTTTGTGTTTCCTCCTGGCCCCGTGTCCTGACCCGCATTTGCTGGGTTAACGTTTGGGGATTTTAGACATTCTGATAGGCGTGTGCTGGTACCTCGTTGCTTTGATTTGCAATCGCCTAATAACACATGACCTGGAACATCTTTGGATATACGTGTTTCCGTCTGTTTAATCTCTGGCGAAGCGCTCTTGAGATGCTTTGCCCATTTTTTAAGATTGTTTCTGTTTGTTTTTCATTTATTGTTGTTTGTTAAGATTTAATTTTTTTTTTAATATCTTGGGTACAAGTCCTCTATCAGAGATCTATTTTGCAAATATTTTCTGCAAATCTGTAGCTTGTTCATGGTCTTGCTCTATAAATGTTTAAGTAACTAAGTCTAATCTAAGCATATAGTACTTTGCATTTATTCATCGGTGTTTTACTCTGCACGGTCTACACTCGTATGCATTTGGCTTCGATCAGCAGCAAGTCCACTTTAAAATGAAGTAATGAAGTATATTTAGTGTTCTGTGCTCACTCGTCTGCGCTACCCCCCACCTGCACCTAGACACTAGAGGAGCGGATGCCTTTGCTCCCTCAGGCTGCGCGGCCACATTCATCACCCGCTACAGGTGACGTGTTCAGTCAATCTGTAGAGTGACCCTGAGAGTTATGAGATGTCATGTATATTCTGCAAAAATGTAAAACAGGTTCTGAATACGATTAACGTATTCGTCCAGAATTTAAAAATTGACAATTGGTGTATTTGGGAATTAAGCTTACTCTGGATGGTTTCGAAGACCATGTGTTTGTAGCTATGCTAGCGTGATTTGGTTTTTAAGATTTATTTTTATTTATTTATGATAGACGTAGAGAGAGAGAGAGAGAGAGAGGCAGAGACACAGTCAGAGGGAGAAGCAGGCTCCGTGCCGGGAGCTCGACGTGGGACTCGATCCCAGGACCCCAGGATCACAGCCTGGGCCAAAGGCAGGCGCGAAGCCGCTGAGCCACCCAGGGATTCCCCTGCTAGGATGATTTCAACGAGTTTTTCCAATATTCACAAAAGAACCATTTTTAAGGGGAGGAACAATATGATTGGCCGGCATACCAGGAGCCTTTGTCACCAGTAATTAGCTCCAGTGATTTGAGTAAATCCCTGTTTATGTATCTAATGTCTTGTTTATTTAAACCACCGTTTCCCACTCCTGTCTTGGAGGTTATAAGGCTTAAATAGTGCATGTGAGGTGTTGGCACATTCTTGGCTCATGGTAAGAACTCTATAAATTGTAGACATTCCTGCAAATACTAGCATCATGGTCATTATCACTGCTTTAATTTTAAATGCCATTACTAAAAAAATAATAAAAAATAAAAAAATAATAAAAATAATAAAAATACATTATTAGCCTTTGTTCCTTGCAGACTGTGATACTTTGAGCAAACCCATCACCTTGTCAGCACTTCCGGTTGCTCAGAGTAGAAGGGGTCCCCTGATACAAGTCCCCTCACAGGGCTGTTGCCCTCTTTAAAGTGGGTAACGTGTGCAATTGATTCCGTGGAATAAAAGACACGAGGTCTCTGCTCAAGGAGGGTAGTTTATCTCCTCTCCTCTCTCCCTTGGAGGGTGTTTACCTGAAGCTTTCCGGGGGGGTGCCAGGCCTGTGTATGATCTGATTAGTGATACTGAGGAGCTCACTTTCCTTCCCTTTCCGGAACATAATACATTTATTTTTTTTTTGACATTTCAAACTGGTAAATGACTCCTGTCCAGATGAGATAAAATATATATTTTTTGGTTGTGTCCAAGGTCCAGGGTAAATCCTTGGGTAAAAATAAATAAATAAGACCTTTGCATCTGTCAGTGTAAACCTAGAAGGCCACATTCTAGCAATTTCTGTATCTATTTTGGCAGACATCAAGTAGCAGCAACTAAAAAAATTGTCAAAAAAATAAAAGTGTTGATGGAAAGAAAGGAGTTGCTAACTTAGGATAGAACGAGCTTCCATACTTCTAAAATGTAGTGTGCAGACAGAAATAGAAATCTCTTCGGCAAATATATTGATACTTATGTTGTTTATAAGTAATAATTTATTCACTCAAATCTTCCCAGTCTCCCTCTGACCCTACAGCCTGCAGACTTTCATCATTTCCAGGGTTTGATGATAGGGTCTCTATTAACGTGTCCTCTCTAGGTTCCAGGATGAGTTCCACTTCCGTAAGGTTAAACTCACTTCTCTCCCTTCTCTTTTCCATGCCATTCTCCGTGGTATACTAAAATACGAGGTTATCGGTCTCACTTCCGCTATCTTTCGTCATCTCTCCAAGATCAAACGTGTAAAAGAGAGATAAGTGAGAAGAAGCAAATAAGAGGAAATGAACTCTGGTCTTATTTGAGATGTTGGGAAAAAAAGGAACTATTGGTTAAGGGAGGCCGACTGCAGACTTTTCAGAAGAAATAGTCAATCAAATTTTATGTCAAAAAAATACACACACACACACACACACACTGTTTAGGTATCGGCCAGTCAGTGTTGCCTTCCTTTCTTTTAGCTCCGACAATGTAATTCATTGATTCAGGGAGTGTCTGGTGGAGCCTGCTCTAGGCCAGCACCGGATCCAGGCGGTACGATTTCGGAGTTCCCTCTTGGCCATAATGTTTACTGCCTTCCACGATGGATGGGCGTAGGCACATCTCTCCAGCGCAAATATTAGTGCTTCGTGGGCAAAGCGTAGCAGTTTACTTATACGCCTCATACTTTGCAAAAACTGAAATCAACCTGAAATGTCCAACTACACTGGAGAGAGTTTTTTTTTTTTTTTTTTTTTTTTTTTACCACCAAGCCATTTATTACATTCAATAATTCAAGCACTAAAATGGATATCGGTTCTTAACTTTCTAGTTGATTCTTTAACACACTGCATGTAAGCAGGGACTCCTAATCAGTTTCTTCCCTTCAGTTACGTGAGCTCAGCCTCCATAAATATCATATCTCATAATTTAGTTGATTTGGATCATATGATAGTAGACATAATTTGCAAGAATCAGAGAGATAACTTGTGTGAATTTGCATTGGAAACCCTCAACGGAACATATTGTAAGGCGTCATGTCGTTATTACCTTAAAAAGCAACAGCTAATCACTCAAATGGCAATAAAAATCTCAAAAATACTTCCCACCAGCTCCGTGATGATTTGTTGAAACCCCAAGGCACGGGACTTCCCTTATGGGAAACAAAGTTCTGTTGAGAATCCTTTACGGGCCTTGCTACACACTGGGTAATACAAAATCTCCTCATCTTGCTCTTTTGACTATCTAGAAAGGGGAGTTTTATATTTTCTGCCACCAAGGGTGCTCAAGGATGGAATATGTCATTTCCTCATGTACTTTATTGGTGAGGAATTCATGTATAAGAGCTGTAACGGAATCGAAAAAAAAAAATAAATGAGCTAGTAGATTCTGCATCCAGAATGAGATCAGAACCAAAGAATAAGGTCTCTCTTGTTCTCTGCCGCATTTTCTCCTCCAACTCTGCTTACTTCCCATGAGATCAGACCTTCGAAGCCAGTGGTCTCCCCGCTTGCTGTCGCCCAGCTCTCTTCTGCCAACTTGCACGACCTGGAGCCCGTGAGGGCTCTGGTAGGGGACCGCGCAGCTGGGGAAGGCGGCGGGTCAGGCCTGGCCCCGCTGCAAGGACACTCCGCAGCCTTCTCTGCTTCTCCTTCCCAGGCCTTCAAAGCGACCAGAGCTAATCAACCCGGAAACTAACTCTGACTGTCCAGACGATAATTGATTGATTGATTGATCAACCGATTGATTCCCAGGACAATTTGTTGTCATTAACGACTTGCTGACTACGCTTCTGGCCTGTAGGAATAGCCCAGACCATTAACCTCGGACAAACATCGATTCTTACAAATCCAGGAAACATGTCAACCTGGGGATTTCAGTGTGAGGTCACAACATTTATTTCAGGATATGGGGGTGACTGTTGGTAGTAGGTACGACCGTCCTTTTTCTCAACCACTCTTTTGCTGCTTCGGAAAGCGTTTTGAAAAACAAAAAGATTTTTTTTTTTTTTTAACAAAGAGAAAACATGTATTTTTCAGCTTTGAATTTTCCATAAGGCTCCTATGAAAATTGAGGAGACATTCTGATATAATTTATTTTTTCCTTGTTAAAAAATTTTAAAAAAATGTTTCATAGATAATACGCGTTAATAATCTGGAGCCGCGGCCTCCTTGTGTGGTATCAATTCTCAACTTTAATGCGAGAAGCAAAGCTGCCAAACGCAGTCCTCACTGTGTACACCCGACTTACGTTCTCCATCAGGGATCAGGCAGCATGTCAGGAGGCAGAGGAAGGCAGCGGACGTGAGCCATCCTAGACCCTCACCTTTTGGTCCTCCGAGGGGAAGGTAATCGGGGATCTCCTGGATCGTGCTCCGTCAATTACTGTTAGTTTTTTCCAACTTCAGTTTTTTATTTGCATTTGTAAAAATACATAAACTTCTTACAAAAGTGAAGTTTTTCATGATCCTACTGGGTTTTCTAGACACTGTTCTACTTCCTCGTCTTTCTTAGGAAATTTCACCGGAGGGTGCTCCATGGTTTGTATCACTTTCCTGTTATTTAACCCAAACATTGTGCCTGCCTGCCTTTTATATCTCTGCCCTTCTCTCCAAACTGTATTTTTTAAAGTCGTAAATGGTTTCCCAGTCTTTAGATTCTTTTGTTGGTCTTAATATTTTTTTTTTTAAATCTGTCTTCATTCAGCTCCGAGTCCCTCTTTGTCACCAATTTTTCTTCCCTCTTGTCGTTTGAAAAGGCCCATATTTGATCCTTGCCTCATATGTTCCCTCAATCTGTCTCTGCTTTCAGTTTTCCGCCTTCCTCCCCGCCCCGTTACCCCCACTCCGTCTTCCCGGTCTCTGGGAGACTCTCCTGCTGTCACAGGACTTGAGCCAGCACCGTCTGTGGATACCTCCTTCCTCACCTGTCACGTCAGTCCTGATCGTCAGTACCGCACTTCCGAGGCCTGCTGGCCATTAACATGAGGAATTTATTAGTAGTGTTTCATGTGAAACATCATTTTTATTATCTGTACTATAAATGAATTTTCCCTTTAGATCTCTGCCCCCTACTTTTTTTTTAAACATCAACACCTCTACTTTCCACTAGTTCCCTAATTATTAGAAACCTCGACTTTGTCTCCGCTGCCTCGTCTGGATCCATGCCCACATCCCACCAAACACAGATCCTATTATTCCTGTAGCCCTAGTATTCCCTATCTCCTATAACTGGGTCCCTACTTCCTAGAACATGTTAATATTCCACCCATAACTTTTCCTCTTCCAGTGATTCACATAATGTGGCCAACTTTGTTTTATTGAAAGTATAACCCGAAAGTTGTATTTTGGCTTTAACACATAAACACTTACATTTTAAGTATTTTTTTCATATTTGTCTAACAAAATGAGCATTTATTCAAAAGTATGTATTTTCCAAATATTTATAAAAATCAGGAAGTCTCCTATCGTATTTTTTAGCATCATAATTCCTGCTCACTAAAATTTTAATCCTTTGGAGAAATATTTACCTTGAAATGTCATTTAAACTCTAACAGCTTCAAATTAACTATTATTTTTTGTTTATTTCAAATAACATTTTGAAACCCCAGGGAGGCATTTCATCATTACAGTATTTTTATGGGAACAGGAAAAGAGAAGTGGATCTTTAATTAGAAATATTAAATGTGGAGAAATAAAAAAAGAAATATTAAATGTGGAGAAATTAATTATATGCTTCATTGTGATTCATATACCAAATATAGCATTCACCTAGGGGACTATTTTCAATATTGCTATTGCAGAATTATGAAAAATACAATTAACATAGTCCTCTGTAATGTATTTCTGTGGCTACTTAAGAAATCATCTAGTTTGTGATATCACTAAAATTCGCAACAGATATCCATAGCTATTTACATCCAGTTTCCAAAAATCAGTATTTTGGGGTTCAAAAACGAGGTAGAAATGTTTCAGTCTGTTACTTGTACAAAAGGAGATTGGCCAACACTGAAAATATTTCATATATTACCTTTGCAGTGGTGCTCCTTTTCTCCCAACAAACTATAACTTTATTCCATTTGTATGTCAATTTACATGAGTCTTTCACAATTATGATTTTTATACAATTGGAAAAATAGTGCATTGTGGACCTCATATCAGAGCTAGAAAATAATTCTCTCATAATACAGGTTTCCTTCTGTATTTGCCTCTTGCTGTTTCCAGCCCCATTTCCATGTGTGGTCAGAATTATTGAAAAATAACCTTATTACATTGGCCCAGAGAAGGAAGCCATTCCCTTCTACAGTTAATGTTTCACCAGGATTATGAGATGTTTTTATTTCTAGATGGCAGCTTGTGTATTTTGTATTTAAGATCATAAGTTCTTATACCCAGAGATTCTCTCTCTCTCTCTCTCTCTCTTTCTACATCGGTCTCTTTTCCACGGGCTACGATGGCGCACTGCTCATAGTTGCTTGACTAAGTGTTCACTAGATGAACAAACTTGGAATTTAAATCCAATACTCTCATTTTTTCCCTCTTTTTGATTTTGTGTATTCCAGGTGATGGCAGTAAAGGACTTTTGCTGTAGTTGCAAGAATAAAAGGGCAAAGCTCAAACACCTCAACTTTTCCCATCCATGAAATCAATAGTCCCCTACCTGCCAGATGACACATGCACCTACTTAGACCTACGCACCCGCCACAGTCACACTAAGATACACGCAAAGGAGCGGACAATCATTAGACGGCGTATTGGTTCATCTTTGTAAATAATAAGTCGTGTGTGTGTTTTCATTCGATGTCTCATCTGTTTCTAGAGTATGACATGTTTTAGCCTGAGATTCAAACCATTTATATGACTTGATGAGCTAGTAGAAATGTTTATACTCCACCTAAGGCATTTTGAAGGTCACCTGGATGAAAATAATGTATGGTACATTCAGGGAGAGATGAGACCTCAATTAAACTGTTTAGTTCACATTTGCCATGTAAGGCAGATGGCACCAGAGCTGTTACGTCAATGAGTTTTTCAGCCTTGAGAATGTCAGGTGGAATTGCAACAGATAAGGCACCGAGGAGGCAGGAGTGGTACAGAAGATGCCTAACACGAGAAAGGTGGACTCATAAACACCGCAGAAAACAAAATTTTGGTGCTTTTTTGACCAAAGTATTCACACAAGTATTTTTTGACCACTTTTCTAAACAAAGAAGCAATTGCCCTGAATTTGTGTGTTTGCTAGTGAACGTAGGTACAATACGATCATAAGAAAGAAAAGGGGTAGAATATTACTGCTTATCGATATTGACAAATACACTTGGATTTTTCTCTGCGGTGAATCCTCCAGGTTGATTGTTTTTTTTTTTTTTTTTTTTTTTCAGGTTGGTTTTTATAAAATTCCTTGCTTCTTACAGAAATGAAATTCTAGAAGACTTCATTATAACTGCTCAAGGTTTTGTGGCTGTCAGACCTTTCATACACTGTCTTATTAATAATGTCCAGCTTTTATCATTCTAACTCTGGAGCCAAAATGCCCAAGACTCAAAAATGCTCCATGACTTGCTTCACAGCAGAGACCTTCCTTAGAAGACCTGGAAATAAAACTCAACCCTCCCCGTTGTTTCTCCCGAATCATGCTATGCTTTTTTGATTGTGACCAAATAGAGAAACAACACCCGGTACCGTTGCTTATTGTGGCCGGATCCTCCTCTCAAACAAGGTTTCTGTTGGGCTGAGAGAGAACGTGCCAACTGCTGCTGGCTTCGCCGCCCGGGATGCTGGTGCTCCGGAGTCCTGGCATTCCAGAAGGTTCACTTAAAAGGTCGCTGCTCTTCTCCCCGTCAAGCTATTCTCATTACGGCCCTTGTTAGCATTTAAAATGTGATTGCTTCTGTTCTGGCTTTTCTCGGGAAAATCTCGGAACCTCTCATAAAACATGCGTGTTACAGTATCCACCACAAGGAGGATGCCTACCTTCTGTTTTAAGTACCTCATCTTCAGCATTATGTGCCCCTTAAGTCTTTTAAAATCTAATTTTGAAAAATGGCCACTTTTCTCCATGAATGAGCGCCTTAAATAAGGAACAATGTGAGAAACTCAAAAATGAAATATATTTTGTAAGGTTTCCCTACGGAATATTTAAAAAAATAAGTATATTATATATGTGATATATATGATTTATGTACATACACTTCAAATTGCTTTCTGAAGTTTTAACTTCTACCAAAACAATATAATACAATTAGGAGAGCAAGAAAAAGCTCTCATAGCCCATGTGTTAAATGGTCATTGAATCGTACCATTAGAAGACTAAACTACGTAAATGGGTATGAGTGAACAACGAGAATAGCAACAAAAAAACTGATAATATAGGAAAAACTAACGGTGATTAGCTTAATTTTAAAATAACATACAATTCTTTGCCTGCTAAAAATTATAAAAGCAGTCTTAGGAAGCTGGGAATATTATATTCATCCAATGTCCGTTCATCCAATACCGTATTCATCCAAAGTCCCACTAAGCTTTTCAATTGAAATGTAAATGTTTATTATGATTTTTAACTAGGTGTTAAAAAGTAATCATCGTTACTGAACTATATAACTTAAATCAAGCAAATAGTTCACTTTCCTCTATTGGATACTCTCTTTGCACTCTCCCCCCTCCCAAAATGCACATAAGTTGAGAGCTGTAGACCTCCTGGTTAGTTTGCTGAAAAGATTAGAGCAACTTGTATGGAATAAGAATAAGAAGAATAAGAAGAATAAGTTAATGATTTTGGGATCAGGCCACACGACTTTGTGACGTAGAGGGAGTTTGTAAAATTTTCCTGCTTTTTACTAATTGGATCTTTTACATTTTTTTCGATACCAATTGTAGTTAAAATGGTTGTGGCTGGCGAGCCAGCTTGGACACTGTCACCCCCGAGGCCGGTGACACTGGCACAGGACTTGGCTTGCGTTGGTCTCCGCTCCCCACCCGCTGGGCTGTGTCTCAACGGGGTGGGCCTGTGGCACCTCCCTACACATCCCTTTGCTGCTTGTGTCTTGACCTTGACCCTTGCTCGCTTCCGGGGCCGGGGGGCCCTGCCACGAGTCTTACCACGAGTCATTTCGCACGTAGCGTGGAGCAGCCATCAGGACGCTGGCGCCCACGGGCCTGTGGCAGGTGCGGGTCCCCCGAGGAAGCTCGAGGCCCTGAGGGGTGCTCCCTCCCGACTGCCGAGCCAGGGACCAGGACCCTGTTCCAGGGATTTGGGGTTAGCTCCTGGGACTTGTTCTCGTCCTCGAAGGGCTCTAGGGATCCGTCTTCACCTCTCACCCCCCCACCGTGAGTGAACTAATGAAACCTAGAGATGATGAACAGAACTTAGTCCCTTTAGAGTTGCTCTTACGGAAACCTACTGCCCTATCCTTCCTGTTTTCATTTCACTTTTCCTCTATTTGAGTCTCTAATTGCAATCTTTGTGACATTGAAAATACTTGAGCCCTCAAATTCATAATCCACAACGACGTAGCCACTCCTGAGCGCTGGGCCCGCCACTCCCCCAGGAGGACCTCTTGACCCTCACGGTCACCCCACGAAGGAGCCCTTCCTGCCGTTTGCCCTTTCTACATTCAAAACTAGCAACAACCAGGAAAAAAGTTACCCGCCAGCCTGTGCACCTCCGATGTCACCGTCCGCTGCCTTCCCAGGATCTGACCAGCACGGGGACAGTGCTGGGGAAACAAGGAGAAGCAATCTCACGAGGGGGCCACGGGTCTCGCTGCTGAAAAGAGCTGCTGTGGTTCTTGGAAAAGCTCCTGCAAAAAGCTGTTCGGCCCCAGAGCCAGTAGAGTCAATGCAAAAGCGGTGACTGCTGCCTTCGTGGATACGGGCACCTGTGAGCACCACCCGACATGACAGCCTCGGTTTGTCCCCGACTCACCAGGTGTGGCCTCGTCAGCACGCAGTGACCTGGGGCAGGAGCTGGGCCCGTGCACAATGACGCCACTGCTGCCTGCTCTCTCCTGTGGGGGGACTCGACATGGGGACGTCAGGCCCCCCAGCATGTTAGCTGCTGGCCTGTTTCCACAGTAGGGTCGCGGTGGGGAGACAACCGTATGCAGGCCTGGGAATCCTAAGAAGGAGGAGAAAGATTTAAAAGTGACATTCGGGCACTTGGGTGGCTCAGCAGTTTGGCAACTGCCTTCGGCCCAGGGTGTGACCACGGGGTCCTGGGATCAAGTCCCACGTCGGGCTCCCTGCCTGGAGCCTGCATCTCCCTCTGCCTGTGTCTCTGCCTCTCTCTCTGGGTCTCTAATGAATAAATAAATAAAATCTTTAAAAATAAAAAGCGACATTCTTCCTTCGTATGTGTGGCAAATTTGCCTCTGAGCGAATCCTTGAGGTTATCCTTCGCGCCTAACGTAGGACAACACTCACAGTAGGAAAACCTTCAGGACGTGGGGAAAATAGAAGGCAGATGTGCCTCCCCTGTTCTGTTTATTACACTTTATGTATTGGAAACACTTTATTTTTACATTTTATAAAATGGGGTAGTGGAAATTTGATTTATACCTTTAATGATATGATTGTATAAAGATCATGTTTTAATGGAATACATAAACAAGCATTTGCTATAATCAATCTGTTTTTTGGGGGTGAGGGGCAAAGAAAATAACAAAAATCAGGGTCACATTCCTCGGAAGAAGATAAAAGGAACCTAAGGCAGCATACCTGTCTCATACATTGGGCTTTGAATATAATAGTAATTTTCTGATTTGTATGTAGGTGACAAAGAATAGGCGATCTTTTTTTTTTTTCCCCAGTGTCTTCATGATGTGACTCTGTGATAATAGGTGGTGTGTCACAAAGTGTCTCTGGCGGGGCAGGCAGACGAGTGGGGTGGCGGGGGTGGGGCCGGGGTGGGGGTGGGGTCTAAGTGCCCCTGGGGCTCTGACCCCACGGAGGCTGCCATGTTTGCCTGACTGTCCTCACTGCAGGGTCACGCGGGTGGGCCCAGCTGTCACCTGCTGAGAACAGGCCCCATGTGCAGGGCGAGGCCCGGAAAGCTTGGAAGCCTCCAGACCTGTGGTCAACACCACCAGTGGAAAGGTAACCATGCTTCTGCATCACTCCAGAAAGTGGGTAAAAGCAAAGCACTGTACGGAGAGCTTAGCGTGGAGGCGACAGGGGGGTGCAGGCGGCAGGTGCTACGGGTGTGGGGCAGGTGAGGGCTGTCAGGGTGTCATGCACTCGGGCCATCAGGGTGTGGTGCACTCGGGCTGTCAGGGTGTTGTGCACACGTGGGCCATCAGGGTGTCATGCACTTGGGCCGTTGGGGTGTCATGCACTCTGGCTGTCGGGGTGTCGTGCACTTGGGCCGTTGGAGTGTCGTGCACTTGGGCCGTCGAAGAGTCGTGCACACATGGGCCATCAGGGTGTCATGCACTCGGGCCGTTGGGGTGTCATGCACACATGGGCCGTCGAGGAGTTGTGCACACATGGGCCATTGGGGTGTCATGCACTTGGGATGTTGGGGTGTTGTGTGCACATGGGTCAGTGGGGTGTCGTGCACACATGGGCCGAGTGCACCACTCGGGCCATTGGGGTGTTGTACACTCAGGCCGTCGGGGAGTCGTGCACACGGGTTGTTAGTATATACACATTCACAATCGTTGTGTAGTCCTGGTAGATAAGGGCTTTTTTATCCTCAAAGAGGTTATTAGTTTAGCCTGAAATTCTTTTTCTATCTTTTACTTTCAAACTTTCTGTATCCTTAGCGTTTTGGTTTATTTCTCAAAAACAATATATAGCTCCATTCTTCTTATCAATCCCATTTACTTTAACTGGTACATCTGTGATCATGACTTCTCTCTAAAATCTTATTTTGTACTGTATAAACGCCTGCGTGTCTTTGTTCCTTTTTTACTGTTTTGAAGGTTAGAATCGATTTTTTTGTGTTTTCTTATGCTTTTTATTTTTTTATTTATTTTTTTTTTGCTTTTTATTTTTTTTACTGTTTTTACCATGTACATTTGATGTGATAATCTATATATTTAATATTAAACTTATTAAAGTTTAAAGTTAATTACTAGCTTAACATTCCCTGCAAAACTACAACATCTAGAGTCTTACGTCTGACAAACTTTGAAGCCACAGGCTCCTCCTATCTGATATTTTTGTTCTCTATTTTGGAAACTGTGTGGCAGGTGGCTCTTGGGCCTGGTGATGTTACTCCAACTACCTTATGTCACCTGCTGAACGGGGCTGAGCAGATTTAATTGATTTGACAAATCATCTAACCTTAAACTAGGCTGGAAGCAGGCTGGGTTCTCCAGGTGGGCCCAGCCTAACTTAACCTAACCCAATCCAACCCAATCCTGTGAGCCCTACAAAGCCGGGATCCTTCTCTGGCTGCGGGGGAAAGTCGGAGGGGGGAGGGCTATGGGGGGAGGCTGATGGGGGGCCCTGTGGAGGGCACGAGAAGGAAATGAGATGCCAGGTGCCCCCGGTCCAGGGCAGGCCTGCTCCAGCCTGGTGCTTCCAAGCAGGGCCCAGCCACGGCCTGGATTCCTGACCCCGCAGGTGACCCAACCACCTGCTCGAGTTCCGCTGTTGAGCTTGGGGTGAGTTTTTTCCGCCTCAATAGAAAATGAGCACAAAGTGCGGGAGGTGCCGTGTGTCTCCACCGTTTGCAGCTTTGAGGTTTGCAGGGAGGAGGCAGGATGGCGGGAGGGAGCCTCCGCGGCCCTGGCCCCACCGACCCACCGGCCTAGAGAATGTTCTACACCCGCTGACCCCTGGGAATCCCACCTGGGATGGAGAGAGAGCAGCTGGGACGCTCCGGAGAGGGAGTGATGCTCCTGACCAGCTGGGAAGGGAGGGAGGACGGGCGGGGGGGTGAGCCTCAGTGTCCCAGGGGTGGGGGCACCGCAGACCAGGTCAGGAGGGGTGCAGGCCGGGGGCCCCGGGAGCACTGGGCCGCTGCCGGGAGACCAGCTCTCCCTCTAAGGCCACGCGTGCACAGACTCTTTTTAAAACAAAGCTCGTATTTATGAAGTCGCCTCTACCCACAAAGTGGGGCTCGAACCCCCACCACAGCCAGTCGGGGCTCTAGGGCCGAGCAGCCAGGCGGCCACGCTTGGAAACGCTTGGAAACTGTTCTTCTCTTTTCCTCTGTCTCTTAACTAGTCTTTCGTATTGTGTTAAATCTCTCTGTGCTTCAGGTAAAGTAATTTCTTGAGCTCTATCTGTAGATCACCAAGTCCCTTTTTGCTGTGTTTAACTTGTTTTTGAGCAAATCTACTGAATTCAAAAAAAAAAAAAAAAATCAGTGGTTCTACTTTTCATTTCTGGAGCACAATCTAGTTCTTTATCAAGTTCGCCGAGTCGCTACTGTGTTTGCTTCTTGATCTCTCCTCTTCTTGATTTTCTTTCTTTCCCTAAACTTCTCCGAGTCGCCGCGTAACTTTCCTATCTCAAGTTTTCGAAGCGGATCTACTGGTCTTTGTTCTGCGTCTGCTGTTCTTTTCCCTATTTGATAGTTTTTAATCGTGAGCTCATATCTGGGTGAATTCAGCTTGCGGCAGGTCTGAGGGCCTGAATCTGGGGTGTTGCTCCCTAAGATGATGTGTACGTGCTGCTGTGTGAGCTGGAGCGACGCCAGCCGGGCCCGTAGTAGGCTTTTTTTTTTTTTAAATTTTTATTTATTTATGATAGTCAGACACAGAGAGAGAGAGAGGCAGAGACACAGGCAGAGGGAGAAGCAGGCTCCATGCACCGGGAGCCCGACGTGGGATTCGATCCCGGGTCTCCAGGATCATGCCCTGGGCCAAAGGCAGGCGCCAAACCGCTGCGCCACCCAGGGATCCCTTTTTTTTTTTTTTTTTTTTTTTAATTTATTCCGTAGTAGGCTTTTGAATGATCCTGGCTTAGGGCAGGAATTTCACGTAGACCCCCAAGGACTGGCGCACGGAGCCCAGGCAAACAGGGCCAGTCTCCCCTCTGCAGTCTTGATCGCTGGTTGTTTATATGTCACAGTTCCTTGTTTGCTTTTTGTAATTGCTTTTAGACTGTATTTTCCTTACTTTGTGTCGCGATAGTAAAGCATTCAAAAGTATGGCTATCTAAAATTTTAATATATTCAGGTTCTTATCATAATTAGTTATTTCAGAATACTCACGGTGACATATATTGGAAGAGACGAAGATGATGACTGGTCACCTAAAATTCTTTGATGCATTACTAAGTACTATATAAAGCACCCAAATATTTGCTTGAAATGCACGTATATAATATTTGATTGAAGCGTAACGTATATATACATTTATGCATACTGTGCATGCTTTCCCATATATGTACATAGATTTAAAACAAAGTTTGAATGCTCAAATTGATGAGTTTTACATATACATTTTACATAAATAATTTTATTTATTTATTTTAATTTTTTAAAGATTTTATTTATTTATTCATGAGACAGAGAGAGAGAGAGGGGCAGAGACACAGGCAGAGGGAGAAGCAGGCTCCATGCAGGGAGCCCGACGTGGGACTCGATCCCAGGACTCCAGGATCATGCCCTGGGCCGAAGGCAGGCGCTAAACTGCTGAGCCACCTGGGGACCCCCTACATACATGATTTTATGCTTCACATACTAAGTACCCTGTTACCACCAGGATGTAGAACATGTTCAGCATCAAGAAACTTCCCCGGGGCCCCTGGCAGTGAATGGCTCAGGGGTAACCACTCTTCCAATCTCTCACCAAAAACATCGGTTTTGCACGTCCTTGAAAGCTTTTGAATGCAATTCTAAAGCATACGGTATTTGGGGATGTCACCAGGATGGCCAAGTAGGAGGCTTCTGACCTCTCAGCCCCGCAGATGCCCTGAGGAGAGAGCACACGTCCGTGGGCTCCCGCTGACAGCTACCCACACACTATTGGACCGACTCCTGCGCTGGGCATCCAAGGGATACGCCAACAGGGGCAGGGGAGGCCGAGATGCACTCTGGCCGTGAACCTCGCCTGAGCACCCTGCGGGAACTCCCACCTCGCAGCCCCTCCCTGGGGCACCACGGGGAGCAGCCGACCTTGAAGGGCTGCCCCCGAGATGCCTGGCCCTGGAGCGCTGGAGTCCACAGGACGTTCAGGAGCCCTACGGGACATTCAGGAGCCCTATGGGGACCATCAGGAGCCCTGCGGGATGTTCAGGAGCCCTATGGGGACATTCAGGAGCCCTACGGGATGTTTAGGAGCCTACAGGGACGTTCAGGAGCCCGACGGGACCACAGCAAGTATGGTCATTTCATGGGCATGGGTTCTGGGGGCTGCTTCACTGAGCTCAGCCCAGATGTTGCTGCCACACCTGCCCACACCTGCGCCCTTCCTGGAAGGTATCTGACCGGAGACGTCACCGCCTGTGTCTGGAGGACAGGCCTCCCACTAGGCCCCGTCCAGGTGCTGACTGGGAACCCCCAGCACTCCGGAGAGTTGGTGGACACTTGTCCACCTGCCCCCTGTCACTCCCTGCAGCGGGACCATCAGACCCCCAGGGTCACACAAGGAGCCCTTCCCTAGCCGGGCACCCCAGCTTGTACAGCTGCCACCAGGGGTGGTCCCCTCATCACCGCCCGCTGGCAGCCCACCGGCCCACCTTCTGGGGTCCCACGGAACTTCAGGGAACAAGGAAGCAGGCGTTAGATGGGCACCTGAGTCCCCTTGGCTGTCCGCTGCTCACCTGGGCTCGACGCAGGCAACAGGCCCGCCTCCAGCTTCTCCCTGGAAGACAGTGGCCCGTGTCCTTTCTTGGCTGCTGCTTAAGGGTCCAGCTTCTCATCAGCCCCCTCGTGGGCGCTGACTGGGGCCTTCCAGGAGCCTCACAGAGCTGGGGACACTTCCCTGCGGCCCCTGGAGACTGAATCAACTCATCGGAAACCTTCCGACAACGCAGGCCAGGGCCAGGTGGCTTCACTGGTGAATTCTACAGACACTTAGAGGAGACCCAATACCAATTCTCAAACTCCTCGCAAGACTGAAGAGGATGACAAGGGAGGGGTTATTCAAACTCATTTTTCAGGGCAAGCATGACCCTAATACCAGAAGCCAAACAAAAGCACTACAGGAAAAGAAGATTCTAGGCTAATAACCTTGATGAACGTAGATGCCAACTTCCTCAATAAAATATTTGCAAACCAGACTCAACGATGCACAAGAAGGATTGCACTTTGTGATACAGTAGGATTCATTGGGATGCAAGGATAATTCAACATATATGGCACATAGAGAAAACGAAGAAGAAAAGTCAAACGATCATCTCAACAGATGCAGCAAATTCATTTGACAAAATTCAATATACTTTTGTGACCAAAAAAAAAAAAAAATCTAAACAAATGAGGTATGGAAGGAATGTGCTTCCATATAATAAAGGCCATATAGGAAGAGCCCATGGTGAAAAGCTAAAGGTTTTCCTCTAAGATCAGGAACAAGACAAGGATGATCCACTTTCACCACATTTATCCAGCATAGTACTTAAAGCCCTAACCAGAGCTATTAGGCAAAGTAAAGGAATAAAATACATCCAAATCAGAGATGAAGAACTATTTGCAAATAGTTTGAAAATTACTATATATATATATATATATATATATATATATATGATACACATATATACATACGATACATATATATACACATATATATCATATATATATAAATACACATATATATGATGGATAATATATATATAATCTGAAGACTCCACCAAAGAACTGTTAGAACTATAAATAAATTCAGTGAAGTTGCAGGATACAAAACATATACAAATCACTTGTATTTCTGTACACTAACAACAAGGTAGCAGCGAGGGAAATGAAGGAAACAATCCAACTTATTCCCATTCACAATTGCATCAAAATGAATAAAACACCGTGTGATAAATTTAACCGAGGAGGTGACCGATCTCTACCCTGAAAACTATTAATCATGAAAGAAATTGAAGAAGATGCAAATAAAAGGACAGATCATCTGTGTTTATGGATTGGAAGGATTAACACTGTTAAAATGTTATCCCACCTAAAGGAATCCACAGATCCGCTACAATCCCAGTAAAGATACCAATGAAATATTTCACCAAAATAGAATTAACAATATTAAAATCTGTATGGAACCACAGAAGACCCTGAATGGCCAAAGTCATCTTGAGAAAGAACAACAAAGTCGGAGACATTATATTTCCTGAATTAAACCTATATTAAAAAGCTGTGGTGATCCAAAAGTATGGAACCGGCATGAAAACAGACGCATGGATCAATGGAATAGAATAGAAACTCAGAAATAAGTTCACACGTACATTGTCAATTTCTGACAGAGGCGCCAGGAATATGTAGGGGGAAAAGGATGGGCTCTAAATGGCGACGGGAAACCTGAACAGTCACATGAAGGGAATAAAACTAGACCTCTATCGTTTTTTTTTGTTTTTTGTTTTTGTTTTTGTTTTTGTTTTTTTAGAGAGGAAGAGAAAGAGAAGCGGATGGAGCAGAGGGAGAGGGAGAGAGAGAGAGAGAATCGTAAGCAGTGCAGAGCCAGACCTGGAGCTCCGTCTCAGAGCCCTGAGGTCATGACCCGAGCCTACCTCACGGGTTCATCCAGGCGCTCCAGCCCCTATCCTCTACATGCACAAAAATCAACTCAAAATGGATTAAAGACTTGAATGAAAGACCTGAAATCACAGAGCTTCTAGAAAGAAAACATAAGTATAAGCCTTTTTACACTGGTTTTTAGCAATGGTATTTTTGGATTTGACATCAAAAGCAAAGGCAACCAAAGCAAAAATAAACCAGTGGGACTGCATCAACCTAAAAAGCTTCTTCCATGCAGCAAAGGAAACCATCAACAGGATGGAAAGGCATTCTGTGTGATAGAAGAAAACAGTCACAAGCCACATCCCTGATAAGGAGTTGATAGACAAAGTGCATAAGAAACTCATAGAACATAGCAGCAAAACCTCAGATAATCCAATTAAAAATGGGCAAAAGGGGCGCCTGGGTGGCTCAGTCAGGAAAACGACTGAGTCTTCATTTTAGCTCAGGTTGTGATCTGAGGGTCGTGAGATTGAGCCCCTTGTTGGTCTCCTTGCCGGGCGTGAAGCCTGCTTGAGAGTCTCTCTCTCTCTCTGTTTCTCTCTCCATCAAATGAATGAAGAATGAATGAATGAATGCAAAGGACCTGAATGGACATGATTCCAAAAAAGACATTTTCCAAAGAAGGCCTACAAATAGCCAACAGGTAGGCGTGAAGATGCTGAGCATCACTGGTCGTCAGGGAAATGCAAATGGAACTCGCAGTGAGATACCACTTCATAGCTCTCCCTGTTATCAAAGAGAGAACAGAGATAACACGTGAGCGTGAGCATGAGCGTGCAGAGAGAAGAAGCCTCGTACACGTGGGCAGGGCTGCCAGCTGCTGCAGGCCCCTCGGAAAACGTGGAGGAAGTTCCTGCAGACCCGCCCACAGAGCTGCCAGGTAGGCCAGCCATGCGACCTCTGGCCGCACCCCCGGGGGTAAACCAGAATCCAGGGATGTGCACGTGCTCCTAGGGGCGTCGCACCGCTCACAGCAGCCGCGGTGTGGAATGACGTGGGTCAGCCACAGGTGACTGGGTAAAGCCACGGGCATCTATATAGCGTGCGGTACATACACAGACACGGAGGGTACCCTGAACAGTAGCGGATCATCAGCTTTTCAAAAGAAGAAGACTCTGCAATTTACAACAGCGTGGAGGACCTCGAGGGAGTTAAACCAAGTGAGGTGACGCTCGCAGGAAAGGCGACTATGGCACAGCGTCGCTTATACGTGGAATTTAAAAAAAAAGTCAAACTGACGGAAACACGTAGAGTATAATGGTGGATTTTAGAGGCTAGGGTATGGGAGAAATAGGAAGAGTTTGGTAAAAGGGTGAAAACTTTTACGTATAAGCTAAAGTCCGAGGATCTAATGCATAACATGGCGACTACGATCAATACTGTGTTGTGCACTTGAAATTTGCTAAAAGTAGAACTTAAGTGTCCTCATGAAAAAGGTAAATATGTGGAACGCCCGGGTGGCTCAGCGGTTGAGTGTCTGCCTTCGGCCCAGGGCGTGACCCCGGGGTCCCGGGATCGGGTCCCGCGTCGGGCTCCCTGCATGGGGCCTGCTTCTCCCTCTGCCTGGGTCTCTGCCTCTCTCTCTGGGTTTCTCATGAATATATGAATAAAATCTTTTTCAAAAAGGTAAATATTAGAGGTGATGGAGGTGTTAACTCTATTGTGGGATCTGACACAATCTATGTCAGATCATCACACTGTATGCTTTGAATACATTACGATTTTATCTGTCAATTAAACCTCAAGCGGAAGAAAGCAAGTATATGTAACATTTGGGGTCTGGGAATATGGTGTGGCAGCACCATGTGCGTGGGATCCATCCGTGTAATGGCACAATTCAACAACTTCTTTATCACCGTATAATATTGTATTTTGTGGGTGGACATATTGGTTGTTTCCAGTTTTTAGCTGCTGTAAATAGCATCGCTAAAGCATTCTTACCCATGCCTTTTAGTTCAAATATATAATGTTGGGCACGTATTTAACAACACAATCACTTGGTAATAGGGTACACATTATATTCAACTTTACCAGAAACCGTTAAAGAGATCTTCAAAAATGGTTTTATTAATGCACGTTGCATGAGAAATTTACTTGGTCCTCATCCTTTCCTGATCGATTGATTGATTGACTGTCATTTGGATGGGAGTGTAGTAGAATGTACTTCTGGTTTTAATTTATATTCCCAATGATAATTTCATTTCCTTTTTTAAAATTAATTGCTCTATTTGAAAGAGTGAGAGTACAGAGGGAGAGGGAGAAGCAGAGTCCCCGCTGAGCAGGGATCCCAGTGAGGGGCTGGATCCCAAGACTCTGGGATCATGACCTGAGCCCAAGGCACATGCTTAACAGACCGAGCCACCCAGGTGCCCCAATTTCATTTTCTTACTGCACATTTAGATAAACTCTTTAGCGAAGTGACTTTTCAAATATTTTGTTCACCTTTCTTAAGTTGGGTTGCTTGGCTTTTTAATTTTCCTTTTTTAAAGTAGGCTCCATGCCCTACGGGGAGCCCAAAATGGGGCTTGAACTCATGACCCTGAGATCAAGCTCTGAGCTGAAATCAAGAGTTGGACGCTTAACCAACTGGGCCACCCAGGCACCTGCACGTTGTTTGACTTCTAAAGATTGATTTGTAGGGTTTTCTTATGTATCTTGGAAACAGTCTTTCATCAGATTCTGTTTGAAAGAGAAAAACTTGGTGAAGGAAACATGCTGCGAATCAGATGGAAAAGTGTTTCACTTAGTGTTTCACGTTACTTAGTGGAACGTGACAGTCCACGTCAGTGCAGACTCGTGTCCAAAGTGTGAGATGAGAGCAGGGATGCCTGGGGGGCTCAGTGGTGGAGCATCGACCTTCGACCCAGGGCGTGACCCTGGGGTCCCGGGATCGAGTCCCACGTTGGGCTCCCTGCATGGAGCCTGCTTCCCCCTCTGCCTGGGTCTCTGCCTCTCTCTGTCTTTCATGAAAGAATGAATGAATGAATGAACGAACAAACGAATAAATAAATAAATAAATATCTTTACAAATAGCTGTAATATGCTCAAATATTTCATTACAGCATGAGATTAATGATCTTGTAAGTAGGTTAATTGTAGATTCCATTGCGGACCTCCTTTGGAGGTACTTCAGTTTGATGCTTTGAGCCACAGGATAGATTTAGTTCAAAGCCCGCCCTAGTATTTGAAAGATTTTTGACTTTCTTAAATCCACAGGAGTTAGAAATCAAACTTTGCGTGCAAGTACAGATGCCTCGAAAACACAAGAGAGATTTTTACATCTTTATGTTACCTGGGAAATTGTTTTCTGGGGTTTTTGTATATTTTGCATGGGGCGAAGTACGTAATATTTCCTTGTGTGCTCTATCTAAATACGTAACAACGACTTTCATAATTTATTCCACTATTTTTTATGTTTTTTATTTGAATTCTAGTTAACATATAATATTAGCTTCAGTGGTGTATGTAGTGATTCAACTTCCGTACAACACTTGATGCTCGTCACAAGTGCCCTCCTTCATCCCCATCACCTCCCCTCTGGTGACCATCAGTTTGTTCTTAACTATAGAGAACTATTTAACTATAGAGTCTATTTCTTGGTTTACCTCTCTCTTTTCTTCCCCTTTGTTCGTTTTTTGTTTCTTAAATTCCCATTATGAGTGAAATCAAATGGTATTTGTCTTTCTCAGACGGACGTATTTCACTTAGCATAAAGCTCTCTCTAGCTCCTTCCATATCATTGTAAATGGCAAGATTTCGTCCTTTTTATGGGTGACTAATACTCCACTCCGGGTGTGCGTATGTGTGTGCACACTTCTAATGCCACAGACCGGTTTAAGGGGTTCATAGCCCTGAGATCCCCATCTGAGGAATATCCCTGGGCCCCTGGAGCCATTGAATTAAGAGGCCCTGGTCTAGGGAATAAGGAGGCTCCCCATTACAGGGCCTGGCACAGGACCTTGCTGGGAGTATCGCAAGAACCCATTTCTCTTGAATGTTTCACCAGAAGATATTTTTAGGAATAAGAGGAGGAGAAAGAACAGCACAGGGAACGGGAATTCAAGGGAACTGTATTCTGAGAGTGTTGACTGGACACCGAGGAGACTTTTCCAAGGCCCGGTTTCCATCATCAGTGCGGAGCTGTATAAATCTAACCACTGGAAATCTAAATCTGATGAACTCCTTGAAAGTCACAGCCTCCTGGGGCACCTGGGTGGTGCAGTTGGTTACGTGTCCGACTCTTGGTTTCAGCTCAGGTTGTGCTCTCAGGTCTTGAGATCGAGCCCCATGTCCGGCTCCTCACTCAGCGTTGAGTTGAGTCTGCTTGAGATTCTCTCTCGTCTCCCTCATGCTCTCTCTTGGTCTCAAAATAGCTAAATAAATCTTTAAAACAAAGTCAGAGTCTCCTATGCTTACAGCTTTATCAGGTTTCGGGACTTAAATCAGTGTAAATAGTTCATGTGTTTCAGGAATGCACAATTGAGACGTTGCCCTTATTATTTCAAAAAGGAAAACCATGAACCAAGTGCCTAGGCCAATAATTTTTTTTAATATATAGATAGATAGATAGATAGATAGATAGATAGGTTGATAATAGATATAGGCATTTATCTCTAAAAATTTTCTACCGGCATGTAACAAAGAGCCATGGACATTTCTTTATTTTATTTTATTTTATTTTATTTTATTTATTTATTTATTTATTTATTTATTTATTTATTTATTTATTTATTTTTGCCATGGACATTTCTAGGAAGAAGCTCATGGAATTGCTGAAACTCCAGCAGTTGCTCCAAAAATTGCTCTAACATTGCTGAAACTGTTAAAAATTCAAGATTATGTAATCTAGGGATACATTAGAACTTTTAAACCGTTCACGATGGACGATAAACTATATTTCAGAAACTTTCCAAGGTACGATAGAAATTTATTCTTACTCTTTATATTTGAAATGCTTTCAGTAATGAAAAATACCAAAATTCAAATCAAGCATATCCTTCTTTTATCATATATATATATTTTAATTTTTTCTTGAAGCTTTTTCATTTTTTTTTATTTTTAATTTTTTTTTTTCTTGAAGCTTTTTAAATCTGAATTTGTTATTGATGCATAAAGTACATATAACGCTCTCTCGGTCTCTCTCACGTACGTGTATATGTAGGTATATGAAAATTTTGGGACTATGATACTTGGACAATTAGAAATTTCTGCTGATGAGAAATATGAATTAGAGATGTGGGAATTAACGTTTAGTTACAAATAGCTGGATTTTCAGTTCATGATATCAATAGCGGTGATTTTTCCGGCCGCCCTGACTCCCTACTGCCGAGTCACTTTTCTGTTTATAATGGTTGGTGGAGGTAGACGCGGACGACACGACAGCAACCCGCCCATCTGCAAAGCGTATTACATCGTACGTGCGGGTGTGATTCAGTCTAGGATCATGAAGTGTGAGAGTGTGGCCAAAATTCTAATGCATTTATCATACTTAACGCATTTTGAGGTGTTACTTATGATGGACTCTTTCACTGGCAAGGATCCTAAATGTTGGCAAATCACCTTCAAACCGGAGGCAACGCATTTTAAAAGGTTTCATTCTGAGGTCATAGTTCATCTTACCAACGTTCTGGTTTTGTGCAGAGTGGCGTCCTTCCGAGTCCTAGTTTCCTTATTAGTAAAATCAAGATAATCACCTCAGCACCATCGTGAGTACAGGGTATAGTATTTTAACCTAGTGTAAAACTCAACGTGCATTCAACGTCTCTCTTAGCGAGGGAGGTGCCTGCTCCCACCCTGACTGTGCCAGGAGGCCAGCGCCACACAGAATGTTTCCTGGAGAACCAACCCCGGACTCGGTGGCCTTAAACTGCAGTGGGCTTTATCGCAGGCCTGAGGGGGGTCTGGGGCTCGGATGGTCCAGTTTGGGCTCAGGGTGCGGGTCCCGCTCTGCTCCACCGTTTGTGTCCTCGTGGGACAGGTGGGCGGGATGGCGCAGCGAGTCAGGGGAGGGCGGCCGCCTCGGGGGTGAGCACCGCAGCCCAAACTGCGACAGAGAACTAGGAATCTAATGCAATTCGCCAGTCACTGGTTTCAAGTCCTAATCTAGCTGAATAAGGACAAAACCCGCTCTCTTTAATAACATGAGGACGTTTGGCAGGAAAGGATAACGTCTCCAGCTGAGGTTTGGTGCAAAGCAAACCGCTGAGTCCCTGTGAGGCCGAGGCGGGTCCCCGCGCAGCACCGCGCAGCAGGGCCTCGGTGGACAGCTGGGGCCGGGCCGGGGCCGGGGCACCCAGGGCAGCCTGAGCAGGCCTCACCCCTGCGCTCCACCTGCGGCGGCCAGCAGGCCTGCCTGACTCCCTGAGAGCAGGGTGCGGGAGTCGGGCCGCAAGACAGAGGAGTCGGCTTCTACCTCGACAATGGAACTCGGGGACCCGGGGCAAACGGCCGCTGCCTGATGCATCTCACAGAGGGTTGTTTCCACGGCAGAAAGGAGCCTGCTCACGAGCATCTGCCCACCTGCACCTCCTGGCTGACGAGGGTGCAGGAGCCCCTGCTCACGAGCATCTCCCCACCTGCACCTCCTGGCTGACGAGGGTGCAGGAGCCCCTGCTCACGAGCATCTCCCCACCTGCACCTCCTGGCTGACGAGGGTGCAGGAGCCCCTGCTCACGAGCATCTCCCCACCTGCACCTCCTGGCTGACGAGGGCGCTGGAGCATTCTGCGGCCCCTGCTCGAGCACCTGAGGCTGCCCACCGGCCTTTAAAGGCTCTGGCCCCGCAGCCCACGTTGCCGGGTGTCCTGCGCCGGGTCGTCGGGCCTGGATATTATCAATCATCGAGGCGGAGAGAATGTGCAAAATGCGGTAAGACCTACGTCAGACCCCATGGTCAGCATCCGCCGCCTGGCCCTGGCTATTGGCGGGAGATGGGTGGTGCTCGGCAGCCCTGGTCGGGAAGGGGCAGGACCGTCCCCTACAGGGATGGCGGGGGGACGTCGTGCAGCTTGGAGTCCCAAGGCCGGGTCTGTCTGGCTCTACCGGTGAACGTGTGACTGTTCCGAGGTCACGGCCGTGACTTTCGGATCCCACAGCCGCGGTTTCACAGTAGGCGTCGTCCCCTCCTCTAAGTCGCTCAGGACATCGAGTGAGGTCGCATTGGAGCGAGGCCAGCACGAGTGTAAGCGGCTGCGGCTCCGAGTCAACAGGCTGGTGGCGGGCCCGACCCGGTGGGGCCGTGTCAGGAGGACAGGGCGGGGACAGGGCTGGGCCACACGTGCCGGCGGGTCGCCGTAGACATCGTGAACCTCCACTAGAAGAAACAGCAGTTTTGTTCCTCCTCGGAGGACATTGCTGACGTCAAAGTGTGGCCCCGTGGGGATGCCGGGGGGCTCAGCAGGTTGGCACCCGCCTTGGGCCCGGCCTGTGACCCCGGGTCCCGGGATCGAGTCCCGCGTCGGCTCCCTGCGTGGAGCCTGCTTCCCCCTCTGCCTGGGTCTCTGCCCCTCTCTGTGTGCCTCTCGCTCTCCTCGGCCCGTTCCTGAGGCTGGAGCAAGGTGCCCGCAGGGGAGCCTTCCTGCCCGCAGCCCCTTCCTCCAGATGCCGCTTGTGACCTTGTGCTCAGTGCACGGAGCCCGCACCCCTCCCAAGGCCGTCAGGGGGACACACCGCCAGGAGGGACGGGGCTCGTTTCAGCCCTTGGCGGGTCTGCAAGCGGTGGCCGGGCTCCGAGGGAGGTCAGCTCAGGGTCGGGTCCCCGCTGCGGCCATGTGGCCTTGGTGATGCTGCAGCCCGGAGGGAGGAGGGAGGGCGGAGGGAGGAGGGAGAGAGAAGGGGGGAGAGAGGAGGAAGAGGGAGGCACCTGGGTTGGGTCCCCATGCCCCGTGCCCCGTGCCCTGTGCCAGTGCCCCGTGCCCCATGTCCCCCGCACCTAGGCCTCCCATGAGCATCACCGCGCACCTGGGCCTCCCGTGAGCATCACCGCACACCTGGGCCTCCCGTGAGCATCGCCGCACACCTGGGGCTCCCTTGCATCCCTGCACCTGGACCTCCCGTGAGCATCGCCGCACACCTGGGGCTTCCCTGCATCCCTGCACCTGGGCCTCCCATGAGCATCACCGCGCACCTGGGGCTCCCCTGCATCCCTGCACCTGGGCCTCCTGTGAGCATCGCCGCGCACCTGGGGATTCCCTGCATCCCTGCACCTGGACCTCCCGTGAGCATCACCGCGCACCTGGGGCTTCCCTGCATCCCTGCACCTGGGCCTCCCGTGAGCATCGCTGCACACCTGGGGCTCCCCTGCATCTCTGCACCTGGACCTCCCGTGAGCATCACCGTACACCTGGGGCTTCCCTGCATCCCTGAACCTGGACCTCCCGTGAGCATCACCTCGCACCTGGGGCTTCCCTGCATCCCTGAACCTGGGCCTCCCGTGAGCATCACTGCGCACCTGGGGCTCCCCTGCATCCCTGCACCTGGGCCTCCCATGAGTATCGCCGCGCACCTGGGGCTCCCCTGCGTCCCTGCACCTGGGCCCCTGGTCCGTGTCACCACACGCTGCACGTGGCTGAGGGCGGCGATGGGTGTGGTGCAGCTGCGGTGCAAGTGCGAGCCCGTCTCTGGAACAGTGCTGCCCCCCCGGACCCCCCCGTCCTCCCAGGGGTGCACTGTCCAGGTGGGAGCTGTCTGGGTGCAGGAGCGTCCTACGGGCTGCAAGGTATCCAGCAGGTACCCTGCGGGGGAGGTGGTCGGGGGAAGCCAGGGGATCCCTGGGGTCAAGGGAGGCCCTGGGGGATTGGGGGCCTTGGGGGTGGGGGGCCTGGGAGCCTGGGGGGTGGGGGGCCTTGGGAGGGTGGGGTTCCCTTGGGAGGCCTGGGTGCCTGTGGGGCCCTCGGGGAGACCGTGCTGCGGCCCCCTTGCCCCTTGACCCCGGCGACCCCGAGCACACCCAACAACTGAACCTTGGTTTTGAAAGATGAATTCTGTTCTGCTGATTGCTCTTCTGCAGTAGCGTAAGGGTTCCCTTTGGTCCCGGCTCATTTTCGGGTTCAGGTGAGGCTTCACCCAGGTCCAGCTGCATAGGTAATTAGACTGAATGTCTCACGGACCCCGGACAGCGCAGCTGGGTGTTCCGGCCTTTGCAATGATTCCAGTTTCCATGTCACTGAAATAGAGGACCTTACACCATCAGTATCTCCTGATGTTTTGCTCAAACTAACGTGTCTTTCAACATTTATACACCTGAACTAATTTTGAGCCTATGGCCTGTGTTAATGATCGTGATTGCGTTTTTTATAGAAGTTCCATTTCCTCACCACAGACAGAATCCTGAAGCTCAATTCCCCCACTAATCCTCTATGTTCTGTGAACTTACCTTATAGACTTAAAACTGGAAGACACGATGGCTCGCTGGTAGAAATAATGACTGAGCCCTAAGTTCCACTCCCAATTTAAATCAACCCTAGTCCCTAAGGTTCGTCAAGGCGTCAGAGGGTGCAAGACCAGGACGGAAGCTCACAGTAGTGGGAGAAAAGAGCCAGATATTTAGGTCTTAATTATATTGTCATTATTAGATTCCTACTGATTAGATTGCTACCGATAGCAATGAGATCATTCATAAAAGTATTTCTTCCTTTTAAAATGTATCTTCGAGTTTAACTGGAAGATAACGGGAAACAGTGAGGTGATGGGGAAAATCATAGGCCTTGGCTTCCCACAGGTCCGGGTTAGACTCTAACTTCTGTTCAGCATCATTCACCATACGTGGTCTTGTATTGGTTAAATTCCATGAACTTCGGAGTTCTTGTGTACGTAACAACATGCTCGTGAGTTTGATTTCTAACTTACATTATTATCTTGCGCAAAATGTGAGGCGCGTAGCTAGGAAGCACCTAGGGTTGTGCGTTGCACAAAATATTATTCCCACGTATTAGCTTTTTACTTTCTGAGCGATAGCCTGAAACAAACTCCGGAAGCTCACTTTGCTTCCAGGAGAGACTAGTCCTGTCATTTAGGGTCAGTTGCCCATCTGGGAAGCAGACGGGAGGCTGAGCTATCAGCACCGGGTGCTCCATCTCTGTACCCTCACCTTAGCCAATTCACAATACACCAAGGCACGCGGGGCCGCAGAGCGTACTTGGAGTTCCTGAGATCCTTCTGGATCGGGTACAGATCGACCTCGGTCCTAAACACGGCTGTCGGTTAGAAATTATAGAACACGTGGAGAACGGTTATACGCTGCGCCGTACAGGTGTTTAGCCACAGAACAAAGAACATCTGGGAAATACGTTATTCGTATTTGGAAAGAAATTTCCTTACAGATTTCTACCTTTCTAAAGCTAAAGAGAAAACATTGATGTCCCGCCTCCTTCCGCTGTCTGTTACTCAGGAAAGGTGCTGCAGCTACATTAATCGGAAGGTAAAATAAGGCGAAAGATTTACACGATCTGGAGAGAAACCAGAGTATGAGTATTCAGTCATCAAAAGGGATGACTGAAATGAGAACAGAGAATAAAAAACCATAAAGATCATGTGAACTGTATGTGGTGTATGTGGATTTTGCAACTGAAATCAATCCATTTCTGTGGCTAACAGGGTGTACGAGTGTCTGGGAAGCCTTCTTGAATGAATGGATACGCTCTCAAATACCGCTCCACGTGGTAAAGAAGAGAAATGAAACAAATGCTCATTTGATAATATAACCCCCGATTTTTTTTTTAAAGATTTTATTTATTTATCCATGAGAGACACACAGAGAGAGAGAGAGGCAGAGACGCAGGCAGAGGGAGAAGCAGGCTCCATGCAGGGAGCCCGATGCGGGACTCGATCCTGGGTCTCCAGGATCAATAACCCCCGATTAAGGGATTTATGGCCTCTTCCAAGTAAAGAAGGCGCAGGGGATGGCCGTGTTTCTCTTCCTAACTTCTAATCGTAGAGCTGCGCTGATGGCGCCGCGTAGACAGGTGTTCAGTGTGTAAGAAAACAATCTCCCCCTGATTCAATTAGATCTCCAGCTTATAAAGGTACGTGTTTCTTATACATTCAGTGTGAACGTGAGGGTGGAATCTAAATGCGTATCATCCCCAAGGACCTCATGGGTGCTGTCCCAGTGTGAGTTCACACCGGGTGAGCTCAGTAGCCTCTCCATGACAATGGCGCCATTGTCTTGAATGCTAGTGAACGTTGGACACAAGGTGTGTTTGAGTCCTCAGTTTCCATTACAGGGCTTTTCTGTTTGCTGTTTGTTGTCTTTTCTTTTTTTTAAGATTTTATTTATTTATTCATGAGAGACATAGAGAGAGAGGCAGAGACCCAGGCAGAGGGAGAAGCAGGCTCCATGCAGGGAGCCCGACGTGGGACTCGATCCGGGGACCCCAGGATCACACCCTGGGCCGAAGGCAGAGCCTCAACCACTGAGCCACCCGGGCGTCCTTGCTGTTTTTTGTCTTCAACAGACCTCCTCCTGGTCAATCCCGTCCCATGTCACCAGTCTCAAGCAAAGGCCTGCAATGAGAATTAACTTAATGATCACAATCCACAAGGACATTAGACCAGACTCACGAAGACTGTAATTGACATAGTTGAGACTCACAGTCACCTCCCTGCCCTCCCTTCAGCCTCAAAGTTTCTTTTTCCCTAGCCCTGTTACCCTCTGTCTGACATAGCCTCGGACACGCGAGTAAGAATTTGTGTAATGGAGGAGCTTGGAGTGGGTGCATTTGGACATCTCTCTCTCTCTCACCTTGACTCTGGCCCTTCGAGAGAGTCCTGTGCACACGCCTTGCAGGTGATGGCACCATGAGTCTGATGTGGAGTGCATGAAAGGATTGAAACAGATAACGTTGGGGACAGCTGGGACAGCTGCCATTGGTCATCTAGCTTACGGGAGATTTTATGTCAAAGATCATCGCAACAAATCTATGGTAACCCTTCAGTCCGGAAAGACAACCCCAAGTAGTGCATGCTTTCGATATGGAAGATTTGGGGGACAAAGCTGTGCACTGCCGTTGTTGGACGTCCAAAAAGTTCCCGTTCTGTGATGGATCTCACCCAAAACACAGCAAAGAGACGGGAAACAACATGGGACTGCTGACCATTAAGAAAAAGGAAACTTCAATGGATGCTTTTGTGCCCGCAGACCAACTTGTCAGGATGTTACCTGGTTGTTTTAAGTAGAATGACAACCACTTCCCACCTCCTCTGGGTTCTAGATGTGGGACATTGCAGACTATTGCAGACGGCAGCTTTCGTGTTCATGGCATTTGCCTTGCTTGTTGAGCCGTCGTGGTGCACATTTGTTTAAACAAAGAAAGGAAAAATAAAAAAAACAACCACATGGCTTGTGGGTTATTTTGGTCTTGTAAGGATCATTTCTTTACATTTAAAGTAATTATATTTGACTATAGTTGTATGTTGAAGTTAGCATATTATTTTCAAAAAAAGGAATTTATTTAATGATATTCTCACTACTAGAAGTATTTGCATATTAGGCCTATGGAATGAAATGATATCTTTTCTGAGGTTTGTCTACTAGGATTAATCATGATATATTCCCAGCTAAGCTTTCAAACATTGAGGTAAGAGATTAATAAATAGTAAGATCTAATAGAAGAAATTGCACTAAAAGGCTCAGTTGAGTGATGCTGTAGGTCCCTAGTGTTGTTCTAAAGATAAATTGGCTATTCCTACTACTAGTAGGTGTTGGGAGGTATCCATGAAATGGTTCACACTTAGAATTTATGTAACTGCAAAAGAAGTTGGACTGAGACATAGAAAAATGCGCAATTTAGTTTAAAAACTATATCTTAAGTGACTCCCCCTCCTTTGTCCTTCCAAAGTAATGGGTGGTTTTATGACAATTGTTTGTTTTGAATTATATTTAGTTATGCATGCAACTTTTGGAGCGCAAAATAAAACTAATTTGAACCAAGACAATTTCTGCACCTACAACAGTGTTTTGCACATGGAAGAAGCTTATTGTTTATTGGCTGCACGTGATCAGCACAATAATAATGTCTAAAACACTGAGAAATGGCCTTTCCTCTATTTGCATTAAACATGCGATGTTTGAGGGCCTGTATAGTCTAAACCCATGGCTTTGTGACTTGAAGTCTATAGATCTGGAAGGAGAAAGTTGCTCTAAAATAAAGTTTTATAAAGTCAAAGGCCACTGGATTAAAGAAATCTGGATTCAGGTGAGTCTATTGGGCTTTTTCTTTCATTTTATTGTTATGAGTGTGGTTTTGAAGGAGCAGTGTGTCATTTACCTGTTGTTTTTGTTGTATGTTTGTTTTTTGGAAATAAATTAGCTATACAAATGGGCTGCTTCTATTTAAGAAGCCTATTTAAGTTGTTTGATTATCTGCTCTCTTTTTATGTACTTTGGTTTGAACTAACCAAATCTGTAGTGCTGATGTAGTTGCTTAGTTCTCTCTAAGAATGGGATATAGCAGAGTCTGAAAATCCTCTTATTTAAAATCCATTTCTTTTCTTTGTGTGGAAGGAAGCTTTTACCTCAAGTGGATGGAGAGGATTATTCTCAAGTGTGATAAGGACATTTCAGAACAAACTCAATTCTAAATTTTATTGTCAAATTATCTCTTGTTCTTTCAAACTCCAAATTATTTCATTTTCTTTCATTTGAGCAAAGAATATGGCCTTTAAATGATAGTCATCCAAGGGCAATTTTTTTCCCCCAGTAGTGTAAGTGTGATTTAAAGACAACTCATTTTGTCATGCTGTGTATTTGTTTTGAAGACAACATGATTGAAAGCATTCTCTTACTACTGGTTGCCTTAGAATTTTCTTTAAATTAAAATCCTCTTTTGCTGTGGGCAAGCACGTTAGGCTATTATGTATTAAAGCTCATTTTTCTATATAGAAACTAAAGACAAATGGGATGAGATGTACAGCATGACTATAGGTAATAATTTTGTATAGCATATTTGAAAGTTTCCAAGAGAATAAAACTTAAAACTTCTTATGAGAAAAGAATTATAACTTTATGTGGTGATGGATGCTAAGTAGACTACTGTGGTGATCATTTTATAATATATACATACATTGAATTGTTATGTTGTAAATCTGGAACTTATATAATGTTACATGTCAAAAAAAAAAAGGCAAATGGAATGAGAGACAGCATGGGAAAGGGGGCTTGATCCCGAGAGCTGAACCTGAAGTAGATTATGAGGGAAAAACAGGCTGAGTTAAGAATTTACAAGTATTCAATTTGTCTCTGGGCCCTGAAGTATTTTATATTTAATTTATTTTCTTCCTTAAGTATGTTGCCTTTGTCTTTCCTCCTCTTCTGCCTCCTAACAATGTTCATCTGTCACATAGAAAAAGTCCTTCTCTTTGTGTACCGACTAAGGTTATAATGTCATTGACCTGCAATTCAATGAAGACTATGGAGTTCTAGATGTGACAACTTACTATACTATTAATAATATATTGTTATACAATATATATATCCCAGTGTCACTGAATTATGATTTAATCTCTTGACTCATTAGAAATTAAAACAAAAAATTAAAAGAGTGTTATTAGAAACACATTGATGTCTTAGCATTGGTTAAATGTGGACTGTAATTTAACACATAGACTTAACTCTAGTCCTAGACTTAGCTCTTACCTTGGATCAGAATCCCAAATTTTTGGCTAGATTTATCTGTTCCTGAAAAACACCAACTGGTTAAGGCAGTTCAGATATCCCACTGATCTGACGTTACCAACACACCCAGAATAGTTCACCTAAGACATGGTTTTAGCTCTCTTTCTGTTTGGATACTTGCTTTATGTTCTTTGCTATTGTCATTCCCTTTGGGGCTTTCCAGTTCCTGGTTCTCCATGTAAGGAACTTGGAAGTACCCACTCCCTCCTAACAGAAAATAAAAAAGTGAGCAGATTAAAAAATCAGCAAGTCTCTTTAGATGTATAAAAATAGAGAAGACACGGGTTTGGAGAGGATGAAAAGTGAATACTGGGTCAATGCTCCGCAGAACAGAGACTCACCAGAAATGCAGCCACATGAACCAGTGCCAGGTGGGAAAACATGAATGGTAATTGAATTACTGGAGGCTCAGTGTGGACAACTCTGAGTGTCAAAAACTCCAGGAGACCTCGGTCACAGAGGCACTCCAAATATTGTGAGATTTACCTCCAGGAGTTCAACCAGGTTCCTACAGTAAAATATCAGAGAAAAATCTCCAGCTTCCGATGGAGGGGTAAAGAACCATTAAAAATATGTCTGAGCACTCTGATCTGATCGACATGGCCTGGCTTCAGGGGAAACTAGTTTACCAGAGCCTAACTTGATGAGGTATTAGCAAAGGCCAACTGACCTGGAGAAGGCAAATATTCAAGTCCAGCCTAGTCTGTCACATCTAATGTGGGAATTAAAAAAACAAAAAAAAAAAACAAAACTGAGAAATAGTTGTGAAGTTCATAGTCCAGAGGTATGGGCTCACCAAAATACAGACCTACACAAAGGACTATAGAACACTTTCCCTCTTCCTACACCTCATTATGATGTTACTAAATTCCTATTTACATCATTTCCTTTTACACAGTACATCGTGTCCAGATACCAGAAAAAAATTACGAGTCATACCAAAAGACAAAAAACAATTTGAAGAGATAGAACAAGTATCTGAACCAGACAGCTCAGGGATATTGGAATAACCAGACTGGGAATTTAAAACAACTGATAAACAAGAAAAGATATAAAAAATAATAAAAAAAATAAAACAACTGATATACTAAAAGCACTGATGAATGAATTAGTATGCATGAGCAGATGAGCAATGTGAGCAGAGAGATAGAATTCCTGATAAAACACTAAAAAGAAAAAAAAAATACAAAGTACACTGTAACTGAAATAATGAATGCCTTTGATGGACTAATTATTAGTAGATGGGACATGGCTGAAAAAAATCCCTGAGCTAGAAGATCTATCAAAAGACTTTGAAAACTAAAAACGAAAGATAAAGAAGATTGAAAAAGAATCAGATATGATATCCAAGATCTGTGGGGCAACCAGAACAGGTGTAGAACATGCAAAATGGGAATACCAGAAGGAGAAGCAAGAGAGGAAGGACGAGAAGAAATATTTGAAACAGAAATGACTGAGAAGCTTCCCCAGTTAGTGTCAGATACCAAACCACAGATCCCAGAAGCTTAGAGGACACCAACCAGAATATATCCTCAAAAAACTACATGTCCATAGGCATATAGTTTCAAGCTACAGAAAATCAAAAATAAAGGGTGGGAAGGTGAAGCCTGAAAAGAGCCAGCGGGGAAGGGGGAGATACCTTACTTATAGGAGAAAAAAAATAAGAATCACATCTGACTTCTCAGAAACCATACAAACAAGAAGAGAGTCGGGTGAAACACTACAAGTGTTGAGAGAAACAAAACATAACCTACCCAGAATTTTATATCCTGTGAAATAATCCTTCAAATGTGAAGGAGGACTACTTTCTAAGGGAAGGAAAAAGAAGGGCAAGTGTGTTGCCAGCAGAGCTGCCTTGTGAAAGTTGTTAAAAGAAATCCTTCAGAAAACTGAAATAATATAATAATATATATGAGAAACTCAATCATGAGGCTCCAATCTTCATAAGAAGGGGAGAACATTCAAGAAAGACTAAGTGTTGATAAAAACTTTTGTTTCTTAATTGATCTAACATATGCGGTTGGCTCAAAATAATATCAACAGTGTATTTGGTTATTTGTGCTTATGTGTGGTATGTGTGTGTGGATTTATAGATCTTTACATATAGTGAAATGAATGGCAGCAATGATACAAGGGAGGAGATGAAGACATTAGGATTATTTTGTTATTATAAATTATACCACCTGTGAAGTGTTATTTGAAAGTGTACTTGGGGCCACCTGGGTGGCTCAGTTAGTTAAGCACCTGCTTGGGATTGAGCCCTACATCAGACTTCCTGAGTGCTTAATGCGGAGTCTGCTTCTCCCTCTGCCCTGCCCCTCCCCTTGGCTCATGCACGTTTTCCCTCTCTCGAAAAAAATAAAAAATAATAAATAAATAAATAAATAAATAAATAAATAAATAAATAAATAAATAAAATCAATCTAAAGAAAAAGAAAGTGAATTTGGATTAGCTGTAAATGTATATTACAAACTTAAAAAAGTATTTAAAAAGTGTAATCCACATGTTAAGAAAGGAGAGAAAATGACATCACATATAATTCTTAATTAAAACTACAAAAGTCAGAAAAAAAGTGGAAGAAAAAATGGGGAAAAGGACAAAGGCAACAAATATAAAAGAGTAACACATATCGTAGCTTTAATGCAACTATATCAATGATCACTTTGAATGCTAATGATCTAAAAGTACCAACTGGAAAAAAAAAAAAAAAAAACAGATTGTCAGAGTGGATCAGAAAACACAACCCAACTATACGTTGTCTACCAGAAACCCCTTTTAATATAAAGACGAAGACTAAAAGTAAATGGATGGGTAAATATATACAATGCTAACATCTTGTATTACTAAAAAAATGCCAAACTAAAAGAGAAAGGAATGTCGTGATTCTGATTTGAAGAAATTTCCAATTTAGATTGGGAGAGAAAACAAAAGTTGATAGAATGTTATTCCGAAATCTAAGATTGTGGGGTAGTGAGACTCATCTAGTATAAACAAATACTTAGGGAATGTAAATGAGAAGAATTACAACCATCAGGTTAAGTTTGAGAGGATCAGTCTCTGCAGGACGCGCACAATGTAAAACATACAGGGTTCGATTTGGAAGAAAAAGTGGGAGAGAACATTCCGTATCAGAGGATTTTCATCTTGGAGAGTTACGCTGACTCCTGTGAGGAAGGAAACAAATATGTCCTGAGGAATGATGAGCCACTGCTAGTTTTTGAGCAGCTATGTGATATTTTCAACATGTTTTCCAGGAAAACAATTTATTGGGGTCTAGAAGAGAGTCTGTGGAACATCTTAGGAAGGAGGGGAGTGCATGTGGGGAGAGATGACCTGAAACCTACTGACATTCTCATGGGTTTTAGTTGTAGTTTCCATTGAAATTTTCCTTTTTTTATTTTATTTTATTTTTTTTCTATTGAAATTTTCAATGAATATCATCCCGTAGAAATGACACAAGAAGTTGATCGTTTCATGTTTTGAAATGCACGTAGTCGCAGGGGAGGTAGTCCGAGGAGTGTGGTCTCACGGGCCATTCGCCGGCCAACGAAACATGGTAGTTCTGGCAGCTGCCCACCAGGACTGGTTTTCCATGGACCGGTCGTGGCGTGACGATGCGTAAAAGATCTCAGCTTCACCTCACGAGACGACGCTGCTGTGTGTATGTGTGTGACTGCAAAGCTCTTGGTTACGTAGGTTTACAGGCATCATCTCTAGAGCAGAAGGACTCAGCTGCCCAAATGGATTCTCAACCAGATAGATGTTGTCCATGGGAGGGTGGATGTTTGTGACTACTGAGGTTTGTAAAACAACATGAAAGGCTCAAGACAAATAAGTTGAAGTAAAAGAACCAAATCTGTTGGCAGGAAAAAAAAAAAAAAAAAAGATCAATATTTATAAAGCGATCCAGAGCCTGGAAATAGGATTCGTCTCTAAAATTAGAATCCCTAAATGAAAAGTCAGAGGTTAGTTGACAACAACCCATTTTTTTTTTTTTTGGTATCTGAAACCTTTATAATGGTTTTATAAAATTTCTGTTTGAACAGCACCAGTCACTCATATCTCTTCTTAATAAATAATCTTCTCTCTGAATGATACGAGTTTTCTAGAGAGACATGTTATGTCAGGAAGGAGAAGGCACATTTTTAGCTTGTTTTACACAGAGATTCAAATAGATGCAAATGTGACCAGGGGCATGAACACAGCTGATTTACAGTTTCCACTAAACTGAAACCAAAGTATTCAGATTTGTGCCGCATCCTAAAATAATGAAAAGACGGATCTGAATGATTCTACGATTAAAAACAAAAATATTATAACTTTGTATCCATTACATCTTCCGTGTGTGTGTGTGTGTGTGTGTGTGTGTGTGTTTAAATTTTATTTACTTATTCTTGAGGGACACAGAGAGAGAGACAGAGACACAGGCAGAGGGAGAAACACACGCCCTGCGGGGAGCCCATGGGGGACTCGATCCCTGAACCCCAGGATCACGCCCTGGGCTGAAGGCAAAGCTTAACCACTGAGCCACCCGGGCGTCCCTTCCATGTGGTTTCGAATGGGCCACATCAGTAATGTGTCGATACATTGTCGTTACTCTGCCATTGACAGTAATATGAGGGTTTTGTAAATGCCATGCTTGCTTCTATTCCAGCAGTCCTTCTTTGTATTAGTGCGTACGCCACTGATGAGGTCATTGGTTTGGGGGGATATACTTTTTAAAAAATTTGTTTTATTTTATTTATTGGAGTTCGATTTGCCAACATACAGTATAACACCCAGTGCTCATCCCGCCAAGTGCCCCCCTCAGTGCCCGTCACCCAGTCACCCCATCCCCCCCGCCCTCCTCCTCTTCCACCCCCCCTAGGTAGTTTCCCAGAGTTAGGAGTCTCTCATGGTCTGTCTCCCTTTCTATTTTTTCCCCACTCATTTTCTCTCCTTTGCCCGTTAATCCCTTTCACTATTTCTTATATTCCCCATATGAGTGAGACCATATAATGTTTGTCCTTCTCCGGTTGACTTACTTCACTCAGCATCATGCCCTCCAGGTCCATCCACGTCGAAGCAAATGGTGGGTATTTGTCATTTCTAATGGCTGAGGAATGTTCCATTGTATACATAGACCACAGCTTCTCTATCCATCATCTTTTGATGGACACCGAGTCTCCTTCCACAGTGTGGCTATTGTGGCCATTGCTGCTAGAAACATCGGGGTGCAGGTGTCCCGGCGTTTCATTGCATCTGTATCTTTGGGGTAAATCCCCAGTAGCGCAATTGCTGGGTCGTAGGGCAGGTCTATTTTTATCTCTTTGAGGAACCTCCACACAGTTCTCCAGAGTGGCTGCACCAGGTCACATTCCCACCAACAGTGCAGGAGGGTTCCCCTCTCTCCACATCCTCTCCAACATTTGTGGTTTCCTGCCTTGTTAATTTTCCCCATTCTCACTGGGGTGAGGTGGGATCTCATTGTGGTTTTGATTTGTATTTCCCTGATGGCCAGTGATGCGGAGCATGTTCTCGTGCGCTTGTTGGCCACGTCTGGGTCTTCTTTATTGGTTTGGGGGTGGGGATATACTTTCACAGGGATGAGTTAATTTCCCTTGGGGTTTAAGGCAGAAAATGGCTCAGGATCACTCACAGAATGCTCATTTAGGCCTCTGAATCTGAAAATCCCTATTCATGCTCTTCTTTCTTCAGATTCTCATTTGGGGGACGGCAGTTCTCTTTCTCCTTTGCTCAAGTAGAAGTGCATGTGGCTTCTCTATTCATGTCAGGCTTCCATCTCTCCGCACCCCCAATTCCATCATGCGTAACAAGCCCACGCAACCAGTGAGAGCTCTCATCCCCAGCAGGGTTCTGATTAGGCAGAGAAAAGTGTGGTAGACAAGCCACAGCAATACTCTATGTTGTTTTAATTTTTTTAAGATGTATTTATTTATTTGAGAAGGGGGGGGTGGGAGAATGAGTGGGAAGGGCAGACAAAGGAGAGAGAAATTCTAGTAGACTCGCCGCGGAGCTTGGAACCTGATTCTGGGCTTGATCCCACAACCCTGAGATGATGACCTGAGCTCAATCCAAGAGTCAGATGCTTAACCAACTGGGCCACCCAGGGGCCTCACCTAGCCTTACTTTACACGGCAATAATTTAAGCAAGAAACAGAGGAATTTTCAAGGAGATAGGCTGTTACTGCTCCAAAAAATCCGAGACCTCCTTAAATTGCATACTATTTTCAAAGGCAGACGAATGTAATGTTTTAGAAGCATGTTCGTTAAAATACGTTTTTTTAATGATTACATTTGCTCTTTACAGAAGCAGATCCCACCGATCTAGAGAATCGCCACAACTGAAATGGCTTATTCTCCACAGCGAAGAGTAAATGAAGCTCGTCTATAAACGTGTGACTGTAAATTAAAACAAACGCTCTTCACGCCCATAAAGGAAATAAGGAGGACAAGTAAAGAGAGTCTTCGTTTTGCTCATCTGTTGGGTCACGACATGCTTGGGAGCTCCCTAGGATAATCTGAAACGGGTCCTGCACGGGGAGGGCAAGGGAAGAGGCAGGCGGCTCAGGGCTGGCAGGGGGCAGTTTTAATAAGCAAGAGAACTTCCATGCCAGGCTGTGCGGGGGCCACCAGACGGCCGGGGAGCCGTACCTGTGCGCAGAGCATCCGCGGTTTGTATTGAAGCCTAAACTGTGTTCAGACGTGTCGACCGTCCAAACAGTCTCCGCGGCACATTTCGATCTCAAGGCTGTATCTTTGGGGCAGCTCCTGGGTGCAGGGAGGCAAGCAGAATGCACATTTATCAGGAAAAGGGGTGGGGGCCTCCAGCTGCCCATATTTAGCTCAAGGGTCAAACTTCTTGATGACTTCCCCCCACATTATCCCACGAGGGTCTAGCGGAAGGGAAATTCATTGCTACTCCTATTCCTATTCCTATTTTATGTCTCCGGGTTCTCGGAGCACAGCTCGGGAGCCCCTTCTGAGGCCCGCTCTGCTCGGATTTGGGCTTGGAGATGAGGGAAACAAAGACCTTGGCCTGTTGGCCCCTTCGGACTGCTCAAGCACCTACTTTTGCTTTTGAGAAGAAGGAAAAAGAAAGAAAAGAGGAACTGAACGCTGCAGCTGCCACTCTGTGAGGCGCTGCCCGGCTGCTGGTTGGGGCTCGGCGGCTGCCCCCAAGCCTGTGTGCCCTGAGGCCCGACCCGAGGCCGCAGCCCCACAGGCAGGGGCGCGGGACAGACAGAGGAGGCCTCGGCCCAGGCCCAGGCGTCTGCGCCCTGAGGTTTCTCAGACACCGCATTTCCTGTAAACATCACAAGACGCTGGAAGCCCGCAGGAGCTTTCCATAAAACAGAGAATGTACCTTAAGCGAGATCTTGTGATGCTTGTTATCCTGGCCCGTGTCCATCCCCAGGAAACACCACGCAAACCGACCGATTTTAAGACAACCACGTGTGGCATCCTTGGGGCGTGTGCTGGGATGTGGCTCCCCATGCGGCTCCCCGTTGGCACATTTTGCACGTCCAGCTAATGGGCGTCTTCTCCTTAAATGCAGAGATTGCTTAATTACTGCAGTTGGCTTCAACTGTCACATCCGGCCATGGTCTTCGCCTCACCCGAAAGCGCGTCCCTGTCCCTGTGTTTCCAGAATGGAGCTTTAGGAATTAAGCCTGGAGCCCCACAGGGGTCTGCGGTGGTTTAGTGCATCAAGCGGCAGCGGTAAATCCAAGGAAGAGCCAGTCCAGCCAAGGCGGGATGTGCTCGAGGCCGGCACTTTTGCAGCGACTTAGGATCGACCGAGGTGACAGGTGTCACACAAGCACGGGATTCCCCGAGTGGTGACGCACAAGATGATGTTTCCCCGCTGAGGGGTCACTGAGCTGCTCTGGACAAAAGGGGCGAAGTCCTCTGACCTAGGCCGGTTGTGCTGAGGTGACACATCCTAGATGAGGGCTGCCGGGGGGCACCCACCGGTCCCCCAGTCCAGGGCTCAAGGGGCTCGTCGCGCTCCTGCCACTTTTTCTGGGTGACTTTTCCAATCTGGCTTTCGGTTGTTTTTATCTTAAGATTTCATTAAAATGTTAATACGTTGAACTACGGTCTTCCTCGTCCGTAGGTGAGTTTTAGTGATTGATCTTGTTATTTTTAACTCGTATTAATGTCACATTTTGTTTTTCTAGTGGTGTGGGGTGGTGAAACGAAGAGCACACATTTGCGACCAAAGGGAAAAAGGAGCAGTGCTGCCTATACTTTGTGTTTAATGCCAGAACAGGTAAATAAGCTCATTATACTCTAACCTTAATATTTCCTTAGTCCAGATGAAATACTTATTCTCATTTGAAGGCAACGTATGCGTGTTATTGATTGTGGGAGCTAGATGCACCTGATGCTACAACTCGAATTACTTTCAAGGTGTAATTAGAAATCTTCTTTTCAGACTGATAAACCTACAGGGGTGGGGGAACTGATATTTCTGTTAATCTCTTCAGGCCTTCTATTTTCTAGTTTTGGTAAAGAAACTTCAATCTCAACCTCTATTTCAGAAAATCTAATGTTATTTTTAACCCGAATAGTTAACAGCTTGAGAACGAAAGTAGTTTATTTTTATTTTATTTTATCTACTTTAGTTATAAACTTGATATTCACTTCAAGAGTGAGATAAAATAGATCGAGTCAGATGTAATTTGCCCTCGATATCTGAGTAACTGGTACACTATAAAAGTCATTAAAATAAATCAAATGCAAATGGAACATAATCCCAACTAAACATAAAAAAAAATCAAACTACATACAAGATTTGGAGTGAAAATTTCTCTGGAAAATGATACTAAATATTATGAATGCACTTTTTTACTTATTTCACACACAAAAATTAAGTTCTAATAGTAGCTAAGTGATTGTTAGAACAAGTAAAGCATGAACTCTGGGTTAATTCATTTACAACGTAATTTTTTTTTTTGGTTGCATTGCGTCCTCCCAAAATATATGTTGAAGTCCTAACCTCCTGTATCTCAGAATGTGACCTTATTTGTAAATAGGGTCGTTTCAGATGTAATTAGCTAAGACGAAGTCATATTGGAGTCGGGTGAGCCAAATCCGAATATGGGGGGTTCTTCTAAGAAGAGAATCGGCACAGACGCACGTGGAGAATGCCAGTGAAACGACAGATGCAGACTCTGGAGCGTTGCCACGTCTTAGGTAGGTCTGTAGGATTTAGCCCCGTACAAGAACAGTATCTCTTCTTATTTCCTACCGTACCTCCTTTGGTCATTTATTTTAGCTATCCTTTCCTTGCTATCTTTTAAACATATGAAACATGCTCTAATTTAGTGACTTCACAGATATTTTTACTCTAATCACATCTCTGTAGGAATATCAACGGTTTAGAGAAGCCTGACCATTCTCACTAACATAGAGCTTCTCATATCTCAGTATTCCCTTATTTATTTTATTGTCTGTCTTCTCCACTCTTAATATGACCACAGGATATTTATTTATTTATTATTTTTTATTTATTTATTTATTTATTTATTTATTTATTTATTTATTTATTTATTTTAGTGTAATGTCCCTGAAACTTAGAGCAGTTTCTGGTACCTAGTTGTCTCTCATTAAATATTCAAGGGAGAAAAAGCATCTATGGTCAGGGGCACCTGGGTGACTCAGTCAATTGAGTGACCTACTCATGATTTCGACTCAGGTCATGATCTCAGGGTCATGAGACCCAGACTGGCATTGAGCTCCTGCTTAGGATTCTCCAATTCTCTCCCTCTAACCTCCTCCCTCTCTCTCTCTAAGCTTAAATCCATCCATCCATCCATCCATCCATCCATCCATCTTTAAGAAAAACCATCTTTTTTTTTTAAAGAGTTTATTTATTTATTCATAGAGACACAGAGAGACAGAGAGGCAGAGACACAGGCAGAGGGAGATGCAGGCTCCATGCAAAGAGCCCAACGTAGGACTCAATCCAGGGTCTCCAGGATCACACTCTGGGCTGCAGGCGGTGCTAAACCGCTGAGCCACCGGGGCTGCCCCAAGAAAAACCATCTTTGAACAGATCAGTTGAATGGAAGTTTGTAATCTGAATTATATCAAGTTGACCAGGTAAGAGGTCAGTATGGAAGGCAAAGTGTGCAATTGAGAGCATTATAGAAAATGGAGAACTTTTCACAATTCAACTGAGGTGTGAGGCGTATGACCCGATTCCATCAAAGACAGAGAATTCAGAAAAGTTAGTAGGAAAATTTTTTCCTAACTAATTAAAAAAAAATCATTCTAAGAATGCATTATTTATTGCCCATTCCCCCCGCCCCTTCTTACCGATTTGAACGTTGCTGCAGCTGCTCTTATGTTGAGAGCATGAAGGAAATGTCAAGAGAATGGCAGCTCTTAATGTTATTTAAGCTGCTGAACCAACTTCCCAAACTTCCTACCAATAGACTTGCTGTATGAGGAAAATTAAATCATAAACGTTCAAGCCACTGTGATGTAGTTTTTGGTTACTTACCATCAAATTTAACCCTAACTGACAAAAAGATTGATGTATTTTCTGAGTCTTTTCCTCCATTTAATCTACTAAGTATGTCTGTACAAAAACATAGTTCTATACTCACTTTTTATGACCTTTATTTTCCTGAGTCTTGTTAAATTCATAAATTATTTCCATCTTTATATATTCAATGATCAATTTTCAGCATTTATCTTAAATCACATCTCAGCAGCATTTAGCAAAATTATTTCCTTCTTGCTAAAATACATATTCATTTGGCTTTTTCATATCTTAACCTCTAGTTAACTGCCTGTTCTTTCTTAGTACCTTTTGAGGAATTCACTTACCAACTTTTCAGTGTTTGAGTGCCCCAAAACTTGGCCTTCTGGTTTCTTTTATTCATGATCTGTGGTCTTTCACTTAGTAGCCTTCTCTCTCTCTCTCTCTTTCTTCTTCTTCTTCTTCTTCTTCTTCTTCTTCTTCTTCTTCTTCTTCTTCTTCTTCTTCCTCTTTTCTTTTTTTCTCGACTTTAAATACTACAGACTGATGACTGCAAATTTACATCTTCAGACCTTATCCCTGGACTCGATTCTCTAGGTTCACAAAGTCAACTGCCTACTGAACGTCTCAACTTTGACATTTCAATAGCTTCTTCAAATTAGAGGAAATATTTTAATTTCACCCTTTACCTGTGTCTCTCTTGGTCTTGCTTATGTCATAAAATGATCCCATTACTGCCAACATTGCACTGACCTAAAACTTGTCAGCCCTTAGGGGAAAGCTCTTCTTTTTCTCAATTTCATTTTTTGTATCATTAAATTTGGGTTTATTTAAAATTATATGTATTGTCCTAAGCCTTTCTTTCATCATTTCTATTACTAACAGCACATTTCAGGCCACCACTATCTTTTACGTGAGCAATCGAAAAAAATGCCTTCTAGGTACATTCTTGCCCTTCTAGTCCAGTTTCTACATAGAAGCTAAAAATAAACCTGATTAAAAGATCTACTACACTATTTCCCTTATTGGCTCAAAGCCCTCCAGTGAGTTTACCATCTTGCTTGCCTTGATACCTAAACATTTTTCCTGGCTCATCACGCCCTAACCAGGCTGAAACCTGCCTATCTCCCATTCATATCTGCTACTGCTTTTTTTTTTTTTTTTTAAAGATTTTATTTATTTATTCATTAGAGACACAGAAAGAGGTGGAGACACAGGCAGAGGGAGAAGCAGGCTCCATGCAGGGAGCCCAATGTGAGACTTGATCCTGGGACTCCAGGATCACGAACTGAGCCTAAGGTAGACGCTCAACCGCTGAGCCCCCAGGCGCCCCGTATCTGCTACCACTCGTTATAGCACACTGCACCACACTAGCCATATAGACTGGCTGGGTGCTCCTAGAATACTTGACTTATATATTAAAAAATAGAGTCTTAAGGACATTTATTTACTCTGCTCTTGAATTGGAACAATCATACCACAGATTCTTTCCATCTGGTATCTTCACATACATATTTCTGTTCAAAACCCAACTGCTCAGAAAGGCCTTCATGACTACCCTAATTAAAATAATTCCAGGTCACTCTCTTACCCTGTACTCTGCTTTCTTTTTTGCATAGATCTTATTGAATAAGCCGCAGATAGCGTATTACTTGTTTATGGGCTAAATTCCCTACCAGAAGATAATCTAAATGAGGATAGGAACTTTTCTGTTTCTTGGAATAATATCTGACATCTAATAGGCAGTTAATGCTTTCAAAATGGAAAAGTGAACCAAAGTGTTCAACATTCTTTGCAGAATTAAATAAAACATTATTGCAGTTTAAAAATCTGTGGGCAGGGACACCTGGGGGGCTCAGCAGTGGAGCATCTGCCTTTGGGTCAGGGCTTGACACCTGGATCCTGGATCAAATCCCACGTCGGGCTCCCTCCATGGAGCCCGCTTCTCCTTCTGCCTGTGTCTCTGCCTTTCTGTGTGTCTGTCGTGAATAAATAAATAAAATGTTTAAGATTCTTTTTTAAAAATCTGTGGGCAAATTTACTTTCTAATAATCGTTTCTCTTCTTTTTCTAATTATTATTGCCTTATACATTTTTTAGGTAGAAGTTCATTGCAAAAATAAATAGGCAAAAATAAAATGCTTTAAGGGAAGCATTAAAGAAATTATGATATATAGCTATTAGGGAATTGGTTTTAGAAGTTATAAATTGGTTTTTGAAATCATTTCATTATAATGATTAATGACGAATTACATAGTAATTAAGCTAAACTCTGTGATAAATTTTTATTTTTTTATTTTTTTTTGTGATAAATGTTTAAAATGCAAAAACCTTGAACAGCAATATGGCCAATGTTTATTGTTCTATAGAGTGATTTCAAGATCTTCATTTTCTTCTTTATAATTTTCATATTACCCAATATTTCAAGAATCAAAATGCATTAATTTATGATCAGAAGAAATAAGCAGAACTGTCACTACATATTCATAGAAAATATTTATAAAAAGGAAAATATAAAATAAAATTACCTTCATTGAGTTTAATATCCTGAAAAATATTAATTTCCCTGAGCCCATATGTGAGATAATAGAAAATATATATTGGTTTCTGTCCCCATTTCCTGGCACAGAGCTTCTAGGACCCTTGTAAATTCCTAAATGATACGAGCCCTAGGAGCATCTTTTGTCCTATTTATGTGACACTGGATGAGCTCTCAGAGGCCTCCTGGATGGGGACTGGTCACCACAAAGACCAAGTTGCAATTGGAAGTTTGAAACTTTCAGCCCCATGCCCCATCCTCCAGAAAAGAAAGAAGGGCTATAATTGGAGGTTTTTTTTTTGTTTTTGTTTTTTGTTTTTTTTTTACAATTGGAGTTGATCATTGATCATGCTCACAACAATCCCCAAAGTGCAGGATTCAGAGAGCTTCCAGGCTGGTGAACACACCACAAAGGAAAGGCGACTTACCCCAACTCCACAGGGCTGAAGGCCCTGTGTTCAGGACCTTCCCAAACCTTACCCTGTGCATCTCTTCCCCTGGGAGTTTGTCCGTGTCCTTTATATCATATCCTTTAACAGGCTGTTAAATGTGTTTCCCTGAGTTCTGTGAGCCACTCTAGCAAGTTAATCAAACCTGAGGAGGGGATCATGGGAACTTCCAAATTGTAGCCGAATGGCACAGAGCTTGTGGGTAACTGAGGCATCTGAAGTAGGGTGGGAGTGGTCTCGCCGGACAGAGCTCCAACTCATGGGATCCAACCCTCTCTCTAGGTACTTAGCGTTAGAATCGAGTCAAATTGTAAAATATCCTGCATCATGGAGAATTGCTTGGTGTGAGGGAAAAACTATCCTTTTATTGACCAGGAGCATCAGAAGGGAAGGGTTCTGTGGGCCTAGTGAAGAGATGCGGGAGAGAAGAACTACAGGAGGCAGAAACAGGAAGACCAGGGCTTTTCTCCTCTAGTACACAGTGTAATTTTAAAAATAAAATAGAATCATTTCTAATGGCTGAGTAATACTCCATTGCTTCAACGTGGATGGGACCTGGAGGGTATGATGCTGAGTGAAGTAAGTCAATCGGAGAAGGACAAACATTATATGGTCTCATTCATTTGGGGAATATAAACAATAGTGAAAGGGAACAAAGGGGAAAGGAGAAAAAAATAAGTGGGAAATATCAGGGAGGGAGACAGAACATGAGGGACTCCTGACTCTGGGAAATGAACTAGGGGTGGTAGAAAGGGAGGTGAGTGGGGGGTGGGGGTGACTGGGTGACGGGCACTGAGGGGGGCACTTGATGGGATGAGCACTGGGGGATATTCTATATATTGGCAAAGTGAACACCAATAAAAAATAAATATATAAAAAAATAAGGAAAGGGCTATTGAAACATAAATAAATAAATAAATAAATAAATAAATAAATAAATAAATAAAATAGAATCAACTATATTTCATTTGGATTCAAGGACAAGTATACTTGTTAAAGGGAAAAAAAATTGATGTTATTTACTGACATAAAAATAGGGACTTGAAGGTATTTGGAAGGCCAGTTGGTAGATTATTTCTGGATGAAAACTCATGGCCTTAGTCTCCTTTCTTTGGTAAATATTATCAAAGACATAAAGATTCTGATAATTTATGTACAGCTTTCTCTTGTGTTTGTGCTTTCGAGTCTGCAAATCACTTTCACATATACCATCGCTTAACAACCCATAAGAAAGGTGGGTTTACTACTCCCCACCCTCGTATTTGTCTGAAGAGAGTCAAAACGACCAATCTGATGAGCGGATCATTAGTTCCCAGTCCCATACATAGTCCAAGCATTTAGTCTCTGGTTGTACGCATTCTATGATCTTCTTTCTATTTATTTCTCTAGGTATTGCTAGTGGCTGGAACATATTATTCAGCCGAGAAACATGAAATACATAAATAAATAAATAAATAAATAAATAAATAAATAAATAATAAAGTGCTTTACTGTCCTATTTTGTACTTAAGGAAGCCAGTAGATGGAGGGTAAAGAGCAGCATTTGGACAGGGCATAAACGGATACTTGCCTGCCCCCAAATTTAACGCCTTTCATCTCAATTCTTCGTCGTTGTCCTCTCTCCGCATGTATGTGGCCGGGGGTGGGAGTGGGGCGGGGGAGAGTAGCATGAGGGGAGCAAAAGAGAAAATGGCTAAAGAAACTCCAGGAAAGCAAAGGCAAGGTATACATCCAGTCCTTTTGAAATAATCCAAATGGTAATGTCCTCATTTGATCTTAGCTTGAAAATCCGGTGTGACTTTCACAAACCAATTCCCTACACTACACCGGCAATCAAATACTCAGCTATCACACGCTGGGAATTCAAATGGGCACATCTGAACTAGCATGGCAGGCATTTTAACATTATTCCATCCTCTTGAAAATCAGAGTAAACCAGAATTTCACTGGACAGAGAGCCTGCATGAAAGTGATACGTTGGAACCTTTTTTCTTTTTTAAAGTAGGTTTTGCAGTGCTTAAGTTGTCCTGTGTTGTATAATGGACGTAATAGAAAGTCACATCCGTTCAATGGAGATAATATTCAGGTTTATTACCCTTTTAAGGAAAAGAGAGTCTGCAGTTTCATACCAGCCGCCACATCTGCAAACAATCACCAAGCGAATCTATTTCTCTGTGCATCGCCGTTGAAAGTGCAGCGATTACTAGATTTTACTGACTTTCAGAACCGTCTCGTTGGAATTATAGTCTGTCCACAGAGCCCTGCCGCTGACAGATAGATAAGCGCTCCGCAAACCAAAGAGCACAATGAGACGTCTATGATTAAGCTTTCTGATCCATTTGTGCATTCTTTGAGTAACTACTGCTATTAGGGCATAAATACCAGCAATTCATTCGCAGTACATAATGACAAAAAGATATGGTAGAAGACTATATGGGAAACATCAAACTAATTCCTGCTTACTCCATTTATTCCAAATGCACAAATGTGCTCAGTTTACTGAACCGTTTAGGGTTATTCCAAAAATACAAATGGATTTTAAATAGGATTAATAAGGCACAGTAGGGCCCACAGAAAGAAAGTAGATCACACTAAATTATAACTCTGCCTGAAACAGTTTTCTGGAATTTACTAATAACGTAAGACTAGAGAATGAAGGGGAAAACAGCCATGGAACGATCACATACGTAAATATGATACCTTATATTAACGTAACCGGGCAGTTATCTGTCTGCAGGTCCCTCCCAACTTCTAGCTCTGTAGAGTCATTTCCCCTCAGCCCACATGTAAATACCCTCAAGGAGTTTGTATTTTTACTGATTATTTCTTACTCCGATATTTCCCTTTCCTTGGATTGTTTTTTTTTTTTTATATCATTGTTTTTCTGTACTTGTGATTAATTTCCTCCCTCTGCCCTGTACTAAAGTAAATTAGGACACAGAACTTCTGTATTTCATGTTATAAAGCAATGACCCATGGGAGTCAGTTGCATGTTCGTGGAATTTTAGAGGAAGTTTGGAAGTAACAGTGAAGATTGTGCCACAGGAACACAGAAGAGCGGAGCGTAGATACAGGTTAGACTTAAATTTTGGAATTTAATGCTTCCTAATACCCTGTAATGACTTCAACATCTAGAATTTCTCAGTCTCCTGGATTATGTATTAAAAATAACCTGAAATGATCTATATACATTTTTTTTTGTAAGCTATACCTACTTTTGATGAAAAAACAGTCTTCAGTTTGGCTCCTAAAGGTCAATTCGTTTGGTTCTGAATTGTTTCTGACCATGTCAATTGTGGGGTAAGGATATGCGGATGTCATATTTCTATGAGAATTCAACTTAAGACGTGTATACTCGTGTCTTAAGGTTCCTCCAAAGTTTGCATCAACATGACATTTTATAAGCATTACGCTGCCTGAGAGTTTTGTGATATTTAAAATATTTGCAGCATATGATAAATTTTGGTTTGATAAAAGAATTGAGTACCTTTTGGGGTATTTTTATAGATTTATAATTAGATACATGGCCATGTTAATCTTCTCTTATAAAATGATTAATATTGCTCCAATTCTTTTTTTTTTTTAATTTTTATTTATTTATGATAGTTACCAAGAGAGAGGGAGAGAGGCAGAGACACAGGCAGAGGGAGAAGCAGGCTCCATGCACCGGGAGCCCGACGTGGGATTCGATCCCGGGTCTCCAGGATCGCGCCCTGGGCCAAAGGCAGGCGCCAAACCGCTGCGCCACCCAGGGATCCCTATTGCTCCAATTCTTTATCACTAAAGTGATTTTTCCACTGTAATATGAGAAAATAGATGCAGTCCGAAGACAATGGACATCTTCCCATAGTCAGGGAGATGCGTTACAAGTTTGAGAGACATTGACCCCGACTGTATATTTTATACATTCAACTACCATTTGGCCAATACCCCCTAATCCTTTGTCCTATTTTTCTGCTTCATTTGCCAGAGAAGATGGCAACCTGGAGTCATTTCTGAGCAAATAACTATCTATCCACTTCGGCTGCCTGGCGCAAGATCCAGTGTAATAAATTCAATTACCCACAGGTAATTTTGAAAGAGTTTCTCTCTTCCAATTCAGTATGTTAAAGGAGAACTCAGCATCTTCCCCCCCAAATTTTTCTTTTTAAATTTCCTATGATAGTCACCCAATACGGTAATCTGAGGGCCATTACTGTATCATTCCCCGTCCTTTGTTCCTGCCTTCCAACTGATTGATGAAAGAAAAATCATGAATTTCTGAGTCTGGAATATCAACTTTCTAACTGAAGGAGCGCAAACAAAACTACTCCACCTTGTTCGTGTCCCTGCAATGATCTCCCGCGAGGCTAATGTTCCAGGTCCCTTGGAGGTGAGTGACCCAAGTGCAGGACTGGCTGCTCCGAGGCTCACGTGGGAGGTGTCACGTTAGGTGACTAGTAGGGATGGTGGCACACAGGTGACACCGCTTAGGTAACTACTCTTGGGACTCAACTACAGCGCTCCTTGCTCTGTGAAACCTGCGGATTCGGTCTGGGTCAGGGGGTAGAAGGGTTGCGTAGCGTGTGCATCACCTGTCTACCTAATACCCCCTCTCAGTTGTCCTCAATAAAGCTCTGTATAAACGGTAAGGCGTGGCTTGCTTTGTTTTTGGTCTCAAAGTGCCTTCCCAGTCTCGGGAATGTTTTACTATCCCTTCTCCACCTTTAACACTTGTTCAATATGCAGCTGCTTCGTGTTAGTTCACATTCTTATCGATTGTGACTTATATTAATGTGGAGCGTCATTAAAATTGCTTTTCTTGCCTGCGGTGGTTTCTCTGTCAATTCATTTCTAGGAGGTAAATCTGGGCATGCTATCACCCTCCTTAAAACCCTTAAATCTGAAATCCAAATCCGTGTTGCTGAAAATAATGCTCTTTCAGATTATTTTCTTTTCTTTCTTTTTTTAAAATATTTTATTTATTTATTCAAAGAGACACAGAGAGAGAGGCAGAGACACAGGCCAAGGGAGAAGCAGGCTCCATGCAGGGAGCCTGATGTGGGACTCGATCCCGGGACCCCAGGATCATGCCCTGGACTAAATGCAGTGCTAAGCCACTAAGCCACCGAGGCTGCCCTCAGATTCTTTTTTTTTTTTTTTTAAGCTTTTATTTATTCATGAGAGACAGAGAGGCAGAGGGAGAAGCAGGCTCCATGCAGGGAGCCTGATGTGGGACTCGATCGCGGGTCTCCAGGATCGCGCCCTGAGCCAAAGGCAGGCCCCAAACCGCTGAGCCACCCAGGGGTCCCCTGCCCTCAGATTCTTTTCTTGCCAAGACTCTTATTCTGTTCCCGTAATACCAGACTCGTTTCTCACATATCGATCACTTTACATACTCACTATTCTTAGAATAACTTCTTCTCTTCCCATTTTGTTTCTTAGCATAAGACTCATTCAAAATTTGGCTCAGAAACTATTTTCTCTTGGAATCTTTACATATTAGCCACTTTTCCTTTATCAGTCGGTTTCTCTGCTCTTATGCACACAGGTATACTGTGCACCCTGCATAGTATAGTATATAGCACATAGTTGTGCTTACTTGTTTATCTTTCCCATCAGAGTGTAAATTCTTTAAGGTGTGTTTATCATTTATGGCTTCACATCTGATGCTTAAACCAATAGTTCGTGTATAATGAATAGGCACTTAATATATTTTTTTTAAGTTTTTAAAGATTTATTTATTTATTCATGAGAGACAGAGAGAGAGAAAGAGCCCGAGGGAGAAGCAGGCCCGATACGGGGAGCCCGATGTGGGACTCAACCCTGGGATTCCGGGATCATGACCTGAGCCAAAGGCAGAAACTCAACCCCTGAGCCACCCAGGTGTCCCTTAAAAAATGTTATTACACTCAGTTATTTAGAGTAATAAATGTAAAAAAAATAAGAGCATATGTCACCTACATTATTCAGATCTTTGGAGATGAGTCAGATGTGGGGTGATATACTCCTTGCTTTCAAGAAGCAGTCGAAATAAATCTATTAAAAAAAAAAAAAAAGATGCCTGGATGGCTCAGTGGTTGAGCGTCTGCCCTTGGCTCAGGTCATGACCCCGGGGTCCCGGGATCGAGTCCCACATCGCGCTCCCCGCAGGGAGCCTGCTTCTCCCTCCGCCTGTGTCTCTGCTTCTCTCTCTCTGTCTCTCTTGAATAAGTAAATAAAATCTTTAAAAGAAAAAAAGAAGTATCTAATTAATGGAGGATGGGTAATTTTAACACTGTGTAGAATAAATGTGCTATCACAAAATTTCAGACAAAATCTTAGGTAAATTCAGGGTAAAGAGTGATAATCTCCATTTCAAGGGGACTAGAATAATTTCATGGAGAATAATAAATGAGGTAGGACTCCAAGGATAAGAGGGGTCTTATTAAGCCATTGAAAGGGATGGGGATGCATAGCATTGCAAGGTGGCCAGGCAGGAAAACCAGGGTATGCTTGGGAAATAATGAATTCTCCAGTGTAGAAGAAGATTAAGATTTGCTAAGAAATGCTGTTGGAAAGAGGTTGAAAATGTACGGCATAGCATTTTGATCGGTAGACTTGCCCACGCAGAGGGTATTGATGCATCTTGAAAGCTTTTGAAGCAGTGGCTGTAAGGGCTTTTCTGCTTCTTAGGAAGCTCTCTTCATGAGGCCGAGATGGAGAGCTCTAATGGACTAGAATGGCAAAGGAGGAAAGATATTTGAGAGATTGAGGAAGGGGTGGGGCATGAAGAAAATTCAAGGCAGCAAGGCAAGTGGTTTTCTTGGCTGGGAAAAGTACACACGAGTCAAGAAAATAAGAGATCTGGAAGGGCATCAAAGGGGTCTGACAGCGAGTTTTTAGCTCTCCGTCACGGGAGCTGAGGTTCACAGCAGTTCGAGCGCTTTGGAGGAATTGGCCAGTGTTCAGAGAAAGCCTCGGGCACGGTCAATGAAGGAGGTTCCCAGTTACTAGAAATTGAATTATAAGGAAAGAAGATTAAGGTGCCAGACCTAGTAATGGGTTACAGATAAAAAACAGGAAGGGGAACGGGGCTAAGAGTCACATACCCCATCTGGGTGTCTTGAAATTGTTACCGTTGAACCAAGAAATTCAAACAGAAATTGTAATAAACTTTATAGACTACAGAGAGTTCCAACTACAAAGGAGCTCAAGCTGTTATCAAAAATACTGGAATGTTTTATTCTATGAATAAGGATTTTGTTCTCTTTACTTCTTCCGTTACCTAACAAAAACCATTTTGATAAACAAAACCAAAGTACTAGGAGTTTGTTCTAAGAAGTAATGATTAAGCACATATCCAATGGGCGTGTTTCTTAAAAGTGACTTTTAAGATCATAAAGTTGATAAATCATTGAATCCATATCGCATACTAACTCCACCAACGATTAGCAAAATAACCTTGTTCGTATGACTTAGCGTTCCTGTGCCTCAATTTCCTCATCTTCATAGTGAAGATAATAATATTACTTTGCTCCTGGAGTTGTTGTGATGAGAACAAGGGGTCATTTGCATATATTATCAATGTCTGAGACAAAAGTAATCAATAAATATACTTACATGCTATGATATCCTATGAAATACATTTAGATATGTGAATGATTAAGGAATATGTGAACCTACTAAAGTTAGGAACTATGGGGAAAAGTCTTTTTGAAATATTCACTTCAAATAATATTTGGATGATAAAAAAAATCCAGTTCATTTCATTTCTAGTTTGTCAAAGTTGCAAGACATAATTGCTTTTATCCTAACAACGAGAACAAGCTGGATAAGCAAGCGATTATGCTTTCTTTTTTAAAAAAAATGTTCAGTGCGTACAAAAGTGTCCTGCGTTTTTTTCCACCCAGTGTTGTCTCATGTATAATAGAGAGTCCTAAAATTCTATTGGAGAGAAAATAATTTAGGTTGTTTGCTGCCTTATCAGCCTAAAAATTTTTTCCGTTTTGTTGCAATTTGCCTTTCTTAGGGGCGGAGGAGTGGAGGAGGTGATATTCAGGATAATAAAAATGAATTTGGACTTTCTATTGAATTGATGTGTTTTAATAAATACTTGGAATTGTTTGTGACTATTTAAAATAAATCTGACCAGTGTTTCCTTGTATACGTGTGGAGCAGTCCCCTGGAATTTGTCTAATATGTCTAAATGTTATTTCATGGTGCACAAGCGACACTGCATATATTCCAGAATATTTCCCTTGCTGTAGTATTATGAAAACAGTACATTAGATTGGTTTTTTGGTAATTAGTCATGTTAGCTTGAATTGAAGATTATGCAGAAGGAAGAAGCTTATCACAAGGGACCATCAGTCTGAGCCACGTCTGGTTCAAATACATAATATAACTTCAAAGATAATTCATTCTTGAAAAATGCTTATAAGGCTGCTATTCCCTCGAAAGGAAAATAAAAGTTGTCTCCTAATAAAAATTATTCTGAATTAAAAAAAAAAAAAAAGAGATGGATCAGAAATCTGGGTTAGAAGGAAATCAGGATGAACTAAATTCCGGGACCTAACAAGCCTTTCCTAAAACAGAGGAGATCCACAGTCGCTATCATCCTCAACACAGTAACAGGAGGAAGAGGACTTTCTTTTCAAAAATATGTTGTTAATTTGTTCATGGGAGACAGAGAGAGGGAGAGAGAGAGAGAGAGACATACAGGCAGAGGGAGCCCGATGAGGGACCCGATCCCAGGTCCCCGGGGTCATGACCTGAACCAAGGGCAGAGGCTCGACCCCTGAGCCCCCCGGGGGCCCCAAGGGATAACTTCTTTCATAGGTGCAGGTGGGGGGATCCCAGCTGGAGTTACAGCACAGCGCTGCTTCCCTTGTGGCCCTGCAGGACAGCCAGCCCCCCACCGGGGCGGCTGCGGCCTTCCCCTTCCCGCTGCCCTGTCCTGCTGCCTGGCACTCACCGCCGGGGCAGCGGAGTCAGAGCTCGGCAGCCTTCCCACAGCCACGTGTCACCACAACAGTTTTGCTGATTTTTGCACCAGTGCGTTCGCCAATGAAGCTGGGGCAGAGAGGAGAGGTGGAGGAGAGCTGGAGGAGAGGTGGAGGAGGGGTGGAGGAGGGGTGGAGGAGAGCTGGAGGAGAGGTGGAGGAGAGGTGGAGGAGAGCTGGAGGAGAGCTGGAGGAGAGCTGGAGGAGAGCTGGAGGAGAGGTGGAGGAGAGCTGGAGGAGAGGTGGAGGAGAGGTGGAGGAGAGCTGGAGGAGAGCTGGAGGAGAGGTGGAGGAGAGCTGGAGGAGAGGTGGAGGAGAGCTGGAGGAGAGCTGGAGGAGAGCTGGAGGAGAGGTGGAGGAGAGCTGGAGGAGAGGTGGAGGAGAGGTGGAGGAGAGCTGGAGGAGAGCTGGAGGAGAGGTGGAGGAGAGCTGGAGGAGAGGTGGAGGAGAGCTGGAGGAGAGGTGGAGGAGAGGTGGAGGAGAGCTGGAGGAGAGGTGGAGGAGAGGTGGAGGAGAGCTGGAGGAGAGGTGGAGGAGAGCTGGAGGAGAGCTGGAGGAGAGGTGGAGGAGAGCTGGAGGAGAGGTGGAGGAGAGGTGGAGGAGAGCTGGAGGAGAGCTGGAGGAGAGGTGGAGGAGAGCTGGAGGAGAGGTGGAGGAGAGCTGGAGGAGAGCTGGAGGAGAGCTGGAGGAGAGGTGGAGGAGAGCTGGAGGAGAGGTGGAGGAGAGCTGGAGGAGAGCTGGAGGAGAGCTGGAGGAGAGCTGGAGGAGAGGTGGAGGAGAGGTGGAGGAGAGCTGGAGGAGAGGTGGAGGAGAGCTGGAGGAGAGCTGGAGGAGAGGTGGAGGAGAGCTGGAGGAGAGGTGGAGGAGAGCTGGAGGAGAGCTGGAGGAGAGGTGGAGGAGAGCTGGAGGAGAGGTGGAGGAGAGGTGGAGGAGAGCTGGAGGAGAGCTGGAGGAGAGGTGGAGGAGAGCTGGAGGAGAGGTGGAGGAGAGCTGGAGGAGAGCTGGAGGAGAGCTGGAGGAGAGGTGGAGGAGAGCTGGAGGAGAGGTGGAGGAGAGGTGGAGGAGAGCTGGAGGAGAGCTGGAGGAGAGGTGGAGGAGAGCTGGAGGAGAGGTGGAGGAGAGCTGGAGGAGAGGTGGAGGAGAGGTGGAGGAGAGCTGGAGGAGAGCTGGAGGAGAGCTGGAGGAGAGGTGGAGGAGAGCTGGAGGAGAGGTGGAGGAGAGCTGGAGGAGAGCTGGAGGAGAGCTGGAGGAGAGGTGGAGGAGAGCTGGAGGAGAGGTGGAGGAGAGGTGGAGGAGAGCTGGAGGAGAGGTGGAGGAGAGCTGGAGGAGAGGTGGAGGAGAGGTGGAGGAGAGCTGGAGGAGAGCTGGAGGAGAGGTGGAGGAGAGCTGGAGGAGAGGTGGAGGAGAGGTGGAGGAGAGCTGGAGGAGAGCTGGAGGAGAGGTGGAGGAGAGCTGGAGGAGAGGTGGAGGAGAGCTGGAGGAGAGCTGGAGGAGAGCTGGAGGAGAGGTGGAGGAGAGCTGGAGGAGAGGTGGAGGAGAGGTGGAGGAGAGCTGGAGGAGAGGTGGAGGAGAGCTGGAGGAGAGGTGGAGGAGAGGTGGAGGAGAGCTGGAGGAGAGCTGGAGGAGAGGTGGAGGAGAGCTGGAGGAGAGGTGGAGGAGAGGTGGAGGAGAGCTGGAGGAGAGCTGGAGGAGAGGTGGAGGAGAGCTGGAGGAGAGGTGGAGGAGAGCTGGAGGAGAGCTGGAGGAGAGCTGGAGGAGAGGTGGAGGAGAGCTGGAGGAGAGGTGGAGGAGAGGTGGAGGAGAGCTGGAGGAGAGGTGGAGGAGAGCTGGAGGAGAGGTGGAGGAGAGGTGGAGGAGAGCTGGAGGAGAGCTGGAGGAGAGGTGGAGGAGAGCTGGAGGAGAGGTGGAGGAGAGGTGGAGGAGAGCTGGAGGAGAGCTGGAGGAGAGGTGGAGGAGAGCTGGAGGAGAGGTGGAGGAGAGCTGGAGGAGAGCTGGAGGAGAGCTGGAGGAGAGGTGGAGGAGAGCTGGAGGAGAGGTGGAGGAGAGGTGGAGGAGAGCTGGAGGAGAGCTGGAGGAGAGGTGGAGGAGAGCTGGAGGAGAGCTGGAGGAGAGGTGGAGGAGAGGTGGAGGAGAGCTGGAGGAGAGCTGGAGGAGAGCTGGAGGAGAGGTGGAGGAGAGGTGGAGGAGAGCTGGAGGAGAGCTGGAGGAGGGGTGGAGGAGAGCTGGAGGAGAGCTGGAGGAGAGCTGGAGGAGAGGTGGAGGAGAGCTGGAGGAGGGGTGGAGGAGGGGTGGAGGAGAGCTGGAGGAGAGCTGGAGGAGAGCTGGAGGAGAGGTGGAGGAGAGGTGGAGGAGAGCTGGAGGAGAGCTGGAGGAGAGCTGGAGGAGAGGTGGAGGAGAGGTGGAGGAGAGCTGGAGGAGAGCTGGAGGAGGGGTGGAGGAGAGCTGGAGGAGAGCTGGAGGAGAGCTGGAGGAGAGCTGGAGGAGAGCTGGAGGAGAGGTGGAGGAGAGCTGGAGGAGAGCTGGAGGAGAGGTGGAGGAGAGCTGGAGGAGAGGTGGAGGAGAGCTGGAGGAGAGCTGGAGGAGAGCTGGAGGAGAGGTGGAGGAGAGCTGGAGGAGAGGTGGAGGAGAGGTGGAGGAGAGCTGGAGGAGAGCTGGAGGAGAGGTGGAGGAGAGCTGGAGGAGAGCTGGAGGAGAGGTGGAGGAGAGGTGGAGGAGAGCTGGAGGAGAGCTGGAGGAGAGCTGGAGGAGAGGTGGAGGAGAGGTGGAGGAGAGCTGGAGGAGAGCTGGAGGAGGGGTGGAGGAGAGCTGGAGGAGAGCTGGAGGAGAGCTGGAGGAGAGGTGGAGGAGAGCTGGAGGAGGGGTGGAGGAGGGGTGGAGGAGAGCTGGAGGAGAGCTGGAGGAGAGCTGGAGGAGAGGTGGAGGAGAGGTGGAGGAGAGGTGGAGGAGAGGTGGAGGAGAGCTGGAGGAGGGGTGGAGGAGGGGTGGAGGAGAGCTGGAGGAGAGCTGGAGGAGAGCTGGAGGAGAGCTGGAGGAGAGGTGGAGGAGAGCTGGAGGAGGGGTGGAGGAGGGGTGGAGGAGAGCTGGAGGAGAGCTGGAGGAGAGCTGGAGGAGAGCTGGAGGAGAGGTGGAGGAGAGGTGGAGGAGAGCTGGAGGAGAGCTGGAGGAGGGGTGGAGGAGAGCTGGAGGAGAGCTGGAGGAGAGCTGGAGGAGAGCTGGAGGAGAGCTGGAGGAGGGGTGGAGGAGGGGTGGAGGAGAGCTGGAGGAGAGCTGGAGGAGAGCTGGAGGAGAGGTGGAGGAGAGGTGGAGGAGAGCTGGAGGAGAGCTGGAGGAGAGCTGGAGGAGAGGTGGAGGAGAGGTGGAGGAGAGCTGGAGGAGAGCTGGAGGAGGGGTGGAGGAGAGCTGGAGGAGAGCTGGAGGAGAGCTGGAGGAGAGCTGGAGGAGAGCTGGAGGAGAGGTGGAGGAGAGCTGGAGGAGAGCTGGAGGAGAGGTGGAGGAGAGCTGGAGGAGAGGTGGAGGAGAGCTGGAGGAGAGCTGGAGGAGAGCTGGAGGAGAGGTGGAGGAGAGCTGGAGGAGAGGTGGAGGAGAGGTGGAGGAGAGCTGGAGGAGAGCTGGAGGAGAGGTGGAGGAGAGCTGGAGGAGAGCTGGAGGAGAGGTGGAGGAGAGGTGGAGGAGAGCTGGAGGAGAGCTGGAGGAGAGCTGGAGGAGAGGTGGAGGAGAGGTGGAGGAGAGCTGGAGGAGAGCTGGAGGAGGGGTGGAGGAGAGCTGGAGGAGAGCTGGAGGAGAGCTGGAGGAGAGGTGGAGGAGAGCTGGAGGAGGGGTGGAGGAGGGGTGGAGGAGAGCTGGAGGAGAGCTGGAGGAGAGCTGGAGGAGAGGTGGAGGAGAGGTGGAGGAGAGGTGGAGGAGAGGTGGAGGAGAGCTGGAGGAGGGGTGGAGGAGGGGTGGAGGAGAGCTGGAGGAGAGCTGGAGGAGAGCTGGAGGAGAGCTGGAGGAGAGGTGGAGGAGAGCTGGAGGAGGGGTGGAGGAGGGGTGGAGGAGAGCTGGAGGAGAGCTGGAGGAGAGCTGGAGGAGAGCTGGAGGAGAGGTGGAGGAGAGGTGGAGGAGAGCTGGAGGAGAGCTGGAGGAGGGGTGGAGGAGAGCTGGAGGAGAGCTGGAGGAGAGCTGGAGGAGAGGTGGAGGAGAGGTGGCCTTCCAGTGCCGCCTCCCGCAGGACAGGGAAGCCGCGTTACCGGGCCCCGAATTAGAGGGAAAAGTCGTCGTTGGCCCCGATGACTATCCCTGCTTAAACAACACGGGTCCAGCAGTCACCGCGACGCTCCCGACTCTCAGGAGCAACGTTCAGAGACATCAGGGCCCTTCAGACAGGGGCTCCCTAGGCGAGGGCCTGCCCAGAGCAGCCAAGGCCACGACCAAGTTTCCAGGAGTTCCATTCAGAGCTCAGAAGGGGCGCTCGCCGACGTGCACTAGGTACATCTCTTTGATTGCAGCAGCTGAAGAAAGTGTTTAGAGAAAAACTGTTTAAAGGTGATTGACCCTCGGCAGGAGCAGCTGCGTGAAGAGCTGAGGCATTGAGGGCCGGTCGGCCTTCGTCTTAACAAAGCAAATGACTCCCAACTGTTTCTCTTTGCTCTCGAGTTTCCAGACAGGACGGCCGCTCCTCAGTAGTGGTTTCTCTCTTAAGTCCACACCAAACGTTAAGTCACTAAAGAATTACCCTCTAAGAATGGTGTGCACGGAGCAGGGGGACGTGAGGATGCTCTTCGGGAAGCTGAGGAGGGGCTCGTCTAGGACGGCCTGCAGCGGAATCCACCGGGTACAAGTGATAGTGACAAAAATAGATAAGGGGCCATAAAAGAATTATTTGGGCCAATGTATAGACTTCATGAAATAGGGATCCCCGGGTGGCTCAGAGGTTTGGCGCCTGCCTTCGGCCCAGGGCGTGATCCTGGAGTCCCGGGGTCGAGTCCCACATCGGGGTCCCTGCGTGGAGCCTGCTTCTCCCTCTGCCTGTGTCTCTGCCTCTCATGAATAAATACATAAAATATTTTAAAAAAATAAATAAATAAACTTCATGAAATAACGAGATGCTTAAAGCCTATGACTTTTCCATTTTATTATTCATCAGCAGGTACTTTGAGGGAAATACCTCAATCCACCATGTGTTATTGCGTCAGTAGTGTCAACAGTGAACTTCAGTGCCTCTCATAAACTCAGTCATCCTCAGTTCTGTGAATTTTTGTCTGAATTAGAAGCTGGTTGTCCTGACTTAACCCCAACACACAGCAGCTCGGTGACTCTGCGGTGGTCAAGTTTCATCAGGGTATTTCATTAGGGTTGCACGGCTGATACTCAAGTGTTTCTGGAAGGGAAGGACTTCCTCCTCCTCCGACTGTTATCGGACACTAAACAGCATTGGATTAGCTTCTGCTACAGACTTGATCATGTTTCATAATGAGTTCAGCCTAAAACTCCGAGGCGAATAGTACTTCCACGTGAAACTTCCGCTCGGTAGAGCCACGCGGCTGACAACTAACATTGGACTCGTGAGCCATGTCAGCTGCTTTATACACTTCATGTCCTGTCAAAAATTAAGCAAGAAGCAGGATCCTCATCGCATCACAAATCTGTTTCAGACTTTCCAAACGCAAACTCTTACCTCCAGCAGTGTGTTTCAAAGCTCAGTGTAAGTACAAAGAAAATTCTCGAATTTTATTTTATTTATTTATTTATTTATTTATTTATTATTTATTTATTTATTTTCAAATTTTAAAATCTATTTATCTTTCCCTGGAAAGTAATACTCCGCCATGTAATGATTTGCTTAAAGGCGAACATCAAGAACAGAATCTAGTGCAATTCCATAAACGCCTTCAAGAGATTAATATGTTCACTTAAAAGCATTTGCCTATTGACTATTTGGCGGGTTCTATGAGAAAAGACATTTTCTTTCTTTTTTTTTTTTAAGATTTATTTATTTATTTTAGAGAGAGAGAGAGTGTGTGTGCAAGAGCGAGGAGAGGCACAGGGAGAGGGAGGGAGAGAATTTTAAGCAGACTCCATGGAGATCATAAGGGAGGGGACAGACAGGGGGCCCGATCTCACTACTGGGATCATGACCTGAGCCTACATTGGGAGTCAGACACTTAACCCCCTGAACCACCAAAGCCCCCTGTGAAAAGACATTTTCAAAGAAGCTGTATGTGAAATATCATTACACATTAGCATTAGCAGGTAAACATTTCCCATGGCTTTTGATACATAGCCATCGAACCCTAAGTAAGGGAAATGTGATCCTCCCTCCCAAAATTCTATTCTTCTTAAAAGTAGACCTGTATTACCAAAAAAAATTATATTCCATTATTGTTAAATTTTATTTTTTTTATTTATTTTTTTTATTTTTTTTTATTTATGATAGTCACACAGAGAGAGAGAGAGAGAGGCAGAGACACAGGCAGAGGGAGAAGCAGGCTCCATGCACCAGGAGCCCGACGTGGGATTCGATCCCGGGTCTCCAGGATCGCGCCCTGGGCCAAAGGCAGGCGCCAAACAGCTGCGCCACCCAGGGATCCCTATTATTGTTAAATTTTAATTGCATCAGTAAAACTCTGTGAATTATTTTCTTTTTAGTAACATGACTACTTACATTATATCCTCAATTTTCTCCCTCGGCCTACACAGCTGAGACTATGTAGTATCTGACCCTCTGCAGAGACTGTTTGCTCAACTCTGTGCTTGGTTAGAAGACAGGATGTTAACAGTTTCGAGAGGAATGCAAAAAGATGTAGCCTGTCTCAAAAGTGGGTAATTTTAGGCAGGTTTTGGTGGTGGTGTTGGTGGTGTCAATTCTTAACAGCCTAAGGAAATTACAAAGTTCTCATAAATATGCGATCACATGAAAAAAAATCTGATCAAATGGAAGTTTCCATTGATTTACTGACTCTTAATATCTCTACCTTGGAAGTGGGGACTCGCTTTCTATAGTGTCGCTTGCTTCTAACTAATGGTAAAGGATAATATAAAAACAACCAGAGATCCTAGCATTCTGCAACGTTTTTTTTATTTCAATGGAAAGAACTTGCACTATATAAAAATGGGGTATAGGTTTTCTCTTTTTCTCATTTTCCCTAACTAGAAAACAAATTCCAGAAGATTAGGGACCTTACGTTCATTGTCCAACCCTGTATTCTCAGTGCCTAGAATAGTCCTTGTACAGAGTAACCCTGCAATGCAAATTTGCTGAGTAAATGAACAAACAAAAGCATGAGTATTTTGTTTGTTTTTTTTTTAAATAGAAAACCTATATGCCCACTATATTGTGAAAATGCTGTTTTTCTAATTCAGGTTGTTCCATATTTTGACTTGGGACTCCTTAGACTGATGAACAATTTATTTTTCATTGTCATGAAGTTTTTAGACAGTTGGTTAAGTGCCCATAAATAAGCACTGAGTAATTTCTGCATAAGGACTCTTTTCTAAGCCCACAGATGATTTTCTTTTTCCTCCTCTTTGCTTTCTTCTCCATCTTCCTCCTCCTCCTCCTGGGGTTCCTCTTCCTCTCCTGGGGCAGATACGGAGTTTACCCTCTCCCCTCTCCGGTAAAGAGATAAAACCGGATAAACTGAAGCTCCAAAATGAGATGAACCAGTTATGAGAAAAACCTATCCTAAATCATGATGCTTAAATATACTATCGATAGAGATTTGGAATTACAAAGACAGGTTTGAAATGGGACTAAATAATTCTGAAAAGTAGTCTCTTCCTTGGAGCCGTATGAAGATAGTGTGTCTCAGCTGGAAAGTAGTGGTCTGGATGGAGGCAAAAGAAGGAAAGTCTTATTTAGAGTTAGTTAATGTTTAGGGGCACTTGGATGGCAGAGTCGGTCAAGCATCTGACTCTTGGTTTTGGTTCAGGTCATGAACTCAGGGTCATGAGATCAAACCCCACCTTGGACGCCATGCTTACCGCAGAGTTTGTTTCAGACTCTCTCTCCCCTGTCCTTCTGCTCCTCCCCCTGCATGCTCTCTTTTTTTTTTTCTCTCTCTCTCTAAAGTCAAACAATCAATCAATATTTAAAAAAAAATAATTGCTTAATAATTGTTTAGCACTGCCTGCAGGAATAGTGAGATAAAAGTACCCTAGTCCCTAAATGAGTATAACTTATTATGGGAGGGAAAGAATCTAGAAGCAATATTCATTTTCTTTGTTCAACTCATATGCTAAGTAATATTTTGTGAATCTTTTTTTTCTGGGGTGGAGGAGGGGGTGCCTTGATACTAAGAAGAAGGTCTTGGGTTTGTGCATCAAAAACTGATGGTGCTTCATTTTATAAGTAATTCACTGTAGCTCTTTCTTTTCCCCTATGCTTACAATAGTGACCTCTCTGAGCCTAAACCAATAAGAATGTTTCTTAACCTATGGAATCAAGTCAAATCCTGACTTAGAGAACCACATCAAATCATGTCAGTCTTGGAGCGCATCATTAACCTCCTCCCATGTTTCCTTCTTCAGAAAATCAATGGACTAGCATCCTATGGTGGTAGTAAGAAGGGATGTAATAAATGCATATGTGGGTACGTTGATTTCCAACCTGTCTTGTGAGACCAATGATAGGCCTGTAGAGCAGCGTTAGTGTGGTTGCTGATACAGCAGTAGTGAAACACATCTGGAATGAACAAAACCTCTGTGTGTGGGGGACCAATAGCACCGCATGGATCGTGTTGCTTTAATGGCCAAAGCATTAAAAACAACAACAACAACAACAACTTTCACCAAATATCGTGCATCTAAATACAAGCTCAAAAGAAGTTGCAATACCCGCTACGCTGTGATTTAATTTTCTTTTTATTCTAAGTATCACGCATTTGTTATTTTCTTTTTTTTAATTGTTTATTTTATATGTATTTTTTTTTTGCATTTTTTATTTTCCTATCGTATTTCAAATACATATCAGCTTAGGCAACTTCTCTTTTTTGATGTGGTGAATAGTGTTTTATGGCAACTAGTTTGGTGTATACATCAGGATATGGATAAAATAATGTCACATGAGGGACACCTGGGTGGCTCAGTGGTTGAGCACCTGCCTTCAGCCCAGGGCATGATCCTAGAGTCCTGGGATCGAGTCCTACATTGGGCTCCCTGCATGGAGCCTGCCTCTCTCTCCGCCTGTGTCTCTGCCTCTCTCTCTCTCTCTCTGTCTCTCATGAATAAATAAATAAAATCTTTAAAAAAAAATAATGTCACATGAAAACTAGCTACTTCTGTAGGCAGACTCCACAGTTACAAACATTTCACTGTTGAGTTAATTACATCTCTTTCAGCTTAGGGGTTCACAGTAAGGAAACTTCATTTCAAACTGATTATATTTAAATTAATAGATAAGGGTTCGATTCTAAATATTTGCATATATTTGGATATCCATTTAAATATTTCCCCAAGACATATTTAAGGACAGGTGATGCCAAATAATTAGTATCCTTTAGTTTTCATTATTTGAGAAAGATCTGCCTATCTTTTTCACATCATTTTTTTGGTTTTTGGTCTATTTAGGAGAGCAGCTGGCATCTCAAATCTATTTCTCTCATATTGTTCTTGAAACAAAGTAAAACCAAATTTGATTCCAGTTCATGCATTCATTTCCATCTTACTAAGATTCTCATTTATTTTTGGAATTATATTATTGCTAAGCTGGACTTTGCGATCTTTGAAAGAAACATATTCTGACAAATCTCACTAAATAAGCCATCTTTATATTATGTTCCAATTCTTACATAAACCTTCCTCATGTTGTCCTTTATATATGTTAGTCATTTAAAAGAAGAGAAACTATGGACTGAAGTTTTATAAATGTCTGATTAATCCCTTTTTCCAGTCTCGTCTTAAATTTCTACTCTTCCTCTCCAACATGCTTCTGCTATGTCTTCCTAATTATGAATTTTGTGCTTTGATAATAGCTTTTTAAAATTTTTAATCTGCTGTAGTTCTCATACCCATGTTCTCTTTGCTCCCACTAGAACATTCCTTTAAATATATTAATTCTTGGTCTCTTAAAAGTAGTTTCAAAAGGACACATATAGTCTCGTGTTCATATTTCTGACATTAACAATAATTCATAGTGGAGTAGAGGAATTGGATGTAAAATGTAAAGCTTTCTGAGTGGCAAGGAAAATAATGCCCATCAAGCTCTTGACTTCACATAGAACACACAGAGCTGTTCTTGGGTTCTTAGATCTGAAACTAACGGCTGACGTGGAAGTGCTCGCGTATTTTCGTGTGTATCTAACATACATGACTAGCTGCCCATTAACATTTTCAGTGCCACTCAACACCACGGAACGGCCATCAGCAAACTTTATAAAAAACTAAGTAGCCAATATTTTAGGTTTTGAGTCATATGATCTCTGTTGCAACTACCCAACTACGCCATGATAGCATGAAATCGGCCATTGGCCATATTTAAAGAAATAGGTAAAACTTTATCTACAAGGGCGAATGGAAATTGGATTTGTCCTGCTTCAGTGTTTTGCCAATCCTGAGATGGAGTTTTTCTTCAGAAATGACTGTTCAGACAGAGACCAGAATTCCTAGAGCTGAAAACAAGTCTTTTTCATGAAGCTAACTTGCATGGCCCACGTCCAGAGCTCCCATTTATCACACTCACACAAGTGGAATTTTTAGATGCAAGTGGAATTAACGTTTCTTCTCTTGTTTCATACCACGCTATAGTAAGTCAAGGCTCTCGTTCCGTATTTGGCCCATTTCTCTCTGCCCTGATGGTTTTCACAGGGTACCAGGCTTCGGTATTAGGCTTTTGGGGATTGTCTGCCAGGAGCCTGCCTGCCTGGTGTCTCCGTGGCTTCGACACCCCAGCCCAGGCTGATTAAACCTGCTCTTTTAATTGTGAGTTAGCTTCACTCCTTTCATAATGTCGGATGGTTTTTTATAGGCCATTGACATTTTTGGGTTTAAGCGAAGGAGAATTTAGTTTGGATTTTACTAGTTAGTTTAGTTTGTATGTACTATATGGTTTCCAGTAACCCCTGTGTATTAGTCTGGGTCCAATCAAGACAGAATTTACACTGTAGTTTAAAGGGGGAAATTTAACATAAAGAAATTTTAAGGGGATCCCTGGGTGGCTCAGCGGTTTAGCACCTGCCTCAGGTCGTGACCCGGGGTCCTGGGATCGAGTCCTGCATTGGGCTCCCCGCGTGGAGCCTGCTCCTCCCTCTGCCTGTGTCTCTGCCTCTCTCTCCATGTCTCTCACAAATGGATGGATAGAATCTTAAAAAAGAAAGAAATTTTAAGCTACAAAGTAGGAGAGTAAATATGAAAACATTAATAGAAATCTAACAGTATCCCTGGGTTGAAGGAGAGAGTACCCACAGGAGGATGAACTTGGAATGACGGGGAGGGCCTTTCCTCAAATCGCATTTGTTTGGATATTTTTGGAGAAAGTGTGGTTGTAGCTCACTGGACGGTGGAGAATTTCTCTGCGTTGCTTAAGCCAGAGCCAGGACACCATCACCAGGCAGGCAGAAAGGAATTATTCAAGGTGTAGGCAGTTGTTGGCTTGTGGATGTGTGTTCAGGAGTCGAGGGTGTTTCAAAGCCCTGGAGCAGGGGGTGTTATTGTTGGGGCGGGGGGGTGGCTGTGGAATATTAGTCATGCAGGGAAGACGGAAGGGAGGGAAAGTGCAAAAGCATAGTCGCTGAAATCAGGAAGCTAGACCCCTTCTCCTTTTCATGTCTCACTTGTGCCCTCTACTTAAAGATTTTAATAATGTGACAGGTAGAAAAAAATTATATGTAAAGCATCCAGATCAGTTTTCATAGAACAGGCAATAAAGGGTCCTTTTGGAGCTGAGCGGCAGCAAATAGCGCACTCCTGTTGTACAAGGCTCATCGTTAAACATCCCAGTGTAAGAATGACTTTTGGGAGGACTCCTGATTCCCCTTGCTGATTCGTTTTGTGTCACAACTTGAAAATGTCAAGCCAGAGGTCATTTTGTGATTTATACCTGCCCTGCGGTACATGGTACCAGAAATACTTGAGTAGGGGAGAAAAAACACGATTGGAAACCTACAGACTCAGAAGCTGGTCAGATCTATTCTTCTGTTCACTAATTGAATACAATTAAGTGAGGTTAGTATTTATTTCTCATGAATGTACATTTATTTTGAAAGGGTGGAATTACAAATTTTTTAGAATTGTTATATTTAATGCAACTAAAAAAGAAAGGACAATTGAGGTGTCAGTTGGCTAATTAATGCATTTGTTTCATTGATTTTTTTTTCAGGATTTTGTTACATTTATGATGTTTTTCAGCAATTTAAAATGAGTACTGTGGGCACCTGGGGTGGCGCAGTCAGCTAAGTGTCTGCCTTCAGCTCAGGTCATGATCCTGGGGTCCTGGGATCGAGTCCAGCACTGGCCTCCCTACTCTACCCTACAGGGAGTCTGCTTCTCCCTCTGCCTCACTCCCACTCATTCTCTCTCATGTTCTCTATAAAATAAATAAAATAAAACAAAATAAAATAAAATAAAATAAAATAATAAAAATAATAAAAAGATCTTCAGAAAATAAAATAGAATGAGTAATGTGTGATCTCCCATTCTAAAAACATTCAAATATATATTTGGTATTCATGTGTGTATGCTCTTCCTTAAAATGATCTCCAAAAATTATAAAAATGGCAGGTCCCCCAAATCCTGGATCCATCTCCCCAAAAAACCTGATAAAATAACAAAGCTGATAGTATTTTGACGAAAACAAAGCATCGATCTCTTGCGTAGAGAATTTTTCAAAGAAAATTTCCTTACAAACATTGATTAATGAAATATAGGACTATGTCTTCAACTTCTCAAGATTATTACTAGTAAAGACAAAAATACTGATATTCATGAAATGTCTTCTATGTAGAATTCATAAATACTGTACAAATTTGTTCTTTATCATTTTTTGCACTTTTTGCGTGTTAATTTAAAAAAAAAATTAAACATATTCTAAACATTTGAACCAACAAGCTTAGTTTACATAGGTCAATTTGAGGTTTTATGGCCTTTAGGGAGACTTCCAAATGAAGATTTTAACATAAAAGAGAGATACAAGTAAGTAGTAATCATCAAGTTTTAAAATGTAAAAAAAATAATAATAAAAAATAAGGGAACACAGCTTTACTTGCTACTCAAGAGTGGATGGACATAACACAGTAAAACAGATAAACAAGAGAAGTATGGGCAATAAAACTAGAGGTGAAAAATAAGAGAAAAGAGTTATAAAAGCATGTTTGGGAGAAGCTCAGAAAGGAAAAGCAGAGATATTAATGGTAAAGATTGGGGAAGATGGGGAAGCAAGAGCAAGTATATTCACTTCAAACTGCCCATGGAATGTCTGCGTTAAAGAACTGGACCCTGTTCCCCGGGAGGGGAAAAATAATACACCACTTAACTGCATTATTTTTTTTTTAAGATTTTATTTATTTATTCATGAGAGACAGAGAGAGAGAGAGAGAGAGAGAGGCAGAGACACAGGCAGAGGGAGAAGCAGGCTCCATGCAGGGAGCCCGACGTGGGACTCGATCCCAGGTCTCCAGGATCACGCCCTGGGCTAAAGGCAGGTGCTAAACTGCTGAGCCACCAGGGCTGCCCAACTGCATTATGTTTTTATTTTATTCCAGCCCAGGAGATGGGCCACAGAGTCATAAAAAAATAAATAAATAAAATGTCATTAACTAATACTGAATATTTCACTCAATTTAAAAAGAGTTGCTAAGAAAACTAAAAATGTGCTGCACAATTTAGAAGAAAGTTTAACATGTTGCAGAGAACACAAATATTGCATTGATGTGGTCGTTGGCTGAATGATGTCTCCCTCAAAAGATGTCCAAACCCTCATGTCCAAGCCCTTAGAGTCTGTTAAGATACACGGCCAAGAGGCATTGAGGTTGCAAGTAAAATTAACTGACTTTGAGGTAGGGAGAGTGTCCTGAATTGGCCAGGTGGCCCCCAAAATCACAAGGGTCCTTACGAGTTGAAGAGGAAGGCGGACAAGGAAGAGCCAGAGAGATGTGACTTGGGAAGGACTTGGCCCAATGGGCTAGAGGAAGACGGAGGAAGTCGTCACGGTGCCGAAGAAAGCAAGCAGCCTCCGGAAGCTGGAAAAGGCCGGGGCTCTGTGGACGCCGCTCTAGAGCCTCCGGAAGGGATGCGGCCCTGACAAGTCTTGCTTTTAGTCCAGTGGGACGCACACCGGAGGTCTGGCCTCCAGACTGCAAGGTCGCCAACGGGTGCTGCTTCAAGCCCCGGAGCTTGCGGCACTGGTGCTGCACCGTGGTTGCACCTGCAGACGTGACATGATCTTAATCAACTGAAGTAACCAGGCCGTGAACTTTGCGAAGACAGATTAACCCCGTGTCCTCTCTTCTTTTCCATCGCACGTTTGCAGAGAGGAATAATAATAGATGCTCGCTTGATTAGCAGGTGAAGTCAAGTACACTGCCCTCTCCTTGTCGGTGAGCCCAACAGAGAATTCTTCGTTTCGAGTCTTTCCGCTCACCTACACGAAGGCATGTGATCACGCAACCCTGCAGACCCTACTTACCTCAGACTGAGAACATTACTTTCCTCTATGATTCAAAATGAGAGAACGCAGATCGGAATATTAAAATAGTTTTTATACATGTTTCCTTGCTCCCAACGCTCTTTTTCAAGACGATACTTCCAAACCTTAGTCTTTTCCTTTACATTTTTTCTGTATTTTAAAAAATGGGCTGAGAGGCAACACGATGTCTCTCTTTTGATAGATTCAAAACATTTTATTGATCATAAATGTGGGTATTTGAAATTTGACCCTAAGACTGACTCGGTAAAATGAATTGCATCGAGACCCTATATTTTGTTAGGTTTATTACTGTACATTTTGTTAAAGAATTTCCGTCCTCTAGAGACAAGGATCCAAAGGAATCTATAAAAAGGCCTTTCGTAACTGACTACTTCTCCCTACCTTCAACCCTCAGAGCATTTTTGCACAGGAGTAGTTTTGAGTTAATTCATTTTCAGGATTGCAAACAGGAATGTTTTTCATTACGTCTACGGAAAATATCCTCTATTATGAACACGCAACGTAAGTTGTTCATCAATGTCTCCAAAGCACTTGGCAATGCCTGTTCCAAGTTGATGCTGGTATTTGGCTTCCTGGAGACAAGCTGAAGACAAGCGTAATCTGTTTTTAATATGAACATCTCTCACGCTTCACCGACATGTCCAAACACTCTTCGCACATTTTTTTTTTTTTTGTCTTACGTGGTACAAACCAAGTATATAAAACAGCATAGCACAGTTTCACTGACATTCATGGGTGGTGATAATTTTAGATGATTTTATGTGCAAAACGCGAAGCAGAACATGAAGCAGAACAAGATGACTTAAAGATCATTGCCTCCTCAAAGGTCATCAAGCAGGAGAGGTACAGCGACGGAGAGCTGCCAGTTCAAGCTGCTCTACTTTGATGCTTGAGAGCTATAAAATTTAATTTTTGAATCATTCAGTGGCATTGTTTCTACTTACTCATATTAAATTACTTAATGCCTGAAAATTTAAGTAGTTCAGGGTTGCATAGATTAAAGATGGGGCTAAGTTATTTTTACTAAAAATCAGAAAGGGTAATAACTCTAATGATAGTAATAACAGCAATGGCACTAAAATAGCCGGCCCTGCCTGGCGCTGTTCTACATGTTAAGTCATTTCATTAACTATCATCTACCAGCAAAGAAAGGAGAAAATACGCCTAGAAATATCTCTGTAATACCCCCCCTGCCACTCATATCTTAAACATAATCTTGGGTAGTTGACACTGATGACGACCTCAAAAGTCCAAATGGTGTTAAAATTTAGTGGCCTGATTGAAATAGCTTCGGTGTACACGTTTACGTCAAAGACAGGCCGTGGAGGATCTAGGGCACTACGTGATGCCTTTGAATTCTGCGTAACTGAACTGTCTCTTCCAGAATCGTTTGAGGCTCTGCATTGCTTATGCAGTGGAAAACTAGTGAAACTGAAAGCTATACGTTACTTTTCTGGCTGTGTCGTTGATGTCCTTTGTTTCAGTCCAAGGTAGAGATAAATAGCCATTTAATTAATGACGTGTGCCAATTTTCGGATTAGATTTTGTCTTAATATGGAGGCTATGTGTTTTATTCCTACCTTTATAACCTTTTTTTTTTTTATTTTGAAATAATTTCAGACGTAAAAAAACAGTCCCCAAATGCTGTGAACAGTTCCCACCCGGATTCTCTGAGTGTTAACATTTTAAATTAACCGTAGCACAATTATCAAAGCTGGGAAGTTAACTTGAACAAAATACCATCAACTAAACTACTAAACTACAAAGCTTATTCAAATTTCAACATTTATCCCACCAATGTCCCTTTACCGGTCCACCGGCCCACGTTCCGTATCTTGTCATGTCTCCTAGTGTCCTCCAATCTGGAGCAGGTGCTCAATCTTTCTCTGCCTCTCAGGACTTGATACTTTGGTAGGGTTGTTTTATAAAATGTCAATTGGAGTTTGTCTGATGTTTCTTCTGAATTCAATTCAGGTTATGAATTTGGGGCAAGAATACCACAGAGGTGATGTTGTATCTCTCTCAGTTTATCATATCTGGAAGTCTGTTTCCTTTACCTACAGCCATGTTAACAAAGTATATAGTCATGATTGCTAGCCCTAATCCTAATCCTAAATATATTGTCATTTTTATTTATTTGGTTTAAAGATATTTATTTATTTATTTATTTATTTATTTATTTATTTATTTATTTTTATTTGTGTGTGTGAGAGAGAGAGATAATGCACAAGTGAGCCAGGGGAAGGGGCAGAGGCAGGGGGAGAGGGAAACTGGTGGGGTTGGGTTTGGGGATAGGTTGCAGGAAGGGTGAAGGAGAATCTCCAGAAGACTCCGCACTGAGTGAGGAGCCTGATGTGGGGCTCAATCCCAGGACCCTGAGATCACAACCCAAGCTGAAATCAAGAGTCAGATGCTTAACTGACTGAGCCACCCAGGCACCCCCTATATTGCCATTTTTAAAATCTTCAACAAGCTAATAAGGGTAGGTTTATCAGTGTTGCTTAACTCACATGTCTCTAGGACAAGTTAATTTCAACATTCATATATTTTAAGACACGTTTTTATAGTTTTTCTTCTTTTTTTCAGAAATGCCTAGCCATGGTTTTATTCCTGTTTTTCTATTGGATATTTGGTTTCTTTATTTCTTGATTTTTAAGAATATTTTATGAATTAGGGATATAAGCCTATTGTCTGTGATATACACTGTAAATATGCTCTCCCAGTTGTCAGTTATATTAATTTATGCTTTTCGGGGGGCTATGCAACTTCTGTATTGATAAATTTTGAACTCCCCCTCCTTGTTGTAGATTTTCTATTTCCAAGTTTTCTTTGCCACTCTCTCATCCTTCCTTATCCATTAGAAACTGTAGTAACCACCCCTCCTGACTCAATAAGCTTTCAGGGTTTTTATAGAGACTGCAATACATTTGTAAATTCACTTAAGGAGGACTACATTTTATGTTGTAGAATTTCCTACCCAGAAAGAGGGGATGTCTTTTCCATTTTTTCAGTCTACTTCTTTGTCTTTCAGGAGTGTTTTATAGTTTTCTTTGCAGAGGTTTTGTGCATGTCTCCTTAAACTTATTCCTAAGTAATCTTCTTTTTCATTATTATAAATAAGAATTTCCCTATTATTTTTTGTGTGTATGAAGGCTATTTATGTGAATTTTATAGTGGGCTATTTTACTGAATTTTTTATTGTTTGAATTAGTTGTACTGGTTCCCTGGAGTTCTTTGGATGTAACAGCATATTTACAAGTAATATTTTAATTATATATGTATATATATATTATTTTTAATGCCTGTGATACTTCAAATACAATTCTTTTGCCTAATTGCTTTGGCAATTACCATTAGTATACTATTGAATATTAATGATGATATTGAGCATCTTTGCTTTATTCTGAATATCTATGAAAGGCTTCCTATCTTTCTCATTAAGTATGTTACTGGCTTTTCAAATGCAGCGCCTGTGTATGCATGCATGCGTCTTTTCTCTCTATATATATAATCATATGATTCATTACATTATCTGTCAATTTTAGTATTCCTGACAGTTTTTAACCATGATTTCATGTGAATATTGGCAGACTTTGTCCACATCTGGAAGACAATCAGATATTTTTATTAGATCTATTAATATGGTATATAATATTAAAGGTTTCCTAATGTTGAAATAACATTAATTTTTGGAATAACTTCCATTAGGTCATGATTTATAAGTGTATTGAAGCAGTGTTGGATTCTGCTTTCAAATATTTATTTTTGAATCAAGATCCTTCAGTAAATCTTTTACTTTTGGGCAAGATGGAGTAAAAAAAAAAAAAAAAAAAAAAAAAAGATTGATTTTAACCTTCTTCCTGAAAAACAAAAACAAAACTAAGAAATTGCCCAAAATATATGAAACAATGGTTTTCAAGGTATCGGACATTACTCAGTAGAGAATACTGGCCCTTGAGATGTGAAACAAAGGAAGTGAGCCCTGTGAGTTCCCAAGATACCACCAGGAGGATATTCCAAGGTCAGTGGCACTGAAGGCGAATCCCAGCAGGTTTTGGGCAGTGGTTACTCTCTCCTCCGCAACTCAGCTCCCTTGGGGAAGCTTTCACCTCTATAAATCTGATTCCTTCCTAGTTATCTCAAAAAGAACATTGCAAAAAAAATTACGATTCTAAACTTCTATGGTTCTTATTAGATATCTATAAATTCTGTAAAAACTACTGTATTGCATGTGAAGTTTCATTTCAAACAGTGGAGTTCAGTGATTAAACTGTTTTGGTGGATGACAATTATTTCAAAATGCCAGAAATGTCAACTATGTAGTGATCTACTAAATACTACATAGAAATTACCCTTTGCAAGTACAGAACCGTACACTTCATATTAGTTTCTGACCTCCTCAGTGTGAGAGCATACTGATGGAAGCTTCCGACAGTTTAAGACTCACAAAGAATAAATTGAAATAATTAGCAGGACAGATGTTAAAATAGGGTCCCTGTGAAGAAAGGAAGAGGCACCATAGAGAATCTTGGAACAGAGACAGAGATGGCAACAGAAGAGTCCTATCTGAGGTGGGCAGATCTTGAAAGATTAAGGAAGAAAAAGATAGACCTGCCTTTATATAACTTTATCTAAAATTAGTCCAGCTTAATGGTCTGTGACATATGCATTTCTGCAATTTTTAAGTGTGCTACCCTAAAGTGGAGTATGAATGTGCATGATTTCCTTTGAACCTACACTCCGATTTTCCTCCCTATTCACAAGTAGCTCTTCTCTTGCAATTATAGTTTTGTTCTTCCCAGGACAGTTCTCTGGTTTCAATCGTAACCAGTTTTCTCTGCTTCTATTTCTAATCATGAGTATTTATGACTTCAAGCTAGGACATGCTGAGTCTAGTGACAATGCACATCTTTTCCTCATTATCATAGTAAAACTTAAGAGAATTAGGAGGATATATAGATTTGGATACCAGGGAGACTTATCACTGTATTATGTATGCAAATGGTGGTTATATCCCATTTGCAAAAATATTCTTTTTTTTTCATTTTAATTCCAGTATAGTTGACATACAGTGTGATATTACTTTGAGGTGTACAATTTAGTGATTCAACAATTCCACATATCCATTTAGGAAAGATTCTTATTGCTCCTCATTCTTATTGCCCCTCGTCATAAGGGCCAAGGCTTCGTGGATGAATTTCCAGGAAAACACTGTGGTTTATGGTTAGTTGTTTAGAAGAACAACAAACATATTACTTATTAGACAATTGTCTTGAAAATGCAAGTGGTTACAATGAAATTTTAACTGCAGCCTCTCCCTAAAGCACATGAACACCAGATCTCACAGAATGGGGATCTGGGGAAATATCATTACTTTCAATAACTGTGTAAAGTGTGAAGAATTTAAGAAAGCAAGAGTTTTAATGCTCACTTACTGAAGAGATAAGAGATGTCACTTGTAGAAACTGTAGCCTGGAAAGTGAAATAAATTGTCTCCCAACTTTATATTTTCAGTGAATTCTATAGCGCAGAGTCAAATTTTAAAGTGATGTGTTTGAGTAGACAGAAGAAACTAAATATTTTACTATAATTAAAATAAAGCATGTAATTTAGGCTTATAAAGCTGAGCTAACATCTCTAAGAAATAATTGTTTTCTGATGCTATTAACCTCATATCAGATCTTGCTCATATTCAGCACAAGGGAGAAAAATAGGAGACATGGAATTAAAAACAAAAAGCAAAAAACAAAAAAACTTGCATGAAAATATCCAGTTCAGTTGTCATCACTATCAATAATAATAATAAAGATGAGCATAAAGTTTTTTTCAGAACAGTTGCAAATGCAGAGAACTGAAGAGACACAGAGTAATCTGTTGGACTCATATCTATATCATATAGCTATTATTCATGATTTCCAGAAGATCTTCATAAGTTGCATCTATCTGTGACTTTCTTCTTGTACTAAGTATCTGACCACGGTTTACCAAAAACTGTGTTGTATTGGACATAAAGTTTGTAAGATACGTAATGCCAGTCTGGTGCAGATGTATCTTCAAGCAATTTTATTTTTTGTGATAAATAGTAAATAAATGTTTTTGGTGTTTGTTTAAAGATGGCAAGGGAAGCAGAGGAGAAACAGTTAACTTGGCCTTTGGTGAAGGGGAGAAATATTAAAATAGGCTTCTTAGAATAAATGACTTCTGTAATATTACTAGAATGATTATTCAGAGGAATAAAAAAATAAAAAGATCATGCTCTTTTAGTAAGAGCAAAGAAACAAAAAATCAAAAAGAAGGAAAGGAAAAAAGTCCTAGAAATAGAAAATTAAAATTAAAAGCAAAGACATAGGATGAATGATTTTCAGCCCATTAAAGGGAGGAAAGACTTTAACAAAGAAATCTTAATCCAAGTAGTGATGGTAAATTTTCTTAACTAGGACACAGAATGTCCAATATTTGATCAAATATTATTCTGGATGTTTCTGTGAGGGTATTTTGGATGAGCTTGACATCTAAACTGATGGACTGAATAAAGCTGATTGGATGGCGTCCATCCACATTAAGGAGAGCAATCAGTTAGAGGTCTGAGTAGAATAAAATGGCTGATGTTCCCCCAAATCAAAGGGAATTTCTCCTGCCTGACTGCCTGTGAGCTGGGTTATAGACTTTCTCCTATCTTCAGGCTAAAATGGAAATACCTCTTTTTCCTAGGTCTCAACACTGACTAATAGATAATTAGTGCTAATGAAATATATATATTGTTAAGTCATGGCACGTTGAAAATACAAATAACATAAATTCCAAACCTGTCTGTCTTCATGAAAATGTGTGCAGGTAAATTTCATCTATTTAAAAACACAAACCTCCCTGGGCAGCCCCAGTGGCCCAGTGGTTTAGTGCCGCCTTCGGCCCAGGGTGAGATCCTGGGGTCCCAGGATTGAGTCCCACGTCGGGTTCCCTGCATGGATCCTGCTTCTCCCTCTGTCTGGGTCTCTTCCTCTCTCTCTCTGTCTCTCATGAATAAATAAATCTTTAAAAAATAAAAATAAAATAAATAAAAAAAAAAAAAAACACAACCCCATATTATCCGGGAAGGTAACTGAAGAGTTATGGCTAAAAAGTAGAACAGCCCCTGTGGTAAAATAACCAAACAAGCTAAAATACATGGCCAATAAATAAATAAATAAATAAATAAATAAATAATAAAATAAAATGCATGGCCTCATCATGCAGCCAAGCATTTGATCTCTTTGTTCTAATTGCCCCAATAACGACACCCCTCTTGGAGCCAATAATGGACTGATTACGGGCCAAATTTGAGAGAGTCATGATATAATGGGAAGTGAAAGGGAAGACCCCCTGGCTGAGATAATATCGTATAATGCCTTCATATGTGTATAGGCTATATACATATCTATAGTTTGTGGCTGACTGCGCACCAATATAAGATTTTAAAAATCGCTGGTACTTTTATGGGAGATCTTATTTTCTTCTTTTGATTGATTTATCGGCATTTACATTTTTTTAAATTTTTTATTTATTTATGATAGTCACAGAGAGAGAGAGAGGCAGAGACATAGGCAGAGGGAGAAGCAGGCTCCATGCACTGGGAGCCTGATGTGGGATTCGATCCGGGGTCTCCAGGATCGCGCCCTGGGCCAAAGGCAGGTGCCAAACCGCTGCGCCACCCAGGGATCCCTACATTTTTTATTATAGTTATAGATTTTCAAAATATATTGAAACTAGGGGTAGAATTAATATCTCATGTCTTTGTTCATCCATCAAACTAAGTGACTTGTTTATACAAAATCTGGAAAGGGCTACATGATATACTAAGATTTCTAATTGTTCGACGGCTAGTGATTCCCATCAGTGTTTTGCTTTGTTTTGTTTTGACCTCAAGCAAAGTTTGGAAAATATTCAGCTGTAAGTCTTAAGAAATAGAATATTCAACACAGAGGATAACATAGCTTATATTAGCTAGTGGCTTTTTTCTGAAAGGGTTTTCTTAGCTGGGGAGTTGCCAGTGCTGTCGTGCAGGAGTTATCTGTGATCATCATGGTACCTCAGGGCCCAGGGATCCAGTGATGGCTCACAGGGCCCAGGAGGAGGCCTGGAAATGGGAGTTTTAGTGTTGAAGGGATGCTTGGGATTTTAGTTTAGGGTTGATTTGTTGTTCAGTATTGTAGTTTATAGATCAATATATTTTACTATAGCAGTAAGTAGATTTATTTGCCTATTTCATAAAATGATGTATACCAGATGTTTATTTTTAATGTGAACATAATTTTGGGATATGTGCATCATAAAAAATACTATAAAACCAGACTGATGAGGCGACTCTGATTAGTTAACCATATTCATAGCCATTTTCATATTGATGAAAGCTTGTTGAAATCTTTGCTTCTATTTTTCTACTCAGTTAAAAAAAAATTTGTCACAAAACACCATTTTTAGATAGTTTGAGGCTAACAGTATGAAACAATATGAATCTCAGCTGAAGTATATGGGCCTTTTTGCCTTTTTTTAAAATATATTTTTTTTATTTATTCATGAGAGACACAGAGAGAGAGGCAGAGACCCAGGCAGAGGGAGAAGCAGGCTCCATGCAGGGAGTCCAATGAGGGACTCGATCCCAGGACCCCGGGGTCACGCCCTGGGCCGAAGGCAGATGCTCAACTGCTGAGCCACCCAGGTGTCCCAGGCCTTTTTGCCTTTGAACAGCAGGCATTTATTGCCTTCATTAAAGGAAACAAAACAAAACAAAACAAACAAACAAAAAAAACAAGCAAATAAAGAATTACATGAATTAGGATCATAGAGCTAATGCACAATTGTCATATTATTTGTAGATTATATTTTCCATCTCTGGAGCAGAGAATCAAGTGAATTGCTGTTTGCAGTAAGATCCACAAAGTATAAGGAGCTACATAATCAACCCTGCTTTATCAGTATATTAAAATATGCAGGTCTTAGAAAGTATAAGTGGTTTATTTTAGTTCACAGTATAATTTGTTAATATTTTGGACTTCCTTTCTTATTTCTTTAGTCACTGTTTATAAATCTTTGCTTCTTGACTAATGTCAAGAAATGATTTTTATGAGACCTCTAGAAATTATGGGAAGAATCTATTTAGAACTGTATATTTTAGGTTGTCCAAATCTTGCCATCTGAGTGATTCTATTCTTCATCAGCATATCTATCCATACATAATAGTTTACTTGCTCTATAGTAGTGATTCATTTAAAAAGTGGCTTTCGCAGAAGCAGTATTTATTTATACTCCTAAGTACTCTTTCTTTTATTATCATGATTTTGACACTATTTAAATATTATTTCATTAAATACATTGATATTAAAAACTCACACTTTCTGCTATGAGTTTTGCATTTATTTTCTAATATACATGACATCATTTATATATTTCATATATAGTATGAGTATATAAGTTGCTTTTCAATTTCGAGAACTAAAAATATGCTTCGTTAATTTGAAGCTACTGTTTTACAACGAATATGTCCTGATAGCTTTGCGAGACATTTACAGAGACCAAGAAATATTCCCAAAATATTATATAAACAATAAACATTTCTGATCTATGCTTTTAGTTCTGAAGTACAGAAAATATTCATTTGGAGTGAAACTAAGACCATCTTTAGCAATGGTTTTTTTCACCAGTGACCCAACTAGCTATAGATAGATTAGGAATATTTGTATTAATATTAAAGCATATCACATTGCTTTCTTAGAAAATCTTATTCTTCATAAAAACATGAAATTCCTCTGCAATATTGGTCCAAGAGATAGTAAATCTTAGAACTGGTTGTGTAAGACTTGGTTAGAGTCTATATCGTTCTACTACTTGAATGACAAAGCCACTTGCATGATTTTTTTTTGTCTGAGACCCATTCTTCTCAACTTTCTATTATTTTCCCACTTCCTAGATTCTTAAAAAATATTATTAGGAATTATTTCTTTTACTCTAGCCTAGGCTAGACTGCAGCTGTAATCACTCCATGAGATGGCATGTAAGTTGCATACTTCGGAGTTGAAGATATAAGAGTAAAGAATCATGAAGCCTATGTGGGAAAATGACTGTAGATATTACATTGGATGTAAATGTAAATGAATTTAGCAACTAAAAATATGCGATTAAAACATTAGTTAATCTCCATTGCATTATTGACATTTATATTTTATAAAAGAATGAATCCTATCCAGCAGAGAAGATATCAGTTAGATTATAGTGAGATTTGCATTCATTCGAGGGGGCGCCTAGGTGGCTCAGTCAGTTAAGCATCTGCCTTCAGCTCAGGTCATGATCCCAGGTCGGCTTCTCCCACTCCCTCTGCTGCACACCCCCACCCCCGCCCCCCGGGCTCACCTCTCTCTCATTCTCTTCCTCTCTCTCTCTCAAATAAATAAAATCCTTAAAGAAAAACTCATTTGAGTAAATATATGAACTGAAGAAAAAATATAGGTGATACATTTTATTTTAAAAAATATATTGAACCTTATTTTAAGACTCTCATCAATATCTAAATTGATTTCTTGAGAAACCTAAAATTCAGGGATGAAAAATTATGTAAAGAATAAAATTATTTTTTAAAAAGAATAAAATTCTAGCTTCCTTTTGTTGAAAACAAGACTTCAATTTTGAATGAAGATTTTATATTATATAAGAAATGGTGTCTTAATGGGATATGCCAACATCATGCAGTAGCTTTGAACACTTTCTTTTTTTGAAAAATTTTGTTTATTTATTTGACAGAGAATGAGAGAGAGTGCAAGCAGGGGGAGCTGCAGTCTGAGGGAGAGGAGCAGAGCAGGGAGCCCCAGGTGGGACTCAACCCCGGGACCCTGAGATCATGACCTGAGCAGTAGGCAGATGCTTAACTGACTGAGCCACCCAGGCACCCCGCTTGGTTACCTTCTCTTTGTAACTTTTGGTGCTGAGTAATAATAAGATATCAAAAATAATTAGACTTAAGTAAACTAAATTCGTAGCAATACAAAATAACATAAAATAAATGCTGACATGCTAGGAAAGCCAAATATTCTGAAACATCACTGGAAGAGATTCTTATTGACTAGAGAATTAGAGGTCAGAAAAATACATCTCAGGGAAACCATGATAAGCAAAGGATAAAATGATTGGTTTTCATGAGGAAACGTGCTCATGGTGACATAGGTGTATATATAGCTGAGCCAGGATTCTAAAGTCCATGCTTTACGTGGATGAAAAAGAAAATAATGCATTAAAATATTCATTTTTTTTAAGTTTGCAAAATGGTGGGTGATGTACGTAAATAGGAGTCTCATTTTTTCATCAGATTTTATTTCTAGATAATCCAGTTTTAGATGTCTCTAAATCCTATGCTACTATGAAAAACATGACAGGAAAGGTGACCTTTATGCCTTAATGGGGAAGAGAATTAAGTAAAAGTAACAGGAAGTTGGAAATGATGAAACATAAGGATGAACTGCGGGACTGTATACATTTTCTGGATAAGAGGCTCCATTTTGAAGCTCCATTTCACTTTCCAACTAATAAACTCTTGAACTCGGCCACAAGTGGCAATTGTTTTACAAGCAGTTGCTCATAAAATTGCAACAGAGCAACTGACATTCGGATCTTACGAGGACGGTAAAGTTAATTAATGCATGGCAGCGAAAGTTTCATTTGATAGCACTAATAAAATAATAAGAGAATAATCAAATCGGCTCAACTGGTCAGCACCAGGCTGGTTGCTTTGTTCTCTTCTCTAACTAAATCATGTAACTGTCCCTTCCTTCCTTCCTTCTCATATGAATCCCTGCTTTCCCCAGAGGCGCAGGACACTTTCTTGGGTGTTCCAGAATCTGTGCTTCCCAGACTTTAATTCTGAGACCCCAAATAAAGGCCTTTGTTCTCCTTCAGTTTTACCTCATTTTCTTGGGTAACAACACAAAGCTGCAAAGATTCTAGAAAAGAAAAAAAGAAATTCTAGAAAAGAGATGGGAATATTTATCAAAAATAAATTTAAAAATTATTCTTTATTTTTTAAAATTGTTCTTTATTGTGACAAAATCTAAGAACACATGGGAAAAGTTTGGCTCATTGAGAGAAAATATGAACATTTTTGCTTTGGAAAACAACTAGAAAGTAAATAAATGGTCTACAGGAAAGATAAAAAATGTGAGGCATACGATGCCAACAAACTCATTAGGTTAACAGAGATAAAAAGTTGCTTCACTCAACATGTATGTTTAAATAGTACAAAGAATCTTTGCAGAATAATGGCAGTTTGTCACTAGAATAATTAATAATGTAAAGAAAAAAGTGTTCTAGGATAAGCCCCAGCTGAATTTCACTAAACTCTATGACTCCAATCGAAATAAAAGTCACTAACAGAAATTTAATCTGCTCTTAATAACATAAGAACAAGGTGGGGAAAACCAATGGAGGATGAAAGGTAGAGGTTTAATGAAATAAAAAGTTGGAATTAAAATGATTAAGGATATTCAGGAGGATTTGTGGGTCACGTGCCACTAGAGGAAGTGTGAGAGTAAAACTGTATGGACAACAGCGTATGATCTTGACGGAGATGTTACATTGTAGGAAACACTTTTTTTAAAGCTGATATTTAGAGTATTCAAGGGCACATCTGCAAGCCCCTGGTTAGGGCAAAGCTTCTCACTGGCTTTAAAGGCTTCCTTTCCACTTACTATTATTTGAACGATCCAGAGTGTGCTGTGGCATCCGGTTCCTCTCTCCTGTCCATGTGAGCAGCGCAAAGAAACCCCCAGGTGCTCATAAGGCTAGAAGGGAGAGGCTGCGGTTACTTAACACATTACCTTGAGAGTAAGGAGAACCGTTGCGATGCTAGCCTGCGAGAAAGCATGAGAAAACTGTCAGGCACGCCGCACCTGGCACACACACCACGTGCACAGCCGCACACACAGGCCGCACACACAGAGCGCACCAGCCAGTTCTGCATTCACGGAGAGGAAAACAGTTCTACGCACAGGGCGCAGAATGGAGGTGTTTAAAGCAAGCTGCTTAGAGGTCTTGCGTTTGTGTAGCAAAGTTTCTCTCAACGTTCTTTTTTGTTCTTTGTGCAGCCCACTCTCCTAAGGGGATTTTTCTTACAAAAATGAAAACTATCTGGATGGAGTATTATAGAACAGTCTGGCAGCTAAGTGGTTGTTGATGTTTTTGCTTAGTAGCCCAAAGACTCAGAGAAAATGGGCTGAACTATAGATGAACACCTGGAAAAGACTTTCTAACCCACTTGAATGTATGAATCCCAATCTCCTTCTTAAGAATTTAGGAAATGAAAAAAAAAAAAAAAGAATTTAGGAAACGTGGGTATTAGTATCTCAGTGGTAAGGCAGATATATTTTTCTACATGACTTCCAAATGCTCTAGAATAGAAATATTTAGATCCAATGTGTTTCAGGGTACTCTATACACATTACCTCCATCATGTTTCCAGATTACCAGCAGCTGATAAATTAAACAAGCAAAAGACATACTAAATGTAAGAAATTAGATATTGCACATGGGTTCACAAAAGAGATATGGGCAAAAATTAGCACTCGATGTAAATAAGCACGTTTTCCAAATGTGTGTGTTTAGAAGGCCTAAGCCTTCAGGGCATAGATTTACATCACAGGGTAGATCTGAGAACAAGAATTGCCTTTCCCCAAATTACCTTTTTCTGGACATCCTGCTGATTTCCAAAATCACTTTACTCCCATTTTTTGTGACACTCAAGCTAAGCAATTTGTATAATGCTTGGCCAAGAATTATTACGTTTTGGCAAATTTCCCAATGATTGTTCTTTAAATTGATCCTCTAAGTTTTCAACCTAAACAGATGCTTCACAACTAGTGATAATCTTTGACCTTATAATCTGTAAATAATCCCTTCAAAGACTTGTGTGTGTGTGTGTGTGTGTGTGTCCATTTCTCTTCCTCCTCCTTCTCTCTCTCTCTCTCTCTCTCCTGGACATTTGTGAGCTCTAGCTCTCATGCAATTACTATACTGTGGCCTACTGTATATATCAGCATGTCAGAGTAGTTAAGGAAACACAGGCTTGAATGCTTGAATTCAAGTGTTGGTTACAACTGTGTGACCCTGGCCAACTCATTAAAACCCTGTCTGTCTGTTTTCCCACTTGTAAAATGAAGGTAATAACTGTATAGGTGTCATAAGTGTGACAATGATGGTTAGAGAAAGTTGTCTTTGTTAGAGGATACATGTCCTTTTATAGTGATTAAATAATGCAAGAAATTGCCTGTTCACAGATGACTGAATAGAGCAGAGGCCATAAAAGAGCATGTCCTCTTGACAGAGCTACATTTCCTGGCTCTCAAGGCATTTTAACAATAGCAGCTTCCTGCCTGTGATGAAAGAAATGGATCCTATTAGATTTTTTTTTTTAAGAGAGAGAACTCATGAGTGGTGGGGCAGAGGCAGATGGAGAGGGAGAGAAATAATCTTTTTTTTTTTTTTTAAGATTTTACTTATTTATTTATGAGAGACACAGGGAGAGAGAGGCAGAGGCACAGGCAGAGGGAGAAACAGGCTCCATGCAGGGATTCGATCCTGGGTCTCCAGGATCATGACCTGAGCTGAAGTCAAGAGTCAGATGCTTAACTGAGCTACTCAGGTGGCCCCCCTATTAGATCTTTCAAAAAACTCACCTCCCTCTTATTCTCCAAGATAACTTATATACTCCTGGATTCTTGTAATTGCTTTAGATACTGGATTTGTGTTTATCTGCTCATAATTTACAAGAAACTGATATAAAACCTCAGTACTTTCCTTATTCTTCTTTGAGAGACTAATGAAACAAAATTCATTGACTTTGGGATTCTGAGCTGTAGTTGGACCTAGTCTGAAGATAATTAGCTCTATCTCAACAATAACAAAGCCCTTATAGAGTCATTGTGAGTTTGGTATATAACACGAAAGGCCAGGTCCCTGACATCTATTGATCAGACAGTGAATTTTAGCCATTGATATAATTAAAATAATAATTATCTTTCATATTGAATGTCACTAGAATTTTTGTTCTTTCGTTCTGAGATTCTAATCCCTTAAATGACTGCCATAGTCAGAAATTTTTAAAGCAAATCACAAAACATCAATTAAACGCTCATGTCTGACTCAGAGTAAAAAGACTGTCACTTATTGAATGATTTCCAAATGATAAGCAATTTAGTTAGCAGTTAAAAATATTCAATATTTTCATCAAAAGCATGTTGAGAGTCAGGTACTGTATTAGTTCGCCAGCTGCCATAGCAAAGTATGGCTGAATGAAACGACAGAAATTTATTTTCTCATAGTTGTAGAGGCTGGAAGCCCAAGATCAAGGTATTGGCTGGGGTGATTTTTCTGAAGTCTCTCTCCTTGGCTTGTAGATAACCATCTTGTGTCTGAGTCTTCACATGGTCTTCCTCTAGTGCGTCTGTCTCTTAATTCCTTTCTTATAAAGATACCAGCCATTTTGGATTTGGGCCCACACAACATGACCTGCAAATATAGTCACATTCTGAGGCATTGAGGGGTAATACTTGAGCACACGCATTTTGAGACGACACAATTCAGCCCAGAATAGGTGGTATAATTTCCATTTTACAAACAAGAAAGTTAAGTAACAGAGTCAATATCGTTCTCAAAATCACTTAGTAAGTGAATTGAAGAACTGATATTTAATTCTGCGTGCCTCCGATTTCAAATTTCAGATGCTTTCTCACTATCTCTCCATCAAAGTAACTGGATGGTATTTTGTCCACTGGGGATGTTTAAGTACCGGGCCTTGGGTATTATGAGTCCACATTTCATGTAAATGTATTTACCAATACTGCTAGCTTCTCATCAAACTGTTCTCTCTCCTGAGTACAGGCTAGTCTACATTTCACGAAATCCTATAATTGAGTCTGCCTAATGAAATGTGGCTGAAATCGGTATTAGAACTTTTAGGCTAGCCCTATAACCATCACTCATATAAACATGTTCTGTTATCTCGGTCTTCCGTCATTGGACGTCATGTGTTGACACAGGCAGGGCCCCTGTCAACATGGGCATCTGAACAACTGCACAGACAGAGTTCTTTCCTTGCTACTCATGAAACTTTATGGGAATGAGCAAGAAACCAGTGCATTACACCACTGAAATATCAGGATTTATCTATTCCAATATGCAGATTTAACTTAACTAAGACAAATGAGTTATGTGGTCACAAATTGCCTCAAGAAAAATTAAGAACCCCGGAAATCATAAGAAATTTCAGTTAGGATCTAGGTTGCAGAAATCTAGGAACTAGTAAAAGCTTGGTATCGTGTTGCATTCAGCAGAGGGTGCTATAGACTTGGGAATTCTTAGGTTCTGCAATATGTTACTTTGCTCTCTGGGTTTGAAAATAGAAACATAAACATGGACACTGAGGGATTCATAAAACTTTTGTTTCTGTTTGAATAATTCAATACCACCTGGTTCAGAACAAATTAGGAGCCTCCAGGCACTTTGCTGACCATAGTGTTTAAAAGCAAGATTGTTCACTAGATAGATCACCCACGTTTATAATAATTATTTCACTAAATTTGTAAGCAAAATTAAAATCTCAATTTTCCTCAAATCTTTAAATATACAGTTGTTATTTTTCATTTACCAGGGCTCCAGTGCTTTGCTTTTAATCCCAGATCTTTTTTTTTAATTTTATTTGCTTTGTTCTGTCATAAATATTATCCCTTACAAGATATAATATATGCATTTGATGTCATGAGGAGCAGGAAATAAATATATAAAATCATTTTTACTCTTAACATTGAAATATGAAAACATTACAACATCAGAGGAAGAAAAGAGATGATCAGAGAGATGAAAGGTGGTTTAGAGATGCCAATAATGGTATCAGGATTTCTTCATCTCAAGGAAGAAAAAGAAGTTGAAGTGCTCTGAATAAAAGATATAAAAAAGATCTTACCTACAATTTTCAGTAAGATAAAATTTTCCTATCAGTGGAAAAAACCTAAATATATGTAGCACATACATTTGTTTTCTTAGTAATAAATTTCAGTTTAGCATTTTTATGTTCTTATAAGGATTTTGTATTAAAATTCACTATTTCTTTTATAAACTTAATAATGTTATACAAATCTATTAAATGCAATGACATTTATTAATTAATTTGGAATTGTTACTGTCCTTAGTATCACTTTTTCCATATAGGAATTAAATTAACCAAATATGATCTGATTAAGCATATAGGTTTTTGAAGAGCAATTCTCAAAGGTACCTAAAATTACTAACGATGTGGTTTTCTATTTTAGCTGTTAGAAATTGTTGATCGTCACCTACAGTGTTGGTGCATAGTAAAGGTCCATGTGCTAATTCTAGGTACAGTGACAGAGTATTTTTTCCCACAAGTAAAATTAAAATAGCATCTTCAATAGGTATATGACCTGGCATCAGAAGTAGTTATTTAAGGGGCACTTGGGTGCTTAAGTCAGTTAAGTGTCTGCATTTGGCTCAGGTAATGACCCCGGGGTCCTGCGATGGAGCCCTCCATTGGGCACCCTATTTTGTGGGGAGTGTGCTTCTTCCTCTCCCTCTGACCCTCCACCCTGCTCGTGCTCAGGCTGGTTCCCTCTCTCTCTGAAACAAACAAACAGACCAACAAACAAACAAATCAAAGAAATCATTATTTCACTTCCAGCAAAGACAGAGTAATAGGAACTAGATTTCTCCTCCCACTTAAAATAACAAAGGAAAAGAAAAGAAAAAAAAAAGTAAGAAATAAAAATATTTGAAATTAAGGTTTTTAAGTCTTTGCACATTGGGTAACTACACAGTCATCCCTAAGAGAGAGGAAACAAGCTAGGCTCTATGCCTATCAGACTTTCCAGGCAGTGGCAACTCCCTGAGTTGAGAAGACATTGCTGGGGCTCCAGGAGATTAAGGCCAATAGGGTTGACGAGATAGAATGTCAGAGAGAGAGCTGCATGGATAAAGGTCATAAAGATCTGAAGAATATCCAGTCCCGTATGCCTCTGAGTACTTGGCAACAATGCAGAAATGGAAACCACCGGAGAAGAGAGAACGATACATTGGAAAAGATTAAAGTAACAGTGCCTGACACTAATAGAGGGCAAGGAATAATGCCTAGTCTATCAGCCAGATGGGAAGAAAATCTCATAATTCATGGAACATTGGGTAAAAGTATCCAGAATTGTCCTGCCTCAACAGTGGAGAAGAATTAGCCTTATAATAAATATGACTCTGGTCTTGTCTAACACATCTTAAAAGGAAGACACAAAGGATGAAACTATTTCCAAGTAGCTAAACTGGGACTCAAAACAAAACAGAAAATTTACCAAATAAAATATTGTACTCAACAAGGTAAAATACATATATGGCACTAAATCAAAGTTTGCCAGGTATTCAAAAATGGAAGAAATATTACCCAAAATGATGAGAAAAATTAGCTAAAACTAAAGCAAAACTGACATATGTATTGGAATCAGCTTATTGTAATATTAAAATTGTTATATCTGCCCTTCATACATTCAAAAAGTAAGGTAGAGACAATAAATATATCAAAAAGGACAAGTTGATCTAGAAATGAAAACTACAATGTATTACATGAAAAGAGAGCTGGGTGGAATTAGATATTGGTAGAATAGATATTGCAAAACATTAGTGAACTTGAAGAAAAAGCAAAGAAATCTGTCCAAAATGAAACAGAAAGGGTAAACAATTAAAATTTGAAAGAGTCTAAAGAACTGTGCAGTGATCAAAGTCCTTGGAAGAACAAAGAGCACAAGAACCATAGGAAGACATAATAGCTCCCTTATTTTTTCATATTTGATGAAAAGAACAAATCTGTAGATCTAAGAAGCTCTTAAACGTCAAATACAAGAAACATAAAGACGACTGTACCAAGGCATAACAATATCAAACTGCTCAGAAATAGGAATAAAGAGAAAAACTTAAAAGCAGTAAGAGGAGGAAAGACATGTTAGGTACATAGAAACAAAGTTAAGAATGTCAGCACAGTTTCCATCAAAAAAAAAAAGAAAGAAAGAAAACAGTGAAGCAATGTCTTTAAAATACTAACATAACATGAAGAAATCAACAAAGCAAAATAGATTTTATATCCAGGAAAATTATCTTTCACAAACGAAGGGAACAAAGACTTTTGGACATATAAAAACTGAAATAATTCATCATGGGCAGGTTTAGAATACACGAAATATTGAAATAAAAATGGTACCGAACGGAAATGTGAATCTATAAAAACAGAGTAAAGAACACCAGACATAAAAAAAAGAACACCAGACACAGAGAAATATGGTAATTTATGTAAGAATTTTTTCTTATTATGTAAATTTCTTCAAAGATACCTAACTGCTGAAAATATAATATTAAGAAAATGGAACTTGTAACATATGCATAAGTAAAAGGTATGACAAGAATAGCATAAACCTGTAAGTTAAAAATATTGACCGTATTATTGTAAAGCACTTATCTTTATCCATTCATCTTTTGATGGACACCGAGGCTCCCCCCACAGTCTGGCTACTGTGGACATTGCTGCTGTGAACATTGGGGTGCAGGTGTCCTGGTGTTTCCCTGCATCTGTATCTTTGGGGTAAACCCCCAGCAGTGCAATTGCTGGGTCGTAGGGCAGGTCTATTTTTAACTCTTTGAGGAACCTCCACACAGTTTTCCAGAGTGGCTGCACCAGTTCACATTCCCACCAGCGGTGCAGGAGGGTCCCCCTTTCTCCGCATCCTCTCCAACATTTGGGGTTTCCTGCCTTGTTGATTTTCCCCATTCTCACTGGGGTGAGGTGGGATCTCATTGTGGTTTTGATTTGTATTTCCCTGATGGCCAGTGATGCCGAGCATTTTCTCATGTGCTTGTTGGCCATGTCTAGGTCTTCCTCTGTGAGATTTCTGTTCATGTCTTTTGCCCATTTCATGATTGGATTGCTTGTTTCTTTGGTGTTGAGTTGAATAAGTTCTTTATAGATCTTGGAAACTAGCCCTTTATCTGATAGGTCACTTGCAAATGTCTTCTCCCATTCTGTAGGTTGTCTTATAGTTTTGTTGACTGTATCCTTTGCTGTGCAAAAGCTTCTTATCTTGATGAAGTCCCAATAGTTCATTTTTGCTTTTGTTTCTTTTGCCTTCTCTCCTTCTTCACCAATGGCATGATACTCTACATAGAAAACCCACAAGACTCCACCCCAAGATTGCTACAACTCATACAGCAATTTGGCAGTGTGGCAGGATACAAAATCAATGCCCAGAAGTCAGTGGCATTACTAGACACTAACAATGAGACTGAAGAAAGAGAAATTAAGGAGTCAATCCCATTTACAATTGCACCCAAAAGCATAAGATACCTAGGAATGAACCTAACCAAAGAGGTAAAGGATCTATACCCTAAAAACTACAGAACACTTTGGAAAGAAATGGAGGAAGACACGAAGAGATGGAAAGATATTCCATGCTCATGGATTGGAAGAATTAATATTGTGAAAATGTCAATGTTACCCAGGGCAATTTACACGTTTAATGCAATCCCTATCAAAATACCATGGACTTTCTTCAGAGAGTTGGAACAAATTATTTTAAGATTTGTGTGGAATCAGAAAAGACCCCGAATAGCCAGGGGAATTTTAAAAAAGAAAACCATATCTGGGGGCATCACAATGCCAGATTTCAGGTTGTACTACAAAGCTGTGGTCATCAAGACAGTGTGGTCCTGGCACAGAAACAGACACAGAGATCAATGGAACAGAATAGAGAACCCAGAAGTGGACCCTGAACTCTATGGTCAATAATATTAGACAAAGCAGGAAAGACTATCCTCTGGAAAAAAGACAGTCTCTTCAATAAATGGTGCTGGGAACATTGGACATCCACATGCAGAAGAATGAAACTAGACCACTCTCTTGCACCAGACACAAAGATAAACTCAAAATGGATGAAAGATCTAAATGTGAGACACGATTCCATCAAAATCCTAGAGGAGAACACAGGCAACACCCTTTTTGAACTCGGCCACAGCAACTTCTTGCAAGATACATCCACGAAGGCAAATGATACATACACTTCTATTAAAAGGCAGAGAAAAATTGGGCAAGAAAACCAAGAACTAAATCTTAAGATCTAAGTCTTAGGATAACTAAAAGAGAAAAAAGACGATCAAGCTCATTAGTCATTATGGAAATACAACTTAAAACCACAATAAGATTTGACTATACACATATTTAAATGTCTAAAATTTTAAAAGTTGACTATAGTATGTGTTGGTTACAATGTGGAGGAAAACCCAGTCCTGGTGAGTATTTACTTTAGTACAAACAAGCACTTTGGGAAACTACTTTGCTGTTTCTCTAGAAGTTAAATACATCCCCAGCATATATCTGAACAATTTTACACTGTGGAATATATCTAAAAGAAAAGAAAATTATATCAATAGAACAATAGAAAGACATCTATGTGAGAAAACATAATTGCTTTGTTAGTAATTAAAATCTAGAAACAACTCAATCATTCACAGAGGAAAGGATAAACTGTGATACACTCATGCTAAGAAATATTACTCAGAAATTAAAAAAAATGTGAACTAATATTTTGTTGAGAATTTTTGCACCTAAGTTATAATACATGGATCTACAGTTTTCCTGTTTTTGTTGTTGTTGTTGTTTTTTATTTATTTTTATTTTTATTTATTTATTTTTTGGACAAATAATATAAATAAATAATAAATAAAATAATTTATTATTATCCTCCTCATAAAATTAGGATGGAAGTGTCCCATTCTCTTCTATTTTCCAGAAGACATTGTATAAATTAGTGTTAATTATTCTTTAAATATTTGGCATAATTCTCTAGTACAACCATCTGGGCTTAGATTTCTCTTTTTGGAAAATTTTCTATTATAACTTTGATTTCTCTGATGGCTTTAGAAACATAAAATTATCTATTTTACTTTGGTTGAGTTTGGCTGGCTGGTGGTTTGTGGTTTTTTGGAAATTGATCCATTTCTTATAAGTTTTCAGGTCTGTGAGGTGACAGTACAAGGATAAAGAGATATTCCACATTATTAGCCCTTATGAAAATGCAAATTAAAACTACAGTGGGATTATCACTACACAGCTTTCAGGATGACTGAAATAGAAAATACCTGTAACACTAAATGGTGATGAGGATGAAGGAAAACAAAATAATGGAAGTTGGTTTTACAATAAAGGAAAAGGTATATCCCGGGCAAAAACAACTTCATATATAAAAACCTGAAATGGGACAGAACATAGCGTGTGTGAGACACAGAGAAAAGGCAGGGAAGACGGACGGAAAGAAAAATTTTCTGAGATGATGCTCGAATAATAATAAGTGAAGCCCAAATCGTGCACAGCCAAGCACTATTCTGGGGACTTTAAGGGCACCAGGCAGTGCTTAGAAGGGTTCGATCAGGGAAATTATAACCATAGATTTGAATATTATTTTGCATTGTTCTTCATGCATTACATATTGCACATGTTTTTACATATATTTTGCACATACACGTGTACTTTAGGGTAGGGGTATACCGTTGCATAACTAGATTATATCTTATTCCACATGTGTATTTCGGCAATTATGTTAAAAAAGAGTCATGGGTGACCAAGAGAGGACACGCGAGTAACGGTTGAGACGATGCTGAAATGGCCCAGGTGGAAAATGATGGCAGCTAAGTCTAGGGTGATGATAATTTGGGGAAGGAAATAAACTTAAAAGGGGGAGCATATTTGATGAACGACATTTCATAACTGCATTAATAGAGGAGGAGGATATTCTGGGGGCTAAGGAGGATCCTGGGAATTGAGGAGACTGAGGCAGAGGAGAAAGACCCGTTGCCACGGCGAGGGTGGAGAGTTTGGGGCACAGCACCCGAGCTGCCACTTTCAATTCAAGTGAGGAGGCCGAGCTGGAAGATGGACGGACAAGTCTGGACTTTAAAAAATTGTTTAGGGAGAAGCCTAAGGAAATTCAAGATTAATGACTGCTCCGAAGTAAAGAGAGAGCTGTAGCCATTGAACATCTAATGATGGACACGCCAGTGGTTTCCGTCTGGGGTAATGAGGGGAAGGGCACACGGGTCAGCTCTTACACACACTGCGCTGCAGGTGTGCAGGTGTATCCGCTGGCTACATTCCCACAAGTGGGGTTGCAGAGAACATGCATAGACGCTTCTGGAATTTTGTTAGATATTGCAAAATTGCTCTCTGTATGGGGCTGTGTCATCCCGAACCCCCACGGACATTGTGTGACAACGACGGCTTCCCCACGGCCCCCTCCCTGAGCACGCTGGCAAGGCCTGGGATCTCCACCAGCATCCTCGGTGAAACACGACATCTCCGGGCGCTGCAGTTTCCGCTGATCTCACCGTGAGCTACGGGGAGCATCCCTGCGTATGTTTGAGTGGCATCTAGTAATCCTGTCTTGTGCGACGTCTGTTCATGACCCGTGTCTGTTATTCTGTTGGGCAGCTGCTGGGTCGAAGCCTATAGCTGCAGCTTTGGCATTGGGCAAGGGGTAGGGCCTGGAGGACTACGAGGTCATGTTCAGGAAGGGCTACTCTGCCTTAGAGACGTTACTGATAGAAATAGGGACTTTGCTTATTTTACAGATTTCATTTTTTTGTTCATGAGAGACAGAGAGAGAGAGAGAGGCAGAGACACAGGCAGGGCGGGGAAGCAGGCTCCATACAGGGAGCCCGATGTGGGACCCGATCCCGGGACCCTGGGGTCACACCCTGGGCTGAAGACAGACGCTCAACCATGGAGCCCCCCAGGCTGCCCCAGAAATAGGGGCCTTACAAGTGATTCTAATGAGGTGACGGATGAAAAGGAGGAACGTGTTATTGGAAACCAGAGGAAAGGTGACCCTTGTTGTAAAGTGGCAAAGAACTTGGCTAGTGTTTTGTGGAAGGTACAGCTTGTGAGTGACGAACTTGGATGTCCAGCAGAAGAGATTCCTAAGTGATGCGTTAAAAATATGTCATCCACATGCAGAAGAATGAAACTAGACCACTCTCTTGCACCAGACACAAAGATAAACTCAAAATGGATGAAAGATCTAAATGTGAGACAAGATTCCATCAAAATCCTAGAGGAGAACACAGGCAACACCCTTTTTGAACTTGGCCACAGCAACTTCTTGCAAGATGCATCCATGAAGGCGAGAGAAACAAAAGCAAAAATGAACTATTGGGACGTAATCAGGATAAAAAGCTTCTGCACAGCAGAAGAAGCAGTCAACATAACTACAAGACAACCTACAGAATGGGAGAAGGTATTTACAAATGACCTATCAGGTAAAGGGCTAGTTTCCAAGATCTATAAAGAACTTATTAAACTCAACAGCAAAGAGACAAACAATCCAGTCATGAAATGGGCAAAAGACATGAAGAGAAATCTCACAGAGGAAGACCTAGACATGGCCAACACGCACATGAGGAAATGCTCTGCATCACTTGCCATCAGGGAAATACAAATCCAAACCACAATGAGATCCCACCTCACACCAGTGAGAATGGGGAACATTAACAAGGCAGGAAACCACAAATGTTGGAGAGGATGTGGAGAAAGGGGAACCCTCTTGCACTGTTGGTGGGAATGTGACCTGGTGCAGCCACTCTGGAAAACTGTGTGGAGGCTCCTCAAACAGTTAAAAATAGACCTGCCCTACGACCCAGCAATTGCACTGCTGGGGATTTACCCCAAAGATACAGATGCAGTGAAACGCCGGGACACCTGCACCCCGATGTTCACAGCAGCAATGGCCACGATAGCCAAACTGTGGAAGGAGCCTCGGTGTCCATGGACAGATGATGGACAGAGAAGCTGTGGTCTGTGTCTACAGTGGGATATTCCTCAGCCATTAGAAACGACAAATACCCACCATTTGCTTCAACGTGAATGGAACTGGAGGGTATTATGCTGAGTGAAGTAAGTCAATCGGAGAAGGACAAACATTATATGGTCTCATTCATTTGGGGAATATAAAAAATAGTGAAAGGGAATAAAGGGGAAAGGAGGAAAAAAGAGTGGGAAATCTCCGAAAGGGAGACAGAACATGAAGACTCCTAACTCTGGGAAATGAACTAGGGGTGGTGGAAGGGGAGGAGGGCGGGGGGTGGGGGTGACTGGGTGACGGGCACTGAGGGGGGCACTTGACGGGATGAGCACTGGGTGTTATGCTATATGTTGGCAAATTGAACACCAATAAAAAAATCAATTTATAAAAAAAATACGTCTTCCTTGCTGCTTCTAATGAGACGGCAGAGAATTTAGATAAATTGAAGAAACTGCAAAGCAAAGCAAAACAAAACAACCCAGACTAGACTTGAAGATTTGTAAAATGGTCGGGGTATCCCTGTTGCCAAACCAACAACAACAACAACAAAAAAAAAAAAAAAAAAAAAAGAGGAAGTATATTCTGGAGACAACACCAAGGGTGGGGCTAGAAAACCATTTGCTAAAGAGGTTCTGTGGCTGTGACCGAGGGACCTATTGGCCACCTCGGCGGAGTCTAGGCAGGGACACGGGCTACCCCCGCAGGAGCCCCGCCAGCTTGCAGTGGGGGGAACAGAGACAAGATGCGCCGTGAAGCCTCGCGCTCGCGGCGTCCGGGGGATGCACAGACGGAGCCCTGCAGCTGCAAACCTGCGCTATTCTTTAAGAGAAGACGAGAAAGACCGAGAAGGCCGTGCAGAGGTCGGGCCCGTCCCCGTCGGCCGCAGAGCATGAGCCCCCTCAGTTGTCCTAAGGGACCAGCTACGGGGACAAAGAGGATTATTCTCCAGGTTTACGATTTAGAATCTAAGGGACTTTGCCCCGCTGAGGTGTTAGGTCTGCTTGGGATCCACTATTCATTTCTTCATCCCAATTCCTGTCTCTTAAAATGTGGGTGTCTGTCCTACACCTGTCCCGACATCGTGCCTAGAGGCTCGTGACCCGTCTGGTGTCACAGACTTACCGCCTGAGAGGAACTTAGCCTTGGGCTCCGTCACCCAGTCAGGTGACACCTGGCTGCTCCCTGGGGCCTTGAGGCCAGAGAGCGAGGGCCCCTAGGGCTGCCGCGGTGGGGCACATGCATCTGGGGCGGGGTCTGAGGGCAGGCAGGGCAGGGCGTAGGGACTGAATTGTGTCTCCCCCAAATTCACATATTGGGATCCTACCCCCGTGCACCTCAAGACGTGGCCTTTCAGCAGGAGCAAGACTCCGTGAGCCGTGGCGCATGGCCCGAGTCCACCAGGGCTGCTGCTTGCACGTGGAGGGGGGACACCGACCCGCGCTGTGCAGAGCAGGCCCTGGGGGCGCGGCGGGCGGCCGGCCACGTGCCAGCAGGGCCAGGCGTCAGGAGCCCCGGGTGCCAGCATGTCCATCCCGGCCTTCGAAGCTCCGCAGCCCCGGGGAGAGCCCACCCGTCCGTGGCATTTGGTAGGGCCGTGGGAGGCCAACGCACCCAGGGCCTGACCCTTGCTCCCGGGCAAGGCTCGCAGGCCCGAGCAGCCGCGTCACATCGGCTCCCCCGGGCGGTGGTGACCCAGGAGGTTGGCCGTGTTCGGGCGCTCGCCGTGAATATTGTGGACAAAGAGACGACTGAGTTGCTAAGACATTAAAGCAAACAGGTGGGCCAAGCTGATCCGCTGGCCCCAGGGCGATGCAAGGTCCCTGGCGGCCAGCTGAGTGGGCAACCCTGGACACTGCCTCTTACTGGCGATTTCTGGGGACCCGACAATGCAACTTTCCTTCCGAGGAGGCCCAGGTTTCGTTGGGACACGCGGTGCCCAGCTGCACACAGACTGGCCCTCCTTGGGGAGCGTGCCCCGGGTCCTGGCCCACGCGTGCGCTCTTCCCGCTCCCTCTGCACACACGGTGCACGCGGCGTGCTCCTGTGGAACAGACGATAAACCCTGTGGAGTGAGAGGGGCCCGAGGCCCCCACCGGACACCCACCCAAAGCCACCTGTCCGTTGGCGACAGCAAATCAAATTTCCCTTCTCTTCCTGCTGAATCTGGGCAGGACAATCATGCACACTCCCAGCCCCTCTGCCCAGCATCGTTTCAGCTTCACGTCACGATGGATCCAACGCTAACCCAAGCAGCTTTCGCAGCGTGCGGTGGCCTCTGGGGCTGCTGACCTCCGTCCCTCTGTCGTCTGGCCAGGCCCGTCAGCGCCTGCGAAGGGCACGTTGGAGCAGCGGACACCCGTGTCCTTTCTCTTTTTCGATCAGGTTTTGCATCCGAGCTGTGAGGCGGGACCCAGCGAGCTGCAGTCGCTTGCCTCTCCCGTTTCAGCCACTGCAGGCAGAGGATGAGCTCGAGGACCACCCTCCGTGGTGCTCGGCTGCGGCCGGCCCGGGCGGGCGGAGGCCAGAGGCCTGGAGAAGGCCGGCAGACAAGCAGCATCTTCTCCGCTCGGCCCAGCAGGCTCCCCTCTCCCGACAGCCCTGGACGCCTCGTTTGAAAAGCACCCCCAGGGGCACACGAAAGGAACCGTTGAGCCCTCCTCCTGGCCTGAATGAACGTGCGGATCTCGGCTTATGGGTGCACGTGAGACTCGTGCAATGTGATGACGGTGGGGGGGGGCAGTGGAGAGCACTTTGCCCGGCTCCACTGCTTTCAGCACCCCTTGCTGGCTCAGCTTCTCGGGCCGACCTTCTCGTGTTGGATGCCCCCCAGCGGGTTTTTCCCAGTGGGGGCGCGGGGAATGGCGGTGGTGCTGGTGGTGGTGGAGTTCTCCCCCTTTATATATATTTTTTATATAAATAGGGAATTATTTGTTACTCAGAGAGAGTGCTCTTGGTAAACAGCTGCCAGGTAGGTCCACGTGTTCCCCCAGGGCTCCCCCGAGCTCTATTCCAGACACGTAGCTCTGTCTTCTTGGCATCTCAGCCTGGAAACCTCCTGGGAAAGGCCCGTTAGACACACCAGATTCTGAAGTCTCAGTCTCTGTCGACTTTCATGTATGTTCATGTTGTTCCTCTAAGTAAATGTCCCGAGCACGCAGCCCAGAGCTCACGAGGGAGACTTCACGGCCGCGGCCCTCGTCCCCACTCCCTGTGCCTACCCAGTGAGACAGCGCCCAACCCAACCTCGGGAACACTACCGCTCTGCCTGCTTCCCTCATTTGTACCATCGTCCAACGTCGTCTTTCCCTGTTGTTAGGCACCCAACTCACTGGTTCCTCCGATTCGCTCCACGCTGCCTCTGACCTATTCACCTGCAACAACCACATCGATCTTCTAAGGAGAACACCTGTTACGGGGACGTCTCTACAGCGGCGCCCGCAAGGCCCGGTGGAGCCAGCTTCCTGGCCCCAACGCCAGCCTCACATCCCGTTTTTCTCTCCCTCCGTTATAGACCCTGGTTCTCCTTACCACTGTTCCAAGTTCTTCTTCTGAACCCATGTTGGGATCGCACCTCCTTGTCCCCGTGAGGTCAGGCATGGTCACATGACTTTCTTTAAACCTCAAAATGAGATTCGACCAAGCGATACTTGTCCCTTTCAGGCGCTTTACACGGCAACGTGGAAGGCATCATCCTGTTGTCGCTAATGATCCGGACGACAGAGGACATAAGAAACCGTGCAGGGTGGGAAATAGATATTTGTCATTTTACTGAGATTTCAGGACTATTTGCTTGTCTCTATGCTCTAACATGGCCAATCCCCCACGAAGAGTGTACCAAATAACTTCCTATTTCTGGACAGTCCTACGTTTTCCGGAGGGAAATGCTTTTCCCGTATTTTTCTTGACCATTTAAATTTACCTTGTTAATTCTAATTTATCTTCTCCGTATCAGCCTAAATAAGACCCTTCCTAATACACTACATTGTACGCCCTTGTAAGTCCCGCGTCTTAAGCATTTGTGATCATTCCACGTATATTGTTGTTGTAAAACTATGTCTTGATTATACGTTTATTTTAAAATGTCTAGACTGTGAATTCCATTAGGACAAGGCCCACATATTCCCTATTCACAGAATGAAAAGATGAGCACAGTTCTTTTGAGACCGTCTGTAGTGAAAAAACACTTGCCGTTAAGCACACTTGGGCCCTGCGATTAAATAGGATGCAACGTTTCAAAAATGACGGTTTTGTTTAGTTTTCGTTTTTTAGTTTCCTTTTCTCCAGGTAGAGTTTGTTCATTTCTAAAATATGTTGAAATAACCAAATACAGTACAGTCTTTAGAATGTCCATCATCCTGTTTGGTATGAAGTAGAAACACGACAATGGGTTCTTCTCTTCCTGTGCTGGGCCGGTGACATGCCAGTGTCCATGGTATCAGAGCTATGCAGACCTTTCCTGGCCACCTAAAAATGGACCAGTGCTTTCCCATACAAGGTAATATTTTGGGAAGCTTATCAATTATTTCTAATGACCTATTTACTTCTATTCAATTATTATCATCAAAATATAATATTTAAGATCATAAATTATTTCCTGACAAATTTCAAATCTCAGCATGTGCCTCCATATATCACTTCTAGGAATGAGTACTTCCAAATTGATAAGCTACGTACGGCATTGCTGTGTGTATTAGTAGGAACGTTGCTGATCACTAGGGGAGGTTTTGCTCTACGTCCTTTAACGATCATGACGGAGTTGGCCCGACACTCAAGCTGATAGTCATGCTCTGTGCATTTTGTGTGGCTTAGTCTTGATTTTGGACGATTTAATTTTAGGATCACGCTCTGACTACCCACCACGGGCATAGCGATGTGCAATTTACTATCATTTTCTGCTATTGGGGTTGCAGGGCTGATGGGGGTTTGGTGTATCTGAAAGTTGAATCAGTTGCTTAAGTAAAAATCAGAATAATCAAAAGAGCAACTTGACTAACTTTTTTACAGGCTCCTCCAAGCCCTCTTTTCAATTGTGTCTCATTCTAGGGCCTTGTATTCCTGACTGACTAGCCCGGTGTAGCCAGAATTCTGCTGTCCTCATCCGTTTAGGCTGATATAACCAAGTACCATGCACTAGAGCACTTTAAAGCAACAAAGTTTATTCCTCAGAATTCTAGTGAATGGGAAGTACAGACGAAGGCACTGGTAGGTTTGGTGCCTGGTGAGAGCCCCGTTTCCCGATCACGCATGGCCATCTTCTTACTATATCCTCACATGGTGGAAGAATGGAGGGAGCTCCCTGGGCTCTCTCTTAAAAGGACACTAATCCCATTCATGAAGGTTCTGCCCTTGTGACTATTACCTCCTAGAAACCCTACCTCCCCAAACTGTCATACCGGGATTTAGGTTTCAACCTGCGAGATTTAGGGGAGAAAGAAACATTCAGTGTATAGCACCTGCTAAGTCCGTTTATGGGGACCCCTGATAGCTGATCACCTTGCCCTGTCTTCAGCAAGAATCCTGTGAGATTAGGTTTGCAAGAACCTCTGTTTTATTTTCATCTTAGGAACTTGAGAATCCATGACACCTCATCGTTCTCCTTGGCTTTAAATCCCTACCTGTCTTCACTGTTTTTGGAATCAATCTCAGATCTATTATGAAGTCTCTTTATTCTTATTATAATAGTTTCTGAATCAAATCTATCTTTACTATTTTAACGAAGGTCTGGTTCTGGTTCTCTTTGACAATACATTTGAAAGTAAGCAAATAGCAATACATTTTCAAAAGCGAAGGAAGGAAATCTAACCTATTGAAGAGACATCAGGAAATAATTAATGAGACATTCCTTGAAAGATGCTGAAAATAACAACATTAAAGATCAGGGTCTTTAGAGCCAGAGAAGAACATATAAGAGGCAAAATCTTACATAAATATCTACACTTCTTGGAACTTTGTTTTTTCTTTCTTTCTTTCTTTTTTTTTTATTGGAGTTCCATTTGTCAACATATAGCATAACACCGAGTGCTCATCCCGTCCAGTGCCCCCCTCAGTGCCCGTCACCCAGTCACCCCATCCCCCCTCCCACCTCTCCTTCCACTACCTCTGGTTCATATCCCAGAGTTAGGTGTCTCTTTCATGGTCTGTCACCCTCACTGATATTTTCACTCATTTTCTCCACTTTCCCCTTTATTCCCTTTCACTATTTTTTATCCCCAAATGAATGAGACCATGTAATGTTTGTCCTTCTCTGATTGACTTACTGCACTCAGCAAAGTACCCTCCAGGTCATCCACGTCGAAACCAATGGTGGGTATTTGTCATTTCTGATGGCTGAGGAATATCCCACTGTAGACACAGACCACAGCTTCTCTGTCCATCATCTGTCCATGGACCCCGAGGCTCCCTCCACAGTCTGGCTATTGTGGACATTGTTGCTATGAACATCGGGGTGCAGGTGTCCCAGCGTTTCCCTGCAGCTGTGTCTTTGGGGTAAATCCCCAGCAGGGCAATAGCTGGGTCGTAGGGCAGGTGTACTTTTAACTCTTTGAGGAACCTCCACACAGTTTTCCAGAGTGGCTGCACCAGGTCACATTCCCACCAACAGTGCAGGAGGGTCCCCCTTTCTCTGCATCCCCTCCAACATGTGTTGTTTCCTGCCTTGTTAATTTTCCCCATTCTCACTGGGGTGAGGTGGAATCTCATGGTGGTTTGGATCTGTATTTCCCTGATGGCAAGTGATGCCGAGCATTTTCTCATGTGCGTGTTGGCCATGTCTAAGTCTTCCTCTGTGAAATGTCTGTTCCTGTCTTTTGCCCATTTCATGATTGGATTGTTTGTTTCTTTGCTGTTGAGTTTAATACGTTCTTTACAGATCTTGGACACTAGCCCTTTATCTGATCTGTCATTTGCAAATACCTTCTTCCATTCTGTAGGTTGTCTTTCAGTTTTGTTGACTGTTTCTTTTGTTGGGCAGAAGCTTTTTATCTTAAGTCCCAATAGTTCATTTTGCTTTTGTTTCTTTTGCCTTCGTGGATGTATCTTGTAAGAAGTTACTGTGGCCAAGTTCAAAAAGGGTGTTGCCTGTGTTCTCCTCTAGGATTTTGATGGATTCTTGTCTCACATTTAGATCTTTCATCCATTTTGAGTGTATCTTTGTGTCTGGTGTAAGAGAATGGTCCAGTTTCATTCTTCTGCATGTGGCTGTCCAGTTTTCCCAGCACCATTTATTGAAGAGACTGTACTTTTTCCAGTGGATAGTCTTTCCTCTTTGTCGAATGTTAGTTGACCCTAGAGTTGAGAGCCCATTTCTGGATTCTCTCTTCTGTTCCATTGATCTATGTGTCTGTTTTTGTGCCAGGACCACACTGTCTTGGTGACCACAGCTTTGTAGTACAACCTGAAATCTGGCATTGTGATGCCCCCAGATGGTTTTCTTTTTTAAAATTCCCCTGGCTATTTGAGGTATTTTCTGATTCCACACAAATCTTAAGATGATTTGTTCCAACTCTCTGAAGAAAGTCCATGGTATTTTGATAGGGATTGCATTAAACGTGTGAATTGCCCTGGGTAACATTGACATTTTCACAATATTAATTCTTCCAATCCATGAGCATGGAATATCTTTCCATCTCTTCGTGTCTTCCTCCATTTCTTTCCAAAGTGTTCTGTAGTTTTTAGGGTATAGATCCTTTACCTCTTTGGTTAGGTTTATTCCTAGGTTTCTTATGTTTTTGGGTGCAATTGTCAATGGGATTGACTCCTTAATTTCTCTTTCTTCAGTCTCATTGTTAGTGTCTAGTAATGCATCTGACTTCTGGACATTGATTTTGTATCCTGCCACACTGCTGAATTGCAGAGTTCTAGCAATCTTGGGGTGGAGTCTTTTGGGTTTTCTATGTACACTATCATGTTACCTGCAAAGAGGGAGAGTTTGACTTCTTCTTTGCCAATTTGAATGCCTTTTTTTCTTTTTGTCGCCTAACTGCTGAGGCTATGATGTCTAGTGTTATTTTGAATAGCTGTGGTGAGAGTGGACATCCCTGTCTTGTTCCTGATCTTAGGGGAAAGGCTCCCAGTGTTTCCCCATTGAGAATTATATTTGCTGTGGGCTTTTCGTAGATGACTTTTAAGATATCGAGGAATGTTCCCTCTATCCCTACACTCTGAAGAGTTTTGATCAGGAATGGATGTTGTATTTTGTCAAATGCTTTCTCTGCATCTATTGAGAGGATCCTATGGTTCTTGTTTTCTCTCTTGTTGATAAGATCAATCACACTGAGTGTTGAACCAGCCTTGCATCCTGGGGATAAATCCCACTTGGTCACGGTGAATCATCTTCTTAGTGTATTGTTGGATCCTATTGGCTAGTATCTTGGTGAGAATTTTTGCATCCATGTTCATCAGGGATATTGGTCTGTAATTCTCCTTTTTGGTGGGGTCTTTGTCTGGTTTTAGAATTAAGGTGATGCTGGCCTCATAGAACAAATTTGAAGTACTCCATCTCTTTCTATCTTTCCAAACAGCTTTAGGAGAATAGGTATGGTTTCTTCTTTAAATGTTTGATGGAATTCCCCTGGGAAGCCACCTGGCCCTGGACTTTTGTGTCTTGGGAGCTTTTTGATGACTGCTTCAATTTCCCCCCTGGTTATTGGCCTGTTCAGGTTTTCTATTTCTTCCTGTTTCAGTTTTGGTAGTTTGTGGTTTTCCAGAAATGCGTCCATTTCTTCTAGTTTGCCTAATTTATTGGCGTATTAAAATTGTATTTCCTTGGTATTGGTTATGATCTCTCCTTTTTCATTCATGATTTTATTAATTACAGTATTTTCTCTTTTTTTTTTAATAAGGCTGGCTAATGCTTTATCTGTCTTATTAATTCTTTCAAAGAACCAACTCTTGGTTTTGTTTATCTGTTCCACAGTTCTTCTGGTCTCTATTTCATTGAGTTCTGCTCGAATCTCTCTTCTTCTGCTGGGTGTGGGATTTATTTGCTGTTCTTTCCCCAGTTCCTTTAAGTGAGACATTAGCTTGTGTATTTGAGCTTTTTCCAATTTTTTGAGGGAGGCTTGTATTGCAATGTATTTCCCCCTCAGGACGGCTTTTGCTGTATCCCATAGATTTTGAACAGTTGTATCTTCATTTTAATTAGTTTTCATGAATCTTTTAAATTCTTCTCTAATTTCCTGGTTGACCCTTTCATCTTTTAGGAAGATGCTCTTTATTTATTTATTCTTTTAATTTTTTTTAATTTTTTATTTCTTTTATTGGAGTTCAATTTGCCAACATATAGCATAACACCCAGTGCTCATCCCGTCAAGTGCCCCCCTCAGTGCCCATCACCAAGTCACCCCCACCCCCTGTACACCTCCCTTTCCACCACCCCTTGTTCGTTTCCCAGAGTTAGGAGTCTCTCATGGTCTGTCTCCCTTTATGATATTTCCTACTCATTTTTTCTCCTTTCCCCTTTATTCCCTTTCACTATTTTTTTTACATTCCCCAAATGAATGAGACCATATAATGTTTGTCCTTCTCTGATTGACTTACTTCACTCAGCATAATCCCCTCCAGGTCCATCCATGTCGAAGCAAGTGGTGGGTATTTGTCGTTTCTAATTGCTGAGGAATATCCCACTGTATACATAGACCACAGCTTCTTTATCCATTCATCTTTCGATGGACACCGAGGCTCCTTCCACAGGTTGGCTATTGTGGACATTGCTGCTAGAAACATCAGGGTGCAGGTGTCCCAGTATTTCACTGCATCTGTATCTTTGGGGTCAATCCCCAGCAGTGCAATTGCTGGGTCGTAGGGCAGATATGCTCCTAAACCTCCACATATTTCAGTTTCTTCCAAATTTCTTCTTGTGATTTAGTTCTAGTTTCAAAGCATTGTGGTCTGAAAATATGCAGAGGACGATCCCAATCTTTTGGTATTAATTAAGACCTGATTTGTGACCCAGTATGTGGTTTATTCTGGAGAGAGTTCCATGTGCACTTGAGAAGAATGTGTATTCAGTTGCGTTTGGATGTAAAGTTCTATACATATCTATGAAATCCATGCTGTCCAGTGTATCATTTAAAGCTCTCGTTTCTTTGGAGATTTTGTGCTTAGAAAATCTGTCATTTGCAGAAAGTACCATGTTGAAGTCTCCTACTATTATTGTATTATTATCTAAGTATGTCTTAACTTTGATTATTAATTGATTGATATACTTGGCAGCTCCCACATTAGGGACATAAATATTCATGATTGTTAGATCCTTTTGTTGGATAGATCCTTTAAGTATGATATAGTGTCCCTTTTCATCCTTACTACAGTCTTTGGGATAAACTTTAATTGATTTGATATGAGGATGGCTACCCCTGCTTTCTTCTGAGGACCATTTGAATGGTAAATGGCTCTCCAACCTTTTATTTTCAGGCTGGAGGTGTCCTTAGGTCTAAAATGAGTCTCTTGTAGACAGCAAATAGATGGGTCTTGCTGTTTTATCCAGTCTGAAACCCTGCGCCTTTTGATGGGGTCATTAAGCCCATTCACATTCAGAGTTACTATTGAAAGATATGAATTTAGTGTCATCATGATACCTATTCAGTCCCTGTTTTTTTGGGTTGTTTCCTTGGACCTCTCTTTCTACTACAGAATCCCCCTTAATATTTCCTGCAGAGCTGGTTTGAAGGTCACATATTCTTTCAGTTCCTGCCTATCTTGGAAGCTCTTTATCTCTCCTTCTATTCTGGATGAGAGCCTTGCTGGATAGAGTATTCTTGGATGGCATGTTCTTCTCATTTAGGACCCTGAATATATCTACCAGCCTTTTCTGGCCTGCCAGGTCTCTGTGGAGAGTTCTGCTGTTATTCTAATGCTTCTCCCCAGGGATCTCTTGTCTCTTGCTCTTTTAAGGATCTTCTCTTTATTTTTGGAATTTGCAAGTTTCACTATTAAATGTCAGGGTGTTGAAAGTTTTTTATTGATTTTAGGGAGGGATCTCTCTATCTCCTGGATCTGAATGCCTGTTTCCCTTCCCAAAGTAGGGAATTTCTCAGCTATGATTTGTTCAAATATACTTTCTGGTTCTCTGTCCCTCTCAGCATTTTCTGGAACCACAATTATACATAGATTTTTCCTTCTGAAGCTGTCATTTATTTCCCTTAACCTTTCCTCATGGTCTCTTAATTGTTTTTTCTCTTTTTTTCCTCAGCTTCCTTCCTTGCCATCAACTTGTCTTCTATGTCACTCACTCGTTCTTCTACCTCATTAACCCTGTCGTTAAGACCTCCAGTTTGGATTGCATCTCATTTAATTGATTTTTAATTTCAGCCTGATTAGATCGAAATTCTGCAGTCATGAAGTCTTTTGAATCCTTTATGCTTTTTTCTAGAGCCACCAGTAGCTTTATAATTGTGCTTCTGAATTGGCTTTCTGACATTGAATCGTAATCCATATTCTGTAACTCTGTGGCAGAGCACTGTTTCCGGTTCTTTCTTTTGTGGTGAGTTCTTTCTTGTAGTCATCTTGCTCAGTGCAGAGGGGCTGTATGAGCAGGCTGAGTCAAGACTATCAACCACAACCTAAGTAAATTCCATCCTAGATGATGCTGACGAGGTCAGAAACCAGAAAATGGAAATGAAGATAAGAACAAAATAAAACAAAAGGACACCTAAAGTGAAAAATGAATTTTAAAACAAAGTAGTAAAAAATAAAAGACCAAAAACCCCAAAGAAGAATAAGAAAGAAAAAGAATAAAAGAAAAAAAAAAAAAAAGCAAAGAGGAAAAATAGAAAAAAGAAGAAAAAAAGGGGGGAGGGACAGGGAGATGGTGATGGTGAGGAAGTTGTAGTGGAGGGAGAATGTTGTCTCCCTGAGGGGTCCTAGAGGATGCTCCTCTTGGTTCTGAATGTATTTTGCTTTATGTAAGAGGATGCTCAGTCCCAAATTTATATAAACCAGCAATACTGGTAGAGAGCCCCATCACTGACCATGAAAAGATAAATGAGATAAAAGAGGGGGGCAGAAGGGGAGCGAGAGAGAATACAACCTCACAAAATGGACCATTCTCCCCATGCCCAGAGGGCTGTGCACTCCAGCCCGTTCCTGAGACTGGTCCACAGTGTGTGGTACACTTTCCCCCAGGTGCCCTTCCTCTCACAGTGACCCCGGGAATCTGGAAGCTTCCTCACCCTCCTGGTTCTGCCGATTTCCCTGCTGAGCACTGTTCTGTCTGGGAAAACTCCAGCGGATTGTTAAAGTTCCTGCCTCTCCAGGGCTGGGCTCTCCCACCCAGAGGCTCTCCTGCCCCCTGTTAGCTGGGCCCCTGGTGGGCCCCACCCCCACTTGGTTCTTTTTTCTTTTCTTTTCCCACCTCCGTATCTTGCTAGAAGCAAAATCCCTTCTTTCTGTAGCATTCGGGCTGTTCTCTCTGAAATCTCAGGACATATTTGTAGGTGTTTGAGATGCTTTGAACGTTCTCTAGGTAAGTGGATGGGACCAGGTGAGTTAGGGCCCCTACTCTCCCACCATCCTGCCCGGCCTCCCGGAACTTTGGTTTTTCATTTGCAAAGCAGACTACTTACTCTAACAGTTCGGTCAATTTGTATGAATTAAAATCATATAATGTCTATTTTGGTACTTAACGATCCTATTATTTACTAGTGTTTTAGAGGTGCAGTGTTTTTTCCTTACCCTCCCTGAGTTTACAACCAATTAAGGAAATTGTAAGAGGTAGATAAAGATGAAAAAAATCAGCCTGTCCTAATAAAGACTTGGTTGAGTGTGACGGTAGCTTAATTATATAGCATCAATGAGTTTCCCAATAGAGAACTCCAGGATTAGACTTGCACAGCCAGTCATTATTACAGTTGTCATGGGAATGAGAATAAATGCTCTATAGCTACGAGTAGTACATAGTTTCTGGAAGCAGTTGCTTCCCAAAGTATAAACAAAGATGAAGATGAATCGTGTGTGCTCAGGGTCTTCTCCAAACTCTGTATCAAATGAATTACTACCTTGAGTGGGGGTTGGGGGGAATGAAAGAAAACTCAGTACAGACACACACAAATGGAAATATCAAAAGAGGTGGCATATCAAAGCCTCACCTCCTTATATTTTCCATCTTATTATAGTCTTATTGTTTAGTAAGAATATACTCTTTCCATCGTATTATACCCTTAATGTATTGAGCTCGTGCCAACCAGTGTTGAAGCTACTCCTCAGCAGCAAGAGAGCAGAGGTGTCATTAGCATAGTCCTGAACCCACCTTCCCATGCTTGCTCTCCCACACCAGCTACTTTTGATGTACTGCTGGTCAAGCTTCCTGGAGGCATTACTGTATATTGGATATTACTCCCCCTCCCTTCCGACCCCATTCAGAGGAAAGTCATCAACCATGAAGTCTTATTCAAACTCTACTCCCAAAAGTAAAAATCTGTGAGACAAAATCACTACATATTTGAGATTGTGGCTCTCTTTGCATAGTAGCTCTTCTATAAAAAAAAACATTTTCAAGAATTTCATATACACTTGAAAATCATTGGGCTACATTAAAAATAAACACAATTTAAAAATAAGAGACTGAAAAAAAAAACAAAAAAAACCCCAAACAAACAAAAAAAAATAAATAAAAATAAGAGACTGAATTCACCCTGTTGAAAATAAGGGAGGAGATTTTCTTCCTTTCTTTTTTCTCAGAGGGTTTACCTTGGATCATTTGTAATATGAATATTACAAATATTAAATAATGTAAAATTTTACATTTTAATGTAAAATATTACATTTTTAAAATGGACACAAATGCTTTTGAAGACTACATAGGTCTTTCATCACTTTTGCAACCCAAGAATGTCTATCTCAAGGACTTGTAGCCATCTCTTTGAAATGTAAACATCTAGGGAGATAATGCCCCTAACTCTCAGTTTCTGTGGGAGGATAGGGGTCTAATTTCAGTGATAGGCCTGCGCCAAGTTGCAAAACTCCCTCTGTCATAGAAGTATGAGAAGTTCAATTTTTTTCTATGGATAAAGCCACTTAGCTAACCCTGATAGTCACACATTGGTGGTAACATAATTACCAGGTAAAGTCAGGGTGAGTTCTATATAACTCTTGGTCCCGCCAGATCCTCTTACTTGAAGACTAGTCTTGTTTTTCCTGAAAGCAAGAATGGGTTGTATCTGGTTGGACACATACAAATGTAAGGTTTCTTTCTGGGATTTCTTAGTGGACTACCTGTGATAAGCATCTCTTCTGGTTTAATGCTTAGTCAAGGATACAACTGTTTTCTTCCTTTACTACCTTTGGGAAGAATTTTTTTTTTTTTTTTGGTTGGAAGATTCTAGTTTTAATTATATATCCCCAACACTAGTCACCTCATGTTTTAAAACAAAAGAGTATATCTTACATTCAAAAATCTGAAAGGGAGAAGGACATACCTTGAAACAGTGAGCAGTGTTGATTTTGAGCCCAAAATTCCATGGGATGGTGGTTCATAAGGGTATATTTATTAGACTTCATAGATTCTTTGTATTCAAGGCTCAAAAAATGATTCTCTACCTGCATTATTATCTCAGATTATCAGCAACCTCGTTGTGCAATATGACCTATTAGAGGTTTTGAAATAAAGTTAAATTACCTTAAGCTAATTTAATAATAAGTTGCTGGCAATTAGATGTTACACGTTTGATCACTTACCTTCTTTTACTATCAACTTCCTACGAGGAGTTAATGTCAAAACTACAGATTGCTTTATAATTCCAAGCCAACAGAAATGAAGTTCAAATTTTAATTCTTTTGATGTTTTGAGTTAATATTCAAAGAAATTAAAATCCAAAATTTATTCGACCCAATTTCATATATTACTAAATTTTTCTTTGAAGCATTCTACATGCTGTGGGAGAGCTGAGGCTCTTTTTTTGTGGTCGTAGAACCTCACTGGTTCTTCATTAGCTGCCTCACATCAGAATGAATAGAGATTCAACAGGGATCTGTGTTAGTCAAGGTCCAGCTTCTCATGGACCATCCTTCAAAACATCCAAGGACTCACACACGAATAGAAATAGCACTGGGGGGAGATCTCTGGGTGGCTCAGCAGTTTAGCACTTGCCTTGGCTCAGGGCATGGTCCTGGGTTCCTGGGATTGAGTCCCACGTCGGGCTCCCTGCATGGAGCCTGCTTCTCCCTCCTCCTGTGTCTCTGCTTCTCTCTCTCTCTGTGTCTCTCATGAACAGATAAATAAAATCGTTAATTAAAAAAAAAAAGAAAAAAGAAAAAAAAGAAAAGAAATAGCACTGGGCTCAAAATTTAGCCAGAGAGGGTTTACTGGTGATCTTTGTTGCCTGGCCAAGCATGGCCCCCAGGATATGATCTCTGCACACTGGCAGGTCCCAGATGGAGGAAAATGGAGGGAGAGGATGAGGGGAGTGGAAGAAAGGGGAGAAGTCACATTGCTCAACTCCCCTCTAGAAAAACATCAGTCTGATAAGTCAGCCCTCATCTATGGGAAGGATTAAGTAAGGAGAAAATAAAAGGATAAAAATGATGTACAAAATGATGTCCAATTACAATAAAAAAATAGAAAAGGAACAGTAGGGAACAACTCCTTTTCTTTAACATCAGTAACAGAAGATCTTAGAGCAGAAGAATCTATTTAGAACATAGAAATATGAGAGTAGAAGTGAGATATTTTGTAGTTTTCTGTCCCAATTTCTTCAATTAAGTAACATTTTTCTCACCATATATATATACATACATATTTATATATATCATTTATATATATTTATAATAATATATATTTATATATTTATATATAATAATATATATTTATATATTATTTATATATATATATATAATCACCATTTTTTTTTAAAGAAAAAAGTGAACTTCTCATACTTCTACAACAGAGGGAGTTTTGCCACTTGGAGCAGGCCTATCACTGAAATTAGACCCCTATCCTCCCACAGAAACTGGGAGTTAGGGGCATTATCTCCCTAGATGTTTACATTTCAAAGAGGTGGCTACAAGTCCAATATATATTCAAATCTTCGAATTTCTGATGACACTCTTGCTTTAAAGCATTAACTATTAGCCCAGTAACTTTATCTTCTATAAAATGCTTTATAACTCTTGAATATTTTTTTCTTATAAAACAGCTCTTATGTAGGAATAGCCACAATCTCAAATTCTTTTGCAGCTATTTTGTTCCACAAATCTTTACTTTGGGGAATAAACTTTGAATCATATAAGACTTATGGTTTATACTCTCCCTCAGAGTGAGTGGAGTTGTAAATTCGAATCCACAGGTTCTGGATATTTTACATCAGTTACAGGATTGTTAAATACGACACGCTAATACGCTTGGGCTGTCAGGAAACTAATAATTATAGGATTTTATGCCAATTGTTAGTAGCATTGATGCAAGCAAGTGAGTTTTGGTTCTGAGGCAGAGATTGGCTCCCATGTATTATTTCTTAATTAGTTATATAACTTTTAGTATATAACTCAACTAAAAAGTGTCACCCATGCATTGATCATCTAAGAGAAAAACAAAACCTTTTATTAGATGAGAATTTTTAGTGCTAAGCCCTGAGTTGAAATAGTTGCATTGACAACTAGGAATCTGAAGTTGAATGCATTTAAATGATAATTTGATTTTTTCAGGCTTTCCACAAATCTGAAGATTATTCCAGAAAACACAATTCTATTAAAGTGAAATACAAAGCAGCCTAAGAATCTGAATTCAACAACAGATGTTGACATTTAAACATTGTAGCATTTTCATCAATTTGGCATTTCCTTTATTCATTTATCATGTAAAATTCCCTTTAATTCCTTTTGTCAGTTCTAACAGATTAGCATTTAGACTTTTAGGAAAAAGACACCTCGGAGTGCTGTCTCATGGCTCAGGGTTTTTGGAATGTGCTATCTAAGCACATCTTCTTTTGTTTCATGATGGATGTTTATTGCACAGAATTAACTTCACAACAAAAATGCCCAATCTAATGTTTACATGTATAGAACCTAAAAATCAAAGGTAATGCATTTTGTTTTAAAGTTTCTTAGTTTTGTTTTTTTTTTTTAAGTCTTTCCCCCCAATCCAGCTGAGTTCCAAAGACTCCTGATCACCAACCTCAAACCAAATTTAAGCATGATAAAACTAACACAGTTTCCACTGGGTTAGTGCTGTAAAAACCTCAATAAAAGTTGCAGAAAGCTACTTTTTATAAAACACAACCACACTTTTCTAAAAGTGACAGAGATCTTTGTAAGAAAGAACTAAACCTCCAAATGAAGAAAATAAAACAATCTGTTATTAAAATGTCTATTTCAGAAAAGAATATTTGGAAACAATGGGGAATTTGAAGCGAACTATTAGTGAAATTTTGCTCGTGTAACAGCAAAGCTGTGCGGATTAGAGCAGCCTAATTATTTCAAGAACACTGAAAAGAAATCTTTAAAGATCTAATTAATTTGGGCAACAAAAGACACTAATTTCAACACACCAAGATTTATTATACTCTCATGTGGCTAAAAGAAAAATGAAAATCTACCTGATTTAGGTTGTATTCAAACTACTTTTTCTTTTTTTTCAAATAAAGGAACTTTGTAATCATAGCTTTCAAAAAGATTGGCAAAAAAGATTTTCTTGAAATCAAACTAAACAAGAAAAGATTTGAGTTTTATTTAATAAAACACCAGTGTTTTTGCAAAATTTTCAAGTGTCTAATTAAAGGCAAGTCAGTCAAATGTCAATTAAGACGAAGCTGACTAGAAGAAGACATTTATTTTTACTCTCATATAAACTGACATATTTTGGCCACTTACAAATAACATTTTGTTATATATAAAATATCAATATTTTTGATGTTTATGTAAATAGGGCCTAGTATTTTTTATATTCTTTTAATAAGTATTTTTGAGACCTCTTCGTATAAACTATTGCATGAGATAGTAAATAATAAACCAGAATCTGTAAAGGAACTAACGAGTAATTGAACACACATTCATATTTAACTTTTCTTTCTCATTTAAATTTTTGTTATTTGTGATTTTATGAAAGTTGTTTCACATTTAAGTTTTTAACAATACATAATTATAAATATAAGACATGCTTCTGCTTCAAGCCGTGACCGGTTAACTTGTACAATGATTGCCCTGCTGCATAGATAACTACAAAACTGAACAAAACACATGAAACAACTGTTTATGGATTTTTGACAACTATTGAGCATAACTGTGATCCCTGAGAGAAGGGAAACAAATGAGGTGAGCTCTATAATTGGCCCTGCTTTCTGCCTTGGGGCACATTGTGCTACGCTCCAGTGGGAGAGAAAACCCAAGCAGATTATGAAAGTTTCGCTGAGTTGGAAAAGCAGAGATCAGAGGTTAAGGAGGCTGACGCAGAGCAATTGACCCGATCGTATGTCCCAGAGAAGAAAGGACTTGGTGGAAGAAAATAAGAAATCTATAGGAAATGATGCCAAGCTTTGCAAAGGAAGTGAAAATCCACAAGGCTGAGCAAAGAACAAAACCAGGAGACTGTAAACTGGGTAATTCCTACAAGTCATGCAGTGTGGGGAATACTTGAAGATGCATGTGGTCTCACCTCGGTAGAGGGCTAAGCTATCCTTACAGTAGAATCTGCTCTGAGCCACTCTAACAAGCCTTAAAAATAAGCCTCACAAACCAAGAAACCGACTCGTCACTATAGAGAACAAACTGATGGTTACAGGGGAGGAGATGGGGGGTGGGGGGGTGATGGGTTAAACAGCTGATGAGGATTAAGGAATGCACTTGTGATGAGCACCTGTGCTGTATGTGAGGGATTACTAAATTCTACGCCTGAAACTAACAGTGCACCGTATGTTAACTGATGGGATTTAAATAAAAACTTGGAGAAATAAAACTCTATAAATGAGAAAACTAATTCCTCAGTAACCCGTCTGCAAGAACAAACGTCGACACTTTTTACCGTAGGCCAGATACCAAGTTGCTCAGAACTGTAATGTCCTAAATGTTCAGTATTTAATCAAATACTGTTAGAATATCAAGGCAAGAAAATGTGACTATAACCAGGAGAAAATAACATTCAACCAATAGGAAAAAAATCAGCAATGACCAAGATAATGGAATCATCAGACGAGGACTTAAAACAGATAAATAAATAGGGGCAGCCCGGGTGGGTCAGTAGTTGAGCATCTGCCTTCAGCTCAGGGCATGACCCCGGGGTCCTGGGATCGAGTCACGTCGGGCTTCCTGCATGGAGCCTGCTTCTCCCTCTGCCTGTGTCTCTGCCTCTCTCTCTCTGTCTCTCATGAATAAATAAAAAATCTTAAAAAAAAACCATATAAGTAAATATATTCATAGACATAAAGAACAACATGGACATTATGAAGAAAATAAGGGATTAAAAAACAAATGGTGTTTTAAAAGCTGAAAAATATAACAGTCAAGATGAAATGTGCCGAATTGGCATTAATAGTGAATTAGTCACTGATAAATAAATTTAAAGGCATAGCAATAAGGATGACCCAAATTGAATCACATAGAGAGATATTTGTTTCATGACAAAAATGAACACATAAATACATTAATAAATACATAAATACTGACCTGTGGAACAGTATCAAGCATCCTTACATATGTATAATTACATTTTCAAAAACAGAGGAAAAACACAGGGCTGCAGAAAAATATTTGAAAAATGATTTTTTTTTTTTAATTTGATGAAAAAAGTAAAGCCAAAGCCTGAGGAAGCTTAATAGAATCCAAGCTGGAACGACACACAAAGAAAACTACCTCAAGGCGCACTGTAATCATATTGATGAAAGCTGGTTTTAGAGAAAAATCTTAAAGGTAGCTATGGAGAAAGACACGCTAGGATAAGGAAGCAACGACAACAAAGGAATAACTGAACATTTCCAGGCAGAAGCACATAAAGCCAGAAGCCAAAGGAGTGAGATTTTACAATGCTGGCCGTGGCAGGGAAACAACTGAGGGATCCTTTTCCAGCAAAAAATATCATTGAAAACTGAACATAAAGTCTTTTTCAGCCAAACAAAAGCCCCCAAATTTTGACACCAGCAAACTTGCATTAAAAGAAGTAGAGGTGGGGATGCCCGGAAGGCTTAGCTTTTGAGCAACTGCCTTTGGCTCAGGGCGTGATCCTGGGGTCCTGGGATCGAATCCTGCATCTGGCTCCCTGCTGGGAGCCTGCTTCTCTCTCTGTGTCTCTCATGAATAAATAAATAAAATCTTAAAAAAAACAAAAAGTAGAGGAGATTTTTCTGGCAGTTTGAATAGCCTCATATCAACTTGAAGAACAGATCTCTTATTAAAAATTAGCCAACAAAGAAATCTCTAGGTTTAGATGGCTTCACTGGTGAGTTTTATGAGATATTAAAAATAATAATAATAATCCTACACAAACATTCAGAAAAATGGAGGAGAGAGAATAACTCACATTCATTTAGGAGGTCAAAATTTCACTGGCACTGAAGTCACACAAATATGAGAAGAAGACAAAAACAAATGCTTAATAAAAAGATGCTTAATAAAAAGTTGGCAAACAAAATCTATCAATTCATAAAAAAAATATCATAACCTTATGAAATAGCGGGTTTTATTCCAGAAATACTGGTTTTACAACACTTAAAAAAATCAAACAGTATTGTCAGCACATTAACAAAGGCCAAAAACCAATGACCATCTCAGCTGCAGAGATCATCTTCGATTGCATTCAATACTCATTCACGATCAAGGAACAGACGTCATTTCCTCATTTCCTCAACTTGATAAAAGGCATCTGATAAGAATCTAGTGTTCTTGTATTCAGCGATGAGAAATGAAAAAAGCTCGCCCTAAATTTGGAAAAAGGCAGTGATATCCACTCTTTTTTTTTTTCTTTTTCTTTTTTTTTTTTTTTGCTATTTTGTTTTGTTTTATTAGGTTTTGTTTTAATTCCAGTATAGACAACACACACTGTGAGAGGAGCTCCAGGTGTATCACGTAGTGACTCACCAGGGCTCATCGTCATGAGCGTCCTCTTAATCTTCTTAATCTTCTTTACTTACTTCCCCATCAGTTCGTTTTCTATGGTGAAGAGTCTGTTTCTTGTCTCTATTTTCTTTGTCCTTGTGTTGTTGTTGTTGTTGTTGTTGTTGTTGTTTGAATTCAACATATAAGTGAAGCCATGCAGTATTTGTCTTTCTCCAGCGGACTTATTTTACTTGGAATTGTGAGCTCTAGCTCCATCCGTGTTGTGGCAAGTGCCAAGATTTCATTCTTTCTTTAAGGCTAAGTATGGTTGCATTCCCGTGCGTGTGTGTGTGTGTGTGTGTGTGTGTGTGTGTGTGTGAGATCTCACATCCTGCTGATTGTAAAAACTCTTTTTTTTTTTTTTTTTTGTAAAAACTCTTGAAATTCATCCCCTCTACTTTTCCAAACCAAATGTTCTGGAATTCATCTTCCCCTTTGTGGGCCCCCCGTTGTGAGAATCTGTTCCTCTCCTTTCTCCATGCCTGTGGCGCCCCTCTCTCTCCCATGGATAGTCCTACGGGTCTGCTTAGTTCCTGACCGAGTTTCTACCAACGTTGGTGTGGCCTCCTCTCTGCATTTCTCTGTGGAGAGTTTGTTCTGCAAGTGTTTGGGTGACTTTCTTGCTTATTCATACTGATGTGGGTGTTATCTGGTTGTATCCACAGGACAGGGTGAGCTTAGGGGCCTCCTACTCAGCTGTCTTACCCGGAAATCTTTTATTGCTGTTTTAACTTTCATGGAGGCCTTGGTTAAATAACAAGGCAAGGATGAGAAATAAAATAGAGAGAAATAAAATGGAGAAATAAAATGGCTACAATTTGGAGAGGAAAACTTACAACTTCCCATTTATACATGATAGAAAATGTATGACTAAAAGTTTAATAAGCACAAAAATGATTATTGACATATGTATTCTTCAAAGAACTATAAAACAAAACAATGTGAGACACCCCTGTAAGCTACCAGAAAGACTAAAAAAGTCTTAGATATTAAATATTTGCAAAGACAGAGCAACTGACAGTAGTGAAAATAGTACAATCTTTTTGGATATTTGGAGGTTTGTTTTATTTCATTGTATTTATTATTTATTATTTATTTATTTATTTGCTTGTTTGTTTGTTTGTTTATTTGTTTATTTATGATTTTATTTATTTACTCATGTCAGAGAGAGAGAGAGACAGAGAGAGACCCAGGCAGAGGGAGAAGCAGGCTCCACACAGGGAGCCCAGGGCGAGACTCGATCCTGGGACCCAGGGGGTCACGCCCTGGGCCAAAGGCAGGCGCTAAACTGCTGAGCCACCCAGGGATCCCCTAGAGGTTTATTTTAAAGGCAAGCATACATATCCTAGATATTTATCCAAGAAAAATCAAAATATATATATATATATATATCCATAAAAGGTTTATACAATAATAACTTTGTTTATAATATCCCCAAATGGTAAGTGATGCAAATGTGCATCAAAAGCTGAATAAACAAATTATATTCATACAATGAAATGCTACTCAGTAATAAAAAGAAATAAAAAATGATAAACCTAATAACATGGAAGCATTTTAAAAGCATTCTGAAAGGAGCCAGGTACACCCGGTCATTGCATGGTTCCATTTCTGTGAAATTCTAGAATGGCCACACTGTCTCTAGAGTAGGAGGAAGGAAATTAGTAGCTGTCCTGGATCAGGATTTGAGGCAAGGTGGCCGGGCTGGCTATACAAGAGCAACGGGAGGGCACTTGCAGTGATGGGCATGGTACACATTTTGATAGTTAAATAATTATACACATTTCTCAAAATTCATCTAACTGTAAAATTAAAATGAAAACCACTTACTACTGGGGTCATGGACACCATAGAAGGGAGGATTGAACAGATAATACTGAATAGAACACAGGACAGAATGGTGCCAGATTGGAACTTCTGATACGGAAAACCGAAAGGTTTTTGATGATTTTTTAAAATGTACTTATTTGAGACAGAGAGCAAGAGAGCGAGCACAAGCAGGGAGGAGGGCAGAGGGAGAGGGAGGAGCAGGCTCCCCCCGAGCAGGCGCCCGACATGGGGCTGGACCCAGGACCCCAGGCCCTTGAGATCATGACCTGAGCAGAAAGCAGTTGCTCACCCACTGAGCCACCCGGGCGCCCCCCAAAGTTTTGTCTGTTTGCTAGTTTTTAAAACATTAAGAAGAAAAGGGGGCTCATATGAGAACTTTGTGGACTCAGGTAACATGAAGTCAAGAAGAAACCAGAAGGCAGGGATTAGCATGAAAGGTAAAAATCTGTAACTCCCAAGGGAGTTATTCCAGCAGGAGAGAGGGCAGTCTCGTGGGAGCAGCACACTCGCAGCGCTGTCCTGGATTGCTGTGAAGAAAGAAACGACAGAAATATTGATTGTGCACACACAGACACGGGGGCTTGAAGGGAATTCTGATTAATCTGGACTAGGGCCCTCGTTCTGACAAGAACCTCCTGAAGGGAGCTGGTCGAGCAAGAACATACATTATTCAATCATGAACAACATTCAAATGTTTCCCAAAAAATATGGACACATGTAAAACTGCGTATGAAAAACAAATGGTAGTAGAAGAAAAATTGGCAGCAAAATTTGCTGTGGAACAGATGAAAGTGTGACCAAATGTATTTATTTAAATTTAGTCATAAAAACTGTAAGAATTTTCTTTATCAAACAAGAACACAAAGAAGCTCAGAAGTGATTTATCTGAAAATTAGAAAGAAATGAAGTTTTATTTATTTTTTAAAAAAGATTTTATTTATTTATTCATGAGAGACACAGAGAGAGGCAGAGACACAGGCAGGGGGAGAAGCAGGCTCCACGCAGGGAGCCCGACGTGGGATTCGATCCTGGGTCTCTAGGATCAGGCCCTGAATCGAAGGTGGGGCTAAACCGCTGAGCCACCCGGGCGCCCCAAGAAATGAAGTTTTAGATGAAGATCTTATAAAATAAGAAGTGCTAAAATAAAACATGACAATAATGAATATCAAATATATGGACTCATGAAGATCTAGTGAAAATAGGAGTCAGAAAATTGAACGGACTATACGAGAAATGAACAAAAAGTGAAAAGGGATTTTGAGATTATGATTGAAAAATATTATAAAAATATAACTTATATGCACATAGCAAATGAACAAAATGTGAAAAAGATTTTGAGATCATAATCAACAAAGATTATCAAAATACTGTTATTCTACGCATTGCTGGGAAAACCCAACTAAGAAATTCAGGTACTGGTTATATCATTTAAGAAAATGGTCTGGGTGCCTGGGTGGCTCAGTTGGTTAAATGTCCAAGTCTTGACCTTGGCCCAGGTCATGATCTCAGGGTTGTGCGACTGAGCCCACATTTGTCTCCGTGCTGGGTGTGAAGCCTGCTCCGATGCTCTCTCTCCGTCTCCCGCTTTCCCCTCGCCCTCACTCATATGCACGCACACTCTAAAAAACAAACAAACAAACAAACAAACAAACAAACAAAGACCCGATAATAAAAGACTTGAATCTACAGGCTAAAAAAGTTAAATTCCATCCGGGAAAGAATTGGCAAAGTACCACTAATTCTTACATATGTCTTGGTAATTTTACTAGATTTAAAATGTAAAGATGAAATCTATTTGTTAATTAGGCAGAGAGGTCAAACAATCTATAGAGGGGAAATGGACTTTTGCTCTTCTAATATGTAACACTAGGGGGTAATGAGTATCTTCTATAGTCTCCATAAGAAACGGACACAGTAATTATGCAAAAATATAATTTAAGAGCATCATTTAAGTGTAAGTATAAAACATATACGTATGTATTTTGGCCCTGATGCATCATGTACTGGCCGTGTGGTCCCTCATGTCTGCTGCTCATGGCCTACTGCTGTGGGGCCGGGGCTTCTCCTCAAGGGGTGGGTGTAAGGAGCTCCTCTGATCAGTACCTTTACAGCTGGGGCAGCAGCCAGAGTGCAAATGGACTACCTGGAGCGGAACCCTAGCCCTGACCCCAACCCTAAATCGCATTTTCTTAAAGAGCTGTTTTGGAGCCAAATCAACTATGCGTGGGACATCTATAGTAAAATGACTCCTGAGAAGAAGTCATAGACTTTGGTGCAAAACGGAAATAGGTTTTGAGATTATGTTCTGAGAACCGTGTGTAGTAAAGACTTGAACGCTGCCCACAAGGGGATCTGCCCTTTGCCCTCCACTTTTGGGTGATTGTTTCTCAACTTTTGGAATTTCGTGCATGATAAAAGTTTGTTTATGTACCTGGTGGCTTTGGGAGATGCCAACGATGTGGTTTAGGGGAAAGGCTTGGAGTCATTCCGTGTCACTCCACCTCCAGAGAGACTGGAGGAGGCTGTGCTGGGCAGTCGGATGGCACACACGGACGCACCCCCCCGACTCCAGCGGCCAGTGGGTCATATGGATTGAGCCCCAACAAGACTTTTGACACCAAAGCTTGGATGCACTTGGCAGTTTGGCAATATTGTCCTATGTATTGTCATATAAATAGAAGGAAAGCAGCATCTATGACTATGACTACGAGGACAACTGCGAGCTCCGTGTGGACTTTGCTGGACTCTGACTGCTGTCTAATTTTTTTTTTTTTTTTTGCTATCTAATTTTAATCTGTGTCCTTTACCTGTAATAAATCATAACAATGCGTCTAATAGCTTTCACTGAATTCAACAAATCCTCCTAGTGAGTTGTTGGAACTAAATATGGTTGTAGGAACCCCTGAACTTAGAATTGTTGTCAGAACTGAAGGCACTGTGTAACTCCTATATTATAGAACCTGATAACACAGAAATTTTGCCTAAGAATAGTTGTGAGGAAAGGTTGAAAAACATCCTAGAACATATAAGCACAACTTTAAAAAAAAAATCTTTAAATGCCACAAGTAAACATCTAGCACTTGTGCTTATTTATCATTTGAGCTCAATCAAGTATACCAGTATACATATATTGAAAAGATAAATAGGAAATACTGAAAATGCATAATCTAAAGAAATCAAATGTTGGAAATGAATGATGGGAGATGGAAGAAAGTAAATACATTCTACTTATTTTTTAAAATAGGAAATCAATAATGTCTAAAGAAATAGTGAATTAAGGGACGCCTGGGTGCTCAGTGGTTGAGCATCTGTCTGCCTTTGGCTCTGGGCATGACCCCAGGGTTCCGAGATCGAGTCCAGCATCAGGCTTCCTGCAGGGAGCCTGCTTCTCCCTCTGCCTGTGTCTCTGTGTCTCCTGTGAATAAATAATAAATAAAAAATATTTTAAAAAAGAAATAGTGGATTAATATATAAAGTTATCACCTCAAATGTCATTCCTAAAACAAACCTGAAAAAATCCACCCACATACAGACAGACACATACTCAGACACTCCCAATACACATACGTACATGAGATTATAGAGATGTTTTTGTGAAAGTCATAAAAAACAGGAAAATAATGATGTCTAAGATTTGAGTTTTGGTTAATTGATAACTAGATAATTTAGATCCAGCTCCTTACTAAGAATGAAATGAAAATAAAAGTAAAATTTAAAGAATTAGAAGGATTTGAAGGGTTTCCATGTACTAAAGTCACAAAAAGTGGCTGAGGAGATTGAGCATGAGAAGCTGACCAGAGGGCAGCCCGGGTGGCTCAGTGGTTGAGCGTCTGCCTTCGGCCCAGGGCGTGACCCTGAAGACCCGGGATCGAGTCTGCGTCGGGCTCCCTGCATGGAGCCTGCTTCTCCCTCTGCCTGCGTCTCTGCCTCTCTCTCTCTCTCCCTCTCTCTCATGAATAAATAAAGAAAATCTTAAAAAAAAAAAAAAGCTGACCAGAGATTTAGATAACCTTTAGATAGACTCATTAAGTGAGAATGACAAAGAATGGAATGGGTCCACTTGGCAGTGTGTGTGTGAGTCTGTGTGATCGAGTCGGGGTGGGAGCTAGAAAGGTAGTTGTGTTCTGGGACTGTAAGCCCGAGATGTTATGAAGAGTGTATCTATAATATGTTCTTGCAGAGACCAAAGCCAAATTTCTAATTTCAATTTCTAATTAGATTGAGGACAATCTGAAATGCTGATGTCCTAGATGCCTATTAGAGGCAAAGTAAATTATCTCTAATGGAAAAAAAAAATAAATCAATGCCTCTTTATATTATTTTAAATTGTTTCTACACAATTTCTAATTTTTAATAATAAAATACCCAGGCACACATGGAGATAAGAAAGAAAAAGAATGATTAAAAAGAGAGAGAGAGAGAGAGAAGAGAGAAAAGATTGTAGAAACAGATTAGTAAAAGATACAGATAAGTAGGGACATAAAATTTAATAAATCCATATAATTAAATTCCATTCAATAAAAAAAATAAATGAAGTTACCTTTTCAAGCATTGATAGAGGATGGATTTCTAAATTACATTTTTTTAAAGATTTTATTTATTTACCCACAGAAAGAAAGAGAGAGAGAGAGAGAGAGGCAGAGACCCAGGCAGAGGGAGAAGCAGGCTCCACACAGGGAGCCCGATGTGGGACTCGATCCCAGGACCCCGGGGTCATGCCCTGGGCTGAAGGGGGTGCTAAACCGCTGAGCCACCTGGACATCCATAAGCCACCATTTCTGTAACAAGAAAGAATATAAATCATATAAGGTTTTTTTGTTTATAGAATGTCTATTGAAGAATACATAAGAGGAGGAAATGTCACCGACATTTAGAAGGACACCTGGATTGTGAATATAGGAATTCTCACTGTTCTCTTCCATAAGGTTTGAACTAACTAAATTTATTTAACATAAATTAATATAGTTAAAAGGGATTAATTGAGATACTCTAATAGAAAAGAATGTGACTATCAAAGATGCAAAACAAAATATGGAGGCGATGAGCTAGACTTTTTGTCAGAAGAAAAATTTTGTAGAGAGGAGCATTGAACATGCTGGAAGTAGAATTAAGTCAGAATATGACCTTTTCAAACTGGGCTAAAGGACTTGAACTTCATCCTGTGAGTCATAACAAGTCATCTCAAAATTTTTTTTTTTTAAGTCATCTCAAATTTTTATGGACAGAAAAGACACAATGAAAGCAGAACATCAGGGACGCTGCTTTGACAGTTTTGCCCGGGGTATAGACGAGGGAAGACTTGGGTGCAGGCTACAGGGCATGGTCGTTCAGAAGAAGTAAATGCATTGAAAGCACCAGATGCTCCGAGTGAATTCAGCCCCGTGAGGCAGCTGCGGGACGTCACGGGAATCCAGGCAAGTTGTGGCTGAGACTGCTACCTTGCTCTGAGTGACCTTTGAGAAGTATTGGTGACCCAGTATGACGCCCAGATCATGCAAAAAGTGAGACAGTGCCTCAGTTTTCCCTTTAGTAAAAATTAACTAACTAATTAATTAATTAATTAAAACTATGGACAGTAAAAGTGAAATACCTGTACCGCCCCCACCCCCAAAACCCTCTTTATCAGGTCGTCAGTTTGTTTCAGAGACCCAGGTGGCAGCAGAGTTTTAAGTCTTGCTTAAGTTAACATTTGTTTGAATTATGTGGAATGAATTTCCAACAGGATTATTGACAATAAGATCTTGCGTTATCGTGACGACATTTTTCATAATAGATTGTTTTTTTAAGTGAGTAAAGGGAGAAAGGAGTTCCGTTTCTGGGGAGATAGAGTACACATACTTTCCCCCTAGTTTTCACATTAAGTACAACTAAAAGTCTTGGCCTTTATATATAAAACAAACTTATGAAGACTGAAAAGCAAAGAGAAGATGACAGACTGGCTAGGGGCCTTGGAATTCAAGGAATGACATGGCAATGAGTTCCTTGTGTTTTCATTTTCCTTCATATATAAAGAAGGTGGCAACTAGAAATGCCAAGTGGGTCCACACACACACCTCCCAAAAGCCTGTATTCTATGACCAAAAGTTCAGGAGAGGGCCAACCTAGGAGGACAAAAGTCTTTTGGACAATTATCACCTTATTCCAGCCAAATAGCACAGAAAAACTATGGCGCCACTTCAATCCACTCCAGTAAAGTGACCGTCATCAAGCTAGAGGGAGCCACCGAAACGCCTCCGCCAGGATGGTGTCACAGAAAGCCAAGGAGAAAGCTGAGGCTTTTACTACCACCGGCTGAAAAGGACACCATGATTACCAACCACCGTCGTGTCAGTGGAGACCACAGGAAGCCTGGACTTCCAGCCCCGCCTGGCAGTAATGAGTTACCCTTGTCCCTCCCCATTGGTGTCAAGAGAAACCTAGTGAAGCGCATCTGGGGAGTTTATTCCTCTAGCATCACTAGAACTTTATAACCACTGAGTTACCACCCCTCATCCCGCCCCCCTCCTGACCTCTGGAAACACTATTGCATTCTCTGTTTCTATGAGTCTAATCATTTTAGATACCTCATATAAGTGGAATCGTGCAGCACTTGCCCTTCCGTGACTGGCTTATTTCTCTTAGCATAATGTTTTTCCAACATATCCATGTTTTGCAAATGGCAGGATTTTCTTTTTTTTTAATGGCTAAATAATACTATGTGTATGTATGTATACATCACATTTTCTTTGTCTATGAATCTATTGATGGACGCTTGGGTTGTTTCTATATGTTGGCTATTATGAATAGTGCCATCATGAACCATGGAGATGAAAATAACTCTTTGAGATCTTGATTGCAATTTCTTTATATATATGCCCCAAAGTAGGAATGCTAGTCATTTAGTACTCCTATTTTCAATTTTTTGAGGAATCTCCATAGTGTTCTTTCCATAATGGCTGCACCATTCTACATTCACACAGTGTGTAAGGGTTCCAATTTCCCTACATCCTCATGGATACTTGTATTTTTAATAATGTGAGAGGTAATAATAATAATAATAATGTGAAGTTTACATATCTCATGTCTATAATTGACCACACATATTGTGAACTTTAAAATCCATTAAGAAACTAGATCTCATGTTGAGTGTTCTTACCACAAAAAAAAAAAAAAAAAAAAAAAAAAAAAAAAAGCAAACAGAAAAAAGGAATACAGAAAACCCTGGGAGATGTTGGATATGTCTATTACCTTAATTGTGGTGATGGTATAATGAGTGTTTCTGTACATCCAAACTCATCAACTTGTACACATTACATATGTGCAGTTTTTATATATCAATTATGCTATTAAATCAATTATAAAACTTAAAAAAAAATAGAGAAGGCCTAGTGGAGAATCAGTTCTTTTACTATTTTCCGGCATTGACAAGGATACTCCCTCTGAGGTGTCAGTGGAGGTCACATGGGGAGCTATAATGAAGCATTGCTGCTTCTCCTAGTGAGAGAGCTATCAATGGGGAACCCAAGCTCCTACCAACAATGAGCAATAAGGTCTCCCCTCCCCTCATCCCCAGATGTCACCAGCATCTGATTGAGGAAAATGAAAAACCTGGATGTCTATTTCCCATCAGCAATAACAAAGTGGCACCGCCCCCCAACACACACATTCTTGCTAGAATGGTGTCAGAGGAAGCCAGCTAAAATGCATTTATATGTGCTGCTGAAGTGAACACAAGTTAAAATGCATTTAAATATGATCTGGAGTTTTGAAATATAATATCCAAAATTCCCAAGTTATAACTGAAAGTCACTTGTGATATCAAAAAAGAAGAAAACCTCAAATTCAGAAAGAAGGGGCAACCAATACAGGCCCACACTCAGATGGAATAAATGTGAAGATTATCTTACAGTGATTTTTTAAGCAGCCATCATAAAAATCCTTCAACTAGCAATTATAAATATACTTGAAAAAAGTAGAAAGTCTCAACCATGATATGAGAGTTATGAAGATGAACCAAATGAAATTTTTTGACTTAAAAAATAATATAACTTAAATAAAAAAATTCAATGAATGGTTCGGATTGGTAGCATAATAGAGGAGACAGTAGAACAAATCAGTGAACTGGAAGACAGTACAGTAGAAATTACCTAATCTGATCAACATGGATTAAATAGACTAAGAGAGAAAGCAAGAACAGGGCCTCAGTGACCTGGAGAAGTAATGGCTCAAAATGTCCAAATTTGGCAAAAGATATAAACCTACACATCCAGGAAGCTGGCTGTAATCCAAAGAGGATAAACTCAAAGAAATCCACATAGAGATGCATCATGGTCAAACTTTTGAGAATTAAAAAGGAGAAACAGTGAGAGACAAAAGCCAATTTACCTGGAGGGAAAAATCAATCACAAGGGCTTGGATCCCTTAACAGAAATGACAGAAGCTAGACAGAGGTAGTATCACAATTTTTAGGTCTAAAAGAGATAAACCGTCAAGCCAGAAATCTGCTACCCACCCCAAATACTCTTCAATAATAAAGAGAAAATGAAGACATTGTCGGATAAAGGAAAATTGGGAATTGTCACCAGCAGAGCAATCCTAAAATAATGACACAGGAAGTTCTCTAAACAGAAAGAAAATGACAAAACAATGAACCTTCAAAAGTCAGAAAGGGAGAAAAATCCATGACCTCTTTCCGAGTCATCACCAACACTCGGGGATAGTTGTCACTGTTCTGGATCCGAGGATGTAGATCCATCATTGTGTTCACACACAGTCGAGTTTGTTCAAGGCGCAGGCAATTTTGCCTCTTTTTAGATATATATAAACATATCATCATGTTTTATTACATTTTGTTTTATTGCACTTTTCAGATATTGTAGTTTTTTCCCCAAATTAAAGGTTTGTGGCAACCTGGTGTTGAAATAGTCTGCTGGTGCCATTTTCTCAATAGCATTTGCTCACTTCCTGTCTCTGACACGTTTGGTGATTCTCACAATATTCCAACCTTTTTTGTGTGTGTGTGTGTGTGTGTGTATCTTTTTATTGGAGTTTGATTTGCCAACATATAGTATAACACCCAGTGCTCATCCTGTCAAGTGCCCCCCTCAGTGCCCGAGGCGTCACGGGGTAAATATTTTCAACCCTTTTTTATCTTATGATCTGTGATCTCTGATTGTAAATGCTAAAAGCTCAGATGATGGTTAGCATTTTCTGGCAAAAAGGTTAAGTTTTAGTTAAGTTATATACATTGCTTTTTTTAGACATAACGTTATTGCATACTTATTTGCTACAGTATGGTGTAAACAGCTTATGTATGCACTGGGAAACCAAAAAACTCTCTTGATTTGCTTTATTGTGACATTCACTTTATTAAGACGATCTCAAACAAAGCCTGCATTATCTCTGAAGTATGCCTGTAAAAAGTGAATTGTTAGGCAGATAAATTAAGTTCATGGGTAGGTTTAAATTTTCATAAGTCGGAAAAGATTACAATAAAGCTAAAAGAACAAAGGGTTATAAGTTAATATTTGACAGAATTTTGATTTATGATAATGCCTGAATATTGATTCCATAAAATAAGTTACGAATGACAATGGAAATAACTGAAAAGGAACTATATTATATTTACAATCCAAAGTAAATTTAGAAGTTAGACTACAGTTGAAGTAATATCTGAGGCAAAATATAAAATAAATATGTAACTTATTTTGAGAATTTCTCTGTGAATTTAGTAAGAACCACAAGTCATTTCATGTACTTCTATCTAATGCAGAAATGTTGGACCCAAGAAGAAAATAATCTGATCATGCACTTAAAACAATAAAATATAAATATAGATACACAACAACAAAAAAGAGCAGAACTAAAGTATAAGCAATGTTTCAACCTGGAAGGGAGTGTCTAGTTAGACGAGGTTCCCCAAATGATGTGGATCTGACTTCAGCCCTCAAGAGCTGAGAAGTATTGATGAGTAGATCTTCATCTCAAGATGTCTCTAGAAATGCAGAGTATCCTTAATGATTCTTTTTTTAAATCATGAGATGTGAAAAAAAAAATCATGAGATGTGATCCTATAGATATCCTAGGGATTATCAAATTCTTCAGTATTGCCAAAGAGGACAAGTGTACATGCTGACCAACAATATGCATTACAAATGCATGTATTTGTAAATGTTAATTCATTCAAGTTTTATCATTCTTCGTGCAAACAATTTTGTATAATCACTAAATCCAAAACAGACTGCTTAAAATGCGGACTTGTCTTTATTGGAATCTACTTGGACTAGACTCTGGTATGATTCTCAGCACATAGTTGGAATTTATTAAAATATGTCAAACAAATGAAATCATACTTAATTAACTCATTAGGAAAGTGTTCAGTAACTGACATAAAAATTAAAGTGAGAGAATAATTCAAATTGCAATTATAGAAGATTCATGACTCCCGTCGTATGGATGTGCTTATTGTGAATCTCTCTGTAATGAGCCGAACCCTTCCAATATCCTAATCCTACGTTTGTCCAAGTATTTAATAGCTCACGTGCACAGACGTTCCAGATCTATATTTAACACAAGTAAAATTGAACCTGACTTCTCTAATGGATCAGAAAACAGGGATCTTTTCTTACCGAAGTTAAATCGACAGGAATATAATATGACCTTGAGGAAGTTCTCAATTTTCCTTGAACAGCGGCCTTCCGAACTGTAGAACGACGGAGACGTTGTTTCATTTCATCGAGGCTCTGTTGTTGCTGCTTCTTAATGAATAGCTATACTTTCCTTAAAGCAAGTCATCGCTCTTTCCATATTCTATATGTTACTAAAAATCTTTCTTTGTGGGAAAGACCTCCATGAGAGGATTTACTACTTCTTTAAAGACTTTTGTCTTCCCCTGTGCCACTTTTACAGTGAGTTTCCTTTTTTAATTCTTATCTGAGGAGACACGTGTTTCAGTTAATTGATGATTCTTGAATTTAAGATGAAGCCAAAGAAGGATAAAAATTTCTGCCTCTAACCATTATCTATTCAATCAATTTCCAACTCTTTAAAAAAGACAGTACTCTTTATCATTTCTGTATCTCATAATTAAAATTGTTTCTTTTGTTTCTCTTAAATATTTCCTACCAGTTGCAACTCATTTTGTGGTTTATCTTTTCTGAGTTTATCTCCATTTAATTATATGGTGTTCTTAATACTCCTTTTTACTAGATTGATTTTTTTTTTACATTGCTTAATTTGTATTTATCTTTCTATGTTCTCTATAATTTAGATTTAGATAAACTTGATACTTACATGGTTAGGTCAGTGACCTTTCAACAATTCCAAAGAGATATCAGCTATTTCTACTTATGTTTCCTTGTCAGAGAAGCTTTATTTTCTCTTTTAAATGCTATTTGCAGTTTTAGAAATTTATTTTTCTTAAATTTATTTTATTTAAATTGAAAACCTTACTCACCTATTGTAAAGCTGATGCTCAGTTGATTTGTCTGTCTTGGCAAAATGAAGACTACAGAATGACATTATTAGTAGTGTTATTGGTAGTAGTATTTTGTCTAGATCCACAAATAACAACAAAGAGGAAGATGTCTGTTTGCCTTCTACTCATCTTAATGGCACTGAGCGGACGCCTCAGTTGTGAAGCGCAGGGGAGCCAGGGCTGGTTCTCAGTCTCTCAGTCAAAGTGGTAGGAACTTTTAATTGTTTTCCCAGTATCCAGGGCTTCTGGAATTACTCTGTTAATCCTGGGATTAGTTGGGTGCAAAAGGAGTAATGGGAGTTTAAATACAGGGCAGATATGAGCAACCATTGGTAATGGAGAAATCCTGGGAGAAAAACATTTATTTAACAGATCTTTATGGAGCTCATACTCTGGACCGAATACTATGTGAAGCATTAGGGAGATACTTGTGGTTAACAACAGGCCCTAATTCGTGGAGTGTCATTGATGGAAGTAAGAGGAGACAAGCTAATAGAACAAATAAGCCCTTGAAAGAAAATAAATACGATGCTGTGTGGAGCATATCACAAGGTACTGGTCCTGAGTTGAGCTCAAGCCCACTTTGCTCTGTGGACATGAGTCTGGAGGTGGAAACCAAAGGATGATGAAGGCTGAACCCGATGAGGGGAATGGTGGGGAAGGAGGATTCCAGGCAGTGGGAACAGCCTACGTAAATGAAATTGTAGGAGAGAGTCCTGTGGTCACGGTGCAGTGAGAGGGCAAGAGAAATTCTCACCTTCGGGCATGTAAACCACAGTTAGGACTTGGGTTTTCTTCCTAAGAGCAACAGGGAAGCATTCAGTGGTGTTCCTCCTGGGTAGTAGTTAAAATGACCAGATTTCAGTTTTGAAATGATCACTTTGGTTCCAATATGAAGAGTATATGGGGGGGGTGGTGCAGAGGGGATGTAGGGGAAACAGTTAATTGGCCTTGATAAGAAATGATGGTAGCTTGGACTATGATGGCGGCAACGAGAATGATGACTCGCAGAAGGATGTAAGGGGTAAGACGTAAAGTACCAGCAGGCCTGGCGATAGAGTTGACACGGTGAAGAGACGTTGTCTGAGAGAATGAGGCAGGCGGCCGAGAAGAGCGAGTCCCATTCAGGGAGCCTCTGAGGTGCAAGATGAAGGCGAGAGATAAGGCCCTGCCTTTCCTAGTCTGGAGCTTGTAGGGAGCTCTGGAGATCGTGGACAGGAGACGTGATTTAGCGAGATCTAGACTCATGTAAGGAAACAGCGCCTGGGATCGAGCCTTGAAGTCAAAGATTTGGGCAAATTATTGAGAAACTTCTGACTTTCATATAAAACAGCGAACTCAGACATTCGCCAGGTATAAATTTATAACCCACCTTTGCTCAGGAGATGAGAGAACCCAGCTAAAGAAATAAAACTGAAATTTAGCTATTTTAAGTCACCTCTAAATCATCTTAAGAACAGGCCTTGACATGGAGGCCTTGCCTGAAGAGTCACACAAAATTAATTTGTCATCTACTTCCTGACTGTACGAAAATGTTCACATATTTATTATCTTAGGAGAGATTTTAAAAGCGTTTTTTTTCTTTTTTCTTTTACAGTGACTCAAAACCCCACCTTAACACCGATTATAGAAAAGAGAGACTAATATAGTCTTTGTTTCAGAGAGAGGAACTGAAGTACTGGAATCTGTAAACAGGCACAGGAAAACTTAAGTTTAAAAATAAGGATTAAACGAAATGCTTTCCTCTAGCTCCACGAAGAAAGACACAGTTTACCCAGGCAGACAGAGCTCCCCCCGGGGGAGGGCGGAGGCCCCGGGCAGTCAGCCACCCGGAGCAGCCTGCTATTTGGGTCTGATTCAGTGTACCTCAGCCTGTGTGGCCTCCTCCATCCCCCAAAAGGAGATGGTGACTTTCTTCGTGTTTCTTTCCGGGAGCCTCTATTTAGTTGACAACCCAGGCCTCGGTGTTTCATCGTGTATTGCTGTGTTGTGTCACATTTATCACTCACCCCGGATACATAGTCTAAGGAAGGCAGGACGGCATCAGTTGAGTACGTGGACAGGGATACACAGTAAACACGGTGTCTTCCCAAGGAGGACGGGATGTGATGTTGGAAAGATGGCCCGGCCGGTGAGTGGTTACCATTCTTCTGGTTAGTTAGCATTGTTTTAGGAGCCTTACCATGGGGGTCCTGGCGGGCTCAGCCAGTTAAGTGTCTGACTCTTGATGTTGGCTCAGGTCATGCTCTCAGGGTCCTGGGGTGGAGCCCCGAGTCAAGCTCCCTGCTCAGTGGAGAGTCTGCTTCTCCTCTCTCTCTGCCCCTCCTCCTGCTTCCACTCTCAATAAATGAATGAATAAATCTTTCAAAAAATCTTAAAAAAAAAGTTTCACAATAGCTTTTTAGATAAAGCTGGACTACACATCATTGTAAGCTGAGCAAAAGCAATTAATAATAATAATAATAATAATAATAAATAATTTAGTACAGCATTCCTTTTTTTTCTATTTATTTATTCATAAAAGACAGAGAAAGAGACCAGCAGAGGGAAGAGCAGGCTCCCTGCGGGGAGCCAGATGTAGGGCTCGATCCCAGGACCTCAGGGTCAGGCCCTGAGCGGAAGGCAGATGCTCAACTACAGAGCCATCCCGGTGCCCCAAAATAAACTTTCCTAAATAAAAGTTTAGAAGTTATTTTATTTAATGACAAGGCCACGATATTCCATATTAAGTCAAAATATTTTAAAAGTGTAATGTATATATAAATCAATATTATGCTACATATCCCCCCAAATACATATAAAAAAATCACGATTTTCCTTCAGTTTGTCATTTATTCTACTCTAACACAGCAACTTCCCCATCAGCAATACATTTTATTTTGAATCAGTAACATATCTGCTTTCCAGAAATATCTTAAACTGAAACAACTCTTTGTGCAGAAATAAATATGCTCTGAAATTTCGAAAGGAAAAAATGAGGCGGTTGCCAAAATTCTAATAAAATTATGTTAAAAGTCACCACTACAAAGCTCAGTGTCTTTTAAAAAGAAATTAATAGAAAGTAGAATGTAGTCATAAGGAGGAGATGCAGGCTGTGAAAGGCTCCATCACTCATCAGGGTCTATATTTTCCACGTGATGAATGCAAACCCGAAGGCACACATTCCGTGTGTAAAGTAACTGCCGAAGGCCAACAAGGTCTCCGGAAAGACCTCAGCACTACAGACTGGAGTCGTAGAGACCTTAGCGATCATAGAATCTGGGTCTTCTATTGCACGAAAAATGGAATTTGGAAGAGAGATACTTTGGGGTGACAATGCATTGCATTAGGTGCTAAGAATTAAGTGTGAACTGTACGCACATTTTCATAGTTTTTTCACAGAGATCTTCCAATTAAAAAAAGAGCTAAATAGGCGTGACCTTTGGGGTCCCAACCGTGCCACCTCCTTTGCCCATGACCTTGAGGCAATCACTTGAGATATTTGATCCTCTTCATTTTATGAATAAATGAAAATAATGATATTTCTCATGGGTGGAAACATGATGGGATAATTCGAGTCAAACACGTAGCCTAGAACCCATCTGCAGATATTTTAACATTAAAGCCTTGCTTTCGGCTTTACCCAACTATACGGATTTCTTCCACAAAATCATGATAAATTGTATCCACCCTTTTCTTCTATCCTCTCAGAGTCTAAATACTCATCCTTGTGTGTGTGTGTGTGTGTGTGTGTGTGTATGGCAGCCTGTTTCCAAATTTGAACATATATGAATGTTAGCAACACTTTATTCTATGAGATAAAATTTGCTTCTTACAACCTATTTCTAAAGCAAGAGCCAAAGAACAGAAGGGAGGCGATGATAGGAATCAGTGGGGAAGAAGTGTTGGAGAGTCTCGCTATCCATTGGTCATGGTAATAAAAAAAATAAAGAGGACATTGTTTTTAATTAAAGAAAGGTTATTTTAATCATGTTGAAATATGTTTTATATGGTAAAATAGTACATCTATGTTTAGATGCATTAAAATTATATGTCTCATTGCTAAAATAAACTCAGCCGGTGCCCTTTTCATAGGAGAGCATGTAAACAGCCTGAAAAATACAGTGTTAAAGAGCAGTATTCACCAAAGATAGGAAGATGCCTTCTGAGGACAGTTAATCCTTAATTCACGTCATTAAGACGAGGACTGTAGTTTTGTGAATATGTTTTTCTTTTCCTTAAAGGCCTTTATTTTTGAGGTAATTTTAATTTCACAACAGAATTGAGAGAAAAACACAGGGATTTCCTCTGTACCTTCTGCCCCCCGCCGTGGACAGCCTCCTCGATCATCATCATCACCCACCAGAATGGAACAGCGTATTTTCCCCTAAGACTGAGCCTGGGTCAATACGTCGTGATCACCCAGAGTCCACGGTTGACCTCGGGGCTCACCCTTGGTGCTGTAACTCCCATGGACTTGGACAAGCTATGATGACCCATGGCCATCATTATAACATCGCAGAGAACATTTCACCGTCCTAAAAATCTTCTGTGCTCTGCCTCTTCCCCACCTCCATCCCCATCAGACAACTGATCTTTCTACTGTCTCCATACTTTGGCCTTTTCTAGAAGGCCATATAGTTGGAATCCTACAGTATCAGTATGTAGACTTTCTAAACTGGCTCAGCTCACGTGGGAGGACGGTCCGCCGTCCTGTCACATCCCGCGGGATAGCTCCCTGCCTTCAGTGCTGAGTGAGGGACTGCCTGGTGGGCTGCACGTGCCACAGGTCGCCCGCCTACCGCTGAAGGACACGGAGTTGTTTGCACATTTTGGCAGCTATGCATAAAGCTCCTAAAACATCGATGTCCAGGCGTCCGTGTGGACAGAAGTCTTCGATTCTTCTGGTGAAATACCAAGCAGTGGGGTAGCTGGGTCACATGGTGAACGTATGTTTAATTCTCTAAAAAACCACCCAACTGTCCTCCAAGTGGCCGCACAATTGTGCATCCCCACCAGCAATGCACGGACGTTCCTACCGCTCCGCATCCTCAGGGGCACTTAGGGTTTTCAGCCTTCTGGATTTGAGCCACCCCAGTAAGCATTTGCTGGCACCTTCTTGTTTTTGCGATCTGCGTGTCCCCGACGCCACATGACACAGAGTGTCTTCACATGCTCACTGGCCAGCTGTAGGTCTTCGTAGGTCAAGGGTCTGTTAAGGTATTTGGTCCATCTTTTAATCAAATTGTTTTTCCTATTGTTGACTTTTAAGACTTCTTTGTATATTTTGGATAACAGTCCTTTATCGGATGTGCCTTTGGGAAATATTTCCTCCGTGTGCTGCTTATCTTCTCATTCTCTTGATATGGTCTTTTGTAAAAGTAGAGGGTTTTAATATTGATGAGCTCCGGCTTGTCAGCTACGACTCTTATCTTTGTTCCTTAGAGATAAGGAGATTTTCTTCCCCCCTTTGGCTTCTTTCAGGATCTTTTACCTTATCTTTGATTTTCTGTAGTTTAAAAATGATATGCTTGTGTGTAGTTTTCTTTGGCATTTATATTGTTTGTTTTCTGAGCTTCCTGGACTTAGCTTGATATCTGACATGAATTTGGGAAAACTCCCAGTCATTTTTGCTTCGAAGATTTCTTCTGTTTCTTTCTCCGTTTCTTGTTCTTCTGATATTCCCATTTTGTACATGTTACATCTTTCATTGTCCCACAGACCTTGGATATTCTGTTAAGTTTTTTTTTTTTTTTTTTTAATTCTTTGTTCTATTTGCTTTTCAACTTTTGGGGACTCTATTGTTATATTTTATAGCTCAGGGATTCTTCCCTAGGCTGTGTTCGGTCTACTAATAAGCCCATCAAAGGCATTGTTTCTCTTATAATTGGTTTTTTTCCTTGGCATTTCTTCTTTTTGGTTCTTTCTTAGGATTCTCATCTCTGCTTACATTTCCATCTGTTTTTGGATGCTGTCTAACCTGTCCATTAGTGCTCTGAGCAAAAATATATATTCATACATTTAAATCCCTGATCCAACCATTCCAACATCCCCGCCATGTCAGATTCTGATGCTTGCTTGCTCTATCTTTTCAAATTTTGTTTTTGCCTCTTGGTAGGCTTTGTCGTTTCTTCCTGGCAGTTGGACATAATGTACGGGATAAAAGAAACTGTTATAAATGACCCTTAGTAATGTGGTAGTGAGATGTGGGGGGAGGGGAAGCATCCTCTAGGCCTAGGATTGGGTCTCAGTCTATCCGTGAGCTCTGCTTCTGGATTAAACAGGATAAGTGTCTCTAAGTTCCCCTCGCCCTCCCCCTTAGGTAGGACAGGATGGCCTAGATGTATTTCCCTTCTTCCATGAGGAAGGCTAGAGCTGACTGTCCTTGGATAGTTCTTTTCTCCTGATGAGTTGGCTGCTAATAGCCCCAGCTGGTTGTTTCACTTGAGGGTAGACCTTTCTAGGAAGAACAGAGTGCTGAGAAATATTTCCAAATGGTTCCTTTTCCCCCTGCTATGGCTGGAAACTGGAGAGGATGTTTTCTGCAATATTTTTTGTGGAAATGTTGAAATCCTGAAGGTAAATATTTTGCCGCCCTCCTACCCGTAATTGGATCCTCCTGGAGTCTTTAACTCTGAGCTGTTTCCAGTAATTTATCAATTACCGTTCAGACTTTCTTACTCTGGAACTGGTTCCCTCGGCAGCTTCCTGATTCTGCTCTGGTAAGACACAACTCCCTGTGTTGGCTTCCCCGGTCTCAGGGGCAGTGTTTTGCCCTGTGTGCTCCATTCCCTTAAGGATCCAAGTCTTGCTGATTTTTCAGTTTTCAGTTTTTTTACCTGTTGTCAGTATGGAGTGGTGGCTTCTAAGGTCCTTACAGAAAGAGCCAGAAACTCTGAATGTACTTTTCTAGGGAACTAAATTCAGAATGACTTTGGTCTTTCCGGTAGTTTGATCTATGTTGTATAGAACTTACATAAGAGGAGGGTAGAAGGAGACTTATTAGCCTAGTCTCCAGACAAATTCTTCCAGAAACCATTGCTTTAAGTGCATTTTGCAGGAATTGGATAATTTAAATCTGCAGTTACTCTTTTTTGGGGGGGCCTGAATTCTAGCTATTTTAGAATTAATTGAAAGAATATTGAAAGAGTATCTACGGATACCACCTGGCTGGCGCTGCACTTGCCATAAAGGTAAAAATTATTAAATAATCTGAATTGAAAGCCTATTTTTGTAAAGATCTATTCATAGGGAATTACTACAGTAATAGGCAAGTTTAAATATTTTGTAGGAAGAAATTTAGACTTGATAAAAAACTTAGAGAAAGAATTGATTGAAGCCACAGATTTGCCTTCCATCACAATGAAAGACTGGTACACAGCTTGGTTCAGCTGTATTAAAGACAGGAATTACCATTGAATTACCATTGATCTGACTTCATTTATTTTTAATAAAGGTTTGGAGAAGGATTGTATTGATAATAGTTCAATGAACACACTAAGCTCTATATAGGTCAACCCATTATGTAGAGTAGCTGAGAAGGGTTCGTCTGAAAATTATGATTAAAATTGACAGGATATTGTGGAATATTGATATCGAGCCACCCTTTTTAAAAATATGTGGCTAAAAATAAATAAATAAAATAAAATAAAAATAAAAATATGTGGCCAATAATTTTGTTAATTGTGTTGCTTCTCAAATTCATTATGACTACAAGAAAGCATTCATAGACGAAAGGGAACAGAATTTTATTATCTAGTCAAATTATCCAAATGCAATTTAGCTATGAGTGGAACAAATAGTAAAGGAGCATCTCAAAAACAAAGTTTGAGGATGTCTTTGTCTCTTAAACTTCTATAATCTTTTAGTTTTTTTTTTTTTTTTTTTTTCATATCAGAGCTAGAGAAAACTATGATTCCTGCCTATTTTGACCTCTATACGCATTAGGGTAATATGCTTTTGTCTTTTGTTTTTGGTTTAGTGTGTTCTAATGCTGCCTCTGTTCAACTGAAATCTGGCATTTTTAACTTGAATCAGTACTTTAGTGTGTGTTCCTCCGGAAGCGGAGCAGAAGGACTTGGGCATAAGAGGTTGATTTGAAACGTGATCCAGGGAGCAGGGATGACAGCAGAGAATGACACGCAAAGAGGACAAACCCTTACAGGTACATGACTGATTTACAGGAACTCTGTTCCCCCGGAACCAGTTAGAAAGTGACTCCCCCACGTTCCCTGGGTAGGCTCAAATGAGGGCTGACCACATCACACCTCAGAGTCCTCGTTTCCAGACAACTGTCCATCAGAGCTGTAGCTAAACTCATCATCTATGCCTACAGAAGGGGAAATCTCTAGCTTCAATTTTCTTTCCTTGCTTTTCTTCTCCAGTTGTGGCTTTTTGTTCCAAATGACTGGAGATGATTTACACACAGAATACGTAGTAAAATAATGACATATTTTCTACCCGGGGTTGTTGTTTATGTTATAATACGTTATGCTACAATAAAGCATTTTGTCAGAATTCTACTATGTCTGGCTTCAATTTTCCACAAGTTTAAGGAGTCTTTCCCTGAAGTAACTGTGTAAGACGCTGACTTTGTTAGGTGCTGTCTAGTACTGAGTATTCAGCTTGGGGTTGTATAATAACAGATATGGATTTAAATGATTGGGTTCCTCCCTACTTCTCCAGCCCAACACTTCTTAACTTTCCAGCTCCTTCCTTTCCACCCTTATTCTATCTCTGGTTCTTCTGGCAGACTGACTCCTGCGTCCCAACACTCGGACCTAACAGCACTCCTATCCGCAATGTGTTTCCTTGGACATCTACAGGTCTTACAACCTTTAAATATCTAAACAAATCTCTTCTCCATGAAGTGTCCTTATGATTTCAAACAGCAAGTCTTCCAACATATAGCTGAATTTATCTCCCATCAGAAGCTTTGTCCACCTTACATAACACTATCTGTTATATGTATTTATATGTGGAATATATTTATATTTATATGTAGTTGTATTTGTCTATTGACTATCTTCCCCTGACATAATGTAAACTCAATGGTATTTTTATTCTATTTTGTTCATTGCTAGCTCCCTGGTGCCCTTAAGTACTTCAACAAATACGTGTTGAGGGAATAAATTAATCAAATTATCACTAAAAAGAAAGTTTGTGTAGTTGTATATTTACTTTTTGTAAATTTATGTATTTATTTTTTTGCTCTCTTTTAGATCTTTTGTCTACAGTGGTAAAATACTTTATTATTTGAAGTACTTAAAGGCACCAGAGATAGAATAAGGGTGGAATGGAAGGAGCTGGAAAATTAAGAAGTGTTGGGCTGGAGAAGTAGGGAGGAACCCAATCATTTAAATCCATATCTGTTATTATATAACCCCAAGCTGAATACTCAGTACTAGACAGCACCTAACAAAGTCAGCGTCTTACACAGTTACTTCAGGGAAAGACTCCTTAGACTTGTGGAATTGAAGCCAGACGTAGAATTCTGACAAAGTGCTTTATTGTAGCATAACATTTTATAACATAAACAACAACCCTGGGTAGAAAATATGTCATTATTTTACTACGTGTTCTGTGCGTAAATGAACTCCAGTCATTTGGAACAAAAAGCCACAACTAGAGAAGAAAGAAAAAAATTAAGTATTTGGAGAATAATAAGTACTTTTTTAAAGATTTATTTATTTATTATAGAGGGCACAAGTGAGCTGGGGGAGGGGCAGAGGGAAAGAGAGGACCCTGAAGCCGACTCCTTGCTGAGCGTCAAGTCAGTCTCCGGGTTTGATTCCAGGCCCTTGTGATTGCAACCTGAGCTGAGACCAAGAGCCACTGCTTAACCTACGGCAGCACCCAGGCACACCAGAGAATCATACACGTTGAGTTCCCCTTTGGAGCGCTTGTTTTCATCTTTCACATGTATACACAGTAGGTTCACTTAGCAGGAATAATGATTGTCACATTTCTTCTTAAGTAGATGGTAACCTGCACAAAGGTAGACATTCTGTTTAAAGAACAAAGGGTATATGGAGTGAGGTTATTCTGCATCTATCTCTATGATCTACAATGTAAGTTATCTTCAAATTTTTATTTATCTGTCATGTCAGATTCAAATATCAATAATTAAAATTAAGAAAAATGACCCAAGATTATTGAAAATTCAGAGATGTTTTATATTGAAATGTCTTCAATCATGGAAATAATGTCTTGTAGAAATGTTGTATTTTATAATAAAGTGAAAAACTGGCAAAATGATCGATAACATCCTACCAGATACAATATGCATTTTTTTGGACAAAAATAATTTGCATTGCTTTCAGTTTTCTAAATGTTAACTTTCTAAATCCTCAATGGATTTGCAAATTAGCCTAATCAAAGATGAACACAAAGTGGGAATAACGTAGATAGATAAGCTGCCGGGACATCTGCAAAGTTGCAATGTCTGACAATTTTTTTGACAATTTTTCTTTACTTCCTTTACCTATCTGGCTCACTCTTCAGATACGTTACATAGAAAGCATAAAGATGTAGAAGGAACTGTGGAGCCTTTACTGATACTATTTTCAGTTAATGGCACATTCTCTAACCCAGATATTTAAGTATTTAAGTACTCTCTCGAGCGCACCGTTGTGAATTCTCTGGAGGCTCTAATTTCTGAGACATGTCAGAGCAATTTCTCTAATGGAGTGATGTATTATTCTCTGGACCAAAACTTTCTCTTTGCTCTATTTCCAGATACCGGGACATAACCCTAACTTCTCTTTGTTAAGAGACCACCATGTCTCTTGAACAGGTTCTGAGGCAATTCCTGCCATCTCTTCATCAGGCCCACATCTGATTTATGGGAAACACAACTCAATCTTCTGCTTTAACAAACTTTGGGAATGCCACCTTCCCAGTGACACTGCCTTAATTTAAGTGTAAAAATAGCTTGCAATCTGATTTCTTACCCTTTATATTACTCAGATGGGATTCAGAAATATGTATGTCCATACTGAAGGAGTCACAAGCCCATATGAGCTAATATTCCTGTTTAAGTCCTACTCCTAGACAGCTGTTCTGTGATGTATTTGGGGGATGAAATAGGTGGAATGGAAGGAAGGGAGACTCAGAATACCGAAAATTTCCACCCCGTCCCCCCAAAAATCTATCATTCTTCACTTTTCCCTTCCTTGGCCTTTGCAATCTTTATTAGCTGGAGATTGATGCCTGGGGGTTACAAATCTGGTCTCCTGCTCTCTGCATATTAATGTGACGTTAATACATATTCTATAGTTTCAATGCATTATGAAAACTGAGACTGGATGAGTTCCACTTTCATGTCTTAGTTACGGGGAAAACAGAACATAACTTTAATCTCCACGTTTTCATATGTGCCTAAGAACAAACAAGAGACATCTGTCCTTAGGAAAGGAGACACTTCATTTAAAAGGATTACTGCAGTAAGTGGAGGGGGCTATTGCAATAGGGAGAATGTTCTGACAAGAAGATCTACAAATTTCACAAAGGTCAGACAGGAGGAAATTTTCTTTTACGGTAAGAGTAAATAAGTCTAGAAAGAATCCAGGAGGTATGTGAGTCAACAGGGTGGTGACCTGACATTTGAGCAGGAAATGTTCTTTTGTGGGGAAGGTCTGTTAAAAAAGGGTAATTCCATATCATGTGATGCTGGCTTTGGTTGAGAGTGAGCCGAAGTTCAGGGGCTTGTGGGAAACAGAGTATATTTGTAAGTATTTTGTCCAGATTGGTCAATGGTTACAAAGAAGGAGAATCTGGAGGGTTTGTTTCTGGCCTTGTGGTAGGTAAACAAGGGGTATCCATGAATCTTACCTAATCTGTATGGGAAAGGGTCATTCTTAGTAGTTAAGCTGTCTGGGGAACACAAAAGAGAGGGGATTTCTTTACCATCACTGTTTTCCACATGGCACATGGCTCAGGAAAAGTTTGACATTATTGCTTAACACCCTTTACATGTTCTGACCAACTTTTTTTCTATTAGCAAAGCATCCTCAAAGCAACTTCTCCAGTTGCATCCTCCAAGTGAGAAACTGATTTTGTTTTAGTTTTTGAGAGTAACAAAAAAATAAGGCAGGATACTTTTTTTTTTTTTTTTTTTTTTTTTTTTTTTTTTTGCAAAGGACACCAGAAGAAAAATTGTCCTTGGCAGTCTATTTCTGAAGAGGTACAAAGCTTCAGGCCCTTAAAATGAAGCTGTGTAGATGGAAACTAAGAGTTCCCATGTGAATAATTCTAGGCAATTCTAAACCTCGCGAATAATATATTTGCTTTAAGGGAAACTGGAATGCTCCTATATAAGGGGAAGCAAGTCTTTCCTATTAGTCTGAGCACTGGACTGGAAGATACAACTCCAGTTTCTATTTACAGCTTCAATGGAGATTTGCTATGGTCTTGTGGGGCCACCCCTGCCTCAGTCTCCATGTTTCCACTAGTTATTTGCAAAAACAGTTCACAAGTTCCTTTAATAGAGTCATAGACAAAAGAACACTCATGCTGGACTTTGCCTGGATCTACACACAAGTAAACATAAGTCAGTGGAAGGGTTGTAGAAATACATATAATACATAATACATATTACATAATACATAATAAATAATACATATTTATTAAAACTTGTGTGATTTATGAAATAAAATCAAGCTTTTACCAGGCTTTGTTGTAAGCACTTTACATAATTCCTTCATTTAAAGCTTATAACAACCCTTTGAAGTGGGTGCCACTATTACCTTGACTTTGTACACTGAGGTAACTGAAGGAAAGAGTGGCTCAAGTTTAATACTAGAAAAGTGAGATTTTTCTATCTTGGTGGCTTGACTTCATTAACTTACTATTGATAGGTCACCAAAAATTCTAATGAAATTAGTGTCTCAATCAACTTGCTATATCAACTGTTGGTCCATCGGGTAGGAAATCTGTAACAAGTTAAAGTTTTACTTGTATTAATCTCTGGACAAAAACAAAACAAAACAAAAAAAAACAGATTTCTCAGATTTGAAGGATAGCACTTGCATGTTGAGCATTAATGATTAGCGCATCTCTAGAAAATTTGTAAAACAAAACAAAACAACAACAACAACAAAAAAAAACAGAAAAATCCTTAATAGATTCACATCTTTTTAATATTTCTAGTAATTTTATGGTGAGCAACATTACTTGACGAGTTGTTCTTTGGAGGGTTACTGAGGATAGCTTTGGTCTAAAATTCAGTCTCAAGGTAATTCCAGAGTAAATAGGAACATTATATGTTAATGGATTCATTTATCACAGCGCTTTAAAGCCTGATAGAGCATTCAGACTCCCACCTTGCCTATTTGCTGTTCCCCTCCCCACGCACGGAACCTGTAGCATCTGTGAGTTTAAGAAATTCTATTGAAATTTATCACTGAAGTACCAGTTAAGTATTGGGTCATTTCTACACATGACAGGTACATAATTAGGTAGTTATATTTCTTAGAAAAAAGAAAAAAGAAAACCAACTGGATGCCCTTTTCTGGAAATTTCAAACAAGTTTTGAAAGCTTGCACTCGTCCAGATAATCACTTGCTTCCAATCTTGCAAATATAAGCCAAAATGAGTCAAAGCCTGAAAAATGGAAAAACGTGTCCCTAGAATTTGTATCACCATTTTAGTCTATATAGCAGATCATTCTTGAGTTCTTCAAGCTATTTGATGATTAAGAAATAAAACTTTCTAAAAATTACAGTCACATTTACCTCACAGCAGGCAACAGCCTTTAAATTCCATAAGAGCTGAGTATCCCAGAGCAAAATTTGGCCCTAAAAGTGATGTAAGAGAGCATAGAAAGTGAAAATGAATTTCCTATGCTAGGCCATATGCTCAGCTTTCCAGATTTTGTTTTCGGGGAGCTCAGAGCCACTCTGGTTGTTAGAGAAGTTTAGAACTCCCTGGTCTCAAAGAGGGAAGAACACGCAAAGCTGTACCGGATGAACCGTTAATACATTTGACTTTTATGTGTCCTTTGTGATGGTCAGTTGTGCCAACTTATTTTCTGAATGTAGAGTATTTAGTAAGTGTATTGGCTAACAGGAAGAAAATCTTCAGTTTTATAGTTAAATCTTAATTATCTAATGGAAGGGGGAGGGGCAGATGTAATTAGAATGCAGCAAGGGGAAATATTTGCTCAGAATGTAAGACCAGAGTCAGGAAAAGATGTATTCATGCGGCTAAAGTTCTGCTATAATCATTTAGAGATTAGCTAATTTACTAAGAGCTTCAGAAAACACTTCTCAAAGGAATTAAAAAAAAAAAAAACAACACCACAGGAACTTTTGATAAATTAACACATTCTGCATTTAATGTCAGATAGTGTTAAGGTTCATGGTTCATTTCCCCGCCTTGCAGTCACCTAAACATTTGCCAAGGAATGCTTTGTGGTCTCTATGAGAGTTAATATGCACATATAACTTATTTTTACTGCATTTAGAGTTTTCCTGTTCATTTGATAATCAAGATATACCAGAAACGGTCCAAGCTAAAATTAATTTGATAAATTAGACAATTGTCCTCTGGATCAGCAGTTCTTAGTAAGCACATGGAAGACTCCAACTGCTAACTGTTCCTGAATGTATTTGGCATTTTAGAATCCTCTCTATTTATATTTATTTCTGTAAGTTATATTCCTGTTCTTGTTTTATGGTACAGAGCAAATGACCCTCCTCCATGCCTCTCTACTCATTTTATTTACTTATTTTCTGGGTTCTGAAAGCATCACATTCTTTTATTTCTCTAACCACACATCATTTTTTAAGTTTTTGTTTTCATGCCAAAAAAAAAAAAAAAAACCCTTTGAACATGATTTTATAGAACACACATTATCCTATCATAATAGAAGCAAGATTTAAATTAGACAGAAGCCATCTGCCAATATCGCCACATTTCCTTAGCAGTCTCTGCTTTAAACTCCAAGAAAAATTCCAGGAATTCATTATCGTTTCTGACTCATGTATGAATTACAGAGAAGCTATCATTTTCAGAGGCTCTAAGTTCTTCCCGTGGCCCTTTAAGCCTGAAGATACTAAAGGCTTCTCCACGTCAATCGTGCTATCAGTGCTCGTTGTACTGATTTTATTAATTCTCCTGAATGACTTTTGTTGGATTCTCTTTTCAGCCAGGATCTTGACTGACTCAGAGAGGAGGATACCAGTTTTTCTGTGTGTTTATTTTTAGTATGAGAAGGCCTAGTTTGGAGCTTTCTAAGTCACAGAACTTTAGTATATTTTGCATATCAAAGATCGTTCTAGACCATTTGGTCTCATACTCCTTTAAATTTCTTAAAGTATTTGACTCCCTGGTTTCAAATTTTTTTTATACTCCCTTTGTTCATTTTTATGGATTTCTAGGTGAATTTTAAAGAAGTTCTCCTCCTGATTACCACACCACCAAGTTTGGTTTGATTGGATAGGGAATGGTTATGAATTGGAGGTGGCGCGGTGCCCTATCTCTCTCTTCTCCCACCTTGCTGTTAGTGGACCAGTCCCCCTTATCACAACTACGAGGAGAAGGACAACCCTGCAGGATCAGTTCAGCATTATCCCTTGTTGGAGACTAAATGCTCATGAGGGAGAAATGTGCACATTCCCACAGTTTTCATGTTTCTAAAGAGTCTCCTGGCCTCTGCTGGGGAGTCCAGACTAAGGGTGCTCCACGTGGGGGCTCCTAGGAAAGCGCAGATTCTCTACTAGCTGTGACAATGGTCATACAACAGCATGATTTCTTGCAACACTTTCCGTCTGCTTCTCTGCCCCTAGAGGGAGGGATCCTAGGAAAGTAAATGTAAAAACAAATGTTATACAGGGGACAGCAGCATAGGCTTCCCCTGTTGCAGTATAGTCTGACTTTCTAACAGTATCCCCCAGAATATTCCTGCAATGTAGCATGTTTCAGCTCCAAAATTCCAATACTGGAGAGGTTAGTGACATAGGAGGTTTCCTACAAGGATGAGATGAGCACCGGGTGTTATACTGTATGTTGGCAAACTGAATTTAAATAAATTAAAAAAAAAAACGAATCATACACACACACAAAAGACAGTAAGGTGAATGTGTCTTTCTCTCCAGTAGTTACTGTCCATGCAAAGAAATTTAATTATTAGAATTTGCTTGATAGTAGTTACTATAAAGTTCTATGACCATTAACTATGATGAAAATAGCTGTTCTTTAACAAATATTGCTTGAATCACAGAATTAAGCATGTGTGCATAATTGCTGGTGTTGGAAGGGTTCTAAACACAGCAAGTTATATGTTAACAGATTTCTTATTTTAAATGGTTTCTGGTCATATATTAATATGACCTATTGGAAATTTAATTTGGTGATGCTGCAGGAAAGTTATTCCTAGGTATTATGATTTCCACAAAGCCATTATAGTATACTTGTAGCCTGTATGAATTTTTTTGCGCAATAATTATGAAGAAAAATCTTTTAGAGTCATCAAGGCTACACATTTAAAACAAAGATGTTAAATTTCTAATTTGACAATGCAATTGTACATTTCTAATAAAATCACATAGACTTAAGTATATTACCACTAAATTGAAATACAATTTGAAGATCAAAAGAAAATAATGAACTATAAATCATCTAACCAGGCATTCCTGAGAATAGTTATATTATCCCTAAGATAGATTTCAAACAGTAATTTTCTAATTGCAGGCATCTATAATTATCTACATTTTCTTCTTTCCTTCTCTATAAAGGTATTTTGTTTCCCCGTGCAGCTTTCAGTATATGCTACTTGTTCCTAAGAAATACTCTGCTTAATGTAAACTGGTGATTCTATAGCAGCATAGCTCCATGGAATGAGAAAAAAAAAAAAAAAGAAAAAAAAACAACTTAATTTCCCCCATATAATGCCTTTTTATATACTCTGTAAAATAAAGTCACAGAACACAAGAATATAGTCATTGGCATTCTAGAAACAATTTTAAAAATAAATATTGAGGTACAGAATCAGCGCAAATCAAATTGGCAAACAAAAATATTATTCAGAGAGTGCAGAATAATTATCTAGAGTGATATCAAGTCCGTGGAGAATTCTAGTTTCTATAGTTCTGAATGCAGGTTAACATAAAACTTTCCAGGAACAAATAATGGAATAGTTAATCAACCCAAACAAGATTGCTTGCTAAAATTTCAGAACAAGAGAAAAAAAAGTTCTATTTTTACACTTTCATACTTAATTCTCACCTCACTCTAGATAAAATGGAAGTGCTAACCTCCACATTCTTACATTTTTTGAAACTACTTAGTGCAATAAACCATAGACAGGGTTAGAAAATGGCAGGCTTGCTTTTTAGACAAATTTTCTTCTCTCTCCTTTTTTTTTTTTAATATTTATGTATTCATGAGGGACATACAGAGAGAGGCAGAGACACAGGCAGAGGGAGAAGCAGGATCCCTGCAGGAAACCCTATGCGGGACTCGATCCCAGGACCCGGGGTCAGCCTTGAGCCCAAGAGAGACGCTCCACCGCTGAGCCCCGCAGGCGTCCCTAGACAAGTGTTCTTTTGCACATAAGCACATCGAGGCATATTTCATAGGCAATAGCTCTTCATGATGTAATTCCCTTTGAAAAGTAAGAGCTAAAATCCTAATAACAACTTTTAATATAATTTTAGTATTATTATATTTATTGAGATGCAATTGACATATAACATGTTTCAGGTGTACAGCATAATGCTTCTGTATATGTATATATTATAATATTATATATATAATATATAATAATTTATATATTATATAAAATATAACATATATATGTATATATTGGGAAATGATTACCAAAGTCATCCTGGTTAATGTCTATCACCACACAGTGACAATTTTATTATTTTATTTTATTTAATTTATTTTATTTTATTATTTTATTTTATTTTATTTTATTTTATTATTTTATTTATCTTGTATCTTGTTTTATTATTTTTATTTCGTTTTGTCTTGTTTTATTTTATTATTTTATTTTCTTTATTTTATTTTGTGAAGAGAACATTTAAGATCCATTTTCTCAGCAACTTTCAACTATATAATATCATATTATTAACTATAGGCAACATCCTGTACTTTAGGTCATCAGGACTCATTTTTAACGGGAATTTTGTACCTTTCGGCCAGCTTGCCCATTTCATCCACCTTGCACTCCCACCTCTGGTAACCATCAATCTGTTCTTTGTATCCTCGAATTTGTTGTGTTTTTGTGTTTTGCTTTGTTTTGTTTTTTTTTGTTGTTGTTTTCTGTTTTGTTTTGTTTTGTTTTAGATTCCACATAAAAGTGAGATGTGGTGCTTCTCTTTGTCTGACTTCACTTCATACAATGCCCTTAAGGATCATCCATTTTGTTGGAAAAGGCAAGATCCCTTTTTTTTGTTGTTGTTGTTTTTTAAGATTCTATTTATTTCTTCATGAGACACAGAGCGAGGCAGAGGGAGAAGCAGGCCCCCGTGGGATCACGCCCTGAGCAAAAGGCAGACCCTTAGGCGCTGAGCACCCAGGCGCCCCAGGATTCGGGTTTCTAATGGGCTGAATGGCACTACTCTGTGTGCACGTATCACATTTTCTTTATCCATTTCTCCATCAGCAGACACTAGGCAGCTTCCGTATCTTGGCCATTGCAAATACTGCTGCGATGAACCTAGGGAGGCAGATACCTGTTTGAATTAGTGTTTCATTTTCTTTGGATAAATACCTAGATGTGGACTTGCTGGACCATATGGCATTTCTATTTTTGATTTTTTTTTTAGAACCTCTGGAATATTCGCTATAGTGGTTGCGCCAATTTACATTGCCATCAACAGAACACAAAGGTTTCCTTTCCTCCACATGGTGTCCAACACTTATTATTTATTTTTGATAATTGCCATTCTAACAGGGGTTAAGTCATATCTCACTGTGATTTTGATTTGTATTTCCCTGATGATTAGTGATGTTCAGCACCACTTCATGTACTCATTAGCCATCCACATATCTTCTTTGGTAAAATGTCTATTCAGATTCTCTGTTCATTTTTTTGTTTCTTTGTTTTATTTTGTTTTTGTTGTTGTTTGGTTATAAAAGTTCTTTATATATTTTGAGTAATAAACCCATATTAGATATATGATTTATAAATATTTTCTCCCATTCCATTGGTTACCTTTTCATTTTATTGATGGTTTCCTTTGCCGTGCAGAAGATTTTTGGTGTTAATGTAGTTATGCTTAATCACTTTTGTATTTCTTACCTTTATTTTTGGTGTTAAATCCAAAAATTCATCACCAATATGCATGTTGAGGAGCTTATTGCGGTGCTTTCTTCTAGTTGTCTTACAGTTTCACGTTTTCCATTCAAGTATTTAATTCATTTTGAGTTGATTGTTGTATCTGGTGTAAGATTATGGTCCAGTTTCATTCCTCTGCAGGTGCTGTATGGTTTCCCCAGTGCCATCGAGGAGGCTGTTCTTTTTCCATTATATATTCTTGGCTCCTTTATTGTAAATTAATTGGCCATACGTGTGGGTTTATTTCTGTGTTCTGTCTTTTGTTCCACTGATTTATGGGTCTATGTTTAGGGCCCTATCATACTGCTTTGATTACTATAACTCTGTAGCACAGTTCGAAATCTGGGATTGTGATACCTTCTGCTTTGATTTTCTTTCTCAAGATTGCTTGGTCTCTTCAGGGTTCTTTTGTGGTCCCATACACGTTAGGATTCTTTATTTCTTTCTATTTCTGTGTACAATGTCATTAAAATTTGATAGAGATTGCATTGAATCTACAGATTGCTTTAGATAGTTTGAACATTTTAACAAAGTCAATTATTCTAATCCATGATCAAAGAATATATATTTTTTAATTCAATTAGCTGACATATAGTACATATTTAGTTTCTGATGTAGTGTTCAGCAATTCATCAGTTGCATATAACACCCAGTGCTCATCACATCACATGCCCTCCTTAATGCCTGTCAACCCCATTGCCTAGTCCCCCACCAACCTCCCCTCCAGCGACCCTCAGTTTGTTTCCTATAGTTAAGAGTCTCATGGTTTTACTCCCTCTTTGATGACTTCCCATTCAGTTTTCTTCCCTTATCCTAAGATTCTCTGCACTGTGCACATATGAGTGAAACTATATGGTAAGCGTTTTTCTCTAATTGATTTATTTTACTCGCATAATACCCTCCAGTTCCATCATGTTATTGTAAATGGTGGGTTTTCGTCCTTCCAGATGGCTGAGTAATATTCCATTGTGTATACAGACCACATCTTCTTTATCCATTTGTCTGTCCAAGGACACCGAGGCTCCTCCCACAGTGTGGCTATTGTGGACATTGCTGTTCTGAACATTGAGGGGCAGGTGCCCCTTTGGATGACTACACTGATATCTTTGGGGTAAATACCTAGTAATGCAACCGGTGAGTCCTAGGGTAGCTCCATTTGTAACTTCTTGAGGAACCTTGCACACCTCCAGAGAGGCTGCACCAGGTCACATTCCCATCAACAGCGCAAGAGGGTTCCACTTTCTCCACATCCTCTCCAACATTTGTTGTTTCCTGTCTTGTTAACAAAGAATATTTTTACATATTTGTGTCTTCAACTACTTTCATCAATTTCTTATAATATTTACTATACATTTTTTTTACCTCCTTGGTTAAATATATTCCTGGGTGTTCTTTTTTGATGCAATTATAAATGGGGTTATTAAATTATCTTCCTGATAGTTTATCTTTAGTATATAGAAACACAACAAAATTTTGCATAATGTACAACTTTACTGAATTTGTTGATTAGTTCTAGTAGCTTTTGTGAGGTGTTTAGAGTTTTCTCAATTTAATATCATGTCCTCTGTGAATAGAGATAGTTGTACTGCTTTCTGATTTGGATGCCTTTTACTTTTTATTTTCCCCTTGCCTAACATGCTCTGGCTAAAAATTCCAATACTATGTTGAATAAAACTGGTAAGATTGGACATCCTTATCTTTTTCCTGATCTTACAGAAACAGCTTTCAAATTTTCCCTGTTGAACATGATGTTAGCCCTCAGCCTTTTTTTTTTTTTTTTAATTTTATTTGAGAGAGAGAGAGAGAGAGAGAGAGAGAGAACATGAGCACGGGAGGAGGGGCAGAAACACAGGGAGAAGCAGCCTCCCCACTGAGCAGGGAGCCCAACGTGGGGCTCATCCCAAGGCCCTGGGATCATGATCTGAGCAGAAGGCAGACGCTTAAGCAAATGATGCACTCAGATGCCTCATGTCCCAGCTTTATTGTGGCCTTTATTATGTTGAGATATGTTTCCCCTATACGCATTTTGTTGAATGTTTTTATTATGAGTGTTTTTACTATTGTGTTTTATTAGGATATTGGATTTTATCAAATGCTTTCTCTGTATCCACTGAGATGATTATATAATTTTTATATTTCATTTTGTTAATGTGATAGATTATTGATTTTGTGGGTGTTGAAGCACTCTTACAACCCTGAAATAAACCTCACTTGGTCATGGCATATGTCCTTTTAATATGTCATTGAATTTAGATTATTAATATTTTGTTACAGATCTTTGTATTAATCAAGGATATCAACCTTTAATTTCCTTGTAGTGTCTTGGTTTGGTTTTGCTGTCGGGGTAATACTGGCCTCATAAAATTAGTTTGGAAGTGTTTCTTTCTATTCTAACTTTTGGAAAAGTTTTAAAAGTTTTGTTATCTAAATATTTGGTAGACTTCTCAAGTGAAACCAGCTGGACCTGGACTTTGTTTGTTGGAAAATTTTTGATTACTGATTTTATTTTCTTACTACTAATTTTTCTGTTCAGACTTTCTGTTCTTTGTGGTTTAATATTGATAGGATGTATGTTTCTAGAGACTTAGCCATTTCCTTTTAGGTTGTCCATTTTGTGGGTACATATTTTTATTATAGTCTCTCATGATCCTTTTTATTTCTGTGTATCAATTGTAAGGTTTCTTCTATTTTTTTTTTTTTATTTTGATTCCACTCTTTTTTCTTTGGTGAGTTTATCTTGTCTATCTTTCCATAAGACCAACCTTTAATTTTATTATCCTATTGTCTTTTTAGCTTCTCTTTATTTCTATTCTGATCTTTATTTCCTTTATTCTACTAATTTTGGTCTTTTTTTTCCTAGTCCCTTGAGGTGTGAAGTTAAATTATTTGATATCTTTCCTGTTTCTTAATGAAGTCATTTATGGCTCTGAAACTCAGAACAAATTTGTTGCTTCCCATAAATTTTGATATATTTCCATCTTCATTTGTTGCACAATATTATTTGATTTATCCTTTGATTTGTTCTTTGACTCATTGGTTGTACAGTAACATGTTGTTTAGTCCCATATTTGTAAATTTTCCAGTGTTTTTGTAATTGATTTCTAGTTTCACACCATTGTGGTTGAGAGAAGTGCTTGATATGATTCAGTCTTCTTAAATACTTGTTTTGTGGCCTAATATGATCTGTCCCAGACAATGTTCTATGTGCACTTAAGAAAAATGTATATCTAGATATTGTTTTTTGATGGAATGCTTTGTATGTATCTGTTAAATCCATCTGGTCTAACATGTTGCTGAAGGCTGATGTTTCCTATAGATTTTCTGTCTGAGTAATGTATCCATTGATAAAGTGAAGTGTTAAAATTTCCTATTGTTACTATATTGCTGCCTATTTCTCCCTTTAGGTCTGTTAATATTTGTTTTATGTATTTATGTGTTCCCACATTGGTTGTATAAACATTTACAAATGTTATATATTCTTGGATTGAGCCCTTTATTGTTATATAAGGACCCTGTCTTTTATTACTGTCTTTCTCTAAAAGTCTATTTTGTCTGATAGAAGTATGACAAATCTGGCTTTCTTTTGGTTTTCATTTGCATGGCATATTTTTTTTGCATCCTTTCAGTTTTACTCTGTGTCTATTCTTAGACCTGAAGTAAGTCTTTTGTAGGCAACATGTATATTGGTTTTATTTTTAATTCATTCAGCCACTCTGTCTTTTTTTTTTCACTCTGTCTTTTGATTATAGAATTTAGAGCAATATAGTTATGGAATTATTTTTAGTTTAATTGCCTCCTATTTGTTGTTTGTTAATTATTCTATAATTCTTTGGGTCCTTTTATTTCTTTCTTTGTAATTTGATGATTTTTTGTAATCTGTAGTTTCCTTACTCTTTATCTTTTGTGAATGTAGTATGGGCTTTTGGTTTGTGGTTACCATGAGGCTTAACTAAAATAACAGTCATAACAATCAATTTTAAGTTAGTAACAACTTAATTTCAAATGTGTTCTGGAGTTTGACTTTTTATTCTCTCCTTCAATGTTTATTTTTGATGTCACAATAATCATTTTTTTTTATCTTGCATATCCATTAAAATTACTGTAGTTATGTTTTTACTAATTTTGTTTTTTAATAAATTTTGTAGCTATACTTTTACTAATTTTGTTTTTTAACCTTCATACCAGCTCTGCAAGGGATTAATACATCATCTTTACAGCATTAGATTATTCTAAACCTTACTGTAGATTTACCTTGACCAGTGTGACATTTATACTTTCATATGTATTCCTCCTACTAGATAGAACACTTGTTTCAGATTAAAAGGGTTCTTTTAATATTTAAGACTGGCCTAGTGGTGGTAAACTCCTTTAGGTTTTGCTTGCCTAAGTAATATTCTGAAGGACAACTTTGTGGATAGAGTGTCCTTGGTTGATAGTTTATTTTCTTTTCCTTTTTACTTTTTCCTTTTCTTTCTTTTCTTTTCTGTTTTTTAAATCAGCATGATAAATAAATCATGCCCCTGTCTTCTGACCTGAAAAATTTCTGCTGAAAAATTTAATAGTCTTGTGCAATCTCCCTTGTATGTAACAAGTTGTTTTCTCTTGCTACTTTTAAGATTATGTCTTTTTCAGTAAGTTAATCATACTGTGTTTTGGTGTAGGTGTCTTTGTATTCATCTTAAAGGAAATATCTGAGATTTCGAGATCTAGATGTATATTTCCCTTCTCAAGGTAGGGACTTTCATAGCCATTACTTTTTCCTTCTTTTTCTCTGTGCCTCTCCTCTTTCTAGGAACCATAAAATGTAAACGCCAATCTGCTTGATGTTGTCTCATATGTCCCTTAAACTATTTTTTTCCCTTAAACTATTTTATCTCTCGTTCATTCTTTTTTTTTTTTTCTTAGCTCATTGGTTGAATTTCACTACCCTATCTTCGAATTCACTGATTCTTCTCATTTAGTCTGCTATTGAACCCTCTATTATATTTTTCAATTTGATTATTGTATTCTCTAGCTCCATGACTTCTATTTGGTACTTTCTTATATTTTTAATCTTTTTGTTGAAATTCTCACTTCATTCATGTCTTGTTCTCCTGACCTCAGTGATCATCTTTATGACTGTTATTTTGTACTTTTTATGAGGTAAGTTACTTATCTATTTCATTAAGTTCTTTTTCTTAGGCTTATCTTGTTCTTTTATTTGGAATATGTTCCTCTATATTTTCATTTTCCTTGACTTTATGTATTAGTTTGTGTGCATTTGATAAAATAGCTACCTTTTCCAGTCTTGAAGGACTGGCCTCATATAGGAGACAAATCTTATTGTTCAACTATATCCTAGTTCTTTTCTGTCTCTTAAATCTTTTATGATTGCCCAAGAGGCCTACTTTATTCTTAGTGGCTCCCAATAGATGAGGTATGCCAAGACTTGTCAGTATCCCAGAAGTGGGGATCTCAGCACCTAGATTTAGGCTGATTGAAGCTAGACCCTCAGGCAGCAGCTTTTATTTTTATTTTATTTTATTATTTTATTTTATTTTATTTTATATTTTATTTTATATTATATTTTATTTTTTAGGCAGCAGCTTTCAAAGTATATAAGCAGGGGAATATGGGAGATGGGTGTTTCTCTGTGTTTCTGCACTGACTTTGGTGTGATAGCCAATTAAGAACTGATTGCTTGTTATTGTCCTTTTAAATCCATGAACATAAGCCTCACTGGCCACTGGGGTGAGAATATCAAAGATTGTGTCCTGTGGGGGACAACTACGAAAGCCAGAGGGCCAGATGCTTCTACAAGCTCTTCTCAGTGACACCAGTGATCTATCATTGGACAGAGGGAGAACACAAAGATGGTTACCACCAGTTCCCAGACCCTAGTCCCTGAAAAGAATTGCAAACAGCCCCTAGATGTGTTTTTAAATACCTTACCTGTCAGGTCACAGCTATGAAGATAAATGTATAAGACTCATTCACAGAAAGACTAGATGTTTTAGTCTGCTGCGTCTCAACTATGCCTAGAGGGTAGACTGTTAAGAATTCTTCGTTTGTTATAATCCTATGAGGCCTGTGAATATAAGCCCCTCTGGCCACCAGATCCAAGTGAGCAAAGGGTGTTTTCTCAGTAGTAGCCACAAAAAATGGGGCTCCACACATGTGTATAAGCTCTTTTCTGGAAGATACCACCAACCTGGAGTATTAGAGAGTGTAAAAGTGGTGCCTATTGCCCCTTTGGTCTTTGGAGATTATTTCAGTAAACCCCTAGATGTGTGTTGAATAAATGTCTGCCTCACACCATCCCACCCCATCCCACCCCACCCCATCCCACCTCAGGCTTAAGCTTTAGGTTGAGCAAATAGGCCTTTTTCACAGACAGATTGGGCACATTTCATATGCCTGCCTCTGCACTGGGCCCTGGGATAGAGCCACAATGAGTCCACCAAACTCTTTAAGAATTGCTTCTCAGTTTGCTGTATTTTTTTATGGGTCTTGTGGGCATAAGCCTTATTAACTTTAAAAACTAGATGATTTGGGGATTTGTCTCATAGAGGCAGCTCTTAAAAGTGGGAATGTCCAGATGTGCTTTTTAAACCCTTTGCTCCTCAGGGAGAAGCTAGAAGTTGTAGGTCCCATCCTGATTATGGATGTTATGCCAAGGGTGGGGTTTATGATAAGAAGGTGTCTCAGACTCTTCTACCCATTTTAGTGTGAGTTTTATTCTTATTGAGTTGATGTGTAGTAGTTGCTCAGCTAGTTTTTGGGAATCTTTCAGAGGACACTGTTTTGTATGTAGCTGTAGATTTAGCATGTTCAAGACGGGAAGAGAATTCAGGATCCTCCTGCCTCCATATTTAACCATTTCTCCCATTTAAAAATTCATGAACACATTTACATGTGTACTTTAGTCTATACTACAATCCTGAAAAATGAATCCTATAAACAGGGAGTTTTCTATTTAAAAATAAAATATACTCTAAAGTAACATTTCTTTGAGATGTAAGATGTTTATTTTTTTATTGCAGATTTTAGAAAATCTGTTTTTTTATTGTCTAAGCATTTAAAAATAAATTGAGGTATTGTTGACATATAATGTTAGGTTCATTTCAGGTTTACAATACAATGATTGGACAGTTCTATACATTACTCATTGCTTACCATGATACATGTAGTCACCACCTGTCACCATCCAACATTATTACAATATAATTGACCATATTTCCTGTATGGCAATTTTTATGTCTGTGACATTTATTTTTTAACCAGAATTTAGTACTTCTTAAACCCCTTCTTAACCTCCCCCACACACACACACCTCCTTTCTGGTAATCACTAGCTTGTTCTGTGTATTTGAGTCTGTTCATTCATTTGCTTTGGTTTTTAAATTCCACATTTAAGTGAAATCATATGGTGTTTGTCTTTCTCTGTCTGACTTATTTTACTTAGCATAATACCCTCAAGATCTATCCATGTTGTCACAAAATGGAACAATTTCATTCTTTTTTATGGCTGAGTAATACATTGTGTGTGTATTCACTTATATATACATACCACATATTTATTCATTCATCTATCAGTGGATACTTGGACTGCATATGTTTTCTTTTGGACATCAGCCTTAGAGACATATTTATAGATATGTCTCTTTAGGCAAAGGAAACACAGACAAAAATAAACTACTGGGACAACACCAAAGCAAAAAGCCCTTGCACAGCAAAGGAAACCATCAACTAAACAAAAAGGCAACCTCCTGAATGGGAGAAGATATTTGTAAATATCAGATATATCTGATGAAGGGATGATATCCAAAATATATAAATGACTTCTACACCTCAGCACACGTGTGTGCACATGCGTGCGTGTGTGTGCACGCACACACACACACACAATCTGTTTAAAAAGTGGCAGAGGATCTGAGTAGAAATTTTCCCAAAGAAGACATACAGATGGCTAACAGACACATGAAAAGATGCTCAGCAGCACTAATCATCAGTAAAATGCAAATCAAAACCACTGCAAGGTATCACCTCACACCAATCAGCATTGCTAATATCAAAAAGACAAGAAATAACAAGTATTGGTAAGGATGTGGAGAAAAGGAAATTGTGTGATGTTGGTGGGAATGTAATGTGGTATAATCACTGTCAAAAACCATTTGGAGATTCCTCAAAAAATTAAAACTGTAAATGCCATATGATCCAGTAATTTCACTACTGGGTATTTACATTACACGAATGTAAACATTAATTTGAAAAATATATGCATCCCTGTGTTTGTTGTAGCATCATATGCAATAGCTAAGATATGGGAGGAAATCTATGTTTTTACTTATTTTTTCATTGGGTCATTATTTTTTAATAATATGCACTGTGTTATCAGCGGAAATAAAGTGATGAATGAGCTACATTTGTAGCATGCTTTGAAAACTGTCCAGGAAAGAACATAAACAGAATTACTATGAATTCCATGAACATTAAAAGGATAAGGGAATCCTATGTACTCTATGACCACAAGAAAATGACACACCAGTATTTCTCATTAAGATAGATGCAAAAATCTTCAAAATATTAGCAAATCCAATCCAACTATAAAAATAATTACATACCATAAGCAAGTGAAATTTATCTCATGCATACAAGACTGGTGTAATATTTGAATATCAATTAATGTAATTCTTCACATCAACAGGTGAAAAAATATTAATACAGGAAGATATAAAACATTCATGAATTAAAAACTCCGTAAACTTGGAATGAGGGGACTTTCTCAACATGATAAAAACTGTCTACAGAAAATCCACAGCTAACATCATGCTGACTAGTGAAAACACTGAAGATTTCTTATTAAGCCGAGGAACAAAGCGGGATGTCCCTTCTCACTGCCACTTTTCGACATCATACGGGAAGTCCTAGCTAATACAGGAAGACAAAAGACAAAAGAAACGCTTATAGATTGGAAAGAGAGAAATACAATTGTCTTTTTCTCCTCAGATGATTTGATCACCTATTTAGAAAATCCACAAGAATTGACCAAAACAACAACAAAATAAAATATCCTTGAGTACATACTTTAAATCTTTGCAAATTATCTGCCCTTTTTTTTTTTTTTTTTTTAAGATTTTATCAGAGATCAAGCGAGCAAGCACAAGCATGGGGAGCAGCAGGCAGAGGGAGAAACAGGTTCCTTGCTCAGATGTGGGGCTCAATCCCAGGACTCTGGGACCATGACCTGAGCCAAAGGCAGACGCTTGACTGATTAAGCCACCCGGGCATCCCTATCTGCACTTTCCCATGTTCATTTAACTAAGAGTTATCAAAAAGTTAGCAGCCAGGCTGGAAAGTCGGGTCCATCCTGATGTGTGCTTCAGTTAGAGCCGAGGCCGCCTCTCCTGCGGACTCCCTCAGGAGGCTGTACCTCTTGACCTCATCCTGCAACTTTGTCGTCCAAGCTGATAATCCCCCTCCTCTAGCCACGTCATCTTGTTTCTGTTCTCAAACGCACCAAACTCCTTTTTCTCTAAGGCCTCTCTACTAGTTGCTTATAGATGTTCAAATGTCCCTTGTTCTTGTCACGTGGATCCTGTCCAGATACCATCTTCCAAGGCCACCGCAGGCACGTAATTACTGATTACTCACCCCAGGGAGGGTCTGCCTCCTATCACCCTGTTTAATGTTCCTCACTATCTACCTAAAACCATTGAGTTCCCTTGAGCCTTCATTTATTCCTTATGTAATAAGTGAATGGACAGGTGAATACAAGCCACAGACAAAGGAACTTCATGTTCACTGCTACATTTTTGGGACTGAAACAGTGACTGGCATATTTAAATGATTATTTAATATTTATCAATGAACGCTTCATATTTGGGGGATTAAAATGCCTCATTCTATATTAAACTATAACTGAACATAAATCTGTAAAGATTGTGGCTCTGGTATTCTAATAATCCAGTAATTTAAATAGTAAAGCTAAATACAATGGGTTCAGCAATGCCCCTCCCACAGACACCCTCCCCGCCACAAACAGATTCTTAAGAGAAAGTCCAGAAGTCAGTCAGTTACGTCTTCCAAGAGATGGAGGAGGGGGCATAAATCCAGGACCTTCAACCCATAATTGATTTCTAGTCTTCACAAAGATATTGGAAATTAAAACATGAATTTGTAAATTATCGGTCTGAATATTTTGCTTCCATCCTATTTCTTGGAAAATCGCCATGCTGATATCCACTCAAGCAAAAGTAGGAGGATTCTAAGAGAAGAATTCGTAGAAATTAGAGTACTTACAATTAGGGGAGACTGGTATTTTGTTTCTCAGCTTGAATTTGCTGAGTTGCAACAACAAACTCAACGACAATTGCAGCTCCACTTGAGGCTTACTCCAGTCCCACAGAGACACCGTAGTGAGAGCAGGAGACTAGTCCCCTTGAGTTTGGGGAACTCAAAGCAGCATTAAGAGTATTGATCATTTTAGAATTCTAAAGGCAAGAAGCTCTTTGGAATAGTTCAAAATGGCAGAGCAAAAAGAGAAATAGCATGAATAAGATAGCTAAGACTCCTGCCACTTGGTATTAGAAGGATATTTGGACTTTCCGTAGCCTAATAAATGCCTAAGAAATTGTCTAGGCTCTACGTGGCTGAATATAACCTGGACAAGAGTTTGACCTATTTTGGGACAGAGACACCAGACAGTAGAATATACCTAAAGAGGAGAAGTTGAAAATGTGTGAGATCAAAAACTGACGACAGTCGCTATCTCAGAAAAGCGTACAGCGTGATGGTGTCTCTGGGCCTCCTAAAGAACCGAGATGTGTTTGGCTGACGGATGGCATTGGATTGTCTGTAGCGGGGAGGACATCAAAAGTTGTCCAGAAGTTGGCTAAGCATCAGCTAATATTTACTGACCTCCCTGACTACGCGTAGGCAGGGTTGGGAAATGTCTTTTTTGACCAGTGTGCTCGCAGACTAGTGTGGTTAGTACTTGCCATGCTTGGCAGCTCTTCAAGCCGAGCTCTTCTCTCCTGGCTTCGTTGAATGACTCTTAAAGAATAGACCTTTCGCGGTCACGGGGCTTCTCTCTCTCCAGCTTCTTGGTGCAAATGTCTTGTGTCTTTCCAGTAGGTCGTGTATGATTCTACCCTTTAGACGTTAAGCATCGTGTTGATGCCCCCCGATTCTCTATGCCAAGGTTCCCTTGTTCTCTAGGCAGCCTCCTTGGAAAGGATCTAAGGCAGGTGTGCAAAGGCATCCTTTCGCAGGTAGCTCACACCTGGTCTGAACAAAGCGCCCTGATATTCTTTGCCCGAGGCACGCGTGCTCAACCAGGGAAGCACCTTTCTCCTTTTGCTCAGAAAATCCCACAGACCAGTCTCCCCGTCTGTCAGCTTCTCAAGCTTAAGTGAGACCCAGTTCAGACTATGCTCCGAGATCCTTGATGCTGACATCAGTGTTTCAGGTGATCCCATTACAACCCCTAGCCCTGGGTCTGCGGCTGGCTGGGATCCTACGGACTGAGTCTCTCAGGACACTGAGTGTGTGATCCAGAACATTTCGTACGCAAGTCTAGGCCAGCTCTACCTCACCTGCTTCTGTTTTCTTCAGTGAAGTGAGAAACGTACAGAAATAGTTTGAAACTAATTAATTTCAAAGTTTTCATGGGTGGTTGGAGTTGGGACTACAGGAGTGGTCGCCGGCTGCCGGCCTGGGGTTTCAGAGCAGGTCAATTTCCTATAATTTATTTTCTAAACTTATTTTCTAAATTTGTTTTCTATTTATTTATTCTATTTATTTCTAAGACATTCACATATACATATATACATTCTGGAAGTATACATAAGAACATTTTGGGGGAAGGTAGAAGTGTGAGGGTTTCTGGAAGCTATTGAAGAGTTATGCTTTTATCTTTATCATATGCAATGTTTGAATGTTTTTACAGTATATATATGATAAATCCCTTCTATGGTTTATATGTATGTAAATATGCATGTGTACATACCATACAACACACAAAGGAATGCAGAAAGGGCCCGTTTATTATTTTTTAATTCTCCAATTTCCATCTACCCCCCTGATCCCCCCACCTCTGTCTCATAGATTTCGCTACTCGGGACTTTTGTGTAAATGGAATCAATCTGTGATCTTTAAGAACTGGTTTTCCACTTACCATATTTACGAACCTCCAAAATATAATGCTTGCATGATCAGCACTTAATTCGTTTCCGTGGCCAAATACTTCATTTTATAGGCAGATACATCCCATTCTCTTTATTCATTCATTGATGGACATGTGGGTTGTTTCTACCTTTTGACTATTATGGTAATGAAACTACAAACATTCAGGTGCAAACTTTTATGTGTGCATGTATTTTTATTCCTCCTGGAGTATTCACTGTTTTAATTGCGTTCTTTTCTGTCTTTTACTTATTTTGAAATTTTAAATAATATTGGAACATGAAATAGGTAAGTATAGGTAGACTAGGCATGGGCGTAATAAAGCGTTAAGAAATACTTCTTTATGTAATAATATATCTTCCTGACAGGGCAATAACTCTCTCTTTTTTTTTTTAATTGAAAACTTTCTTATTTTGTAACTGGAAGCTTGTAGCCCTTAATCGTCTTCATCTATTTTGCCTAACTCCCACTACGCTTTTCTCTGGCAACCACCAATATGTTCTCTATATTTTGAGTCTGTTTCTATTTTTTCTTCTTATTCATTCATTTGTGTTTTAGATTCCACGTATAAGTGGAACATAGTATTTCTCCTTCTTCGGTTTATTTCACTAAGCATAATGCCTTCTGGGTCCATCCGTGTTGTCGTAAATAGCAAGATTTCTTCTTATGGCTGAATAGTGTTTCACATACTCATAATTTATTCATCTATTGATGGACATGTAGGTTGCTTCCAAATTGTGGCTATTAGAGGTAAGCATTTTCTTTGGGGAAAAAGTGGAATTACAGATCACGGGACTCCCATTTTTAGTTTTTTGAAGAATCTCCATACTGTTTTCCAGAGTGGTTTACCAATTTACATTCCCACCAACAGTGTACAAAGGTTCTCTTTTCTCCACATCCTCACCAACACTCATAATTCCTTCTCTTTTTTTGATGCTAATTATTCTGACGGCTGTGAGGTCATCACTCATTGTGGTTTTCATTCGTATTTCTCTGGTGATTTGTGACGTGAAACATATTTTCATGTGTCTGTTGGCCACCCATATGTCTTCTTGGAAAAATATCTATTCAGGTCCTCCATCCATTTTTTAAATGGAATTTTTTGTGGTTGTTGAGTTGTATGAGTTCTTTATATATATTGCAAGTTAACCCCTTATTGGATATATCATTTATAAATGATATATTCCTTTCGGTAAGTTGACTTCTCTTTTGCTGTGCAAAAACGGCTTAGTTTGATGTAATCCCAATTGTTTGTTTTCACATTTATTTCCCTCTCATGGGGGAACATATCTAGAAAAATACTGCTAAGGCCAATGTCAGTATAGCATCTATCTTTTCTTCTAAGAGTTTTATGGTTTCAGGTCTTATTTAGGTCTTTATTTTTATTATTATTTTTTTTTAATTTAGGTCTTTAATCAATTTTGAGTTTATTTTTTAATTTTTTAATTTTTTTTATTTTTTTTAGTTTATTTTTGTGTGTGAATTAAGAAAATGGTCCAGTTTCATCCTTTTTTATGTAACTTGTCTAGTTTTTCCAGCACCATTTATTGAAGAGATCATCTTTTCCCTGTTCTCTATTTGCTCCTTTGTCATAGATTAAGTGACTATATAAGTATGGTTTTATTTCTGGGTTTCCTATTCTGTTCCTATTGCTCTACATGTCTATGTGTGTGCCAGTACCATATGTTTTGAATATTATAGCTTTGCAGTGTAGTTTAAAATACGAAATTGTGATAAGACCAGCTTTGTTCTTTTTCAAGATTGCTTTGGCTACTGAAGGTCTTTTGTGTGGTTCCATACATATTTTAGTATTTATTCTCATTTTGTGAAAAATACTATTGGTATTTTGGTAGAGATTTCATTGAAACTGGAGATTACCTGGGGCAATATAGACATCTTAAAAATACTAATTCTTCCAGTCCATGAACTTTCTATATCTTTTTATTTACTTGTCATGTTCAACTTCATTTATCAATATCATAGTTTACAGAGTATAAGTCTTTTATGTCCTTGGTTAAATTTATTTCCACATATTCTATTTTTTCATATAATTGTAAACGGAATTGTTTTCTTAATTTTCCTTTCTGCAATTTTGTTATTAGTGTGTAGAAATGCTACAGATTTTATGTGTACTGATTTTCTATCCTGCAACTTTACCTAGTTCATTTATTCTTAGAGTTTTTTAGTGGAGTCTCCAGGGTTTTTTCTATATAGTATCACGTTATTCCAAATGGTTACAGTTTTACTTCTCTTTTACCCATTTGGATGCTTTTATTTCTTCTTCTTGTCTGACTATGGAGGTAGAACTTCCAATACCATGTTGAATACAAATAGAGGGAGTGGACGGTCTTGTCTTATTTCTGACCTTGGAGAAGTTCTCAGTTTCACCATTCTGCACAATGTTAGCTGTGGGCTTTTCATATACAAACTTTATTACATTAAGGTATGGTTCTACTATTTGAATGGATGTTGAATTTTGTGACATGCTTTTTCTGCATCTATTGAAATAATCATATGATTTTTTTTTTATATTTTTGTTGATGTGTTTTATCACAGTGGTTGATTTTCTGATACTGACCTGTCCTTGTATTCCTGAGATACATCTCACTTTGTTGTGGCAAATTATAATTTTAATGTATTTTTTTAATTCAAGTTGATAATTTGTTGAGGATTTTTGCATCTATGTTCTTCAGGGATATTGGCCACTGATTTTCATTTCTGTAGTGTCACTTGTCTGGTTTTGTTATCAGGATAATGCTGACCTCATAGAAAGGAATGGGAAGAACTTCTTCCTTTTCTGTTTTTCAGAAGAGTTTGAAATGAATAGGTATTAACCCTTCTTTAAATGTTTGGTGGAATCATCTGTGAATATATATGGTCCTGGACTTATATTTGTTGGAGTTTTTTGATTACCAATTTTTACAAATAATTGTTCTATTCAATTTTTCTATTTCTTCTTGATTTAATTTAGGAAAATTGTATGTTTCTAGAAATTTATCCATTTCTACTAGGTTGCCTAATTTATTGATATATATAATCATATATATGATTATATATATGATTCATATATTATATATTATATATAATAAATCATATATATATGATTTGTTTACTTTAGAGAGAGTGAAGAGAGTGCAGGGAGTGAACAGAGGAGAAGAGAGAGAATCTCAAGCAGACTCCTGGCTGTGTGGCAAGCCTGACATGGGGCTTGATTTCAGGACACTGAGGTCATGACCTGAGCTGAAATCTAGAGTTGAACACTTAACTTACTGAGCCACCCAGGTGCCTTGATATATAATTTTTGGTAGTAATCTCATATTTTTTTTTTCACATTTCTGTGGTGTCAGTTATGACTTCCTTCATTTCTGATTTTGAGTCCTGTCTTGATTAGTCTGGCTAAAAGTTAATCAATTTTGTTTTCAAGAACCAGCTTTTAGCTTTCTTTCTTTCTTTCTTTCTTTCTTTCTTTCTTTCTTTCTTTCTTTCTTTCTTTTCTTCTTTCTTTCTTTCTTCTTTCTTTCTTTCTCCTCTTTTTTAGTGTCTATTCCACTTATTTGTTGTTGTGATCCTTAGTATTTCCCTCCTCTACAAACTTTGGGCTTTATTCATTCTCTAGCTCCTTAAGGTGTAAGGTTAGATTGTTTATTTAAGATTTTTCTTCCTTCTTTAGGTAGACCTGTATGGTTGTTAACTTCTCTCTTACAACTCCTTTCCCTAGGTCCCAAAGATTTTGAACTGATGTCTTTCCACTTTCATTTGTCTCCATATATTTTTGTATTTCTTCTCTGAATTCTTGTTGACTCATGATTGTTTAATAACATGCCTTTTTTTTTTTTTTCTTCTCATGTTTGCGTTTCTTCCAGACTTTTTTTCTTGTAATTGATTTCTAGTTTCATGCTGTTGTGGTTGACCTGAAAGCAATGCATACAGCTGTTAAGGGATGGAATGTCCTGTTTATATCTGTTAGGCCCATCTGGTATAATGTGTTATTCAAAACCACTCTTTCTTTATTGATTTTTTTTTCCTGTCTGGATAATCTATTCATTGTTTTAAGTAGTGTATTAATGTCCCTTAGAATTACTATGTGATTTAATTTGTCCCCTTTCCTCTGTTGATATTCGCTTTATATATTTAGGTACTCCTATAATGGGTACAAAATAAGTATTGACAATTACCATATCCTGTTGTTGGGTTATTACTTTTATCATTATGTAATGCCCTTTGATTCATCTCCTGTTATAGTCCTTAAAGTCTATTTTGTCTGATGCAAGTATTGCTCACCTCTCTTTTTTTTCTTTCATTTGCATGTATTATCTTTTTCCATCTTTCACTTTCAGTCTGTATGTTTCTTTTGGCCTATAAGTCTCTTATAGACACCATATAAATGATCTTCTTTTTTTAAAAATATTTATTTATTTATTTATTTATTTATTTATTTATTTATTTATGAGAGAGACACACACAGAGAAAGAGAGAGAGAGAGAGGCAGAGACACAACCAGAGGGAGAAGCAGGCTCCTCACAGGGAGCTCGATGTGGGACTCGATCCCAGGACACCAGGATCATGCCCTGAGCCAAAGGCAGACACTCAACCGCTGAGCCACCCAGGGGTCCCATAAGTGGATCTTTTATCCACCCAATCATCCTATGTCTTTTGATTGGTGCATTTAATCAGTTAGCATTTATAATAGTTGCTGATACATATCTACTTATTGTCATTTTGTTGTTTTCTTGTTGTTTTTGTAGTTATTCTCTGTCCCCTCCTTCTTCCTTTCTTGTCATTTTGTGTTATGTTTGTTATTTCTCTTTATTTTTGTGTCTCCATGACAGATTTTTAGTCTGTGGCTATCTTGAGGTTTATATATAACATCCTATGTTTATAGCAGTCTATATTAAGTTGATGGTCACTTAAGTTCAAATACATTATAAAAACATTACATTTTAACTCTCCTCTCCTTTTTAATATATATAATGTCATATTTTACATATTTTATTTATTTTTATTTTTATTTTTATTTTTTTAAAGATTTTATTTATTTACTCATGATACACAGAGTGAGAGAGAGGCAGAGACACAGGTAGAGGGAGAAGCAGAGACACAGGCAGAGTGTGAGGCAGACTCCATGCATGAGCCTGACGTGGGACTAGATCCTGGGACTCCAGGATCATGCCCTGAGCTAAAGGCCCTGAGCTAAACTGCTGAGCCACCCAGGGATCCCCTATTTTACATATTTGAATTTTGCATATTTCTTAATTTCTATAGAGGTAACTGATTTTACCTCTTTGGTGTTTTGACCTTCAGAGTACCTTGTAAGTGGTTGATACACTACCTTTCCTATATATTTGACTTTACTGATAATTTTTTTTCCTTTTATAATTTTCTTACCTCTAATTATGATATATTCCATTTAGAGAAGTCTCTTTAACATTTTTGGTGAGGTCATTTTAGTGATAATGCACTCCTTTGCCTGGGAAACTCTTCCTCTCTCCTTTAATTCTGAATAACCTTTGCAGGTAGAGTATTGTTGGTTGTAGGATTTTTCCTTTTGAATTTTGAATACATCATGCCACTTTCTTCTGTACTACAAAGTTTCTGCTAAAAAATCAGTTGCTAGACTTAAAGATTTTTTGGTTATTTTTTAATGTAACTCTTTGTTTTTTGTTGCTGTTTTCAGTATTTTCTCTTCAAGTCTCACCATTTTAATTATGTGCCTTTGTATGGGCCTCCTAGTATTTGTCTTGAGAAGAGGTTAGATCAGGATCCTTTTACTCCACTGTCTTCCCTTTACCTCCTAAAAAAGAGTCTTATTTTGAGAAAAGTTTTCCTACTGAGAAAATTTCTACAACTGGTACCTGCTTATAGGCAAAATATATTCCAGTATAAGGAAAATATAATCAGTATTTATAGTAGCTTCTTGAAATTTTCATGCCCTGCTTATCTCTACATTTCTTTTTTTTTTTTTTTTTTTTTAAAGATTTTATTTATTTATTCATGATAGTCACAGAGAGAGAGAGAGGCAGAGACACAGGCAGAGGGAGAAGCAGGCTCCATGCACCGGGAGCCCGATGTGGGATTCGATCCCGGGTCTCCAGGATCGTGCCCTGGGCCAAAGGCAGGCGCCAAACCGCTGCGCCACCCAGGGATCCCTCTACATTTCTTAATTACAGTGTTAACCAGCTATATAGTATTCCACACAGATTTATACCTATTTTTCTACTTTATAATCCCTCTCCAGTTACATTTTTTTTTCCTTTTTGGGTTAAAATCTTGAAGATAATTTTACAATTAGAACGGATTTATTCTATTATCAACTACAGACTTAAAATACAAGTCAAAATCTCTTATCAGCTATCCATTCCTTTATACTTCACAAATCCTCATACTTATCAACAACATAGAGAGCTAATGCTGAGAGATTGAAACATTTTGCTCAAACTAAAAATATTTTGTAACAAATGAAATAGAATGCCAACAAAATATGAGTAATAAAAAGAGAGTGATTAGTAATTAGGTTAAATTACTAAGGAAAAAAACATTTTATTTACTGCTAGGCTCACTAACAATTTAATGTGTGAATTATAGTTAACATGCATTTGATTTTGCTAAGTCAATAGTTTGTCTTAAAAAAGGAAAGAAGAACTTTAGAAACATATCAGTGTCTATTTTTTTGAAATAGTCTGTTTTTCAAAATTGGCAAATAACAATGCATGCCTTTTGAATAAAAAAAAATGCTTATATAAATTAGGAGAGAAACATCCACCAGGCTTAAATTTTCTTTCAACACACACACACACACACACACACACATGCACAATTGGTGTCTAACGGTAGTAATGGCAATGAGAATTGGAAAGATTTAAGTAAGATAATATCCATATCTGCATTTTTTTAGGCTCTGATCAATTCAACATTGAAAGTTCCTGTTCACCATTAATTTTATATATATTGAATCAAAACATAATTGATATAAATTATTTGAAGAAAAAAACCCCCTGAAACCTGATTATCATGGTAATTTTAGTAAATGTCTCTAAATTTAACATCTCATTTTTACTTGAGAGGATATGGAATCAACTCTCACAAGTGTCAAAAAAATTATGATGCTCTATGCATAGCACATTCTTTCCTGATGTCAGTGAAAGTGACTGGTTATTACAGGAGGAAAAAATGCAACTAACCTGTTTCATGGTAGAAACTTGAGGTTTCCTTGTTCTAGATGATCAGCCCCACACTTTGTACTGTCTTGAGCCATAAGCATCATCAGTGATTCTTTAGCGAAGAATATTTTCCTTAGAAGGTTTCTGAATACTAAAATGACCTAGTAACAATACAACCTGAGTTTCTAGTCCCAGTTCTGCTGTCATCTATGGTATTGCCTTCTGTGAGTCACTTTTCTTTTTCTTAGTTTTTTAAATGTGCAAATTATAAAATTACCTTCAGGTAAAATTTGGAAGGACTATTAAAGAGAGTAAGGTATAAGAAAGTTTTTTAAGGGTGAGAAATTGACAAAATCTGGAATATGGCAAATTGCTTGGAAAAGTTACATTTCTTTGCTGAAGTGTTGAACCATGAGGACAATGAATACCTGGGACAAAATGGAAATATAAAAAAACAAAGAGTACTTTTTAGACCTCATCCTTTTGCCTAATGTCAGACCTAGTTGTGAATGTGTTCTATTCTTAGTTTCATTGTTATGTAACAGAGGCAAAGCAACACATTTTATTTCTGTCCAGAACAGAAACCATGACTATATATATATATATATATTTGAAGCAAATAAACATAAATAACTTATGAACATTAAACAACAACAAAAAGAACTTAGGCTTTTTTTGTTTCACCAACACAGATTGGAATATGCTGGAAATTCTGATTACAGAAGTGTTACTCAGCTCTGTTGTTAAAATTCTGTGAGTGGTTAAAGATCTAGGGAGGATTTTAGGAAAAGTATAACTACATTCTTGGGACTGGACTGATGAAGTAAATCTATTTCTCACTAAACTTAGAGAAACTCAAGTTATCAGGATGGAGAGTATAAATTGCCCTACATCTATTTCTATAATTAATATCGATATTAATACTTTCTTCCCCCATAGCCCTCCCTACTTATAGAAGTGCTATGGCTTATAATTTGATAGCTACATGCATGGAAGAAGGGTAGGTGTCTGTACGTGTTTGTGTGTGTGTGTATACGTATGCACATGTATGTGAGAAAAAGTTTATAAGTCAATTGAAAGTGAGTAGCTTTCCATGCTTTGAAATACACACAGTTAACCAACTACTCAAACCATCCCTACACATACTGTTTGTCAGCCCCAAACCTGTTAACTCAAATAACTCACTTCTTTGAGTCTTGTTTGGAAAGAGTGAATGACTTATAAAGAACAAATAGGAAAGTTCAAGATAGTAGGAGAAAGAGACTCATTTTCCAGGCTGACAGCAGAAGAGTGGAGCGTCCCAGCGGCGTGCTAGTTCTTACAGCTCAGGTGTCCAGTAAGCTCATCTCTAGGTACTGCTCTTACACTTGAGAATCTTGAGAGAGTAATATAAAAGCACATTTAAAATTTATGTAAGTTTGTCCAAATTGTAGGTCATTAATATGAAAAGAGTGTTCCAAGAACCTTAGAATTCAAAGTTAAATATGAAACATGTGAATGGAAGCAGTATGGGAGTTACATTGGTTTGCAATTGGGAACCATAAAAATTTTGACTCATTCACCTATTAGAGTGAATTTGTGGAAATTACTTATTATTAGTCTCTACGTATCTATCAAATACGTGAAGTAGAATATACCAGAGCGGTGATCTTTACCAGCTCTTTGCTCCTTTAATCCTCTGTCAAATGCCACCCGGGTCTCCAATGGCTGTAACAAACCTGCAGTAACACGGGGTGGGGGGGAACATTCATAAATGAAAGTAAACATAGGATCATAAATCGAACATAGATGTGCAGTGCTTTTCACAATATGCTCTTAGGTTTGATGAATTGAAAACATCCTTTAAAGAGCAGAGAGAGAAGCTCAAAAAAGCCAAACCATGTTTTGTTTTGTTTTTTTCGTTTTCCGTTTTCTTTTTTTTTTTTTTAACATTTTAATTCAAATGGAAAGAAATGCTCATCTGGTTTTCCTCTCTTCTTTATGTTGCCTACAGTAATGAGGGCCCAGGGAATTCTTAGTCTTTCCAAAAAGGTTTCCTCTTATTTCAGGCCGTATATATTATTCATAATAAATATGCTGTTTCTATTTTTGCTGTGAATTCTCTGTGGAGAGCCCCTTCTATTTCATTATTCAGTTGAAGAAGCCAACATTCACTGTGGTCAGTAGTAGCACCCGTTCTTGCGGTTGATTTTCTATTTGCCATCATCACTTAGCTTGTTTATTAAATCCATTGCAAACTCCTATAAAGGAAGTATTTTTTTCTCATTTTTTCCTTAAGTTCTCACTCTTCTCTCTTTCTCTGTGATCCTGACCTTGCAAAGACAGTTAGTTTAGGGATCTTAAATCTTTTTTATTATCAGGTTTCAATTTGAAAATCACCTGTCCCTACCATGCACAGATCTTTATATCATTTGGACTGCAGTAATGTCTTTTTGTTTTATGTAAGATGTTTGTTTGCTTCATGTTATTAACACTTTCCTGAGGAAATTTGCTCAAAACATTACATTTTTCTGTTTAATTTTCATTATAAAATGAGTGTGGAGTTTTAAGTTGGGGAATGATAAAACAACGAATGAGGGAAAGGTGCTACTTCTGTAGTAAAGGACAGATTTCATGATTTGTAAGAAAATGGAAATAGCATGCTTCTTTCATCTACTATACACATAGCAGTAGTTGTCATTACAATAAATAAATACGTAAATAAATAAACAACAGACCACTCTAATCACAGCTTGAAAACAGTATTTCTAGTCCTTCCAGACATTTGGAGTAGCTTACAGCTCAAAAGCCAAGTACTGACAGCATAAGCAGCAGGGAAAATGACCTCCTGCTATTTTTTCTGCCTCTAGTGACAAGAAATCTGTGTCTCCCCATATGCTCAGAGGAATGCCAACAACTGGAAGACATTGATCAATACATTATAAAAAGTGTTTTACCTTTCAGAATGCTGATACTATAATAGGCCTGAAATAATTATTAAGTTTAGAATTTACCTCTTGTTAATCTATTTCCATTTCTAGTGAATTTAGACCAAAACCCCCAAATAATTAGAATTAAGATGTGTTCACGAGATGTTCAAAATAGATTTGAAATACTTTAAACTTATTACTTATTAAAAAGTAACATTACAAGTCAGAGGAGAATCTCTTTAAAGCAATAACACAAATCTTGAGATAAATTACAATTCTTGCTTTTACTACTATTAAATCATTTACTTATAAAACTAAGCATACTTAGGAGCACCTGGGTGGCTCAGTTGGTTGAGCGTCTGATTCTTGATTTCAGCTCAGATTGTCTTGGAGTTGGGGGATCGAGGCCCGGGTCAGGCTCCATGCTCAACACAGTCTGCTTGTCTCCCTTCTTTGCTCCTTCCTCTGCTCTTGCTCACTTACTGTCTCTCTCCCAAATAAATAAATAAAATCCTTAAAAAAAAAAAAAGCAAACAGACAAGCAAAAAACCAAAACAAAACTAAGCATACTTAATTGTTTAAATGCCATAGAAGAGAATCCAAAATTAATTGTAAATGTTAAAAAATATATATATAATATATATGAGATGATAATATCAAAATAAATGGGATTAACTGGCAATGAAGGTAAAACTATAGCTTCATTTATCACCATTAAGAGGCCAGACAAAGAGGAAATGCAAGAAAAATTTTTGAGGAAAACATGGACATATTGACCACAAGCAGGAAACGGAAGTCATTACAGGTTTTCTCACAATTTAATTAGCATTACTCGACAGGTAATTCCTCTCTCCTTAACACTAAAGTGATTCAAAGTCGGGAGAACTTAATATTTATTTCTTGCTTTTTGAAATACTGAGATTTCCCCAATGTTGTAAAAACAGACACAAATACTCTGGATGGAGATCATTTAAAAAATTTTAGAGTAATAAGCAAAAGCCTAAATACTAGAGTAGGAAAAGAAACTTACTTGAAAGATAACTGGGGAAATATGAAATACATTAAAGGAAATTTGCTATCTTATAGTATATGATCAATTTATAAATTTTGGGAGGTTTCTGATTGAAACTAATTTTCAGCAAAATCTGAATTGACAGCATCTCAAAAATCTAGAAAGTGCTTGACAACTGAATACAAGCACATAGAATCACAAAATAATCATGATTTTGACATTGGGTTGCTCTCAATTCACTGCAAAAGTTCAGCATCATCATGTTCACCCAGTCATTACAGAGCTCAATTAAGAAATTACAAACAGTGTCCTATAGTGAGTCGCAAAAAGATGAGCAGTGAGGCTGGAATTTCCCTTGATCATAATCTGGGCTTCTTGGAGGTAAAATGGGCAAATATGACAAAATGGATACTCCTTTTGGTGCCTCACAAATGAGTGGAGGAGGCAGAGTCTGAATCTAAGTAGGATTAGGCCCATTCTTTTCTTTTAAAGATGCTCTTTTGGAGGATAGGACTCGGTCCTTGCTTTACACATTATTGAACTTAGAGCTTCCAAGTTGATTAGAGAAATCTATCCTCAGTGAATCAGAGGAATAAATAGCTTGGGGCATGCCTTGAATATGTATTGTGAAGGTAAATAAATGGAGAAAATCATATGCCACTTTCATGGAGAGGAAATATCAAAGTGAAAATGTTTGTTTTTTTCCTAAATAGATAGACCCACTTGGTAAAATTCTAACTATTATTGCAATAGAATTTTTGTGGAACTTACAAAGGCATTCTAAATAAATATTCTGCTTAACAGAATTACTGTTAGATGCAATGGGAACTTCCGGTCACATTTTTAGGAATGTGTGCACACCTATGCCTATTTCAACAATTCATACATCTATGTTAAAATATAATATGTAAAGGGAAGGGAATGATAAACACATATTCAAGATGGCGATTATATCTCATAAGAGTGAAGATATGTGACCAAGCAGAGATATTCAGAAGCCTCAATGGCATTGATAATTATCCGTTACTTATTTTTGTTGTAGATTTATTCCCATTCATCTTACATGTATATATCTGGGAAGTAAATGTAATATATATATATATATATATATATATATATATATATATATATACAAAAAAATATTTATATTTGTTGTATTTAAGATCCTGGACAGATATGAAATATGTTTTCTACTATCAGCTCAAGTCTTTGAGAATACTGTAACTGGCAAGTTAGAGATGAGGTTAAAAAGCCAATTCTTCTAATGCCCCTAATGGCTTTTCTTTTCCAGATTTACTTTTTCAGGTTATTTGAAGAAATTAAACATTAGAATGTTATTTTTCTTATGTCTAATGTGAAGGTTTAACTGGATAATTATAAATGTGATTTTATATACCTTTGCCAGGTTACTGGGTTGAAAATTGGGAGACCAAAATTAATTTTTTTTAATTTTTTTTCAAAATTAATTCTGAATAACAAAATTTAGTCATAACAACAATGCAACTAAATACAATATCTCATTTATTCTTTTCTGAACACCAGTTTCATCTTGCCAACTCTACTGTCATTTGTTTTTATTACATTCCTTTGTTCTTCCTAGCATATCCTGTTCTGTCAACTATATTGTCCACCGTATGATACCGTAAGTGTCATACTCTCTACTAAATTGATTATCTCATTTTGTCAAAAGTGCTCACCTTTATCTGGAAAAAAAAAAGCAATGCTTTAATCTTAAGTTTCATCTAATTAAAATTCTACTTCTGTCAATTATTCCCTATAAGATTCTTACATAAATGGTCTATATTATTTCTCTATAATAAATCCTTTGAAGATGGTGAAATTGATCTCCAATATCTTTTCTTAATACAAAATCTGTGAGTTTTTCTTAGTTGTGGTTACATTTGTCTTTCTATAACTGGTAACTTTTCACATTTATTAAAATCTTCCCCTTGCTTTCAGTAAATGACTTGATATTTCAATTTGATCTTCAGTATAATCTGGGCAGACCCATCTAAGCCTGACTTCCTTTCAGCATTCAGCACGTCTTTTTTCCCCTTAGACATATTAACCTCTCTCCAGCTTACGATTATTCCTCCATTGTAGACATAATCTTTTTCTCCAACCCCTTTGAGTTTTCCTCATTCATCTTACTTGTATATATCTGGGAAGTATATCATCTATTTTTGTCCAAATGTTCACGTGGGAGTATTAGAGATGGAAACAAAGCATTTTACTATAGTAATGGTCTTACAGAGGAGCAAACAGGAATCTTTATTGGCAGAGGCAATCTTATTTCTAAACTCTTAGAACCTTAAAGATAAGAATACGTTTAAATAAGTTTGAAGTATGTAAATCAGCATACATACTGATGATGACAACAAAAAAAGTTAACTAGGTGTCCCTCCAAACCATGACAAATCCCTGTTAGAGTTTCAAATATGCATCAATGACTTTATAGAACTTGCCATTTGCCTATGTCAGTAGAGAGGAGATTCATATGCCTTTGTGAAGAGAATCCATAGTCCAATATCTGCCTATGACTATTGCATTTGACTATTGGTCAAATACTGCGGTATGAAGGATAAGTGGATGGAACAAATTAATACCCAGAAAAATGCTAAATAATGTTTTGGAATAAGTTATGGGAATAACATCATCACAGTACCTGGATTTCAATCAAGAACCAAAGATATAATCATCATGGTTGCATACTGGTGGGAATTACAATGTATTAGGGACATCTGGGTGTAATTGGGGAAAAGAAATGACTTAAAAGAGAATAGGCTAAGGAATACACTTAATTCTTCTTCAATATATAGGGGCTATTCCTTACTTTTCAGAAAATGACCCAAAAGAACCATAATAAATATAGCAGCTGCACCTTGGCACGTGGACTTAGGTCTCATTCCTGGAAGAGTTAACTGTGGGTGAGAAAGCTAGCAAACAAATGCCATTTAAAAAATTAAGAGCCAAAATCAATGAAATAGACTATAAAAATAAAACTACCTTTAAAATATGATAACAGAGATTAAGAAGGAACATACCATGTTTGGGAAAATGATTATTAAATTATTTATATATTCACACAAGCCTTCTGTTCATAAATATGTAGAGAGATCAAAAATTTCATTGGATAATTATGTATATTTTTATACTAGATAGGATTCCAAAAATGCAATTCTTGCAGTCTAAAAAGTAATATATTGTTTAAGCCTTAGTCACTTCTAAATTCATTCATCTTCATTATTAATACATATGAAAATGTTACCAGTAACGGATTTAAAAATTATCACATTATATAGATTTCATTGGCAGAAAAAAATAATTTTTCATAAGTAGCTATGGTCCTAAACTAGATAATGAACTAGCAAGATACTTTAAGGAAAATGCTTATTTTACAAAATCTGTTTCAAGCCAAATAAGGAAACAAAAAATTAAATGTGAAAAGTGATGATAATGCAAAGAAAACACTATTAAAATCTATATTTTGTTTTATAATTTTATTAAAAATATATTTTTTAAATTTAGAATAACTAATTTTTAGAAAATTAACCTTAGTACTTTCCAGAAAACTTTTATTACTTAAGTCAAGTACATAAACACTAAATCAAGATATTAAAGACTTACATTTAAAATTTTCCTGTGATCTCAAGATGTGACTTGATCTCCTAAGACAATGGCTACCTTATTCAAAACTATAAACAGTAGCAATTTACTGCTGATTTTTCTTTCTGCTGAGATTACCTCAAACTTCCTACGTATGTCAAAGTTACTTAATGCATTAAAAACATGTTTATGTAAAACATAGATGATGAATAATCTTTGTGGACCAGCAAGAGAAATGCGTGGAAGAGAATTACGCCTACCACATTCAACACATTTCTGAAAGATGACTTAATAAACACAGCTACTTGGAGAAATATGGTTGCATCATAATGTTCTCCTTAACAAAAAGGGAAATGCAATAAAAACACTCAAAAACAGAGCAGTTAAAAGTTTGCCACTTTTTTATTTTCAGTTAAGCTCAAGATTTTCTATGTTAGCAGTTTCATTAGAAATTCCTCAAGATTGAAGATAAAAAATGGGAACATGCTAGATGTTCTAAATTAATATCTCTCTTAATTTTCAACACAACTGAGTTTGTATGCAAGGTCACTAAGAGCATTTCAAAGCAGTGTCGAATTTGCATAGCATTGCAGGATTTTGAACGTTATATACCAAGTGGAAATTTTTTCGTGGCTTTTATACATCTGACCTTAAAGTAGTGGCACTAAAGAGAAAAAAAAGGACAGAATATATCCATAAAATTAAAAAGAAAAATGTGAAGAATTACATCTAATAGGCTAGTATGAAATTCATCTATCTACATGGCATGATATAAGGGAATAAGTGAAGAAGAAAATCAAGAATGATGGAAAACTCATCATGGTTCATGAGATTTGGTTGTAAAACCTTCACAGATTTATTTCTAAAAACCGATAAGGAAATATGTTACCTTGTGGGTCCGAAGAAACACATGATAAAGAGTAAACTACAATTTACTGCTACAAGAGATCACTGGTGCAATTTATTACCCTCTCATAAATTGCAGAATAAGTTGAGTTTTCATCGCTAGTGTTCTTTCATTACATACAGCTCCAGGGTACAAGAGAACAGGGGGACGTTAGGTACAACAGGCCCCCCGACATCATAGGGGCTGCGTGCGGGTGATGGTAGGGACTCTGCAAAACCCTTTCTTGGCTCGAAAGGACAATTTTGGCATCTTAGATAAAATTAGTGCCTGTTGTAGTTCCTAGTTTTTATGGATGTTCCATTTTGCCCTGCTGTACAATTACAACGATTAAGTGACAGAGTTTTAGGCCTACCTTATAGGCAGCCAAGGTTTGCGCAGTCATTATTTGGTTGCTCCCTAGTTTGGGCAATTACAATATATTTATATTACAATATATTTATATTATATTATATTTATATTATATTATAAAATATATTTATATTTATAAAATATAAATATTTATATTTATAAATATTTAAAATATAAAATTAAAATATTCATATATATATAAATATATATATATATTTATATATATATATATAACCTAGACACCTCGGCTGCTTCCATGTCATGGCTATTGTAAATAATACTGCAATAAACACATGGATCATATGCATTTTTGAATGAGTGTTTTATTTTCTCTGGGTAAATACCCAATATTGAGATTATTGGATCGTATGGTATTTCTATTAACTTTTTGAGGAATTTCTATGCTGTTTTCCACAATGGCTGTACCAGTTTCTGTTACCATGCACCAGTACATGACGGTTCCTTTTCTACACATTCTCAGCAACACTTGTTTCTTGACTTCTTAATTTTAGCCATTCTAACAGGTGTGAGGTCATAGCTCATTGTGGCTTTTATTTGTAAAAAATTAAAAAAGCAGTCTAGTTTCATTCTTTTACACATGGCTGTCCAGGAAATGTCCCCAACACCATTTATTGAAAACGCCATCTTTTCTCCTTTGTATATTCTTGGACAATATTTCAGTTTCATTATTCTTTCTTAAGATTGCTTTGAATGTTCAGAGTCTTTTGTGGTTCAAACAAATTTTAATACTATTTTTTTTCTAGTTGTGTGAAAAATGCTATTGGCATTTTGATAAGGATTGCACTGAATCTGTAGTTGCTTTAGGATGTATGAACATATTAACAGGAATAATTCTTTGGAACTATGAGCCTAGAGTATCTTTCCATTGTTTGTATTCTATTCAATTTCTTTCATCAGTATTATTTTATAGTTTTCAGAGTAGAAATCTTGTACCTTTTTGGTTAAATGTATTCCTATGTATCTTATTCTCTTTGATGTGATTGCAAATGGGATTGTTTTAGTAATCTCTTTTTCCGTTACTTCATTATTGATGTATAGAAATACAACCCATTTTTATATTTTGATGTTGTTACCTGCAACTTCACTGAGTTCAATACTTTAAAAAATATATTTTATTTATTTATTTGAGAAAGAGAGAGACAGAGAGATAAGTACATGAGTGGAGGTGAAGGGCAGAGGAACAAGCAGACTCTCCCCCCGAGTGTGGAGCCTAACTGGTACTCAATCTTCCAACCCTAAGATCTTGACCTGGGCTGAAGTCAGAAGTTTAACCAAATGAGTCACCCAGGCACCCTGACTTCACTCATTATTTCTAACAGTTTTTGAGTGGAGACTTAGGGTTTTCTCTACATAATATCATGTGATCTGTGACTATGACTGTTCTACTTCTCTCCTAATTTGGATTACTGAGGTTAGGATTTTTAATAATATATTGAATAAAAGTGGAAAAATAGACATCCTTGTTTTGTTCCTTATTTTACAGAAAAAACTTCAACTTTTCACTATTGAATATGATGATAGCTAGCTATATGTATGTCATATACACATATGTCCATTGTTTTGTTTGCTTCCTCTATACTTAATTGGCTGAGTTTTTATCATAAATAGATGTTGAATTTTGTCAAGTGCATCATCAGTAGAGATGATTACGTAATTTTTATCCTTTTTGTCAATGTGGTATATCATGTTGATTTTAAGATGTTGAGCTATCCTTGCATTCCTTGACTAGATCCCAGTTGATCATGGTATATGATTTTTCAGTGTAATATTGAATTTGGCTTGCTAATTTTTTTAAGAACTATATTCTTGAGTGTTGTTGGACTATAATTTTTTAATTTTAATTTATGTTTAATGATTTTTAATTTTTAATTTAAATTCAATTAATTAACATATAATGAATTATTAGTTTCAGAAGTAGAGGTCAGTGATTCATCAGTCTTCTATAATATCCAGTGCTTATTACATCATATACCCTCCTTTTTTAAAAAAAATGAATTGAATTTGCCAACATATTACATAGCATTCATTGCTCATCCCATCAAGTGCCTTCCTTATTGCTTATCACCCAATAACCCATCCCCGACTTACCTCCCCTTCTACAATCATTTTCTTTCCCCAGAGTCAGGAGTCTCTTATGGTTTGTCTTCCTCTCTAATTTTTCCCACTAAGCTCCCCTCCTTCCCTTATGGTCTCTTTCACTATTTCTTATATTCCACATGTGAGTGAGACCATATGATGATTGTCTTTCTCCAATTGACTTATTTCACTCAGCATAATAACCTCCATTCCATCCATGTTGATAGAAATGGTATATATTCATCCTTTCTGATGGCTGAGGAATATCCCATTATATACATAGACCACATCTTCTTTATCCATTTATCTGCCAATGGATATCTTGGCTCCTTCCACAGTGTGGCTATTGTGGACATTGCTTCTGTGAACATTGGGCTGCAGGTGTCCTGGCGTTTCACTGCATCTGTATCTTTGGGGTAAATCCCCAGCAGTGCAATTGCTGGGTCGTAGGGCAGATCTACTTTTAACTCTTTGAGGAACCTCCACACAGTTTCCCAGAGTGGCTGCACCGGTTCACATTCCCACCAGCAGTGCAAGAGGGTTCCCCTTTCTCCACATCCTCTCCAACATTTGTGGTTTCCTGTCTTGTTAATTTTCATCATTCTCACTGGTGTGAGGTGGGATCTCATTGTGGTTTTCAGCTTTTTGAGGAACCTCCACACTATTTTCCAGAGTGGCTGCACCAGCTTGCATTCCCACCAAAATGTAAGAGTTCCCCTTTCTCCACATCCTCTCCAATATCTGTCATTCCTTGACTTATTTATTTTAGCCATTCTGACTGGTGTGGTTTCTGATGCTGAGTGATGTGGAACATTTTTTCATGTGTCTGTTGGCCATGTGTATGTCTTCTTTGGAGAAATGTCTATTCATGTCTTCTGCCCATTTCTTGATTGGATTATTTGTTCTTCGGATGTTGAATTTGAGAAGTTCTTTATAGATCTTGGATGCTAGCCCTTTATCTAATATGTCATTTGCAGGTGTCTTCTCCCATTGTGTTGGTTGTCTTTTGGTTTTGTCTACTATTTCCTATTTATCTTGTAAAGTCCCAATAGTTCATTTTTGCCTTTGTTTCCCTTGCCTTTGGAGGTGTGTCTAGTAAGAAGTTGCTGTGGGGCAAAGGTCAAAAAGTTGCTGCCAGTGTTCTCTTTAGGATTCTGATAGGTTCCTGTTTCACATTTAGGTCTTTCATCCATTTTGAGTCTATTTTTGTGTGTGGTATGAAGAAATGTTCCAGTTTCATTCTTCTGCAAGTGGTTGTCTGATTTTTCCAATACCACTTGTTAAAGAAACTTTTTTCCATTGGATATTCCTTCCTGCTTTGTTAAAGATTAGTTGATCATAGAGTTGAGGGCCCATTTCTGGGTTCTCTATTCTGTTCCATTGATCTGTGTGTCTGTTTTTGTGCCAGGACCACATTATCTTGACGATAACAGCTTTGTAATAGAGCTTGTGATGCCACCAGTTTTATTTTCCTTTTCAACGTTTCTTTGGCTATCCAGGGTCTTTTCTTCCATACAAATTTTAGGATTGTTTGTTCCATCTCTGTGAAATAAGTTAGTGGTATTTTGATAGGGATTGTGTTGAATGTATAGATTGCTCTAGGCAGCTGAGGCATTTTAACAATATTTGTTCTTCCAATCCATGAGCATGGAACATTTCTCCACTTCTTTGTGTCTTCCTCAATTTCTTTCATGAGCACTCTATAGTTTTCTGAGTACAGATCCTTTGCCACTTTGGTTAGGTGTATTGCTAGGTATTAAATGGATTTGAATGCAATTGTTTTTTTTTCTTAATATTTTATTTATTTATTCATGAGAGACACACACACACACACAGAGGCAGAGACATAGGCAGAGGGAGAAGCAGGCTCTCTGTTAGGAGCCTGGTTCAGGATTTAATCCCAGGACCCCAGGATCAGGACCTGAACCAAAGCAGATGCCCAACCACTGCCCCAGATTTGGATGTAGTGGTAAATGAGTTTGGCACCTTAATTTCACATTCTTCTGTTTCATTGTTACTGTATAGAAATGCAGCTGATTTCTGTGCATTGATTTATATCCTGCCACTTTGCTATTTTCCTGTATGTCTTCTAGCAATCTTGGGGTGGAGTCTTTTGGGTTTTCTATGTACAGTATCAAGTCATCTGCAAAGAGTGAGAGTTTGACTTCTTCTTTGCTGATTTGGATGCCTTCTGTTTCTTTTTTATTGTCAGATTGCTGAGGCTAGTACTTCTAGGACTATGTTGAACAGCAGTGGTGAGAGTGGACATCCCTGTCATGTTCCTGATCTTAGGGGAAAGGATCTCAATGTTTCTCCATTGAGAATGATATTCACTGTGGGCTTTTTGCATATGGCTCTTATGATATTGAGATATAATCTCTCTATCCTTACTCTGTGAAGAGTTTTTTTTTTTTTTTTTTTTTGCGTGTGTGCGCATTGGTTTTACATCCAGCAACTTGCTGGCATTAACCTATTCCTTAGCTCTAATAATTGTGGATCCCAAGAGTTTTAATCAAGAAAGTGTGCTGTAACATTATCAAATGCTTTTTCTGCATCTACTGGGAGGATTATATGGTCCTTGTCCTTTCTTTTGTTAATGTAGTATATCATGTTGATTGATTTCTGGATGTTGTACCACCCTTGCAGCCCGATAATAAGTCCCACTTGGTTGTAGTGAATAATCCTTTCCATGTAATGTTGGATCCTATTGGCTAGTATTGGTGAGATTTTTTGCATCCGCATTCATCAGAGATAGTACTCTGTAATTCTACTTTTTGGTAGGGTCTTTGTCTGGTTTGGGGATCAAGATAATGCTGGGCTCATAAAATGAGTATGGAAGTTTTCATCCCATTTCTATTTTTCTTTTTAAAACAGCTTCAGAAGAATAGATTTTAATTCTTCTTTAAATGTTTAGTAGAATTCCCCTGGGAAGCCATCTGGCTCTGGTCTCTTATTTGTTGGGAGGGTTTTTTTTGTTGTTGTTGTTTGTTTTGTTTTTTAATTTATTCATTCATGAGAGACACACAGAGAGAGTCAGAGACACCGGCAGAAGCAGGCTGCCTGTGGGGAGCCCAAGGTGGGACTCCATCCTCGGACCTCAGAACCAGGAGCTGAGCCAAAGTCAGACACTTAATCACTGAGCCACCCAGGTTCCCCTGTTGGGAGGTTTTTGATGCATTCTTCCATTTCCTTGCTGGTTATGACTCTGTTCAGATTTTCTTTTTCTTCCTGTTTCAGTGTTGGTAGTTTATACATCTTTAGAAATGCATCCACTTCCAGATTGCCTAATTTGTTGGCATATAGTTGCTCATAATATGTTCTTATAATTGTTTGTAATTCCTCAGTGTTGGCTGTGACCTCTGTCTTTTCATGATTTTATTTATTTGGGTCTTTTCTCTTTTCGTTTTGATAAGTCTCCCCAGCGGTTTATCAATCTTATTAATTCTTTCAAAGAACTAGCTCTTAGGTTAATTGATCTGTTCTACTGTTCTTTTGGTTTCTATTTCATTGATTTCTGCTCTAATCTTTATTAATTCTCTTCTCCTGATGGATTTAGGCTTATTTGCTGTTCTTTCTCTAGCTCCTTTAGGTGTAAGGTTAAGTTATATATTTCAGACCTTCCACGTTTCTTGACAAAGGCTTATATTGCTATATACTTCCCTCGTAAGACCACCTTGTTCTGCATCCCAAAGATTTTGAGCAGTTGTTGTTTTATTTTCATTTGTCTCCATGATATTTGTTTAAATTCCTCTTTAATTCCCTGTAGACTCATTCCCTCATTATTAGAATGCTCCTTAGCTTCCATTTATTTGAGTTATTTCCAAATTTCCTCTTGTGATTGAGTGCCAGTTTCAAAGCATGATCTGAAAATATGCAGGTAATGATCCCAATTTTTTTTAGGATCAATTGAGACCTGATTTGTGACACAGTATGGGATCTATTCTGGAGAATGTTCCATGTGCACTTGAGAAGAATGTGTATTCTACTGCTTTAGGATGGAATGTTCTGAATATCTCTGTGGTACATCTGGTCCAGTGTGTCATTCAAAGCCCTTGTTTCCTTGTTGATCTTCTGCTTAGATAATCTATCCATTGAAGTGAGTGAGGTGTTAAAGTCCCCTACTATTGTATTATTATCTATGTATTTCCTTAATTTTATTAATTGGCTTATATAATTGGCTGCTCTCATGTGAGAGGCTTAAATGTTTGCAGTTAGGAATTCTTGTTGGGTAAACCCTTTAACTATGATATAGTGTCCTTGCTCATCTTTTTTTTAAGTTTTTTGTTTTTAATTTTTATTTATTCATGACACACACACACGCAGAGGCAGAGACACAGGAAGAGGGAGAAGCAGGACCCCCAAGAGGAGCCTGATGCAGGACTCATTCCCAGAACCCTGGGATCACAACCTGAGCCAAAGGCCACTGAGCCACCCAGGTGCGCCACTTTTCTCTTATTACAGTCTTTGGTTTAAAATCTAATTTTTCTGATATAAGGATTGCCAACCCAGCTTTTATCTGTGATCCATTACCATAATAAATGGTTTTCCACCCCCACACTCTCAATCTGGGGTGTCTTTGGGTCTAAAATGAGTCTTTTGAAGACATCATAGGGTCAGGTCTTACTTTTTTTATCCACTTTGATACCCTGTGTCTTTTATTTGGGGCATTTAGCCCATTTACATTCAGACTAAGTATTAGAAGACATGAATTTATTTGATGCTATTTTATTACCTGTAAATCACTATTTCTATACATCATCTCTGTTACTTTCTGGTCTACATTACTTTTGGGCTCTCTCTTCACTTAAAGGATTCCTTCTAATGTTTCTTGTAGGATTGGTTTGGTGATCACAAGTTCTTTTAGTTTCTGTTTGTCCTAGAGGCTCTTTATGTCTCCTTCTATTTTTTTTTTTTGTTTATTTATTTATTTATTTATTTATTTATTTATTTATTTAATTTTTTTTAATTTATTTTTTTATTGGTGTTCAATTTACTAACATACAGAATAACACCCAGTGCCCGTCACCCATTCACTCCCACCCCCCGCCCTCCTCCCCTTCTACCACCCCTAGTTCGTTTCCCAGAGTTAGCAGTCTTTATGTTCTGTCTCCCTTTCTGATATTTCCCACACATTTCTTCTCCCTTCCCTTATTTTCCCTTTCACTATTATTTATATTCCCCAAATGAATGAGAACATATAATGTTTGTCCTTCTCTGACTGACTTACTTCACTCAGCATAATACCCTCCAGTTCCATCCACGTTGAAGCAAATGGTGGGTATTTGTCATTTCTAATAGCTGAGTAATATTCCATTGTATACATAAACCACATCTTCTTTATCCATTCATCTTTCGTTGGACACCGAGGCTCCTTCCACAGTTTGGCTATCGTGGCCATTGCTGCTAGAAACATCGGGGTGCAGGTGTCCCGGCGTTTCATTGCATTTGTATCTTTGGGGTAAATCCCCAACAGTGCAATTGCTGGGTCGTAGGGCAGGTATATTTTTAACTCTTTGAGGAACCTCCACACAGTTTTCCAGAGTGGCTGCACCAGTTCACATTCCCACCAACAGTGTAAGAGGGTTCCCTTTTCTCCGCATCCTCTCCAACATTTGTTGTTTCCTGCCTTGTTAATTTTCCCCATTCTCACTGGTGTGAGGTGGTATCTCATTGTAGTTTTGATTTGTATTTCCCTGATGGCAAGTGATGCAGAGCATTTTCTCATGTGCATGTTGGCCATGTCTATGTCTTCCTCTGTGAGATTTCTGTTCATGTCTTTTGCCCATTTCATGATTGGATTGTTTGTTTCTTTGGTGTTGAGTTTAATAAGTTCTTTATAGATCTTGGAAACTAGCCCTTTATCTGATATGTCATTTGCAAATATCTTCTCCCATTCTGTAGGTTGTCTTTGAGTTTTGTTGACTGTATCCTTTGCTGTGCAAAAGCTTCTTATCTTGATGAAGTCCCAATAGTTCATTTTTGCTTTTGTTTCTTTTGCCTTCGTGGATGTATCTTGCAAGAAGTTACTATGGCCGAGTTCAAAAAGGGTGTTGCCTGTGTTCTTCTCTAGGATTTTGATGGAATCTTGTCTCACAGTTAGATCTTTCATCCATTTTGAGTTTATCTTTGTGTATGGTGAAAGAGAGTGGTCTAGTTTCATTCTTCTGCATGTGGATGTCCAATTTTCCCAGCACCATTTATTGAAGAGACTGTCTTTCTTCCAATGGATAGTCTTTCCTCCTTTATCGAATATTAGTTGCCCATAAAGTTTAGGGTCCACTTCTGGATTCTCTATTCTGTTCCACTGATCTATGTGTCTGTTTTTGTGCCAGTACCACACTGTCTTGATGACCACAGCTTTGTAGTACAACCTGAAATCTGGCATTGTGATGCCCCCAGATATGGTTTTCTTTTTTAAAATTCCCCTGGCTATTCGGGGTCTTTTCTGATTCCACACAAATCTTAAAATAATTTGTTCTAACTCTCTGAAGAAAGTCCATGGTATTTTGATAGGGATTGCATTAAACGTGTATATTGCCCTGGGTAACATTGACATTTTCACAATATTAATTCTGCCAATCCATGAGCATGGAATATTTTTCCATCTCTTTGTGTCTTCCTCAATTTCTTTCAGAAGTGTTCTATAGTTTTGAGGGTATAGATCCTTTACATCTTTGGTGAGGTTTATTCCTAGATATCTTATGCTTTTGGGTGCAATTGTAAATGGGATTGACTCCTTAATTTCTCTTTCTTCAGTCTCATTGTTAGTGTATAGAAATGCCACTGACTTCTGGGCATTGATTTTGTATCCTGCCACGCTACCGAATTGCTGTATGAGTTCTATCAATCTTGGGGTGGAGACTTTTGGGTTTTCTATGTACAGTATCATGTCATCGGCGAAGAGGGAGAGTTTGACTTCTTCTTTGCCAATTTGAATGCCTTTAATGTCTTTTTGTTGTCTGATTGCTGAGGCTAGGACTTCCAGTACTATGTTGAATAGCAGTGGTGAGAGTGGACATCCCTGTCTTGTTCCTGATCTTAGGGGAAAGGCTCCCAGTGCTTCCCCATTGAGAATGATATTTGCTGTGGGCTTTTCGTAGATGGCTTTTAAGATGTCGAGGAATGTTCCCTCTATTCCTACACTCTGAAGAGTTTTGATCAGGAATGGATGCTCTATTTTGTCAAATGCTTTCTCTGCATCCAATGAGAGGATCATATGGTTCTTGGTTTTTCTCTTGCTGATATGATGAATCACATTGATTGTTTTACGGGTGTTGAACCAGCCTTGTGTCCCAGGGATAAATCCTACTTGGTCATGGTGAATAATTTTCTTAATGTACTGTTGGATCCTATTGGCCAGTATCTTGTTGAGAATTTTTGCATCCATGTTCATCAGGGATATTGGTCTGTAATTCTCCTTTTTGGTGGGGTCTTTGTCTGGCTTTGGAATTAAGGTGATGCTGGCTTCATAGAACGAATTTGGAAGTACTCCATCTCTTTCTATCTTTCCAAACAGCTTTAGGAGAATAGGTATGATTTCTTCTTTAAACGTTTGATAAAATTCCCCTGGGAAGCCATCTGGCCCTGGACTCTTGTGTCTTGGGAGGTTTTTGATGACTGCTTCAATTTCCTCCCTGGTTATTGGCCTGTTCAGGTTTTCTATTTCTTCCTGTTCCAGTTTTGGTAGTTTGTGGCTTTCCAGGAATGCGTCCATTTCTTCTAGATTGCTTAATTTATTGGTGTATAGCTGTTCATAATATGTTTTTAAAATCGTTTGTATTTCCTTGGTGTTGGTAGTGATCTCTCCTTTCTCATTCATGATTTTATTAATTTGAGTCTTCTCTCTCTTCTTTTTAATAAGGCTGGCTAATGGTTTATCTATCTTATTAATTCTTTCAAAGAACCAACTCCTGGTTCTGTTGATCTGTTCCACAGTTCTTCTGGTCTCGATTTCGTTGAGTTCTGCTCGAATCTTTATTAACTCCCTTCTTCTCTTGGGTGTAGGATCTATTTGCTGTTTTTTCTCTAGCTCCTTTATGTGTAAGGTTAGCTTTTGTATTTGAGTTCTTTCCAGTTTTTGAATGGATGCTTGTATTGCGATGTATTTCCCCCTTAGGACTGCTTTTGCTGCATCCCAAAGATTTTGAACGGTTGTATCTTCATTCTCATTAGTTTCCATGAATCTTTTTAATTCTTCCTTAATTTCCTGGTTGACCCTTTTATCTTTTAGCAGGATGGTCCTTAACCTCCATGTGTTTGAGGTCCTTCCAAACTTCTTGTTGTGATTTAGTTCTAATTTCAAGGCATTATGGTCCGAGAATATGCAGGGGACAATCCCAATCTTTTGGTATCGGTTCAGACCCGATTTGTGACCCAATATGTGGTCTATTCTGGAGAAAGTTCCATGTGCGCTTGAGAAGAATGTGTATTCGGTTGAGTTTGGATGTAAAGTTCTGTAGATATCTGTGAAATCCATCTGGTCCAGTGTATCATTTAAAGCTCTCGTTTCTTTGGAGATGTTTTGCTTAGAAGACCTATCGAGTATAGAAAGAGCTAGATTGAAGTCACCAAGTATAAGTGTATTATTATCTAAGTATTTCTTCACTTTGGTTAATAATTGATTTATATATTTGGCAGCTCCCACATTCGGAGCATATATATTGAGGATTGTTAAGTCCTCTTGTTGAATAGATCCTTTAAGTATGATATAGTGTCCCTCTTCATCTCTCACTACAGTCTTTGGGGTAAATTTTAGTTTATCTGATATAAGGATGGCTACCCCTGCTTTCTTTTGAGGACCATTCGAATGGTAAATGGTTCTCCAACCTTTTATTTTCAGGCTGTAGGTGTCCTTCTGTCTAAAATGAGTCTCTTGTAGACAGCAAATAGATGGGTCCTGCTTTTTTATCCAGTCTGAAACCCTGCGCCTTTTGACCCCTGCGGGGTCATTAAGCCCGTTCACATTCAGAGTTACTATTGAGAGATATGAGTTTAGTGTCATCATGATATCTATTCAGTCCTTGTTTTTGTGGACTGTTCCACTGAACTTCTTCTTAAAGGGGAATTTTAAGAGTCCCCCTTAAAATTTCTTGCAGAGCTGGTTTGGAGGTCACATATTCTTTTAGTTGCTGCCTGTCTTGGAAGCTCTTTATCTCTCCTTCCATTTTGAATGAGAGCCTTGCTGGATAAAGTATTCTTGGTTGCATGTTCTTCTCATTTAGGACCCTGAATATATCCTGTCAGCCCTTTCTGGCCTGCCAGGTCTCTGTGGAGAGGTCTGCTGTTACCCTAATACTCCTCCCCATAAAAGTCAGGGATTTCTTGTCTCTTGCTGCTTTAAGGATCTTCTCCTTATCTTTGGAATTTGCAAGCTTCACTATTAAATGTCGAGGTGTTGAAAGGTTTTTATTGATTTTAGGGGGGGATCTCTCTATTTCCTGGATCTGAATGCCTGTTTCCCTTCCCAGATTAGGAAAGTTTTCAGCTAGAATTTGTTCAAATACATATTCTGGCCCTCTGTCCCTTTCGGCACCCTCGGGAACCCCAATTAAACGTAGGTTTTTCTTCCTCAGGCTGTCGTTTATTTCCCTTAATCTATCTTCATGGTCTTTTAATTGTTTGTCTCTTTTTTCCTCAGTTTCCCTCTTTGCTATCAACTTGTCTTCTAGGTCACTCACTCGTTCTTCCACCTCGTTAACCCTCGTCGTTAGGACTTCTAGTTTGGATTGCATCTCATTCAATTGATTTTTAATTTCTGCCTGATTAGCTCTAAATTCTGCAGTCATGAAGTCTCTTGAGTCCTTTATACTTTTTTCTAGAGCCGCCAGTAGCTGTATAATAGTGCTTCTGAATTGGCTTTCTGACACTGAATTGTAATCCAGATTTTGTAACTCTGTGGGAGAGAGGACTGTTTCTGATTCTTTCTTTTGAGGTGAGGTTTTCCTTCTAGTCATTTTGCTCAGTGCAGAGTGGCCAAAAGCAAATTGTATTGGGAAAAAGAGAAAAAGAGAGGAGAGAAAGAAGGAAAGAAAAGAGAAAGAGAAAAAAAAAGGGAAGAAAATAAAAAAAAATGAGAAAAAAAAAAAGAAGAAAAAGAGAAAGAAAAAGAAAGGAGAAAAAAAGGGGGTGGGGGAAGGAAACAAATCAAAAAGCAAAACAAAACAAAACAAAACAAAAAAAAAAAAAAAAAGAACCACAGGGGAGTATCTTCTGATTCTGTGTTCTTTAAGTCCCTTGGCTTCTCCTGGAAGTTGTCCGTCCAGCTGGTGTTCTGGGGGAGGGGCCTGTTGTGCTGATTTTCAGGTGTTAGCAGTTGGGGGAGCTGCTGTGCCCCTGCCTGGTGCAGGGCTCGGTGGGGGTTGTTTACCCCGTGAGGCCGCAGGAGGAACAGCCCCAGTGGCGGGGCCAGCTCTGCAGCCCTGGAGTCAGCTCCCGCAGTAACCCCAGAGCTCTCCGTCTGCAGGGCCTGGAGGCTCCGGGCGGGGCCGCTGATCTGCTCAGCTCGGGCAGGAGCGTCCTCGCTGTCCTGGGCCCTCCCGGCCTCTGCCTGTCCCGGGGGAGGCGGGATCCTGGGCTGTGTCCCGGCGCCCTGTGCTTCGGGGCCTGCGCTGGTGGATTCGCGCTCCCGGGCCGCGCAGCCCCCTCCGCGGAGCCGCCGCCCGAGCCCCTCCGAGCTGCTCCTGGAATCGCGCAGCCCCCTCCGCACGGAGCCTCTTCCTCTGCCCGAGCCCCTCCGAGCTGCTCCCGCCCCGCAGCCCCCTCCGCGGAGCCGCCCCCGAGCCCCCCGAGCTGCTCCGGTCCCACCGGGTCCCGCCGTGCGCGCTGCAGCCCTTAGGGAGCTCGGCGCACTCTCCCGGGGCGCAGGTGTCTGTTAGTGTCCCCGGGAGCCCGAGGGCATCCCCGTCCTCCTGGGTCCTGCTCCAGCTCCCCGCGAGCCCCTTTCCCCCGGGAAGGTCGGTGCAGCTCCTGCTCCTCCGGGACGGGGCTCTCCTGTCCTGGGGACACTCGCCCCGGCCTCAGCCCGGCTCCTCGCGGGGCCCCTCCCCCTTGGAGGCCTTTGTTTCTTTACTTCTTTTTCCCCGTCTTCCTACCTTGATAGAAGCGCGAACTCTTCTCACTGTTGCATTCCAGCTGGTCTCTCTTTAAATCTCAGGCCGAATTCATAGATTTTCAGGATAATTTGAAGGTTTTCTAGGTAGTTTGGTGGAGACAGGTGATTTGGAGACCCTCCTCTTCCGCCGTCTTGCTCCTCCCCCCCCCATTTATTTAATTTTTATTTATTTATGATAGTCACACAGAGAGAGAGAGAGAGAGAGGCAGAGACACAGGCAGAGGGAGAAGCAGGCTCCATGCACCGGGAGCCCGATGTGGGACTCGATCCTGGGTCTCCAGGATCGCGCCCTGGGCCAAAGACAGGCGCTAAACCGCTGCGCCACCCAGGGATCCCCTGTCTCCTTCTATTTTGAATGACAACTTTACTGGATAATGTTCTTGGCTGCATATTTTTATCATTTAGCACCCTGAATATATCATGCCAGCCCTTTCTGGCTTGCTAGGTCTCTGTGGAGAGGTCTTTCAATCTAATGTTTCTACTCTTGTAGGTTATAGACTTTTTGTCCCCAGTTGCTTTCATTTCATTTTTTTTTTTAAGATTTTATTTATTTGTTCATGAGAGACACAGAGAGAGAGGCAGAGACACAGGCAGAGGGAGAAGCAGGCCCCATGCAGGGAGCCTGATGTGGGACTTGATCCCAGGACTCCAGGGTCATGCCCTGGGCCAAAAGCAGAGACTCAACCGCTGAGCCACCCAGATGTCCCTCTCCAGTTGCTTTCAAATATTTTCTCTTTGTGTGATTTGCAAGTTTCACTATTATATGTCAAGGGTTGACCTATTTTTTATTGATTCCAACTGGGGTTTTCTGTGTCTCTTGGACTTGGATGCTTGTTTCCTTTTCCAGATTAGGGAAGTTCTCTGTTATAATTTGCTCCAATATACCTTCTGCCCTTCTTATTCTTTCCTCTTCTTCTGGAAAGCCAATTCTAATATTCTTTCATTTTGTAGTATCACTGACATCTCCAATTCTCCCCTCATGATCCAGTAGTTAGTTATCTCTTTTTTTCAGCTTCTTTATTCTCCATCATTTTGTCGTCTCTATCACTAAATCTCTCTTCCTCATTTATCCTAGCAGTTAGAGTGTCCATTTTTTATTGCATCTCATTAATAGTTTTATTAAAATTTCAATTTGATTAGATTTTTGCTCTTTTATTTCTCCAGAAAGGGATTCTCTAGTGTCTCCTAAGCTTTTTTTCAAGGCCAGCATCTTACTTATATCCATATCTTTTAGGGTCCTGACAGTAGCTATTGCCTCTTTCCATCTTGTCATTCTGTCCAGAGAAGAATAGATAAATGAGAGAGAGAACAAAATATTAAAATGTCAACAATGGCCCCAGAGAAATATACAGTAAACAAATCAGAAGAGACTCAAAACTGACAAAAAAAGTTAAAAAATAAAAATATAATCAGACAAAAAAATATATATAATCAGACAGATGAATAGAATAGAGTAATACACTGGATCCATGTGTACGTTGGTCCATTTGTTAGACAACTAGATCCCAATATTGTGATGAAAGAAAAACTTATATATGTACAAAAAATTAAATACAATAGAACAAAACGTAACTGTAAAAATGTAAATTAAAAGACAAAAAAAATGAAGAAATATAAACCAATAGGTGAACAGAGCAGAGCAATACACTATATCCTAAGTATATTTTGGTTGGTTTTTAGAAGAAACTAGATTTCAAAATTTTAAAGAAAAAAAAACATATATATATATATGTGTATTTATATATACAAAAATAATATACATTAAAAGGATAGAATGTAACTGTAAAGATGAATTTTTACAAGGACTGACTTTAATAAAACAAAAAGAGAAAAGAAAAAAGTGAATCTATATACATACAAAAATAAAATTAAATACAATGAAAGGATAGAACATAACTAAAAATTAAAATTAAAAAAGATGTTTTAAAAAGTTGATAAAATAAGAAACTGGTTGAAAAAGGAAAGAGACAAATTAAAATTGAAAAACTAGAGAATCATGGGGGGGAATCCACAAATTCTATATGCCATATTCCCCTGCATGGAGTTTTGCAGTCCTGAGTGATTGGTAACCTTGGTCTTGGCCGCCTGTCCTTGCTGATCCTCCAGGGGAGGTGTCTGCCCAGGGAGAATGGTCCTGCCCCCCCTCCCCCTCCAGGGGTTCGGGCCAGGTCGGTGGCTCTGGATTGCTCTCTGTGGCTTTTGTTCCCTGAAGGCTTTCCTCAAAGCTCTAGAGGATGGGAGTGAAAGGCAGCCTCCCAACCTCTGCCCCCAGGGCTGGGGGCCTGGGATCTGACTCTCCGGGGCACCCTCAGGTGAGAGCAGGCAGTCATGCCTGTCTCCTCAGTCTCTGTCCACACTCTGCTCCCCCAGCCTGTGACTCAGTGTTTCTATCTCAGGCACATCGCCCCACTTCAAGTCTCTAAACCCTGCAGACTCCAGCACCTCTCCCCCTGGGGGAGGTGGAGATCTCACTGGTCCTGCCGTTTGTGGGCCCAGCTCTCAGAACAGGGGTGCTGATGTCACCCTGGTGTGTAGTTCAGGGATGCCTGGGACCTCCGCCACCCTCAGGCGCCCTTGGTCTTCCTGTGACCTCGAGGTCCTGAGGCAACACTGTCCCACCTGGGGTCATGCCCACTTGTAAAAGTTCTGATTTTGTGCTCTGCTGCTGCACCGCCTTCCACCTGGAGGCTCTCTCCACCCCTCCCCCTGTTGCCTCAGATTCACTGCTCACCTCCTGCCTTGCAGAAAGTGGCCACTTTTCTATTGGTGGAGTTGCAGCTATTATAGCTCCGGTTGAGTTTGCAGGTGTTCAGAATGATTTAGGAGCTGTCTAGCTGAATTCCTGCGACCAGGTGAAGCGAAGATCTCCTACCCCTCGGCCATCTCATTCTCTCCTCTAGAAGACTATTCTTTCTTTTCTTCCTAATATCTCTCTGTGGTTTTGATATCAGAGTATAGCTGGCCTTGGTATCATCCCTTCCTCTTCCATTTTTTTTTTTTTTTTTGAAATGGCTTAATAAGAAGGAGAAACTCCTCTTTAAACGTTTAGAAGAATTCACCTGTGAAGTTGTCTGTTCCCAGACTTTTATTTGTCAGGAAGTTTTTCATTACTAATTCAATTTAATTGCTAGTAATTGATCTGTTCAAATCTTCTATTTCATCCTGAGTTTTGGAAGATTGCATGTTTTTTAGAAATGAGTCAATTTCTTCTAGGTTGTCCAATTTGTTGTCATTTTCCACAGTAGTCTTTTTAATCCATTTGTCTGTGGGTTTGATTTTAACTTCTTTTTCACTTTTGATTTTGTTTGGGTCTCCCTTTTTTTCTTGATGAGTCTTACTAAAGGTTTGTTAGTTTTATCTTTTCAAATAACCAGTTCCTAATTTTGTTATCTTTTCTATTGTTTTTTTTTTATCTCTATTTTATTTATTTCCACTCTTTATAATTTCCTTCCTTCTACTAACTTTGAGCTATGTTTACTCTTTTTCTAATTCCTATAGATGTAAGGTTAGATTGTGTGTTTGAGATTTGTTTCTTGAAGTAAGCCTGTATTTCTGTATATTTTTCCCTTAGATCTGCTTTTACTGCACCTCATTAATTCCAAGTTTTGTTTTCATTTTTTATTTTTCTTAAGGTATTCTTTGATTTCCATTTGATTTCTTCATTGACCCATAGTTCCTTAGTAGCATGCTGTTTTTTACTTGTGTGTGTGTTTCTCCAGATTTCTTGTAATCTGTTTTTAGTTTCATATCATTGTGTTTGGAAAAGATGTTGATAAATCAGTCTTCTTAAATTTATTGAGACTTATTTTCTGGCCTAACAAGGTATCTCTCCTGGAGAATGTTTTATGTGCACTTGAGAACAACATGTAATCTGCTGGGTTTTGTTTTTGTTTTTGTTTTTAAATGGTTGTTTTATCTCTTAGGTTGATTAGGTCTAATGTTTGTCAAGGTCAATATTTCCTTTTTCTATCTGGATAATTTATTCATTGATGAAGTGGAATGTTAAAGTGCTCTACTATTGTTTTATTACTGTCAATGTCTGTTTTTGTATCAGTTACTATTTCCTATATATATTTAGATGCTCCTGTGTTGGGTACATAAAGATTTACAAGTGATATATTTTCTTGTTTGATTTATTCCTTTATTATCGTGTAATCTCCTTGTCTCTTATTACAACTTATGTATTGTCTCATATAAGTATTGCTATCTCACCTTTCCCTTGTTTTTCATTTGCCTGTAATACATTTTTCCATCTCTTCACATTCTTTCTATGTGTATCTTAAATCTAAAGTGAGTTTCTCGTAGGCACTGTATAGATAGGTCTTGTTTTTTATCCATTTAGTCACCCTATGTTCATTCTTTTTCCCTTTCTCTCGTTGTTGTTTCTTTGTTTCTTCCTTTTGGAGTATTTACCTCATTTACTTCTAAAGTAATTATTGATAGGGATTTATTTATTGCCATTTTGTTAATTGCTTTCTGATTGTTTGAAAGTCTTTGATACCCACTCCCATTTATATTTTATCCAATGTTAGCTTATTTAAGTTTTTGATCCTTTCTTAGGTTATTTTTATCAAGGGTATAAAATCTGTGTCTAGATTTTTTTTTTCCTCACATGTGGTGAACTGTTGTTCCAACACTTTTTGTTCCACCGTTTTGTGCTTACTCCTTTGCCAAAGTGTAGTTGGTTATATTAGCATGGGTAAATTTGGGGCTCTCTATTCTGTTCCTCTAATTCACTTTCCCATTTTTGTACTGTTGATTATTGTAGCATTACAGTAGGTCTTTGAGTTGAGTAGTGTTAATTCTTAAACTTTGTTCTTCTGCTTCATTATTACATGGCCTATTTTGGGTATTTTGCCTCTCCGTAAGAATTTTAGAATCAGTTTGCTTATATCCACAAAAACTTACATGATTTTTACTACAATTGTAAAAAATCAGTCAACATATTGGCAATATCAAGTCTTTCTTTCCATGACTTTGTAATACCTCTCCATTTATTTAGCTCTTTTTAAAATTTCCTCATCAGAGTTGTGTCGTTTTCCCACATAGATCTTAAAGCTTTTTTTTTTTTTTTAGATTTATACATAAGTATTTCATTTTTGAGGTGCTAATGTAAATGGCACTGTTTTTTTAATTTTAAATTCCACTTGATCATTGCTAGAATATATAATATGTAGGAAAGTGGCTATCTTTATATGTTAACCTTGTATCTTGGAATCTTATTATAATCATTTGTTAGTTCCAGGATTTTTATTTTTATTTTTATTTTTTGTCAATTCTTTCAGATTTTCTATATGGCTTATTATCTACATGAATAAATTGTTATATCCATGATATATCCATGAATAAATTGTTATTTCCTCTCCAATCTGTATATGTCTTATTTTCTTATTGAATTAGATATAGGTCTTCCAGTTCAATGTTGGAAAAGAGTGGTGAGTGGTGGTATGCTTCCTCTGTTCTTGATTTTAGTGAGAGAGCTTCTTGTGTGATAGATTTAGAATTTTGGTGGATAATTTTATCGAGTTAAGAAAGTTGTCCTTCTATACCTAGTTAGCAGAGAAATAGATGCTGGATTATGTCAATGCTCTTTCTATATCTATTGCTATAATGTGATTTTTCTTCTTTAGTTTAGTAATATGATGTATTAAGCTATGTACTTAATTAAAATTACTCATTTTTGAATTTTGAATCAGCCTTGCATAATTTCATAAATCTCATTTGGTCATGATAAACAAATTTTTATAGATCGTTGGATTTAATTTATTAATTTTTTGAGTGTATGCATTTATGTTCATCAGAGATATTAGTCTTTGGTTTTGTTTTAACATCTTAGTCTGGTTTTGATAATAGGCCTCATAGAATTAGTTACCAAGGATTTACTTTAATTTATCTTTTGAAATAGATTATAGAAAATTGGAAATTCTTCTTTGAATGTTTGGCAGGATTCATCAGTGAACCCATCTGGACCTGGTGCTTTCTGTTTTTGAAGGTTATTAATTATTGATTCATTTTTGCTATTCTAATATTATCTATATTCTAGTGTGTGTTTTGACAGAAGATGTCTTTGAATAAATTGACCCATTTCAACTAGTCTATACAGTTTATGGGCTTAGAGCTGATTATATTATTCCTTTATTGTCTTTTTAATGTCCATGTGATTTATAATGATGTCCTCTCTTTAAATTCGATATTATCAACTTGTTTCATCTTTTTATTTCCTAATTGCCTTTGGTTTTATTCTCTATTGATTTTCTATCTTCAATTTCATTTATTTCTACTCTCATTTTATTTCTTTTATTATCCTGACTTTTGATTTCATTTAGTTATTCATTTTCCAAGGTGCAAGCTTAGATGATTAATTTTATATCTTCTTTTCTAATCTGTGTATTCAATGTATAAATTTCCCTCTGCATTATATTCACTATGTCCCATAAATTTTGATAAGTTGTATTTTAATTTTCATTTAGTTTCTGTTATTGATTTATATTTTAATTCCAATGTGGTTTGAAAAGAAACAATGTATTACTTTTACTCTTTTAAATTTGTTAAGATATGATTTGTGGCCTTGTGTTATGGTTCATCTTATCTCATGTGCCACGTGAGCTTGAGGAGAATGTATATTCTGCTTTGTTGGATGAAGTGGTTGATAGATGTTAATTACATCCAGTTGATCGATGGTGCTGTTAAATTCGTTGATGTCCTTACTGATTTTTTGCCTTCTGAATCTGTCCATTTCTGATGAAGGAGTGTTGAAATCAACTATGAATAGCTCAGTCATATAAGAGCCTTATTCTTAATTTTTTTGAGGAAATTTTATACTTTTTTCCAAAGTGATTGTATCAATTTACAATTGTATCAACAGTGCACAAGGGTTCCTTCTCCTCCATAGCCTATCACTTGTTATTTATTGTCTTTTTGATAATAACAATTCTAGTAGATGTTATGTGATAACTCATTGTGGGTTTGATTTGCATTTCCTAATAATTAGTGATGTGGAGCATCATTTACATGCCTTTTGGCCAGCTGTATGTCTTTGGAGAAACATCTATTCATATTCTTTGTTTATTTATTTTTTAAATCAAATTGTTTTGTTGTTGAGTTGTAGGAGTTCCTTCCATATCTTGCATATTGACCTTTATTGAATATATAGTTCATTTTTATTTTATCTAAAAAAAGATTGTATTTATTTATTCATGAGAGACAGAGAGATAGAGAGAGATGAGAGAGAGAGAGAGGCAGAGACATAGGCAGAGGGAGAAGCAGACTCCATCAGGTAGCCTGATGTGGGACTGGATCATGGGACTCCAAGATCATACCCTGGGCCAAAGGCAGATATTCAACTGCTGAGCCACCCAAGCATCCCTGGAGTTTGTTTTTAAATTAAAAAAAAAAAATCCTAAATAACAAAATTTTTCAACCATGTATTTTGTTTATTACAAGTGATTTCATTTGAATGATTATTTGCCCTATTTATTCCCTCCATTCCCAATATTTAAACCTACTTTTTGAGCATTAGAGATGGAATGAAGTAGTGAATTATTTCTCTATAATATCCTATTTTATGTTGCTTCTTTAACTAATATAATTGCTCCTATTATTTCAGCAAACTTTAGAAATTTTGACTTGATGAAAGAGATTTGTCAATAATAACTAAGTTTTATATTATTATTATTTCAGAGAATATGTGGTATTCTGATATATTTGGTATTTCTTTTCCTTATTCTATCTTGTTTAATTGCTTCTTGATTTGAACATCAGTTATTTCTTTTTTTTATTTTTAATTTTTTTATACCCATTAACACTAAAAATATCAGAGTGAGGAACTTTGTTTTTAAATAGTACAAAAATTGAGGGATGCTTGGGTGATTCAGTTGGTTAAGCATCAAACTCTTGATTTTGACTCAGGTCATGATCTCAGGGTTGTGAGATCAAGCTACACACTGGGCTCTGTGCTGGGCATTAATCCTGCTTAAGATTGTTTCTCTCTCTCTCCTCTGCCCCTTACCCCTCTCTAAAAATAAAAATAAATAAAATAATAAAATAAAAAAAGTACAAAAACTGATATTTATCTTTCTTCATGGACATATTTTTGATTACACAATTTAAATAAATACTCTTGTGATGGCACTGATAGTATCCACAGCATTAAAAAAAATTCAAGGTCAGTTCAACTCCAGACTAGGTTTACTTCATTCCTAGTACTAATCTCCTAAAAATAGAAAGATCCTTATTTCCAGGTATAATACAGTTTACCTTGGTCTCTGCTGTGGACACAATGTCTGGCATTTAATCAAAAATTTCAAGGCACACATCTCCAAACAACAAAAATAAGAACACCCTGAAAAAAATGCCCATTACCAAGAAATCATTCAGCAAATTTGGGAAATGATCAGATAAGGATTTTATAATGATATTAATTACTCTGATAAGATGTGATGGAAGAGATGGACAATATGCATAAGCAAAGGAGGAACTTCAGTAACAAGAGCCAAGTGAAAATACTAGAAATATAAAATATGTCAAAGATACTTTTATTTGCCACTTATGAGTCCACTCTACATAGCTGAAAAAAGAATTAATGAACTTGAAGATGGGTTAATAAGTATTATTCAAATTAAAACACAAAATGTAAAAAGACTAAAATAAGACAATAAACATACAAATAAAATAATCGAGAATCTAAAAGTTGTGGGGTTATATTGGCAATATCAAATAGTTCAAAATACATACACTTGGCATTCTAGAGAAAGTGAAAAAATAACAAGGGCCAAAAAAACATTTAAAGTAATAATGGCTGACAAATTTTATTAATAAACATCAAATTACAGATCCAAAATTATTGATTTATCCATAACTGGATAAATCAATATATACACTTAGACATCTTCATCAATCTTTAGAATACGAAAAATAAACAATCTTGTAGGCAGTCAGAGAAAAAGGACATAGAGAGAAAACGAAGAAGAAGAAGAAGAAGAAGAAGAAGAAGAAGAAGAAGAAGAAGAAGAAAGGAGGAGGAGGACGAGGGGGAATAGGAGGAAGAGGAGGAAGTAGAAGAAGGAGAAGATGGAGAAGAAGAGGAAAAGGAAGAAGAAAAAGATACATTCATAGCAGATATTTCTTCAGAATACATGTAAGCTAAGAGGTAATGGAGTGCCATATTTAAAGTACTAGAGAAAAATGAGTCAATATACTAAAAATATGCTATAATTATTAATAGATGAAGAAAAATAATCGGAAAAATTCATTATGCATTCCAAAAAATATTCTCGGTACACTATAAATGGAAGGAAGCACCCTTACTGTGACAAAGCTATTTATGACAAATGTAAAGCTAATATGAAGACAATCATGAAAGACTTTATGTTTTTCTCGTAAGCCTAGAAACAATGAAAAGCTTGTTCCATCACTTTTTTCCCCATACTTTACTAAATGTATTTTTTGTTTGTTTGTTTGTTTAGGGTAATAGGGTAAGGAAGGAAAAAGAAACTAAAGATTAGAAAGTAAGAAGGAATACTGTCCTTATCCACAGATGACACAATGTTTACATAACATGTATTGAATCTAAAAATAGAAGGCAACTAAAATCAATAAACAAATTTTAGAATAGAAGTCAATAGAAATAAAAGGCAAAATTCTTTTTTTTAAGGCAAAATTCTTTAACTTTTTCTTAAAGATTTTTTTCTTACACAAGTGGTCAATGAACATACAGAAAAGATGTTCAGCATATTAACCATGGAAATGCAAACAAAACCAAATGAGTTGACATTTTCTACCCACTACAGTGACTTAAATTAATAAAACTGGTAATACCAAAAAGTGGTGAAAAAGTGGATTTGATGGAATTTTCACATTTGCCTGGTAAGATTGCAAAAATGATAAAGCATGTGGAAAAGAGCTTGGCAGTTTCTCTTGAGGTTTACCCTATGATCCAGCAGTTTTATCCTGAGGTAGAATTGGGCACAGGAACTGAAGAAATACATATATTAAAAAAAAAAAAAAAAGCAAAAAAAAAAAAAACCAAAAAACAAAGCACTGGAAACTCTATGTTGGAGAATACTTACAGCAGCTGTATTTATACAAGTAAGAATCAGAAATGGTCCACATAAAGGATTCTATTTATTTTCATGCAATGGAGTATAGCCCGGTGGGGGGTGGGGTGGGGTGGGGGAGGAAGGCACTACTGATCCAGCGGCAGGAATAAACCTCAAAAACATTGTGCTGAGCAAACTAGCAAGAGACAGAGGCAAATTATTGTCTTGTCTTCTATGAATTTCAAGAATCAGCAAAATATTTTCTAGTGATGAAAATCAGACCCGTAGTTTCCTGGGGGAAGAGGCTGATGAGATCTGCTGAATTGCCTGCCGAAGGTCAAGGGGCTTCTGTGGTAGCAACGTTCTATATGTTATTTGCAGGGTAGCTATGTGGCACATACATTTGTCATAACTCAGAATTGTACACTCAAATTAGGTACAACTTACATTTTACCTCTATGCCAACATAGAAGTCTTATTAATATTTTACATTTATTACATTTAATTAAATGTTTTCATCTTTGAGGATAAATGCATGTTAATATTCATTATTTACACGATGAAAATTTTGTTTCAAAAATATAGTTGGACTAGAACTTTTTTCTTGATAATCTCTTTATCTCTTAAATCTGATTGGGAGCATTTTTTAGTCCTTCAAATTCTTCCAAATTCAGAAATAATATTCTATATCCTATTTTCCAGCCATCTAAGTACATAAAATGATTTTATTAAATTATCAGCCCATGTCTGAGCTACCAAAGCTGTGACATGGGCAAAAGGAAATATCATTAGCATTTTCTTCCAAACCATTTCACATGCTGACTACCCCAGAACCAACTCAATTTTATTGAGGTCCACAGTATAAATTGCGGGGGCCTAGAAAATACAATATGTGAGAACATATGGCAATACTTACACAAGGGAATTAGTAGAGCGGCATGCCTGGCTTGTTTTTTGTAGTCAGTCTGCTCCAAGACGGATTGTGGCATCAACGGGGAGCTGGCGGTAGTGACTTAGGGGTAGAAGGCAAATCCATAAAACCCGTGTGGGTAACTTTGAATGTACTTTATTTCCAGCTGGGATCTTCAAGTTTGTATCACCAGCTCCTCCCAACAGATCCTCTGATAAAGGTGAAGATAAAAAGAATCTATGGAAATTCTAAATGATGTTAGAAGGTATAGCGAAGTTTTCAAAAATTGGTAAAATCACAAGATAGCAAAAGGGTAAAGCCATTGCCAAATTTACAGAGGTATGGAATAGAGTAGAGGAAGCCCAACAGAATTTCTGTCCTATTGTGTGAGGGAGATGTAGCTGTGGCTGTTTGTGACCCGTGTGCCTTCGACGCTCGCCTTCACAGGGATGCTTTCTGGAGTCACCTGCAAATCTCTGGTCTTCCAGGCTTATCTCGATGCCGGAACGGGCTCAGCACAAGAGGGGAAATCTGGAATTGCCTCGGAGTCCATGCCCCTGAAGCAGTCCCCCAGCAGTGATGCAGGAGGGGTGACATTTAAATACCCACCCCCTTGCCTTTTATGGGAACAATTCAATGGACGGTTCTCTACACTTTCTTAGAATTCCCAGTGGAATCAGGGTACCTTTTGTCTGCAGTTGATAACTTTATGCTCTTTATTGGTTTCCTTTCTTTTCTGCCTCACTTTACCATCCCATTAACAGGGTTTACTGAAACCTGTTCCCAAATAACCAATCACATTCATATCCTTGCCTTGATAACTGCTTCTGGGGGAAGACAAACTAAGATGGGCCACCAAAAGATGGTTACTTAGAGAAAAGAAAAAGTACCAAAAGTTACATATATTTTTGTAATTGAAGTATATTTTCTTAAAAAAAAAGATTTTATTTATTTTGAGAGAGAGACAGGCTGAGTACGGGGGGTGCAGAGGGAGAGAGAATGTCAAGAAGACCGCACGCTGCGCATGGAGCCTCACATGGGGCTTGACCTCACCACCCTGAGGTCATGACCTGAGCCACAATCAAGAGTCAAATGCTTAACCTACTGAGTCACCCAGGCAACCCTTGTGACTGAAATATTTTTAATTATAAAGAAAGTATACATAAAGTCTGGATAATTTTATGTCCCCGATTTCTAAAGCAAAAGACACGGCCAGTTTTCTCTAAGAAATATACTTGAAGGGGAGTCATTTTTAGGTAAAATCTATCCCTTTTGAAAGTTTAGACAAAGGTGGGGAGTCATTTTCATGATAGTTTTTTTTTTTTAAGATTTTATTTATTTATTCATGAGAGAAAGAGAGACAGAGAGAGAGAGAGAGGCAGAGACATAGGCAGAGGGAGAAGTAGGCTCCATGCAGGGGGCCCAACGTGGGACTCGATCCGGGAACCTGGGATTACACCCTGAGCCGAGGGCAGATGCTCAACTGCTGAGCCCCCAGGTGCCCCTCATTGACAGTTCTGTAAACAGCAAAGGCTCACTTTCTTCCCCCTGCCCCCTCTTCCTCCCTCCACCTGCTTCCTCCCTCATCTTCCTCCTCCTCCTTCCTTTCTTATGTGGCTTGAGCCCTAAGTCAGCCCTGTAGGTCTCTCTTCTACCTCCAGTGTAGCTTCAGGGACCACCTGTTACCCGCCCTCTCACCAGCCCCCTTCCCACTCAACCTCCTGCCTCTTCTCCCAGTTATTCTTCTCCAGACGTGGGCCAAGACTTAAGATTCCATCTGCACTTCTGCACGATAGGCATGAGGGTCAAATGTGTTGTTACTCCGTTTCCTCCGTCATTGATTAGGTGATCAGTGTGATGGCCTTTCCTTACCAAGTGGTAACACCTGAGATTTTATTTTGAGTTCAGAGCAAAAGCAACCCCCAAAGTCTGCTAGCTACGTCATAGAGTCCAATTAAAATTTTGCAGTGCAATTTGTAGCTAAAAGCACAGGTAGCCATTAGGTTTTATTTTTTTAGCTTTGATAGTTTTGGTTGTGTGGGACATGGAAAAAATAAGGAAATGGGAACTATAGGATCAAGTACACATGCTCATTTGCTTGTAAAGTAAGGAAGAAATTGGAATGGGAAGCTATTTCTCTCAAGATGAGGGCCGGTGGCCAGGTGTTGTGTGTACATTCTGAATCACTAATTCTAAACCTGTAATATTACACTATATGTTAACTAACTGGAAGTTAAATAAAAATTTAAAAAAAAACAGAAAAGATGAGGTGGGTAGTCAAAGGAAGAAGTACTGAGCAGTCTGGAGAAGAATGTCATGTTACTTTCTCTTTTTTTTTTTTTTAACAAATTATTTCAATCCTTGATAGAACTCACCAGTGAAACCATGGATAATTACTTAATTACAACTTAAATCTCTTTACATATTAAAGCACCATTGTTTTTTTTTTATTTTTCTTGAATGTTTTTGGTAGTTTTTGTTTTTCTAGAAATATTTACTTATTTATTACTAGAGATTTATTTTATCTGTTATCTAAATATATAAAATTGTTAATGGCATTTCCTTATAATTATTTTTATTTCTTCAAGGTTGGTAGTAATGATCCCTATCTCATTTTTTATTTTAAAACTTTATTCTTTTTTCTTGGTTTTTGAGGTCTATGTAATAGTTTACTTAATATGTTTATTTTTTCAAAGAACCACCTTTTTTTTTGTTAGATATCTTTATTGTTCTTCTATAGTATCTATTTTCATTCTTTATTGTTTCCTTCATTTTGCTCATGATGTCTTTAGTGTGCCATTTTTTTCTAGGTTCTTTAGATGAAGATTAGACTTTTTATTTGATGTCTATCTTCTTTTTACTGTAACTATTTATAGCTATAAATTTCCATCTAAACATTGCTTTACCTTCAGGCCATACATTTTGGAATGTTTTCATTTTAATTTATCTCAAAGCATTTTCTAATTTCTCTTAATTTTTTTTCTTTGATCCATTCATTATTTGGGAATGTATTGTTTAATTGGCAGATATTTGTGAATTTCTAAAATTTTCTTTTTTTGATTTCCATTTTCATTCCTTTACGGTAAGAAAATGTATTTTGTATCATTTCAGTCATTTTAAAATTACTGAAATTTGTTTTACATCCTAATCCAACTCTATTCTGGATAAAACTTCATGTATGTTTGAAAAGGGTATATATTCTGATTTGTTGAGTAAGTTGTTGTATAGCTATCAGGGCTCTATGTTTAGGCATGTATATGTTTATAAATTTAATGTTTTCCTGATGAGTTGACCTTTGGATCATTATAAACTAATTTTCTCTATCTCAGTAATTTTTGGCTTAAGGTCTAGTTTTACAATGATGTAGATATCACAGCTATTTTTTAGTTATGATTTTCAGGGTATACTTTTTCTGTCACTTTAATTTCAGCTTATTTTTGTCTTTGACAATAAAGTATGTCTCATAAATAGAATATATAACCATACTTCATTTTATCGTGCTTTGATTCATTGTACTTCAAAGATACTGCCTTTTTTTTTTCTTTTTACAAACTGAAGGTATGTGGCAATCTTGCACTGAGCAAGTAAATCTATTGGTGCCATTTCTTGGACAGCATTTGCTCACTTTGTGTCTTTGTGCCACATTTTAGTAATTCTTACAGTATTTCAAACTTTTTCATTATATTTGTTATGGTGATCTATGATTAGTGGTTATAATTCAATGAAAGTCACATGATGGTTAGCATTTTTTAACAATACATTATTTTTTAATCTTTAATTATTTTTTTGGAAAGGTTTATTTATTCATTTTAGAGAGAAAGAGAGACAATATGAGTAGAAAGGGGCAGAGGGAGAGATAAAAGGGAAGTAGACTCCCCACAGAGCAATGAGCCTGATGCAGAGCTCAATTTCATGACCCTGAGATCTTGACCTGAGCAGAAACCAAGAGTTGGACTGACTGAGTTAACTGACTGAGCCATCCAGGTGCCCTGCAGTAAATTTATTTTTTGCATATTTTTTTTATTGGAGTTCCATTTGCCAACATATAGCATAACACCCAGTGCTCATCCCATCAAGTGCCCCTCTCAGTGCCCGTCACCCAGTCACCCCATGCCCCCACCCACCTCCCCTTCCACTACCTCTTATTTGTTTCCCAGAGTTAGGAGTCTCTCATGTTCTGTCTCCTTCTCTGATATTTTCCACTCATTCTCTCCTTTCCCCTTTATTCCCTTTCACTATTTTTTATATTCCCAAAATAAATGAGACGATACAATGTCCTTCTCCGATTGACTTACTTCACTCAGCATAATACCCTCCAGGTCCATCCACGTTGAAGCAAATGGTGGGTATTTGTCGTTTCTGATGGCTGAGGAATATTCCATTGCATTCCCTCCCATTCCTCCTCCTCTTCAGTCTCCCGGGGAGGGGGGAGGGGTCTGCTTCAAAGACCCACTGCTCTCTTGAGCCTTTTCTTGGTAGTGTCTCCCCACACATGTGCCCTAAACTCCTCTCCTGCAGCTCTTGTCTGCATTTTTGGGCTGAGTCACCTATACATAGTCCACAGCTTCTTTATCCATCATCTTTCGATGGACACCGAGGCTCCTTCCACAGGTTGGCTATTGTGGACATTGCTGCTAGAAACATCGGGGTGCAGGTGTCCCGGCGTTTCCCTGCATCTGTATCTTTGGGGTAAACCCCCAGCAGGGCAATTGCTGGGTCGTAGGGCAGGTCTATTTTTACCTCTTTGAGGAACCTCCACACAGTTCTCCAGAGTGGCTGCACCAGGTCACATTCCCACCAACAGTGCAGGAGGGTCCCCCTTTCTCCGCATCCTCTCCAACATTTGTGGTTTCCTGCCTTGTTAATTTTCCCCATTCTCACTGGGGTGAGGTGGGATCTCATTGTGGTTTTGATTTGTACGGTGGCCAGTGATGAAGAGCATTTTCTCATGTGCTTGTTGGCTATGTGTAGGGTCTTCTTTGATGAAATGTCTGTTCATGTCTTGTGCCCATTTCATAATTGGATTGTTTGTTTCTTTGGTGTTGAGTTTAATAAGTTCTTTATAGATCTTGGAAACTAGCCCTTTATCTGATAGGTCATTTGCAAATATCTTCTCCCATTCTGTAGGTTGTCTTGTAGTTTAGTTGACTGTTTCTTTTGCTGTGCAGAAGCTTTTCATCTTGATTAAGTCCCAATATTTCTTTTTCTTTTTTTTTTAAATTGTTTGATTGATTGATTGATAAGAGAGAGAGAGAGAGAGGCAGAGACCCAGGCAAAGGGAGAAGCAGGCTCCATGCCGGAAGCCTGACTCGGGACTCGATCCCGGGACTCCAGGATCACGCCCTGGGCCAAAGGCAGGTGCTAAACCGTTGAGCCATCCAGGGATCCCAAGTTCCAATATTTCATTTTTGCTTTTGTTTGCCTTGCCTTCATGGACGTATCTTGCAAGGAGTTGCTGTGGCCAAGTTCAAAAAGGGTATTGCCTGTGTCTATACACTAACAATGAGACTGAAGAAAGAAATTAAGGAGTCAATGAAGTTTGTATTTTCTAGTAAACTATTTTAATTAATAGTTAATATCTCAGAGCTATGCTTGTAGTTAGTTCGTGTTTTGTTTTTTGTTTTTTGATATTCTATTATGTCAATCTATGACTTTTGAATGGGTGTTTAATCTATTGACTTTCAATGTAATTACTAACAAAGTATTCTTTATGTCTGCCACTTTAATAATTTTTCATTTAAATTTTTTTGTTTACTTCGTTTTTTTACATGAAGTTTGTATTTTCAAGTAAACTATTTTAATTCCTTTTTTATTTATTTTACCAAAAATTTTTGGGTTATATTTTTAGTGTTTTTTTCTGAGGTGTAAATTAATCTCTTTATTTACAAGAACCTACTTTAGATTCAATGTTATATAAAAACTCTCCTTTTGTGCAGTTCTATTGCCTCTCCATTACTTTGTACTATTATCATCCAAATTACTTTTTGTATATTATGAACCAGGTTTTATATATACTAAAAACTGTTTTATAATTTTGCTTTATACAGGTTTCTTTTAAATCAGATAAAAAATACAAAAATATATTTATACGGTCTTTATATTTTATTGCATATTGTCAACTCTGTTGACACCCCTTAGTTATTCATTTGAATTCAAGTTATTATCTAGTGTCATTTAAAATAATTAGGTAAAGGTAAGACATTTAAATTAATAATTATTTTTTTTTCCATAAAGAAAATCTGAGAGCAGTTTGACTTTACTGTCGATGTATATCAAGGAGAAAATACAAATCCTTGATAAAAATCCACTTCTGGATTCTTTTTCTTTTGAAAAATTTAAAGGAAGAGAAAGTTTATTTTATGAGAACAGCATTGCCCTATGGTAAAACCAAAAACATAACAGTAAAAGTTTATAACAGTATCACTCAGTAATGTAAATGCAGAAGTCTTTAACAAAATTTTAATATATGAACACTAGCAAAATATACAAAAGATAGTACATAATGATGAAGTAGAATTTATCTCAGAAAGACAAGTTTTGGCTTAAGTTTTGAACATTGATTGATGTGATTCACCACATTCAAAGACTAAAGAACAAAATTCCATGTGATGATGTAAACTGAGAAAACTGTCAAATCCTACAGAGTGGAAAGTCCCATTTAACCTATTTTTGACATACACTTGATTAATTTCAAAGCGTTCTCATCTGATAAGGTAAGGATGCTAGAACTAAACATAGGTACATGTGTCAAAATCCAAGCAAAATAATGCTCTTCTTACATCCTGATTTTGTGTGCATGTCCAAGAAGATAACATAAAGATAAATACTGTGGCATGCAGAAGCTGATAAAGAAAAGCACATGCATTTTTAAATAAAGTATAATTTATCTTTGAATTTTAAAGGTAAGATTCTAGTCATTGAAAGTATACAAAAAGAAAAAAAAAAGGACATTTTCTCAAGTATTTTTTTTAGGTGATTAAAGTAATTTGAGACTGTGTGTACTGCCCTTTGAGTGACACCTATGCCATGACGACCCAGTACACATTAAACCCACACAGTGGGCCTATGAGACTCTGCTGCGCACCACCTCACATCTCAGTGTCCTCACCTGTTGGTAGGCCTTTAGTTGTTTTTGTGTGTGTTTTTTTTAAACCTTTGTCAGGTAGAGTCATATTAGAGCATAAGACAAAAAGAAAAATGAGCACCTATATAGATATTTACCAAAATATTCTCCTTTATTTTGGACTAAGTAGAAAAAGTCAATGTTCAACAATTGAACACATGCACATGCCTGCATGTCGGGACCCACACTGCTGAATCCGTTGAGCATAGCACTCTGAATCGTCCTAAACCTGCCCAAAAGGACACCGCATGAGAGACCACGTTGTCTGGGAAATTGTGACTCCTTGCAAGGAGCTGCCCCCTTTGCACAACTCAGAGGCACCAAGCTGATGAATAGCCTATCTTTGTTTTCCGTTTCAATATCTTGTTTATCCTGAATTTTTGCATTGATTTTGATTTTTCTTAAATATTCCATTAAAATATTGTTTATCTTGACTGCTGAGTTTGATGCCCCCTTCGGTTTAAACTCTGATCCCATCCTTGCATTACGTTTCAGCGCCCCCAGTCACTGCTGAAGCAGCCCTCACTGAAGGGGCCCCATAGGTGAAGGTGAGCACAACTGCATCATGCCTAGGTCTGTTCTCGTAAAGAGCCCTTCTTTTATCCAACTTCGAGATTTTTTCTGCTATTACTAGGACACGAAACACTACAGACCCACCAGGCACTAAAGCATGTGTCATCCAGAAACACAGAGTACATCTTAGACTAGTAAGCATTCTTTTTTCTTGCTCACTGCCTGACTACTCTTCCACTCGGGTGGACGCATTGAAGTGCAATCGTTCCTGCAACCTCTTCAGGCAATCATCTAAAATTAAACACCTTTTGGCAAAATAGCTCTGTATTGGCTGTCTCTCCTTGCCTGCATGATGCCTTTTTTCCCCTCATGATAGAGGTTGTATTTCCCTGTAAAATAGTAGCAGATAAGCTTTAGCTTCATACTCTTGTTTCCTGAAGAACACAATCTAAGACAAAGGAATATTCAAACAAGGCCTGCTCGGAACACCATATACTCTGGAAAAATTTTTATTTATATGTATTGCGGGAAATATTATTTTAATAAATAAATTTGTAATTATGCAAATATATTCATTTCCTATGACTTATGATGTCAAAAGTTCTAATTCTGAAAATGTAAATAGATTCCATTTTCCCTTAAAACATAAACCTAACCCTTCATTAAGAACTTGCAGACTGCAAAAAAAAAAAAAAAAAAAGAACTTGCAGACTGTTTAAGAATAGACTGAAATTTAGTTGATGCCCTAAATATATTTTTTATGGATATTATTATATAAAAGACTTCAAGAGTATAAAAATGATTAAGGTGCTAAATGTATGAAAGACCTGACATAATTCTGAATATAGGAGAGGGTATTACAAGTCAACACATGAAGAAAAATTTTATTTGGCAAGTGTCACTTGGATCTATTGTCAAAATATTAATTAATGTCACTGTTTTTGGATCATTTCACAACAGTAAGCTATAAAATGTAAACAAGTGAATCTCACCAATCACAAAATAAAGCTTAGAACTGAAGTGAAAGAAAAATAAAAACACATGGCTGACATCTTGAAACTTCTGAGAAGTATTAGAAGTTCTGTGGTAGGCAATTCCCCGAAGCAAATAAATGATTGAGAAGACAAGGAAATCCAAAATAAACATAAATTTTCATTCCTCTGATCACAATGTCTTGTTTAAATATTTGTCACCTCCCTATTTACTGTCTTACAGTTTTTAATAATTCTTTGAATTTGCATTCCTATAAGGATTCTCCATAAAACCAATGGTGTTAATGACACCTAGATTAAATTCTAATATTTTGAGATAATAAATGAACTGATTGTTTTGAGGAGGAGGTAATTAGAAGATTAAATATGAACTAATTTAGCAAATAAAAACTTCATGAATATTAATTTGAAAACTTTTAAAAGTGAAAAAGGCAAATGCCATCTAAATTATTTTTAAAAAGAGGAGAAATTGTGCGCTTGTTAGGCAAATTTTGAATCCTATAGTGGAAACTATGAAACTATTTTTCAAGATAAAAATTTGTTTTTAGCCCATTCTATAACAAAGAGAACATGCATATTGTGGCAAGATTAAATCTCTTTAATTTCTCCACAATAAAAAATAAAATTTTAATCTACTTTATTAACAACAGAAAGATACATGAAGAATCCTTAGCTAGAGTTTGTCATTATATCACAATGTCAAGATACACTTACCTTCACTGTACAACTTTTGGTAGGTAAAACCATAAATATTCTCCTGTAGAGATTATAGATGATTAGTTTTAGCATCTGCAAAGGCAATTCACAGCCCCAAGAACACTTGATGATATTTAATAACTCTAAAATTTCAGGAAATTGTTATTTTTAATCTGAATCCTCATGTCATACTCCTTTTTTGTGTGTGTCTTAGTCCTTAGAGAAAAGAAATATCAACTGGTCCCCTGTGAAAACTCATTCTTTAAGTTGATCTATTAACACAGTGATCTTGTCTAAATTAACTAGGTCTAAATGTAAAAAATAATCAGTTTGGGGAGTTTTGCTCAACTTTTTTCATTTTGTCAATGTGTTTTTAAAATGTGGAAGTCAAATGCAGACCTTTTTTCTGATTTGGGACTTCTTTTAAAATATTTTATTTATTCATGAGAGACACGGGTGGGGGGGGCAGAGACACGGGCAGAGGGAGAAGCAGGATCCCTGCGGGGAGCCCAATGTGGGACTCGATCCCAGGACCTCTGGGAACCAGAAACAAAGGCAGATGCTCAACTGGTGAGCCACCCAGGCGTCCCTGATTTGGGATTTTATTCAAATGTGATTAAATTCGAATTAGAAATTAACTTTGTACTCATACAAATAGAAGACATCATTAATATAATAATAAATGAATTTTCACATTAAGAATGATTTTCAAAAACACCTTTATTTGATATTTGATACAGAAAACACATGCAAATATTGAAATAAATTCTTGAATGTGTTCATTTTTATTCCAAAGGAGTGCTTTCAGAAATGACTAAATGCTTGAAATTTTTATGAACTTAGTAAATTACATATTATTATAATTATTAAAGGTTTTGCAGAACTTTATGTGCATATAAACAAGCACACATATATGAAAGTTTTCAATTATAAAGAAGTAGATGCTAATTATGTAAGACACTCTATATATTAATTTCTTGAGTCCCTGGTTTCTTCAAAAGATCATAATTTGCTAGGAGGAAGAAATATTTTAATATTCTTATGGCCATGCAGAATGGAGTACTTTAAAAAAATACAACTTTATCCATTTAAAAATAATAAAGAAATGAAATGTAAAAAAGAAACCAGTACTATTTCTTTCATGATGATTACTGAGCAAGCTGGTGAAAAATAATTAAATCATTCTTGTTACTATTGTGATGAAGAATGATTATTCCATATGAATGGAATCCAGATACTAGCTTGGGACCCCCTGTGTTCTGGAAATTTGGTTATACTTGCTTCAACTCTAATTCTTTCAACTATGATACTCTAAAGCCAGACTTGTTTTTAAAGGGATTCTATTTATTAGAGGTTTAGATGAGTTTATTTCTTCCATTTTTCATTGACTCCTTCCATCTATATCATCATATCTATATTTCTTTGTTCCCATAACCAAGATGAACATTATTTTTCCTCAGCTTTCAGAGTGCCAAAATTTATTATTTTATACATATTTTTGATGATGTGAGACATTGTTATGAGGACTCATATTGTATCACAAGTAATTTTCCATTTTTTTTCTAATTCCTTCTTTTCCTTTCATTCACTTTTCCTATTTTCTTTATTGTAGTATATTGTATTCAACAATTTAGACTTGTGATTTTTTTTTTTTGTAATTTATCACTGTTGATTATTAGGATGCATGTAGTTTTGTAATGCATTTAGTTACATTGAAATTCCTAGAAAGTTATAACTTTCCACTTATATTCTGGACTAAATAATGTAACCTTATAAAATATGACTCTTTATATTTAATGACAATGTGCTATTTAATTTTTGACCCATCTTTAGGTTAAAACAGCAATGTGAAGCTACCAGAATCAATTTCATTAATTCTAGTAGAAATTTTTTTTAAATTTTGGAGATGGATTTAACTTGACAATAATATTAACTGCCCTGCACTAAGACATGATGTAGACTCATTTATTTTTTTTAACAGCAGTAACCAAGAATTTTTAGTAGAGACTTTTAAAACACAAATAATACATATTCTGTTGTTTTCTCTTGTCATTTTAATAGTCATGTGTGAAAAAAAATTTAGTGGATTTTTTCTTTTGATCAAATTATTTAAAAAATATCTCACTTATAAGTTGGCTTTCAAGGGGCACCTGGGTGGGTGGCTCAGGGGTTGAGGCTCTGTCTTTGGCTCAGAGCATGATCCTGGAGACCCGGGATCGAGTCCTGAGTCGGGCTCCCCGCCTGGAGCCTGCTTCTCCCTCTGCCCATGTCTCTGCCTCTCTCTCTCTGTGATTCTCATGAATAAATGAATGAATGAATGAATGAATGAATGAATAAAATCTTTAAAAAAAATAAGTTGGCTTTCAAAATAAAAGCAAAGGTCCCCAAGTTCACTTAATGATACTTGTCTATTATGTTCTTTTATATACTCATATATTTGTTTTTTTATGATACATATCTAACATGGATTTGAATATTGGGTAATTTGTTTCTAGTTACAGATTTTGAAAAAGTAAAATCTCAATAACTATGTCATGTATGGAACTATTAATTGAAAATATATTCTCCCACTTAGTAGGTTTTCTTCTCATTTTAATTTTTTCTGTACAAAAAGTCTTAATGTTGTGTAGTCCCAATGGTTTATTTTACCCAAGGAGACATATCCATAAGTACGTTACTAAGGTTGATCTCCAAGAGATCACTGTCTGAGTTTTCTTTTAGGCGTTTTATAGTTTCAAATCCCACATTTAGGTTTTTAACCCATTTTATTTTTGTGTAGGATGTAAAAAAGTGGTCCAGTGTCACCTTGTGCATGTAGCTGTCCAGTTTTCCCAGCAGTGTTTATTGGGGGACTGTTTCTTCCCGTTGTATAGTCTTGCCTTCTTTGTCATGGATTAAGCAAGCATGTAGACACGGGTCTATTTCCAGGATCTCCGTACTGTTCCACTGATCTGTGTGTCTGTTTGTGCCACTACTATACTGTTTTGATCATTATACCATTGTAGTATATTTCAAAATTTGGGATTTCCTATCTCCAGCTTTGTTCTTCTTACTCAACGTGGCTTTGGGCACTTGAGGTCTTCTGTGATTCCATATGAATTTTAGGATTCTTTGTTCTCGTTCTGTGAAAAATACTATTAGTATTTTGATAAGACATGGACAGAGTCTGGAGATAGTTTTGAGATTTTAACAATATTCGTCCTTTCTGTGAGCAGAATCTATATTTCCTCTGTATCATTTACATTTGCTGTCATCAGTGTCTTAGTTTTTAGAGTAGAGGTCTTTCACCTTCTTGGTTAAATTTATTCCTAGTTTGGTTTTTTTTTTTTTTTCTTTTTTGGTGCACTTGCAAATAGAATTGTTTCCTTACTTTCTCTTTCTATTACCTCATTATTAGTGTATAGAAACTCAATAGATTTCTGTATGTTTTATATCCTGCAACTTTATAGAATTTATTTATTCTAATTGGCTTTTTTGGTGGAGTTTTTAGAGTTTTCCTTATATAATATCATGTTATCCGCTAATAGTGATAGTTTTACTTTCTCCTTACCAATTTGGATGTGTTTTATTTCTTGTCTCATTGCTGCAGCTAAGACTTTCACTATTGCATTGAATGAAAGTGGTGAGATTAGATGTCCTTATTCCTGATTTTAAAAGAAAAGTTTTCAGTTTTCACTATGGAGTATAATGTCAGCTGTATGTTTTTCGTAGGTGGCCTTTGTTTTATTGAGATGTGGTTCTATAAGCCCACTTTTTTGATTGAGAGTTTTTGTCGTGAATGGATGTTGTATTTCAACAAATACTTTCTCTGCATGTATTGAGATGATTATACGTTTTTCATCATTCCTCTTAAATGTGATGTGTTTGTTTGGTGGACTTGTGAACACTGAACTACCATTACATCCCTAGGATAAGTCCTACTTGATTGTGGTGAACGATCCTTTAAAGCATTTGTAAATTCAGTTTGTTAATATTTTATTGAGGATTTTTGTATCTATGTTCATCAGGGATATTGGTCTGTAGTTCTTTTTTTTTTTTTTTTTTTTCTTTTTTTCTGGTATCTTTGGTTTTGGTATCATGGTAGCACCAGCCTTGTAGAATGAAATTGGTAGTTTTCTTTCCTCTTTTAGTTTTTGGAGTACTTTGACATTAAGTATTAACTCTTTTTAATGGTTGATGGAATTCCCCTGCGAAGCCATCTGGAAAGAACTTTTTTACCTTGAGAATTTTTTGTTTGTTTGTTTTTTAGCAATTCAATTTTCTTACTAGTAATAAGTCTGTTCAAATTTTCTTTTTCCTAAGTCCTTTTGGAAGATTCTACATTTCTAGGAATTTATCCTCTTTTTTTTAAGTTGTCCAGTTTGTTTGCATGTGATTTTTCATGTCTTTTAATTCTTGTTTATCTGTGGTGTTGGTGGCTATTTCTCCTTCATTTCTGAATTTATTTATTTCAGTCCTCCTCTTTCCTTGATCAATCTGGCTAAATGATCAATTTTTGATGTCTTCAAGGAACCAGCTCTTGATTTCACTTGTCTTTTCCATTGTTTGTTGTTGTTTTGCTGTTACTCTATTTCCACTATAATCTCTATTTCCTTTCTTTTCTATTCACTTTGAACTTTGTTTTTCTTTTCTAGTTCCTTTAGATATAGTTTTAGGGTGTTTTAAATTTTTCTTGTTTCTTGAGGTAGACCTGCATCATTATAAACTTCCCTCTCAGAACAAATAACAGACACTGCTTTTCAGGCAAGAAACTTTATTCAAGATAAAGAAGGATATGTTGTAAAGGATAAAGGTGTCAAAACACCAGGGCAATAATAGATTTCTAAATTTCTATATAACAAATAACCTCTTAATAAGAATTATGTCTATCTAAAGAGCTGATAAAGTAGGCAGAAACAACAGATAATCCATAAATGCCTAGAAATTAATTAAACCACCTGTAACTAATACATAAGTTAAAGCAAAGAATGAAAAATATAAAAAAATAAATAATAAAAACAAAATATCTGGTATTCAACAAAATATACTAAAAGGGAAATATGGAGCATTTAATTTATAATTTTAAAAATGCCAATTTTATGTTAATATTTTAAGCACATAGGAAAGAAATGGTATGTCAATCTCCTAAGAAACAAAAATAGAAAACTTTAACAAAAGAATCACAGTTGATGAAAAAAGAGTAAACATACAGTAAAGGAAATCAACAAAGATAAAAACTAAGTAATGAAAATATTAAAAATATTAATAAAATTATAAATCAATTAATTAATTAAGTTAATCTGATCATAGAAAATGAAGATAGAAAACATTTTATTATTAGTATTAACAGAAAATAATCACTACATATCTAAGATATTTACATATGAGATTTTGAAAAAAATTTTAAATTTAGTTTATTCATGAGAGACACACAGAGAGAGAGGCAGAGACACAGGCAGAGGGAGGAGCAGGCTCCATGCAGGGAGCCCGACGCAGGACTCGATCCCAGGACACGCCCTGGGCCAAAGGCAGGAGCCCAACCGCTAAGGCACCCAGGCGTCCCTTGAATCAGTTTAATTAGAATAAATGAATACATTTCTCAATAATTGCAACTTGACATAAATCTGACAAAACGTAAAATCTGAATAGCTAAATTGCTATTAAAATATTTAGCCATTTATAAAATATATTTCCGTAATGAAAATCTGGTATAAATGACTGTAGCTATGACCTTTCCAAATCTTACACAGAAATTATCGAAGTGATAGATACATGAAACCATAATGGTTATACAAGTAACAAATTAGTTTTCTTGAATATCCACTTACAAGAAAACTGACTTTTGAGAGAGGGGATATAAGCCATTTGAGGAGAATATTGTGCTTAAGTAGTATTTGATTGATAGAAGAGTTCTTTGAAGGCCTGAGGTTAGATGTGGAATGTTTTATGAGATACCCTCCCTTGGCAATCCTCCTCCCTTATTTGGATGACCTCAGTCACAGTTGCCCAGCTGTAGTGGTAAGATGGATCTCAGGGTGATTGGTTGAAAATTGGAACAAGGTGGTGATGGGGCAAACAATGGTTGGATTTTTGTGAAAACCCTTCCTCGCATGGTCACCATCGTTCAGTTAATCACATATGATTTATGAATAAGTGTTTATAGGAAACAAAAGCAAAAAGGACATGATTTATTTTCATGACAAAGTAGATTGATTTCTCGTGGATTGTTTTTACCATCTGTGTTTTCGAGCTCTTGCTTCCAAAGGACTAATTAGGGTTCACAGACTCTAGACCTTCCTGCAGCAACCAAAAAATTTAATGTTGCAAATCCTGTCAAGTTGATCTATTTCTGACACCATTGTTCCTTTCAGATATTTTTTTGGCTCCTGGCCTTGGAGAGGTTTGAACGTCCTGACAGATAAATGAAGCAATTTCAGCATTCTTGAACCTAGGCTTTTGATCAGTTCACAAAAGGAGATAAAATGTCTTTCTGAAAGAGTTTTACCATGAAAGGCAGGTTACACAAAATCTTACAGAAAGGGACGGAGGGATGCTGAGAGAGGAAAGAAACTACTTTCTTGCATTTCACTGAAGACCAGTCCTGCGTGCAAGGATAAGTATAAGCCCCAAAACTGATCTTTTAAATATTAAATTTTATTATCCTAGGGCAGCCCGGGTGGCTCAGCGGTTTAGAGCCACCTTCCACCCAGGGCATGACCCCGGGGTCCTGGGATCGAGTCCCACGTTGGGCTCCCTGCATGGAGCCTGCTTCTCCCTCTGCCTCTGTCTCCTCCTCTCTCTGTGTCTCTCAAGAATAAATAAATAAAAATCTTTTTAAAATTTTTATTATCCTGTATGTGAATATGCTAACTGCATGATCCATCTAGACAGGATCTAAAGGGGAAAAAATGAGTAGTAGAGAATTAAATATAATATTAAAATAAAAATGAAATATTTTAATGATGATACACAACAGTCATTCATTCCTTTATCTTTTCTTCCATCCTGTTCAAGGATGTAAAACCTCCAAAATGTTATTTTGTGTGTATCGATATAGCTTTACCTTTATAATATTATCTTTTTCTAAAGCCATTAAGAAATAGGCATGTGAAATTTCATGCATTCTCCTATATTTCTGATTGACATTAGAACCTTAAGAGAATCAACTGGTTTCCATGGAGCTTAAATAGAATGGATGGAACAATTCACTTATTCGAATTTACACTAAATACACTATAATAGACACTATTCCAGGCTATGGAGAGAAGCTGCTAAACAGAATATGAGTCTTTATGCACAAGAGAACTTATGGTGGAGGGAGATTTGTCGGTCAGGGATGGGTTACACGTGAACAGTGCAGCAATGCAAGAGTCTCTTTTTCTTTGATGATGACTTTAGCAGAGAAGTAAAGTGACGGGATAAAAGCGTGTGAGCTTTATTATCGAACAAAACCATATTTATTCCCTTTTTCTTCCACTAATTTGCTGTGTAACTTTGGGGAAAATTATTTGTCATCTATGAAAATATGCAATAATAATATCCACTATTTAGAATTGTAAAGATGATTTTAGAAAACTTACATGAAATTTCTTTTTTTTTTTACATGAGATTTCTGATGTGGAGTAAGCTTCAATAAAGAGAACGAGTCACTAGTCCTTAATTGCAATATTTCTGCCGTTGAGTATTAATTATATCAAAACTTGTGCACCCTCTGTCTTTTATACACAGTGATACTTATGACTTTTTTAAAATGTTGACATTATTTCCAAAATTCTTGAGCTATCACTATTATAGTATCAGAAATATAAAATTTATTTATTTATTTATTTATTTATTTATTTATTTTTTAGAAATGTAAAATTTAAAGTTAGGAGTTTACCATATCTAACATTTTTTTTCTAATGCTTTCATCTACAGACAATAAGAAGTAGTCAAATTACTTAATAATAGGGAGAAAAATCCAAATGTACACAGCTCATTCTCTCCTTATAGAGATTATAACCAGTAGAAGCTACTGTATTGGGTATGGGACAGGATACGTCTATGTGAGGAGGATACAGCTATATTGTTTATACAGGAACATTATTTATGATATAGACCTAATTAGTTTTACATTTTAGCTAATTGTTTTAATTGACTATTGATTCACGTTTTATACTTTGATTTAAATTACCAACACAGGCAAAGGGGATTGCGGTTTCTATTTCATTTTTGAACAATGAATGTCAACGTCCATGAATCCATATACCGAACAAACTATATTACTCTGGACTTACACATCTTGGGACAAAATATCACACAAACTTGACTTGTTTCTCAGACTTTGTCCTGTTGAATGATCATGATGTTATACCTTGTTTGATGAGAGTCTTGGCTAAAAGGAAACAGCATTTTCCTATTAAAGATGCATCAGTTCATTATTACTACTGCAATGAATTACCATAAACTGTGAGTCTCAAGACAACACAAATCTATTATCTTACAGTTTGGATGTTGGAGTTCCCAAGTCAAGGTGTTTGCGGGGCTATTATGTTCCTTTTGGAGACTCTAGGGAAGAATCTGCTTTCTCTGCCTTTTTCCTGAATTTCTTGGGTCCTGACTTCTTCCTCTCTTTCAAAGAGCAGTGTAATAATATCTTCACACACCCCTACCCCACCTCTGTTTCCATTGTTACATCTTCTTCTTTAACTCTGACTTTCCTGCCTCCTTCTTGCAAAGACCCCTGTATTTACAAAGTGACCACTAGACAATCCAAAATAATTTAACTGAATCACATTTGCAAAGTCTCTTTTCCTATGCAAGGCAATAATACCAAATTCTGGGGACTCAGGCATGGGCATCTTTGTGGGAAAGGGACATTTTTCTGCCAACCACATCAGGAGATAAGAAGAGTGGGGCTGTGGTGGAGTCTTCCTGACATGGCTCCCGAGGGGAGCTCCGCAGTTCACCTGGAACAGTACTGGAACATTCACAACGACTACAGAGGAATTTTCCAAAATTGATGTGTTACCGTGGCAAATGAAACATGCTATTGAAGGAACAATACCCAACATTGTATTTTAAAATTTTCAAATATCACTTACATCCAATTCTGAAAAAGCAATCTTATTCAGTACCATGGATTTTCTATCAGTTTTTGGAGAGAGAGAGAGAGAGAAAAAAATAAGTAGTTGCTTAAAATTTATTTCAAAGTATCATTCAGATATTAATAGAATTTTAATAGAGAAAATACTCTGTCCATAACTGTTTCTCCTTGGTGGTTTTGCAAATGCCCTTCCTGTGAATATCTAATATCAAACAAAATGAAAAAGAACTTTAGATATTGCCAGGCTAGAAGTGTTAGGTGTACGACCATGGAATAATGATGAATGTATTTTGTTTAGAGAACTTTAAGGAGTCTATTTTTGGTTCAACATGAAGGAAGTGGTAGAAAATGAAACTGGAAGTTTGAGTTGAAGTCAGTTAACCCACTGGAATTTAGGTTCTGAGTTCCATGTCACAGTGGTAAAGCTATATTATAGACAGATCTCTTTTGGGATTTATATGGCTACCTTATATGGCTTCCCCCCTCTCCCCGCTCCATCTGGCTTTTAAAAAAGTTGGGTTGGGATAACTGATGTCTGTGCTCAGAGGGGACACCTATCAACCTGAAGACAGGGGGCAAAGGATTAATCTGAAGATAAAGTAGTGCATAAAGTGCACGAGTTTGACGTGGTTCTTTACAGAGAGACTTGCAACAGCGAAGTATTAGGTCCCCATGTGTCAAGGCCCCTGAGCGTTAACACTTGCTGCTATGGACCCAGTTCATCGTTAGCAGGCTGCTCTGTTCGTTTTTGTCATTAGACTGCTTTATTTTTGGACACCCTCAAATTTTTTTTTTTTTTGTCTCGACATCTAACCCCTTATACCAATCACTTTTCCCCCTCATTTTCCTAATTCATCAGTTTTGCTTAAACTCTTCCAATGGCCTTACAGAGTATAACAGCTCATCTTCTGCTGGTTCTCTCTCCACCATCCAATTAAGTAATTTCAACTTGGTTAGATTTTTCAAAAATAGCATGTTGTCCTATAGATCTGTCGTCTGTACCTTTGTAGAATCCTACCAATGCCTCGAGCGCCCTTGGCCCCTTATCATTCTGGCAAACTAAAGGCATCTGTCAAGACTTACCTAGAATTCCGCTCTTCTAAAAAGCTGCCTTTGAGGTGCTCACACTGAATTAATTGCTCCCAGTAATTTAACCATTGTGCTCAGTTGCGAGCTTTCTTACAGCTTTTAGCATAGGGAAAGATTTGTTTACACACCTATTCTCCCCACTTGACTATGAGCTCTTCCAGGTCAGTAGCTGTCATTCTCATATCTCCATTTTTCAGCAGTGCACATACTTGACAGGAGGCATTTAAGCAAGAAACTGATAACTGTTTTTGAAATTAGTGGAAATTAAATAAATGTAGTCAGAGCCCTATCATTGTAAAGAATTTATAATAAGATCACAAATTTACCCTGAAAGATTTTTTTTAATTTTTTTATTTATCTTTTATTTATTTTTTTTACCCTGAAAGATTTTAATAAGTTAGTTGTAAAGTGTGGGTTTTTTTAGAGGCACCAAATAGGTGTTCTTTCTCTGTAGTATATTTTATTTTATTTATTTTTATTTTATTATTTTAATTTTTTAAAATTTTATTGATTTATTCATGAGAGACACAGAGGGAGGGAGAAAGAGAGAGAGAGAGGCAGAGACACAGGCAGAGGGAGAAGCAGGCTCCATGCAGGGAGCCCGACGTGGGATTCGATCCCAGGACTCCAGGATCACGCCCTGGGCCGAAGGCAGACGCTAAACCACTGATCCACCCAAGCTGCCCCTGTAGTATCTTTTAATGGTCCCTCTAGTACAAGAGGCCATTTTAATATTAGCACCTCCTTGGGTGTGCACATGTAAGTCTTTTAAAAGTTAATGCTTGCCTATTTTAAGGCCGAACATTAATATGTTAGAGTAGACTAGAAAAGCTAGACAGCCACTAGTTGTCTCGGTTTCAAAGGACACTAGACTGAGGAAGGCAAAAAGAGTCTGGAGTTAGAGAAGTCAGATTCTCCTTTGATATGACAGTAGGGAGCCATGATCACAACAGCGTAATATTGAGACTGACACATACAGGAAAGAGCAAGGGGTTCAAAGAGAATCGTGAAAACAATGAACACCCCTTGAGCAATTAGTAGGGGCCGTATATTAACTCATTTAAATGCTAAATTGAGTCTCAAAATTATTTCATGCAGTAAATGCTATTCTGATTGTTAATAATAATTCAACTGAGTAAACTTTAAAGATCTAATTGGCTTTACTAATCAATTTATGAATTGTGCAGCATCCCGCTTGGCAAGTAGAGAGGAACCCTGAGGAGTTGCACAAAAGGGATGGAATTTATAGGGAGAAAGGAGGAGGACAATTAGCAAAAGAAAATAAAGGATTAGGGCTTTACCTGAATGGCTCCATCTGACTCTTGATGTCAGCTCAAGTCATGATCTCCAGGCTGGGAGCTCGACCCCCACATTGGGCTCTGGGCTGGGTGGTGAACCTGCTTGAGATTCTCTGCCCTCCGCCTTGCTTGCATGTGCATGTATGCCTGCGCTCTCAGGGAAAAATGAGAGAGAGAGGGAGGAAGAGGGAGACGAAGAAAGAGGGAGGGAGAGGGATGGAAGGAGGGAGAGGGAGGGAGAGAGAGGGGGAGAAATGTTTCAGTCAAGGCCATTTTCTCTTAGAGAAAGAGCACGAGGTCTTCCCAGGTGGATTAGCTAAGTTTCCTTTGTGGGATGGAGAAGGCGCACGTGACGATGACCCCACTGCTGCTGACCTGAAGTCTGGCTAAGACTCCATCTCTGGGGGGAATTGAAGCTGCAGTTGGATCAGACAGAAAACCTGATTCAGTGACTTGGCCTAGTCCCGTGACTCCATTTTGGGCCTGTGTTTTTCTGTTTTTATGACCCCCCCCCACTTATGATCAGACTCTCAGATTGACTAGATGTGATCACAGTTAAGTAATTGGTGTCACTCTCAGCTACTGCTCTGAAGTTGTTAGTTTTTATTGTTCCTTTTGTGTGGTATTCCTATGTCGTGACACTTTTGCTTAATATTGATATTCACGGGTTGGGCTTCAGGTTACTGAGGGAGACAATTTGAGTCATTTATTCTCTTGGTTCTTTTTGACACTCCAGTCTTGGGGAGATCATTTACTTGGTGGGTAGTAGCTGTGAACATACATTTCAAGATTTTGAGAGAATGCAACATACCAGGGAGATCATTATGATTATGATTTTTTAAAAATTTCATATTCATGAGAGACACACAGAGAGAGGCAGAGACACAGGCAGAGGGAGAAGCAGGCTCCATGAAGGGAGCCCGACGTGGGACTCGATCCTGGGACCCCGGGATTACGTCCTGGGCCGGAAGCAGATGCCCAGCCACTGAGCCACGCAGACACCCTTATTATGATTACCATAAACAGGGTAATTCCCAAATGTTTGTGAGTGTGTTTCAAAGTCAAGTTCCCCCAAACCCAAACCAATCAAAGATCTCATTGAAGCAGTCCCTGTCTTAACCAGATGGCTTGCTCAGTTATCTAACCTGAGTGTCAGCTTCCCCAGAAGCACCCATCCAGGTGCAGCAGGTGGTTTCAGCCACAGCACAGAGTCTTCCTTGCGCAGCTGAAAGAGAAGCCAGGGCTACCCTTCGGACAGAGAGTCCAAGAATTGTGAGGCCGCTATTGTTAAAATGTGCAACATCTTCAAGAGTCATAAAGTTCCCAATCATATTTTCATTGAAATCTACTTTTAACTAAAAGAATAGGATCCTGTGAATTCTGAGTCATGAAAACCTCCTGGCAGGTCCTTTATAACTCAGTGTTGTAAGTTCAGAGGAGTTGATTAGGGAAGCATCTCCGTCTGTCTGGACACGTAGGGGCACGGATTGGCAGTTTAAGAGGCCAAGTCTCCGCACGGCCCAGCTGTCCCGGCCCTCATGGGCCCACGGAGAATGACAACCAGCACAGGCCACGCTAAGTCCCACAGACCACTTCCACTAAAGGGGCGCTGCTAAGGGATTCATCTTCGGGGATGGCTGCATTTTCCTTTTTTAGAGACACTTTTATAAAAGCATCAAAGTTAAACAATTACTGCGAAAAATCTTAAAGATCTTATTGTTAAAGATCTGGCGATAACTTATTGTCATGGAACTGGCCAGGAAGTTTGGTTATTTCTGTGACATACAAACATCTTAAGATGATAGCTAGAATCATGACTAATAACATTATACCAGGACATGACAAAATTAGGAACTTTATACAATTTATAAAACACATATTCATATTCATCCAAACAATATAACCTAAGGTTTATCATCACTTATTTGACAATGCTTCTCATGTAATTTAACATCCAAATGAGGCTGTTATTTTTCTTTTATAAGAAAGAAAATAAATATTTTGAGATGGTCTAGGAATCCTCTGTGATAGTTTACATTTCAAAGTTAATCTAAATAAAAATAATTATTTGGAATTTAAATTTTGGCAAGTTGGTCCAAAATATCAAAAAAAGTTTGAACATAAGATTACATAGGATCATAGATCATTATGAAACAGCTCTTATTTAACCAAAGTAATATGATATTTGAAAGGCAAATGCAGAAGGTTACATAGTTGTTAGAAATACTTGGCTCTTTTAATACTGAGAAAATTCAGTTTTCTTAAGCGATCAAAGACTTGATTAAGGCAACATAAAGCACAGGACGACATTTTAGTAAAACACAGAATTTGTTCCAACATATTATTTTAAGCACAAAGAAAAGCCATTCACAACCTCATTATCAAAAGCAGACCAATCGTCCAAGAAAACTTCATCCTTTTACCAGACAGAAGCCAGATTTTAATTTTGCACCAGTGTACTTTGGATATTAAAGCTCATTCACTTAACTGACTTTATTCCAGTCCTAGCCGGCCCTGATCCCTTTCTCTCTCTCTCTCTCATGCACACCCAAATTCCTTCCCGAATATTTCTTTGCCTCAAACCTACAACATGCATTTTACCTTTCTTTCATGTGGAGATGTTTTCCTTCTTTCTAGTGGTTTTAATTGCATATATTAATTAGAACCCTCAATTTCTAGTAAAAATCAAGTACGCGGCTGTTTGCACTGCTTGTTATACCTTCATCATTCCTTAGAGAGCAAGTCCATGAATACATTTCATAATTTCTAGAAGCACATGCCTTTTTTCAGTTTTCCAACCTAACAAATCCAAATATCTTTTAGTTTCTCTGCAATTGAAAGTAAAGAAAATCAGTAAAAAAAAAAAAAAAAAAAAAAAAAAAAGATAATTAATGTTTCAGAAATTTACCTTATTTGGAAATGACTTAGATATTGAGTGATTAATCTAACTTAGCAAAACCAGAGGTTTGAAGTTACTAAAAAAGTTTGAGGAAACTATTTATGTAGGCAAAATAGTTCTGGAAAATTTATAAAGTTTTTTCTTATAGCTATTTAATGTATGGCTTCTTAATTGTTTATATTAGTCATAAAAATTTTATAATACATTACAGAGGTAACCATCATCTTAAATTATCTTTTTTGCTGACATACTTTGTAAATGATAACATGACCAGTTGACCTTTAGCAACCCTGGGTAGAATTAAAGTATTCTATTTAATTCTAATAATTCTAAAGACATACCTGTTTTTATTAAACCAACAAAGTTCACCTCGTTTTAATACTGAATAGTTGTCCAAATTATATGAGCTTGAAATTCATTTGGATTAGTTTCTATTTCTGAGAGTTTTAGAATATTCAATCTTCAATTTACACAAACATTTTTAAAGTCAAGTAAATAGAGCACTTCACAAATAAATTAGTTTTGGCAATTTCATCTGGAAGTAGAAAATACACATCTATAACTCCTGTGTGTGTACATATATATGTATATATATACATAGAGAGAGGATTAAAAGAGGTTACATATTCTGTTTTTTTAATTACTAAATTAAAATGGGTATAATAATACAAAACTCACTAGTTTATGGAAGAAGTTGGTTCTAAGTTTGTTTTCTTGGTAGATGAGATGAAATAGAGTTATCTGCTTAGATGACTAAAGCTTTTTCTAATAGTTGTAGAAAAGACACATTTATAGATTTGAAGAGTCAAATTCCAAATGGCTTTTTCCTGTTTTGTCTTTTGAAAGAATTACCTTCCTGAAGTTTGTATATCCACAAGATCATCCAGATAAGAGTTCTGGAGAAGACCATGGATAGAATATTTACATTTCTAATCCATAGATAAAGAGTGAAAGCTCTTCATAGAAGGACTTTTATTCCATCAAGGCCAGAATTTTTCAAAAGCTTACAAGCCCTCTGATAAAAATAAGGGAGGTTTGGAGACTGATAAAAAGGTTTGGTGGACTTTGAATTGTCTCTAAAGCTATGTTTCTGGTCCTATAAAAAACTAGACTTGCAAAACAAGGATGGCTATTTTTAATTTCTCAAAAATTAGGTTGTCTCCTAAATGACATCAAGGACTGACCCACCCATCCACCTACATTGGAATGTTTTTTCTTCCCCTCTGGGTGCATTTGGCTTAGGAAAGAAAGCCTAAGAAATTCCCATCAGGCTTCAAATATCAGCTTCTAGTTTGGCCAAGTTTCTGATCATAGTTATTAAATCCTTTCAAATATCATGTCAGGTTTCAGCAGGGACAAGCAGTATTCCTGACAGTGTTAAACACCCTTGTGGACCCAAGAGGTGTCCTCAGAGACGATGTAAGAGATTTTATCTTCACAAGAACTAGAGTTACTCTCAAAGATACCCAAAAGATGACAGGCAGAAAGCCAAGCCACCTTCTTAGGACATAAAAAGAGAAAAATAAGAAGTCAATAGTTATCTATGGGAGATGGAGAATCATTAGCCAATTGGTTTGGATTTGGAATGGAAGGGACAACATGTGATTTTATCTCTCTTTAGTCTCTCTCTTGACTGAGCTCAGATGTAATCTATTTACCAAAAAATTTTGAGGATCCTCTTTGGGGTTAAGAAATTCTTTAACTATGGCTCTTAGTTTGGCTTTTGACTAAGGACACAATGGTGCCTGAAGAGGATTGCCTATCGCTTTGGATGGTCTTATTTTATTGATTTTTATTTTTTTATTTTTTTGGATGGTCTTATTTTAAAGGATAAGTATTTAATAGTGTCTTAGGAATGGAAAGGCAATTCAGTCAAAGGGAGACTAGAATGAATACCCAAATAAGGGAGGATAGGGGGAAACAGTAAGAGGTATATCAGTCTTAGAGTCTTTTCATTCAGGTGCATTTTCTCCCTTTTTTTATTAGCCTTTTGTGATGAATCTTTAAAGGAAGCTATTTTGGAATTTTAAAGAAAGTTTAGAGGCTTTTGCATGACAATTAAAATAGGTATCCCTTTCTTTTCGGTTAATGTGGGAACACTTAAGTTTAAAGTGTACTTAAATGATCTTATCTAACTGGGATATTCCCCACAATGGCTATTGCAATTCTGGCTTGCTTTTAGTAAGGTTTTGCCATCTTGCTACAGTTTTTACACATAAAATAGACAGGTATGCTGAAAGGTGGATATAAAAGATTTTTTTATTTTATTTTATTTCTTTTATTTTATTATTTTATATTTTATTTATTTTTTGGCTAGGCTTTTGTATTTTAAGAGCCAAACTAATACCTAAGAGAGATGTCCCATGGGGTTGGCAATTCTGGAGTTTTATGTATACCTCACTGCATGAAAATTTTCTTGAAGGTGGTGACAAAGTGTCCATCTAACCTATTCTTTGACCGATTTATCACAGGAGTATTCTTGAGGTGGCAAATGATTTTAAATGTTCAACCCTTAAATGCTTGACTCATGCTCACCAATATTTATGACTTTTTTTATCTTCTACGATTCCCATTAGCGACTTGCCGTTATTTAAAACACAGTTTTATTCACCCAAGGCCTCGTATTAGAACCAACACACTTTGAATCAAACCCATTCTGATCCTGAACATGAGCTGGTTCTTAAATCCAGCTCAATCCCAGTCTGTTTTTTTAAATTAGACACAATTTAACTCCGGCTGGTAACTACCAACAATGTCCAATGTAGAACCAGGGAAAAGATTGGGACTCTTCATTCAAAAAAGGAAACTGTGAAAGCCAATTGGATCAGGAGCTCCACACACAGCAAGTGGAACTCAGAACTGCGAGGAACTTTCCAAAGGCCCTTGGAAATGGCAAGAAACATAGAGAACTCAAAGGGTTCATGGGCATCATACCTGTGTTTCTCATTATCCCTGGATGCCATCAAAAGTTTCCTTCAGATCCTGACATTGTCATCAAATCTGTTAAATAATAATAAAAAATTCAAATAAGCAAATATTAAAGATCTAATTTGCCTTATTGATTCTTAAATCGAGTGGCATCCCATCAAGGATATAGTGGGAAGCTAAGAATCTGTACAAAATGGATGGATTTTCAAGGTAGAAATGGGATAGGGCAATATAGAAAAGAAAAGAAAAGATTGTTTCAAACCTATTTTCAGCTTTTCTCAATTAACATTCTGGGTAGTGTACTTCAGAGTGATGTTATCTGAGTTAAAGTAGTTTTAAGTACATCAAATGGATCTTTTACACCACATCACCGTGAACACACTGGGGAGACGTGCTTTTTTGGAAAACTCAAGGTGGTAGATCCTGATTCAAAGAGGAACATTTCTCCTGTTTGTTCATTCTAGTTTATTTTCTTTTTTTTTATTTTTTTATTTTTTTTTATTTTTTTTCATTCTAGTTTATTTTCATTTAAAGTCCTTTTAGGTTAAGTTTAAGCTTTTAAAAAATAAGTTAGTTTTGGAAATTGAGACACATTACTAATACTGTAGGAATTGGTGAGGCCTTGACTTAAAACTTTGTACTGTGATTTCCTTTTGGGTGTATTTTGCTAAGTGAAACTTGTTAAATTTTTTTTGTTTACTAAATTTTTTTCTTAAAATAAAGATTTTTTCACACACACACATACACACACACACACAAAGGTCAGTTCCTTTTAGAGGAAAGATCAGAGGTTTATGTTAGGCGGATTACCTCATCTTCCTTTTGGGGAATAGAGAGGCCCCTGTGACAAATTACCTCATTGGTGCTGACTAGAAAACTCCAGGCTGATTAGTTAAAGACTATGCCTCCCGGCTGGTTGAAACTGTAATTAGATTAGGTATTAAAAAGCCCCGTTTGTTGACTTGGCTCAGCATAAGAGACTCCATTTTGCATAAATGACTCCATTTTCAGCCTATGGTTTTCTTTTTAACACAGTTTCCAATTCTGATTTTGTGGTTTGTCTCACAAACGTGCCTAATTAGTTTTGCCTCCATTATTGCCTATTAGCAAAGTTGTCAGTGATTAGTAGCTACAATGATGGCAATATTCAAGGTCCCTTTAACTCTGATGGTGATGATGTAATTCAGTTTCAGAAAAACTAAAGTGTGAATTCCCATGGGATCCCTCAATAGCACACACTGTCACAAATCTGTGGAAGGCTAACCTCTATATTTTTCCTCAGTCCCCAGTAAGTGAAGATAAAACAAGACTATCACAGACTCTACAGTGATCCCAGTTGACTTGAAAACCTGGACTTAAAGTGACACAAAGAAAGAACAACCTGCTTCTTTTAACTAATCTAACACTTTTTCCGAAACACTAAATCATAGGAGATAGTTGTTATGGAAATAAATGTACTGACAGATGGATTTGCTTTAACCAAACCAAGGAAAAATGTTGAGTAAAAAGTATACAAGAAAAAAAAAAAAAAAGGAATTTATGTAGGTTTAGCACACACATTTTAACTCAGTATTTATTGGGATCTAAATTTTTAAGAGAATTGAACAATTTTATGGGCATTTGTCTAGGATAAAGATGCCTTTAGATATATTGTAATGTTTGAGAAGAGATATCATAAGTCTCTTCATTTTAAAATTTGAATTTCTTTTATATCTTTTTAAAATAATTTTTCCTTAGAATTTTAGTATTGTAGATTTATAGTCACACAGTTTTGGAAAAATTGTATTCTAAAGATATTGTAATGACATTATTTGGGTTTAGAGTATTGAGATACATATTTCATTTTTTCCTAATTATACTTCTAAGAGTCCTAGGACAAAATACTCCATGCCACTTGGTATGTTTTCTGGAGAAGTAGGCTATATGGTATTTCTCAAAATCTTAGACATAACAGTTTTGATATTTTTTTTTCTGTTTCTGAATTATGTTTTGTAGGGGAAAGAGATTAAAAGGATAAGAACAAATATAAGCATGGAAAAGTGAACGTGAAGTAGAGGAAATAAGTTGACACAAAACAAACAGGGAAAGAGTATAAAATTCTCTGCATTCAGTATTATGCCAATTCCAGTAAAAATTGATAGGAACACATCACCTTGTATTGATAGGTGCACATCACCTGAAAATTGCCTTTACTGCTCTCTCCTTTCACAGATTATGCACACGTGCAGCCTGAGTTCTGATTTGAAGCAAAGTAGCAATCTAAATGGTTAATAGCTATATTGATTTGGAAATAGTGGGAGTTCTTTCTCATTACAGACTGCTCTTGATTAGTTAAATAAATCACTACTATGTTCTACATTTACCGACATAAAAATCTGACTTTTTTTCTTAAGATTTTGGATTACAAGTGCTTGCTTTAGATATTTGACTTTGAGAGTATAAAGACTCTGCAAGCTACAATATTTTGGTATTAGTTAACTTAAATGGGTTAACTATAGGGAATGACATCCGATTTTGTCTAAGTCTCTTAGAGTAGATACTTTCTAGTTCCTGAAATAATCTAAAAATCCAAGTAATTTTAATAGTGCTTCCCTTGAATGATATATCAGTTATTTTATGTTACAACATTCTTGTCTATATAGACTGTTATTTCCCCAATGAAAGATTAATTTAAAGTAAGTATGTATGATAATTCTTTATATTCCTATAATTGCGTAGCATAAAACCTATTTCAAAACACTAGATGAGTTCTCCCACCAAAGGTTAGTGGTAGTAGTGTCTGGAGAGAAGAGTCTGCAGGGGATGGGGATTGATGTGCTAAATGAATAGAGGATGGAAGTTGTACAAGTGAGGGTATACTTGGTGAGTGTGAAGGTACAGAATGAATTGTTTGAGCAGCTGATTTTAATTAAGAATAAATAATGAAAATCAAGTTTAACTGTAGGCTAAGAAAATAAACCAAAAAAAAGCAAACTTTAAGAATCATGAAAAAATATTTGATGTGAAGATGTCCATGGTCAATGCAATGATCTTGTGGAACTCTGAAATTGGTGGAAAATTGCCAGGCATATATTACCCATTAACAGAAAATGGTATAGGCAGACACCTATGGCTTTTCTTGTAGCAGTAGAGGTACCTTTTCTAGAAAGCATCAGAGCATCTGGAGAACTGCAAAAGATGAAAAATACTCAACTATATGGCTTTCATGATAAATGTCTATGAAGGTAAGTAGGTGATAGTATTTGGAAATATTTCATATATCTATTTGATTATATTCTGCTTATGGCACCATCGTGCTTCTCTCTTTCCATAGATACAATAAATGTACTTAATTATGTAACAGTCTTAGATTGCAAAGGAATCCACAGGAAGCGCCACTGTGTGATCTGTTCTGGTCACATCTGGATAGTATGTCTTCTCATGCTCCGCACGTTTAGATAACATCTTTTTGAAACATAGTCTCATCCTGGTTTCTCACTTTCATCAATTTATAATAGATGTATATAAATTATGTCTTAGTTTACCATATTATCATGTCCAGAACCAGACTACTATTATAGAACTAGGTAACACCCTAAATATTTTTAATTCTGGCACTATATGTAATGTGTGAAGAAATTCACGTAATTCAGTGCAATCCAGACTACCTCCTGTAGTTAGCTGCTGGAAGATGAAGACTTTGTGGAAAAGTAAATATCTTTTGAAATACATATTAAAAACAACACAATCTATGCATTTCTATGAGAAATCGATATCTCTGTCGGCATTAAAATCCTATTGTGGACCAAGATATACTGTGCTGATGATTAGACTCTACCAAATTTGAGGATTAAATTTTATATAAGACTCTAAAGATCATTTTGCTTAATGATTAGTCTGTGTGCTTTATTTTTAGTAACTATATTTTTTTATAATATCAAAATGGAATGACTATTTCATTCCTATTGGTGCTCTTTGGAATTTTAGTTTTAGTATTTCACTGGCATGGGCTTTAGAGATGGGTTTTATTTTCACAAAACTTTTCAAATGTCATGACATTTGTATCTATGATACATAAATGAGCTATTGACTATAAACGAAAAGGTATATGTTTTTGCATATTTAAAATTAGAAACAGCTATCAAATTTGGACCTGAAATAGCCTATTAAAGCATAATCCAATTCACAAACATTTTCAGTTTTCAGGGCATTTGTAAAATCAATTGTAATTATTTTCAGAAAACAGATTATTATGTCTGATAATTTTATTCTCAATTCAGTTCAATTAAGCTAAACAATTTTGTGAGATATTTTCCAAATACAGTTTACAACAAAGCTGGGAATAAATAAATACACGTGGTGTCTACTGCCTGCCTTGTGCAAGTCACTCTCCTGGCGATGCAAGGAGGACAAAGCTTACTAATGCAGTTACTCCTGCCAAGGCCTTACAAGCTATTATTGGAAACTGATAGAATGAAACCCATGCTGATGCCACCTTCATGACTACAAAGAAATAGACAATGATAAAAGTATAAAGTATGGTGGGAATTTAGTGAAGTGAGACAACAAAAGTTAATGAAGAAATCAGAAAAGAGTTTATGAAGAAGGTGGAATTTTTGATGTCTTAAAGATGGATAGATTTGCATATGTAGAATTGGAAACTAATGCAAGAGACATAACAACTTTAAGAAAGTATATAAATAATGTAGAACATTGAGGGGCATGTTAGAAGAATAATAAATAGTTACAAATGAGAAAATGGGATACTATATGGAAAAAAGTAAGCAAATTCAGAATGAGTAGACACTAGTTACGTGAAAATAAATAGCTAGCACATTAAAAAATTATATAAAATAAATTATGGGCTTATTTTTAAATGCACATTAATATATATGTGTGTATAAAAATTATTTAGTTCCTAAAATATTGTGATAGATATTATTGACTTTTGAAAGTTTGGATTTTATTAATGTATTTTAATGAATATTGTTAAACTAGTGTTACATGCATGAAGTTAATTCCCATACTTATAACCAACTCTGTATTTACCAATTATAAACTCAGTAATATTTTAATTTTTAATTAGCTTGTGATTTAGAGTAAATATTAACAAGTATTTATTGGTGACTTTACATGCCTCAGACCCTAGAATAAGCTCTTGGGTAACAATGAGCAACAGGACTCAGTCCCACCACTAAACCTGAGGTTCACCGAAATTGTGTATATTACTTGAAATCCAGCTGACCTATGTATTAGAATGGAGTTTGCCTTTCTTTTGTTTTAGGTTAACATACTTCAAGTTGAAAAATTATTTTGAGCATGAAACTTTCTGTGACGAAGGTAATGATCTGTTTAACTTATTATAAATAAGAAGCTGATACAAATTTTTTTTTTAAGTAGATTCTGGTGGGTAATCAGGATGAGTGTGTGCAATGACTATTTCATATGTGAAATTTCTCATATCAAAATAAAATTGATGTGTTTTCTGATTCAATCTCTAAATTGTGAGTTCAATGCAGTTTTGATTAAACAATATCATTCAAAGAAACTATTGGATCGGAGTTTACATGGTCTAGAAAGACTGCCAAGTGCATTGCTGAGTCCATTGTGGGACTTAAATATACTTATTGTATGTTTGGTTATTTTTGAAGCTTTTGAATACAATATATTTCCATATCTTTATGAAATATGACCAAAAACATCTTTCCTATTTTTAGACTATTGAACTAGATATCTGTGTGTGTATGTGGAAACAGGCAAAGGTCACTCCCTCCAGGTAAAGCCCAAATAATCAGAGTGCAGTGATTACAGTAGTAATGAGGAGAAGGTTGTTGATAGCTATGAGGATCTGAAAAACGTGTTAGCAAATGAGCTCTGTAGGGTACAGATCTGTAAGTCCGTATCTGACAACCCAATTAAATGGATCAATCCTGACTATCTCAAGGCTGAAGGATTTACATTTTGCATCGTACAATTTGCCCTAATTTAGACTGTTTAATTCCCAAGAGGCCTGGCTTTAGGCACTTAGTATGTTGTTGATCTTTCTGCTTCAATGTCAAAGTTAGAGAAACAAATACATGACATTTGACTATCTCTGCTCTGTTTTTTTTTTCTGTCTGATGCACAGTTTTCTTTTTATATTATTTCCACAAACTACTGAAACATTTTATTCTATGTGAAATATTTGCTGACTATTCTATGCTTCATCTTCATATAGACTTGACTGCCCTTTTCTTTTCCACCTCTCAAGACTCTGAATATTATATATTATACATTATGTATTATATATTATATATTGTAGAGCTATGTTGTATAGACTTTATGCAGTTAATTGTTCTCTACATTTATGGGATTATGCACCTAAAAAATTTAGGAATTTGTTTTAGTAACCTGTGTAACTCTGTACATGGAACAGAATAGATTAATATATAACTGCATGGTTTATGAGGGCAGAAATTCTTTTTTTTTAATTTTTTTTAAATCTTTATTTATTTATGATAGTCACAGAGAGAGAAAGAGAGATAGGCAGAGACATAGGCAGAGGGAGAAGCAGGCTCTATGCACCAGGAGCCCAACGTGGGACTCGATCCCGGGTCTCCAGGATCGTGCCCTGGGCCAAAGGCAGGCGCCAAACCGCTGCACCACCCAGGGATCCCGAGGGCAGAAATTCTTATCACAAAATTCTTTTGGTTTCTTATAAAATTCTCATATTTTCATGTATATTTTTGTCTTTTAAAACACTGGAATTGTTGCTAATGGTACATGAGTGCAGAATTTCCTCTTGCGGCCATGGCCCTTATCTTGTAGGATTCCATATATACTTTCTAAGAGCAGTAGAGAAATTCTTCCAGTGTGGTCACCAAAATACTAAACAGTTATCATTATGAACCATTTCTGCAGTTTGAGATTTTTATAGGAAACAGTTATTACAGCCCATTCTATGTACACTTGTGTAATCCTAGTTACTAAAAGGAAGATACATAAACTTATACAACTACATATACTTTAGTAACACTGCCTCAAAAAATATTTAACTTCAAAACACATGTGCAAAATATATTGTCCCATCATTTAATCCTTATTTGACAGTGTATACACCTGGATATACAAAAGGATTAATGAAAATGATGTGATTTAAATAAAAATATTTAGTGTAATTACATGGATGATTTTAAATTATTGAAATATACAAACCTTTCCAAAGTTTTAACGTTATTAAACCTTTTTAAACATATTTCAACAATTTAACGTATTTTGACAATATTTTATTTATTTATTTTTTATAATAAATTTATTTTTTATTGGTGTTCAATTTGCCAACATACAGAATAACACCCAGTGCTCATCCAGCCAAGTGCCCCCCTCAGTGCCCGTCACCCATTCACCCCCACCCCCACTCTCCTCCCCTTCCACCACCCCTAGTTCGTTTCCCAGAGTTAGGAGTCTTCATGTTCTGTCTCCCTTTCTGATATTTCCTACCCATTTCTTCTCCCTTCCCTCTATTCTCTTTCACTATTATTTATATTCCCAAATGAATGAGACCATATGTTTGTCCTTCTCCAATTGACTTATTTCACTCAGCACAAATACTCAACATGGATGATTTTAAATTATTGAAATATACAAACCTTTCCAAAGTTTTTAACGTTATTAAACCTTTTTAAACATATTTCAACAATTTAACATATTTTGACAATATTAACATTGATCTTTGGGCATGTTACTAAAATGTACAGCAGTGTAAAGGCACATACCTACTCACCCATATACCCTAATAATGTCATATGGCCTGAGAAAGTGGATAGAATGGACTACATCACACTTTGTTTCTCTAAGTATGATTATATCATTTCTCTTCATTCTCCTTTAGCCAACTTTTATGTGATGGACTTGGATGAAAATACCCTTAATAAAATATTAGCAAATTGAGTCTAAAAATGTGTAAAAAGAATTCTACACTATGGCAGAGTAGATTTTTTATCTCTTTATTCTCAGGAATGCAAGACTGGTTCAGCATTCAAAAATCACTTAGGACAGCTGGGTGGCTAGCAGTTTAGCGCCACCTTCAGCCCAGGGCGTGATCCTGGAGACCTGGGATAGAGTCCTGCACTGGGCTCCCTGTGTGGAGCCTACTCCTCCCTCTGCCTGTGTCTCTCTCTCTGTGTCTCTCATGAATAAATAAATAAATAAACAAACAAACAAACAAACAAACAAATTTTTAAAAAATCAACTTAATGTATTAGAGCAACAAGCTAAGAAGGAAAAATACAAAATCATATCAAAAATCATTTTAATAAATCACAACAAAAATGTATTAAGTAAAAATATAAAAATTCTCAGTAAACTGAGAAAAAAGGGGAACTTCCTCAACTTGATAAAGCCTATCTATAAATGACCTACATGTAACATTGTATTAATGGTGAGAAACTCAAAGCTTCCCCACTTGGTCAGGAGCAAGGCAAGAATGTTCCCTCCCACCACTTCTATTCAGCATCATACTGGAAGTTTTAGCTACAGTAAGATGAAAATAGGAAACAAACAGTATAGAAAGTGAAAGGGAAGAACTAAAACTGTGTTTGTCCATTGGTGAACTGATCATCCATGTAGGAAATCCATAGGAATCATCAAAAAAAAAAAAAAAAAAAAGATCCTGGAGCTAATAAATAATTTTACCAGTGTTGCAACATACAATATACAAAGACAACTATTTTCCCATAATAGCAGTAATAAACATGTGGAATTTGAAATTAAATACAAAATATCATTTGCATTAGCACCCCCCTCAGGTGAAACCCATTATGTATAAGTCTAACAAAATATGCATAAGATCCATGTGAGGAAAACTATAAAACTCTGATTAAAGAAATCAAAGAATTAAAGGGAGAGCTATTCCATGTTCATGGATAGGAAGACTCCATATTGTCAAAGTGTCAGTTTGATCCATAGATTCAGTGCAATCCCAATAACATCCAATTGAGTTGTTTTGTGGATAACAAGAAACTGATTTCAAATTTATATAGATAGGTAAAAGCCACAGAATAGCCAAAACAATACTGAAGGTAAAGAACAAAGTTGGAGAGCTGATGCTACACAACTTTGAGACTTAATATAAAGCTATAGCAATCAAAACCATGTGATAGTGATGAAATACAGACAAATTGACTAATGGAACAGGATAGCCCATAAATAGATCCAAATAAATATACCATACTTAACTTTAGAAAATTTACAAAGGGAACACAATGGAACAAAGTCTCTGAAACTAATCATGCTAGAAAACCTGGCCTTTTATATGCAAAATAGCTATTTAGGCACAGAGCTTTACCCTTCACAAAAATTAACACAAAATGACTCTTACACATAGGTATAAAGCACAAATCTATAAAACTCTTAGAAGATAACATAGGAGAAAATACAAATAATTTTGAGTATAGTGATAACTTTTTATATATGACACTTCTTCTAGCATGACCTGTGAAGGAAATAATTAATTCTTGGGCTTTATTAAATTCAAAATTTTCTGTACTGTGAAAGACATTGTGTTAAGAGAATAAGAACACAAGCCACAGATTAGGGGGAAATATTTGCAAAAGACCTATCTGATAAAGGACTGTTGGTATCTAGAACACACCAATAACTCAACTCAAAAAGAAAACTTGACTAAATAATGGGCCAACAACCTTAACAGGCACTTATCATAGAAGATATGCAGATGACAAGTAAGCATATGAAACTATGCTCCACAACATATGTCAACAGAGTAATGAAAATTAAAACAAAAGGGAGATATCACTACACACTTATTAAAGTATGGACAAAATTTGGAACAGTGATAAGTACAAATTCTGGAGAGAATGTGGTGCAGCAGGAACTCCCTTCATTGCTGATGGAAGTGCAAAATGCTACAGCCACTTTAGAAGACAGTTTTGCAGTTTTTACAAAAGCAAACGTACCCTTACTATCTACCAGTTGTACTCCTTGGCATTTATGCAAAGGAATTAAAAACTCATATCTGCACAGAAATCTTCTTTCAGTTGTTTGTATCAGCTTTATTCATGATTGACAAAAAATGGGAGAACCAAAGATGTTCTTTTGTTTGTAATGGGTGAAGCAGCTGTGGTACATCTAGATAATGGAACACTATTCAGTGCTAAAAAAAAATGAGCTATTGGGCTATGAAAAGATATGAGACATCATGAATTAATATTATTAAATGAAAGAAGAAAATCTGAAAAAGGCTCAAAGTATTGATTCCAACTCTATGACATTCTGTAAGAGGAAAACTATGGAGATAATAAAAAGATATGTAGTTACCAGGGTTGGGGGTTGTAGCAAGGGTGAGGTGAATAAAGGAATTTTAGGGCAGTGAGAATCCTCTGTATGATACCAAAATGGTGCATATGTATCATTATACATTTGTCTACACCCACAGAATGCACAACATCAAAGGTAGACCTTAATGTAAACTGTTGACTTGGGGTGATAATAATATGTCAATGTAGGTTCATAAATTATAACAAATAGACCACTCTGGTGGGTGATGATAATGGGATAGCTTATGCACATGTGGCAACGTGTAACTTCCACTCAGTTTTGCTTACATCTAAAACTGCTCTAAAAAATAAAGTTTTCATTAAAAAATTAATAGCATGGAATTATAGTTTCATAAATAGAGTTTTATAAATATTTCCCAGTATTGACTAACATATTTAAGATTAATAACCTATATTTGTTAAGATGACTTATTGTTTTATGTTCTAGTTAATAGGGGTTGTAATTTAATAATGTCCTTTCCGGGAGACCATAACTTTTATCTGTGAAATATTTATTAAAGTTGTTTTATTGAAACCAAGAGACTCCTCACCAGGACCACACCCTGATAATTATCTCCATACACACGGAAGCCTAATGAAATATTTTGAACAATAGTGCTCATTAAATATTTGAGTGGATTTATGAATCCTAATGATCATTTGTACATCTTTTTCTAACACACCCCAAATATTTGAATTCTAACTAAAGTAGGTGTGGTATCTTCTCCATACCTCTACAAGTTATGGTGGTATTAATTTTCTCCTTGATTTTTAAATACATTTTATTTCCATTTATTCACTTAAAATGCTTTATTCCTGAAAAGAATTTTTGTCATATTTTCTATTTTATAAATTTTCCTTGTAATAAGAAACCATATAGGGGTGTTCTGAGATATAATACTATTTTCTATAGTGTTTATTGGTTTCACCAGTTATAATAATAGCTAACTATTATTTTTTATTTAGAACTAGACATATTCTAACATTGGTTATCTGATATTTGTTATCTATGGATTTGTGTAGTTTTTGTGACCATGCTGAACTTCAATTTTCTTATCTGTAAAATGGGGATTACAGCACACACCTTATTTTTGAGGGTTAAATGTAATGAACATAACAACAGCCATAAAACATGGAGATAATGCAATAAAAGTTAGCTATTATAGGTTATTTTTAACATAAAGTATATTGAAAATTATTCTGAATTCTAACACTTCTATAATTTGCTTAAGTATAGTTTTTGCCATCAATATTTGTTTGCTGCTTATTCAAGAGAAAACCCTCCATCACCTCCACCTCCTTGGGCCCTAAAGGCCGAAGGTGGAACAATGGTGGGAACACATACGTGGCTTAAGTTCATACAGCAGCATTGGGACATCTGTAGCGTCGAGTCTTGTGTTCTAGGAGTCTAAGTGTAACTAACATGAAGACAGAGAAACGGCAGGCAATGAGATTAGGAATAAACCCAGCATTCTTGTTCAAGGCCATCTTAAAGTCTGGGGGCCTCTGTTGTGTATTCTCTCTCTACATAACAACTTTGATTATATATGTGTATAAAATTTGAGTTAATGTGATTATTTAGAGTTATGAGCATAGAAGAGGAACTTACAAATTGGTTTACTGTCAGGGCATATGAAGAATTGACAATAACATAAAACATTAACAATTCCACAAGTTAAATTATTAGGAAACTGAGAAAATCCAGAGTTCAAATTATATGTAGATACTGCCAAGGGTAGATCCAGGGAGAAAGCCTGAATATAAAATTAGAATCCTGTTACAGGAAGATATTAGGAGGAGGAAGAGAACTTTCAGTGACAGATCTCCCTAATGTTCAGCAAATATTTAGTTTCAGGAAAGACCTTCCCCACCCAAAGAGGGAAAGAGAGAAGAAAAAGTCCTGTAAAGTTGAGCTAAGTTCTAGTACTGGGTTAATGAAAAGAGAAAGCTGAAGGAAAGAACAGGGAGCTGAGGAGGCTCAGTGGGGGTGGATCACATGGACCCACTCAAATAATCATTTCAATAACTTATTTAAAAACTTAAGACAGCATTTCCTACTCAGGAACAATTGTATCCAAGAAGAAAAAAATCACACACCTTAGCACTCTGAAAATGGTCCTGAGGAAAAGAAGCCTGAAAGCTAAGATGTGAATGATTTAGGATGAGTATTAATGTCAATAATGGTGTGTAAATAACCTCATGATATGATGTACAGATTCAGGAATGCGAACAGAAAAAAAAAAAAAACAGAACAATAACAGAAAGCTACAAAATTCTGATCTAAAACAACACAGCATTGCCCAAGCTGATGCCTGTTTGCTTATGTCTTTACATAGGCCGTAGCAATTTTGAGGCTTTATATTAGGAAATTACACACACAGAGACACATACTTCTAAAAAACAAAAATATTAACATAATATTACATCATTTTCATTGTAGTAGAAATTTTGCATATCTAATCTAAGACAAGGAAAGAAGCTTCCCAATCCAGTTCTAGGAAGCCAACATTATTCATGGGCTATGAGTAATATGTTTCAGTCTAGTCTGATTATTTGTGTATAGTAAGAGTCTTTCGTAATTCTTTTTTTTTAAGATTTTATTTATTTATTCATGAGAGACACAGAGAGAGAGACACAGGCAGAGGGAGAAGCAGGCTCCATGCAGGGAGCCCGACGTGGGACTCGATCCCAGGACCCCGGGGTCATGCCCTGGGCAGTTGCTCAACCACTGAGCCACCCAGGCGTCCCGAGAATCTAGTAATTCTTAAAGTCATTCGAGTGTTCTCATTGCTGTTGGTATTACCTTTAGGGTTTCTGTAGGTATTTGCTATGGCATTTCAGAGGATTTGTGGAACCGTTTTGTTTATTGATTAGAATAGTTGTACATTCTAATGTACATTAGAATAGTTGTACATTAGTAGATATGAATAAATACAATGATACAAAAAAATATAAAGAAAATATAAAGACAATATAGAAGCAAATTTTAGGTATAGGGTCATTTTAATGAGTCTAAGCTAGTCTTGTTTAAATTGCACTTATTTTCTGTGCTTGACCTTACAGATTGCATAAATAGCAAAGATCCTCATTTCCAAAGAAACAGGAATGGAGCTCTCACAGATATATAGTGATTATTTCAATGCCAATAATCATCGCTGAAAGTTTTTATTTTCACAGTACATCTTTCTGCTTGGAATAGAGAGGCAGACTGATGAAAATACGTTCCTCAAAGATTCAGTCCCTTAGATGGCTATGGCAGCCTAAGTTGTTACCTTTTTTTCTCAAACATGAGAGGGATAACATTGTCAGGATGAGGGTGGTGGTGGTTAGAGATTCAAATTTTCTTCATGTGTGTCCTTGCTCTTATGCCAAGACTTGAAGAGGGAATAGCATAAAGACATAGATTTTTCACAGGTTCTCTGAGTCACTACTTTTAAATTACGAAAATTAGAGCTTGTAAGGATCTTACTTTAATTTTATTATTTTTTATTTTTTTTCAGATGAAAATTTTTTAATTAATTTTTTATCTAGGTCATGTTATGTTATTTTATTTATTTATTTATTCATTCATTCATTCATTCATTTATTTATTTATTTTTATTGAAGTTCGATTTGCCAACATACGGTATGACACCCAGTGCTCATCCCATCTAGTGCCCTCCTCAGTGCCCGTCACCAGGTAAAGTGCTTATACCCTGAGCAGTAGGAATTTGTACTGATGTTATATAATTTTTCATTGGTTTTCCAAACAAAGCTCTATTTATAATCTGTATTCATTGTGAAGTTTGTATATCCCCGTCTGAGAGAGAAGACTTCATCATTAAGGTGTGCAGGTGAGATTCACTCTTGAATATTATGCACATATCAGGCACTCAATAATGGTTTTTGTGACCAGAAATAATGAGGGAAATATTACAGATCATGGACTTTGTCTATTTTTACACTGGTATATCCTAATACCTAAAACAGTGTGTTACATGTAGTAAGTGCTCAATAAACAATTGTGGGGAAAAAGGAAAGGAAGGAAGAAAGATGGAAGGAAGGGAACATTGACTGGAACTGAGCACCTAAGCTTTTTCTATGTTTGTACTGAATTTCCTATGAGGTTTATTTTTTATGTTATATTCCTCTATGGGTATTGGATTATGTTGTGTGTCTCCATCGGTATGGAGTCCATGTAAGAAGGGTCACATATAGGTTTTATGGGGGTGATTTGGAGATAATGACTTGTGGCTGCAATAACAAGAGGTAATGTGCAATATACCCCGTGAGAAGTCTGGTGACAGGAATTAAATTAACTCATGTCACTACTGTGAAGCAAGGTTAACTTGAACTGAACTGCATCACATCCCTGCATCCACTTAATAATAGCCCTGCCACAGGATGGTTAGAAGATAAATTAACTGAATTGTGATATAAAGATGTCTTGTAATGATGCCAGCAAGTGACACAACCCATAGGATAGTAATATTCCAAAACAAAATCCATCTTGAATCTAGGTAGGAAATTATTTTGAATTAAACCTTGTAAAAATAATCTTAGTGAAAGGGTTTTGGGGATAAAAACCTATCTTTTCTCCTATTTCCTCAACTCTTAATGGAAGTTGCACAATTAAGGTTTAAGATTCTTTATAGATTAAACATATTAGCTGTTCTAAAATAGTCTTTATAGTTTTAGGAAGAATGGAGTTCAGGAAAATGCTAGCTAATGCTACATGGATTTTTTCTTGTATTGGCTTGAGTTTCTCTTATAAAATATTTAATATCACTCTGTTAAATTTATCGGTGACATTTTAAGTAACAATGTTTCTTTTTCAGTCGTGGCTAGGTCAGGAGGAAACCATTTTCTAGGACATAAATAAAACTCAGAAAAATGTGCCACAGTTGTTAATTTTTTTCCTGACAGACTGTGTAGCAGTTTGATTAAATTTCATACCGTTTTATGTGATTACATTCTAAAATTCAGTAGAAGATTGTTGAGCCTTCTTCTAGTGATCACTAAGGGAATTGGTAGCAGGGAGGTGGGGAAGAGGGTATATATATCCACGCAGGGATTGCCAGTGATGAGGAAAAGGGGGGTATACAATAAAATAAATGATAATGGATTTATTCATTTCATCAATATAAATCAAATATCTTCTCTGTATGAGTCATTATGCTAATAATCGAGAATATGAATAGTACAGAGCCCACCTTTGAGGTGCCCACACTCCTGTAAGAAATACACTATGTAAGCAAAATAACTACAGCAATGCTATTCATCCCCAAATAGACATAAAATGAATTACTTTTTGAAGACAGGAATGAAGACACTTCTGTTTGTGGGAGAGGATAGAGAAGGCTTCCTAGAGGAGAAGAATCAATCTAAATTCCCGTATTATGAAGAAGTTAACAATATAACATGGATGAAAGAAATTACCAATACAACTCTTCCAGAAGAGGAAAAAGACTATGGAAAATTGGGAAATGAGAGTATTGCAACCCAAATTGCCTCAGGAAGGGGGGCAGGAAGGAGGCAAAGTGGAAAACAAATCCAGGACACTGTCATGCCATGCAGGGAGCTTAGAATGATCATTCAGAGAAACAAGACCCACCAAAGATTTCTAGAATGGGCAATGGCATGAGCGGACTTGCATCCCAGGATGGTCACTTTGACCAAAGGGAAGAAAGAATTGAGTGGGAGGAAGGAATAAGTAGACAGAGGAGAGTTAGAACTTAGGAGAGTCTAAGCAAGGAAGTCATACAGTTGGAAGGATGGCACAATATTTAAGAAACAATGTTATGTTTTTTTTTAGGTTCAGACTAACAAGTACATAATTCCACAGGGAGCCCTCTAGGTACCACCTGGTATTTGAGAAATAATGATTTCTACTAAGTGTTTTTACTAAAATATTTTTTTATCAATAACAAAACAACATTAATATAACAAATTAATATTTAGCGAATCATTCAAATTTTGTTCAACAAATTAAAATGTAGCAAATCATGCAAATTTTGTTCAACTTGTAATCAGCTTCCCTTTAAGGAGATGAATTCTCTCCACACAGCCTCATTCCACCGCTATACCACTTAGGGTATTCCCAGTTGCTAGGAGTTTCCATTCCCATTGTGAAAGAGGGTGAAAACTAATATTTCATACTTTTGCTAAATTATTCAATCTATATTGGAGTCATTTATATATATGATTTTTGTGATTTTTATGTATACATGTGAAGTTACCAGGCTTGAATAACATCAAAAAGGAAGTTGTCGAGGGTTTACCATGGGAATTTCAGAGAAACTTGCTTTCTCTCCATATCAAGAATCAGAACGTGAACCTGCTCGTGCGCTCTTCTAAAGTGGCTCCTGGATCAAAACTTCATATGATAAAAATTACTTGTAATGATTCTGCTCACTGATTTCACAGTAAAATTCAACAACATCAGCAGACTAAAGCTCTGGCAAATATTGATTATGGTGGTGAATTCATAAGCATTCACAGGCTGATAAACCTTAGAAGGATCAGTGTCCTTTTTGATATTCTCTCCATGACCATCAGAAGATGGTCTTTATGTTAAAATAGATATTCTAAGACTTGGTGTATTTTCATTAGATAAACATAAAGATATGATGTGTTTTGTTAGAAGCAAAACATGGTTCTGGCAATGAGTGTATCTTTGTCGCTCTCTTGTTGTTTTTGTTTTAATGCAATGTCCTTTGTTGATGCCCTTTCTGGTGTGAAACCTTCCTGAACACACCCTAGCAAGAACCTTTCTTACTTGAGATTGGAAACCTGGCACAAACCTTGAACATACTGTTCACCTGGTTTTACTGTAACTATATTTTACTTGTTCTATTGCTTCTAGAACACTGTGAACTTTGAAGTGGGAGCACCATTAGTGACCTTTTCTCTGCTCACAGTCCTTGGCCTTGAAATTTTCCCATAGAAAAATAATATTTGCTGAATAATCATGTAGATTGAATGTTTCCATACTTTCAAAAAAAAAAAAACACCTCTTGGGCAATAAATTACTAAGAGACAATCTGAAAAAGTTAGTGATTCTCTGAATGACAAAATGCAATTGTTAGAATGTCTAAGTTTTAAGTCATGATGCTAAAGTCTCCTGGATAATTAAATATTAAGTAAAATGAAAGCTATTTCATTAACTAGAATGTATAAGGTATGAACTATAACGTGTGGATCATGATTCATGAAAGAGAGCTGGGAATAGTCTCCTAAAAATAATAGCTGTTATAAACTAAAAATCAAAACAAGCAAGAAACTCTTGTCGTACTTTCACACAATTCCATGGTGCAGCATTTGCACCATTAATTGTAACTCTCATTGTCATAACACAAGCAAGGCCTGCTGGAGCTTGAGTAAGCCAGAGATGAATCTAAATCAAAAGACAGCTCTTTTGTAATTTTTTGATATTTAAAATTTAAAGTCATTGGGAAAACAATGGCTAGAAATTGATATGATCGAATTATGTAACGCTGCAAAGGAAGTGGACAGAGCATGCTTTTCTGTTGTTGTTAAAAAAAAATGGGATACTTGCAAATCCCTGAAAGCCTGAAAGAGGTCGTTTTTAATACACATTCAAAAAGGGTTACAAATTAGAATAAGAAAGACTTATGAATCCAGTAAGAATCCAAATGAAGTCAAGATGAACAAGTAAGTAGTTTTAAGATGTTTTTAAACTGTTCACTGAGACTGATTGTTAAATGAAGGCATATTTATCCGAGGATACCTTTTTGACTTTTTTTAGGAAGAGATTCACCCGGCCAGCTCCCATAAAATCCTTTTGTGCCACCATATGAAATGGCACAGTGCCTAAGCTAGATGGTGGCTTTATCAATATAGCGTGTCTTAGGTATTTATGTGGCAGTGTTCTGGAAATAAAATGGCTCATAAGTCATGGTTCGTTTGAACTTTGGGTGGACTAGAGGTGAACAATGATGCTCTCTGTTCAGCTCTGTGCAGAGGAAAATGTCATTTTCAATTTCTGGACTGTGTGCATCCCCAAACACAATATCATCACACTCATCTTGCCATTCAAAGTAATTTCTCATCTTCTGTAAAGTAATGAAAGCTGACAGGTTAAGGGGATCATGAGACTGACAACGCACAGCCGGTGCTCATTTCAGAGACTGTGCTCTCCTCTGATTTAATGATGGGGCAGAAGGTGGCTGTGAACACTCTCTAATTTGCACAAGAGAAATGTCTATTCACTCCCATAGCACCTTGTACCTCATAATAGCCAATTTAAGCTGGGAAAGCATTTCTGTTGTGATAGAAGTTGTTGAAACCTAGGAAAATAAAAGGAGGAAAGATCAAATCTTTTATAAAAAAAAAAAAAGTCCCGATATGAATAGGCCCAAGGAATGCCATTGCTTCTTTGGAGATCATCTAGAGAGTGGGTTAGGAATGGGATAAAGCAAAGTAACAAAAATGTATGGCGATAGCAGATAGCAGCGATGTATCGTTCAGGACTAACATGACCGAAGAGTTACTGAGAGATCGCAAGCATTTAAGCACTGTCCTACTACCACTACGCGCATCTTAGGCACCTGGCATAATGGCTCAACTACACCTGGGCAGCAGCTGTCTGCATGCACAGTTTTAAGTGGAGGTCCCACTGAAGCAAGACCCTAAAACTGCTATCCTACAATTTTTTCCCCAAATGTTTATTTAAACTCCATTTACTGAACATACAGTGTAATATTAGATGCAGGTGTAGAAGTTAGCGATTCAACACCCACATACAACATCCAGTGCTCATCACAGTTGCCCTTCTAATATCCATCCCCCTCCACTCGGCCCACTTCCCCTCCAGGAACCTTCAGTTTGCTCTCTATGCTCAAGAGTCTGTTTTTTGTTCTGTTTTCTTTTTCCTCCCATGTTCATTTGTTCTCTTTCTGAAATTCCATATACGAGTGAAATCACATGGTATTTGTGTTTCTCTGATTGATTCATTTTGCTTAGCATCATACTGTCTAGCTCCATCCACACAGTAGCACGTGGCAAGGTTTCATTCTCTCTATGGCCCAGTAACATGGTGTGTGTGTGTGTGTGTGTGTGTGTGATATTCTTTATCCAATCATCAGTCGACGAGCAATTGGGCTCTTCCCACAATTTGGCTATTGTTCAGAATCCTGCTATAAACGTGGGGATGCGTGCACCCCTTCGGACTAGTATTTTTGTGTTCTTTGGGAAAATCCCTAGTAGTGCAATTGCTGGATCATAAGGTAGCTCTCTTTTCAACTCTTTCAGAACGTCCATACTGTTTTCCAGAGTGGCTGCACCAATCTGTATTCCCAACAGCGCAAGAGATTTCCTTTTCTCCACATCCTCGCCAATCCCTTTCTTGTGTTGTTAATGTTAGCCATTCTATCAGGTGAGAGGTGACATCTCATTGTACTCTTGATTTGCATTTCCCTGGTGATGAGTGATGTTGAGCATCTTCTCTTGTGTCCCTTAGCCATCTAGAGGTCTTCTTTGGAAAACCAAGTCTTCTGCCCCATTTTTTAACTGGAGTATTTGTTTTTCGGCTGTTGAGCTTGATAAATTCTTTATAGATTATGGATACTAACCCTTTAGCTGATGTGTCCTTTGCAAATCTTGTCTCCCATTGCACAAGTTGCCGTTTAGTTTTGCTTACTGTTCCCTCACCAAGCAGGAGCTTTTTATCTTGATGGCGTCCCAGTGGTTTATCTTTGCTTTTGTTTCCCTTGCTTCAGGAGACTTATCTAAGAGGACATTGCTGTGGCCGAGGTCAGAGAGGTTACTGCCTCTGTTCTCCCCTAGGACTTTCATGGTTTCCTCTCTCAAATTTAGATCGTTCATCTATTTTGAATGTATTTTTGTGTGGGATATAAGAAAGTGGTCCATTTTCATTCTTTTAAATGTTGCTGTCCACTTTTCCCAACACCATCTGTTGAAAAGACTGTGTTTTTTTTCCATTGACTTTTCTTTCCCACTTTGTTGAAGATTAACTGACCTTATAGTTCTGGGCTCATTTCTAGCCACTGATCTGTGTGTCTGTTTCTGTGCCAGTACCATGCTGTTTGCTCACTACAGCTTTGTAATATACCTTGAGGTCTGGAATGGTGATGCTCCAGCTTGGCTTTTCCCTCTCAAGGTTGCTTGTCTTTTCAGGGTCCCTTGTGACTCCACACAAATTTTAGAGTTATTTGTTCTAGCTCTGTGAAACGTGCTGTTGGCATTTTGATAGGGATTGTTTTAAATGTATAGATTGTTTTGGGTAATATAGACATTTTAGAAGTATTTGTTCTTCTAATCCATGAGCATGGAATGTCTTTCCATTCTTTATGTGATCTTCAATTTCTTTCATCAGCATTTTCTCATTTTCAGAGTACAGATTTTCCACCTCTTTGATTAGGCTGATTCCTAGGTATCTTAAGGGTTTTGTTATACTTGTGAACAGAATTGATTTCTTGTTTTCTCTTTCTATTGCTTCATTATTGATATATAGAAATGCAACAGATTTCTGTACATTGATTTTGTATCCCACAACTTGGCTGGATTCATGTATCAGGTTAGCAATTTCTGGGCGGAGTCTTTTGGGTTTTCTATATGGAGTATCCTGTCATCTACAAGTACTGAAAGCTTTACTTCTTCCTTGCTGATGGGACACCTTTGATTTCTTTTTGTTGCCTGATGGCTGAAGCTAGGGCCTCTAGTACTATGTCCAATAACAGTGATGAGAATGGACATCCCTGTCTTATTCCTGAATGTAGAGGAAAAGATCTCTGTTTTTCCCCACTGAGGTTAATAGCAGCTATGGATTTTTTGTATATGGACTTTCTGTTGAGATTCCCTCTAACCCTACATTGTTGAGGGTTTTTATCTACTTTGTCAAAGGCTTTTTCTGCATATATTGAGAGGGTCACATGGCTCTTCCGCTTTCTTTAATTTATGTTGTATACCACATTGATTGGTTTGTGAATATTGAACCACCCTTGCAGCCCAGGAATAAATCCCACTTCATCATAGTGAATGATTCTTTTATTGTATTATTGGGTTTGATTTTCTATTATTTTATTGAGAATTTTTGCATCCAAGTTTATCAATGATATTGGCCTTTTTTTGGTTTTGATATCAGGGTAATACTGGTCTCATAGAATGGATTTGGAGGTTTTCCTTCCTTTTCTGTTTTTGGAATACTCCCAGGAGAATGGGTATTAACTCTTTTTCAAATGTTTGGTACATTCCCATGTGAAACCATCTGGCCCTGTGCTTTTGTTTGTTGGGTGATTTTTTGATTCCTGATACCTGATTCAATTCCTTTGCTGGTTATCAGTCTATTCAAGTTTTCTATTTCCTCCTGTTTCAGTTTTGGTAAGCTATGTGTTTCTAGAAATTAATCCATTTCTTCCAGGTTGTCTGATTTGTTGGCATATAGTTTTCATAATGTTCTCTTGTAATTGTTTGCATTTTTGTTGTATTGGCTGTGATCTCTCCTCTCACATTCATGATTTTATTATTTGTGTCCTTTCCCTTTTCTTTTTGATATTTGGCTAGGGGTTTCTCAATTTATTAATTCTTTCAAACAACCAGCTCCTGGTTCATTGATCTATTCTGTTGTTTTATTTTCTATGTCATTAGTTTCTGCTCTAATCTTTACTATTTCTCTTCTTCTGTTGGCTGTAGGCTTCATTTGTTGTTCTTTTTCTAGCTCCTTTAAGTGTAAGACTAGGTTGTTTTATGAGATTTTTCTTGCTTCTTGAGGTAAGCCTGTACTGTTATTCTCTTCCCTCATAGGATTGCTTTTGCTGCATCCCAAAAGTTTTAGGCCATTCTGGTTTCATTTTCATATATTTTCGTTGAAACGATTTCTTTGATTTCCTGATTGATTGATTCTTGGTTTAGTAGGATGTTCTTTAGTCTCCATGTATTTATGGTCTTTCCAAATTTTTTCTTCAAGTTTCATAATGTTGTATTTAGAAACTATGCATAGTATGATTTCAATATTTTTGTATTTTTTGAGGCCTGATTTGTGACCCGGTATGTTATTTATCCTGGAGAATGCCCCCTGTGCGTTTGAAAAGAATTTGTGTTCTGCTGCCTTAGGGTGGAATTTTCTGAATTTATTTGTTAAGTCTATCTGGTATATGTGTCATTCAAAGCCATTGTTTCCTTGTTAACTTTCTGTTTAGATGATCTGTCCGTCAATGAAAGAGAGGTATTAAAGACTTCTAACATTTTTGTATTTTATCAATTAGTTTTATGTTTGTTAATTGTTTTATATATTTAGGTTTTCTCAAGTTGGGAGCATAACTATAATTGTTTGATCTTCTTGTTGAGTAGTCACCTTATTATGACATAGTGCTTTCTTCATCTCTTGTTAGTCTTTGGTTTAAAATCTAGTTTGTCAGGATGCCTGGGTATCTCAGTGGTTGAAAGGGGGGAATTTAACATAAAGAAATTTTAAGGAGAGCCTTGGGTGGCTCAGCGGTTTAGTGCCTGCCTTAGGCCCAGGTCATGATCCTGGAGTCCTGAGACTGAGTTCTGCATCGGGCTCCCTGCATGGAGCCTGCTTCTCCCTCTGCCTGTGCCTCTGCCTATCATGAATAAATAAATAAAATCTGTAAAAAGAAGAAGAAGAAGAAGAAGAAGAAGAAGAAGAAGAAGAAGAAGAAGAAGAAAAAACATCTAGTTTGTCTAATATGAGTATTGCTACTCTGGCTTTGTTTTGATGTCTATTTGCATGTTAACTGTTTCTTCCCCCTTACTTTCATTTGCCATGTGTCTTTAGATCTAAAATGAGTCTCTTGTAGGCAGCACAGAGTTGGGTCTTTTTTTTTTTTTAATCAATCTGACACCCTATGTCTTTTCATTGGAGTGACTAACCTACTGTCTTAAGGAAGGCATTGCTGCCCTCTGAAAAATTAATATATGAGGATATAGTCAAGAATGAAGCAGATAAGAATTTACTATTTTAGTTGTATTGTTTTACAAGTTCACAGGAAGAAAATATAGAACTGAAAGCCTGTGTGTAGGGGTGCTATGCTCCACATAAGCATAAGCATTGGTCTGCATCTTCTCTTTACTCCCACAGTGCTCTCGGTGTTTTGTTTTGCTTTTTATTTATTTTTAATATTTTATTTATTTGTTCATGAGAGACACACACAGAGACAGACAGAGAAGGGGAGAGAGAGAGAGAGAGAGAGAGAGAAAGGCAGGCAGACGGAGAAGCAGGCTCCACACAGGGAGCCTGGTGTGGGACTCCATCCCAGGTCTCCAGGATCACGCCCTGGGCTGAAGGCAGGCACTAAACACCCTGAGCCACCCAGGGATCCTCTTGTTTTGCTTTTTAATACATCATTTATCATACTGTTATAGTCATCATTTTCATTCTTTTTAAACAAAAAACACATAAAATATTAATAAGTGAAACAGCACATACATAAAGAAAAATTGTTATATTATTTATATTCTTGTCTCACTAAGATTGTGAGAACTATGTTTCATTTTTCTATTTTTTTGGTACCTGGCATAATTATGGTCATGTACTTGACACTGTATAAATAATTATCGAATAAATACATGCATATCTTAGATTTAGGTTGATTTTCAAACCTATGTACAACCTTAGAAAATATTACTCTTAGGAATTATAAGCAAATGTCTAAGGTGGACTCTATAAAGTTTTAGAGATATCAATAATTTGATTAGTTTTTTATTTCTAAAAAATATTTGTAATATTATAGATTTATGCATGAATTTAAGAAGCTTCCAAATTTGAGAGTGATAATGAAGGAATATCAAAAATGATTAAGAGAATCTAGAGGAAGTAGAAATTTGAAAAAAAAGTAAGACCAGATGAAAACTATGAATTCATTATGGTATGCCATGATTGTAGTTAAAACAAAAGGTTAATTAATATTGCTACATTTATTCATTGACCCATGCATTCATTCATTAAGCATTATGTCAAGTATTGGGTATATTTTCTGAACATGGGAACCATGAGGGACAAGAAAGAACTTGTCTTAGGGCTTAGGCTAGGATGGCTACAGAGAAAGCCCAATAAAGGGGCACCAAAACTTGAGTTTGATGATCATGGGAGAGTGTCCTAGGCAAAGAGAACAAGAGAAAAATTAAATTATGCTGAAAACCAGAAGTAAAAAATATTACGTATTTGCAAATAATTAAAAGGCTTTTACATGTTTTTTTGCATAGACTGTCAATACTTATGTAGTAAAAATAATCTTTTTCAGGAATTTGTTAATTTATATCAAAATGCATAGTCAGTTTCTCCAACTTTTAGTAAGGCTTGGTTTTCTTTTTTTCCCTTTTTCCTTCTTCCATTTCTGTCTTTCTACTCTTTCTCAAAGAGTGCCTGAGTTTTCTCATTTCTTAAGCAATGAAGGTTTAGCAGAATGCTACATGGTTTGCATGATCTATAAATATATATATGCATATTTAAGCCTAAGTTTATCACCTTGAATCTTATCATGATAGATAGATAGATAGATAGATAGATAGATAGATAGATAGAGATAATCTCTAAAGCATATGGCAAAAAGGTCATAAACTGAGCTCAGTACAGTAGGACAAAAGGCTAGTGTGACAATCTATGTCTGGGTTGAAAAGACCAGTAGTAATGAATCAAATTAGACTGTGTTATCAGAGCTCACAGAGATAGTAAAACTATTCAGCTTGTTTCTATAAAAGACCATTGTTCAAAGTCAGCATGAAGTGACCTACACATTTTCCTGATGGTTCATTTCTAAACGTGTGATGGAATGAGTGACTCTGTGCTGTTGTCTTAATACAGGCCTTTTACATCTGACCAGTAACCTTGCTTCCGCCTACTTTTAAACCTCTGCCTTTATGCCATATGGTAAGCAATATATGTAATGAAAGAATTTTTTGAAAGTAGTCCAGATCTTTCAACATGGTTTCCAGTGGAAGCAGTTATGGTCAATGACCAACGATTCCAAAAATGGTACTACCATCTCATAATATTATTTTAATAATGATCCTTCCTAGAACATCCATCGAAGAATGGGTATAAGGCAGGCAGCCTATTAACTCAATGAAATTTTATGTGATTGTGACTTGCATAATTTTTTTAACAAAGAGTGTTTGTAGTTTTCATTAGATTCTCCAAGGGGCCCGTGACCCTCTGGATCGTTAACACTATTTTTAGGAATTAAACAATTATTTCAAAATCAAATAGAGACAATGAGCACTGGATATTATTTTAGGCTGATGAATCACTGACCTCTACCTCTGAAACCAATAATACATTATGTGCTAATTGATTGAATTTAAACTTAAAAAAGAAAGAAAGAAAGAAAGAAAGAAAGAAAGAAAGAAAGAAAGAAAGAAGAAAGGAAGGAAGGAAGGAAGGAAGGAAGGAAGAAAGAAAGAAAGGAAAGAAAGAAAGAAAGAAAGAAAGAAAGAAAGAAAGAAAGAAAGAAAGAAAGAAAGAAAGAGAAAATCAAATAGAAACTTCAAGGTGTTTAAATTCAGATACCAACTTTTTCACTGCAGATAACCAGTGACATTAGATGGTCAATACTTGCTTTGACTAACAAGGCCTCTTTGGAGAAAACTGTCTTCCACCTGCATATTGTTCTAATCTTCTAGCTCTGTAGAGTAAGACATTGAGATAAACTGCTCTGCTTCCTTTATTTCTTTTTCAGATTTTATCTGAAAACCTTGATGGTACCAATGCCTTAACATGATTTCAGTAATACTCCGAGGCAACCCCGTGCTAGGATGTGGAAGCAACCTGTTCAGTACAAGGTAATAACGCCTCTGCTTCTGTAAGTTCTGAGCATCTGAGGGGACAAATTAAAGGCTTTCCTGGTGACCTAAAAGAGATAATATGGAACTCCTCGAGGGCCTACATTATTAATGAAGTCACTGAGACTAGAAGAGAAGCAGTCCTATGCAGTCCATCTGTTGGAAAAGGAAGAAGGGCTCCTAGAAGCTTGTCACATGAATCTGCCATATTAACGACGACATTGAAATACACACACACACACACACACACACACACACGTATATATATCAATTGATTAATGAAAATTTATGTTCTTCATGTCTTTTTAGCTCAAATTTTTCCTTACGAATTTATTCTTAGGAAAAAGTAAATTAAACAAATTCTTAGCATATAAAACTCTTTTTCCAACACGATTTAATTTTTTGTCCTTAAAGAAATTTGTTTGATAAATGATTCCTATTAATGGCTAAATTGTGCCCCTCAAACAGATGTTGAAGTTCTAACTTGCAGGATTATATCGAGGGACAACACATACAGACTTCAGAATGTAAACTTATTTGGAAATAGGGTCACTGTAGATGTAATTAATTAAAATGAAGTCATACTGGAATAGATGAGGTCACACTTAATCCAAAGTGGCTGGTGTCCTTATAAGAAGAGAAGAGACACAGATACACAAAGACACCAGGGAGGAGGCCATATAAATAATGAAGTGCTGCAACTGCAAGCCAAAGGACATCAAGAATTATCCTCAACCATCAGACACTAGAAAGAGGCACAGGGGGATTGTCCCTTGGAATTTCAGAGGGGATGTGGCCCTGCCCACACTTTGTTTCTGACTTTTCCCCTCTGCAACTGTGAAGCAATGCACTTCTGGGTTTCTACTTCACTCCTGTTGTTTTTAAGTTGCCCAGGTCGTCATGCTTTGTTACAGCAGCTATAGGAAACAAGTAAAACTACTAAGAACTTCTCATCCAAATACCCTACAAGTCTTTAAAAATAATCGGTTGTGGCTGTTACTTTTTGTATTACAGAGCTATGCAATCACAACGTAGGTCCACCCTATCTTCTTGATTAACTTATCACTGTTATTATTCACGTTACAGCAGTGCTATTGTATATCAACAAGAGTCTTATAACTCCTGGCTCTGTATTGAGGAAAAATATGCAATAAACACTTGCGTGATACCCAGAAAATAAAAAGAACAAGGAAGCAAAGATTCAAATGTCAAATATCAGTTTTCACTTGGGCACAGAAACATGAATAAGAGATCCAGTATTTTCTTTATCATATTCATTTTGGCTTGTAAGTGGTATTTAGTTTCTAATTGCAAATATTTGCGAGAAACTTAAGATGTCGCATAAAAATATTGAAGCCATAAATCTAGCAATGTGCAAAGGTGCATCATAAATATTGCACTGAGTGTTAAGAAACTGAAAATGCAATCTGTATTTAATACAGTTCTCTTAGCTCTTTAAACGGTTAGAATTATGTTCAATTTTTTTTTTCATTAATTGAAAATCTTAGCTTGGAATTTTCAGAGTATAAAACACATTGCACTTCTGTTTAAGCTACCTCTGAGAAGAAAATGAGAAGAACATCATAAACAGAGTAGTTTTAAAATAAATGCACTTTGTTGTGACTGGCTTTAGTGGAGAAGAAATAATTGGGCCCTAATAAATCATCCGTCCACGTTGGGCTTACCACTGAATGGGTCATGGACCTCGTAAACCTTCTGTTCTTTCTCTTTTCTACTTTAAGCAGTTAAAGATCAAGGTGATTATCACTAGTAAAACCCACTCTCCTACTACAAATATATTATTGATTCATAGTTTCCCACTAAGTTTTAAGGATAAAAGAATGATGGAGTCTAAGGTGCCTTTGCTGGTTTGAGTGCCTACCCTGTGACAATTAAATGTGTGAAAGGATATTGACAGAGAGCTCTGGGGCCTCTGATAAAATACAGCAGTCAGGGTGAAAAAACCATTTTTCATTTAATAAACACTTCTGAAAGGCTTGTCGCCGCACACTATATTTATAGGCACAGCTCAGATAGTCCCATTTTCTTCTGGTTCTGCTTCTATAAAACTTCTCTAATCAGCTGGAATTGGATGTGACTCTGATGTAATAAATCTCATAAATCTCATAACATAAAGTCAGTTGAATGAGCCCCATTTCAGGGGCATCTACAGTATGTTTTATAGATATTTTTAATGAGAGATACTACTAGAGGGTTTTCTACACTCTCTGAACCGGGGATATAGAAACATTCATTAGCTGAGCAAACTAGGACTCAAGTATAGATTTTATAAAGAATCTGAAATATTAAAAGTTTTTTTTTAATTCTCCTTAATGGCTTCACTATATACATTATATTTTAAACATTATTTAAGTTGATTATTCTCTGTTTATTCTGCAGTTTATTCATGTTTCTCCTTCACTACATTCCTTTGGTCACAGAGGAGCCACACCTCTGAAAGTTCTTCTGGGATATTTTGTAAGGAAAACTAGACATAACTCCTATTGGTTTAAATAAATTCTGAAATCAGAAAAGCACTGGTCTTCCTGATAGCTTTCTACAGATTTGTCTAAATTCCTCTAGTTTTTATCTCAATGGTGAAACCATACAAGCTGTAGAACAATTTTTCTTTTACCAGAAACAATAGTTTTATACAATGTCTCAGTACAGGCTTTTTACTTCATGTAATCAAGCTAATGTAATGAATATGGATTATCCTAGGAGAGAAATGATTTCACGGAAAATTGTTCCTGACTCAATTATATGAGGCCAGCTCATTTTAGGCCGGGTTGGTGAGTGAGCAAGACTGCATTATATGTAGGCTGAGGCATCAGATAGAGAAAATGCTTTTCCAGAGGAAGAAATGAGGACATTTTACTTATCTCATCCGATCCTTTTTATTCCACTATGTGAAATGGGGATAATGCTTTCTCATCAGAGTAGTATAAGGGATATATTATCTATTATCTATCTATCATCTATCTATCTATCTATCTATCTATCTATCTATCTATCATCTATCTATCTATCATCTATCTATCATCATCTATCTATCTATCATCATCTATTATCATCACCTACCTATCCATCCATCATCTATCTCATAGCATAGACTATAACATTTACTACAGTTAAAAACTGCATACCCAATAATGTTAACTATACCATATTTGAAAGTTGTTAAGACTATATCCCAATTCTCATCACCATGGGGAAAAAAAAACATCTCTTCTGTAAATATACAGGATGATGGAATTTTTATTGAAGTATATTTAGCATGCCATGTTATATTAGGTTCAGGTGTACAACATAAGGTTTCAACTCAGTGCTCATCATGTTAAGGGTAGTTACCAACTGTCATCAAATATTATAATAATTTTATTGACTTTATTCCCTTTGCTGCACTTTTCACCTCTGTGATTTATTTATTTTATAAATGGTACCTCTTAATCACCTTTATTGATTTCACTTGTCTCCCCATCCACTTCTCTAGAAATTACCAGCCTGTTCTCTGTATGTAAGAGTCTGTTTTTTTATTTTGTCTCTTTTTTTTTTCTTGGTCCTTTTGTGTCATTTCTTAAATCTATATGAGTGAAATCATGCTGTATTTGCCTTTCTCTGACTTACTATACTTAACATAATACCTTCTAGGTCCATCCATGGTAATGCAGGTGGCAGGATCTTATATGTATACACTCACACGATACACACACACAAACACACACATACCACATCTTCTTTATCTGTTCATCTGCTGGTGTACATGTGGGTTGCTTCCATAGCTTTGCTATTATAAATAATGTTGCAATAAACATCGGGGTGCATGTCTTTTAAAATTAGTGTTTTTGTTTTCTTTGGGTAAATACCCAATAGTGGAATTACTGGATCATATGGTATTTCTATTTTTAATTTTTTTGAGGAAACTCCATACTGTTGTCAACAGTAGCTTCACTAATTAGAATTCCCTCCAATAGCACTGGGGTTCCTTCTTCTCCTTATCTTTGCCAGTAGTTCTTATTCCTTATCTTTTTGATTATATGTTCTGGTTTTTATTTGGTTTCCTTGGGTTAGTGATGTTGACCTTCACTAATCACCTACCCCCCCAAATATATATATATATATATACATTTATATATATATATATACATATATATATATTTAAGACATCTTTTTTTTTAAGATTTTATTTATTTATTCATGAGTGACACAGCACAGAGAGAGAGAGAGAGAGGCAGAGACACAGGCAGAGGGAGAAGCAGGCTCCATGCAGGGAGCCCCATGTGGGACTCGATTCTGGGTCTCCAGGATCATGCCCTGGGCTGAAGGCAATGCTCAACCTCTGAGTCACCTGGGCTGCTCTCCAATTATATTTTTGATGTTACAAGTTACCCTTATATAGTATTTTGATGACAAATTATAGTAATTGTAGTTGTTTTCAATATTCTTCCTTTATTTTTATACTATAAGTAAGTGATTATCATACCAGCATATTACAGAATTAGAATTTTCTGACTGTATATTTACCTTTGTATATTTACCTTTATGTTGTATATTGTCATATGTTTTCATGTTAATAATTAGCATCTTTTCATTACAGCTTGAGCAACTCCTATCAGCCTTTCTTCTAAGACAGGTCTAGTGGTAATGAGATCCCTCCATTTCTATCTTTCTGGAAATATCTTTATTTCTCCTTAATTTCTGAAGGATAACTTTACTAGAGTATTCCAGTAAAGCTCTAGTATTTACTAGAGCTGGGTTTTTTTTTTTTTTAATTTCAATACTTAAGCTTTCTTTTGAGAAATCCACTGTTAGCCGAAGGCAGTTTCCTTTATAGGTTACACTCATTTTTCACTTACTGTTTTTAGTATTCTTTCTTCATCTTTGATTTTTAACAGTTTCATTATAATGTATCTTGGAGAAGTTCATTTTTAATTGAGATAATGGAGCGATCTTTTAGCTTTGTGAACTTGGATGTTGAAGTTTCTCTAAGCTTTAGGCTCTCAACAATTATTTCTTTAAATAAACGTTCTGCTCTTTTCTCCTTTTGCTCTGGAACTCTAATGATTCTGATAGTTGATAACTTGACTCTGTCCCATAGTTTACACAGACTTTCTTGACTACTTTTTACTTATTTTCTATTTATTTATTGTCTTTTTCTTTTTTTCTGCAGACAGGGTTATTTCAAAATTCTCTCTTCCAGCTTACTAATTCTGTCTTCTATTTGTTCTATTCTGCTATTGAAGCTCTTCAGTCTGTCATTGTACTCACTGAATTCTCCAACTCCAGAATATGTCTATTTTATGATTCACTACCTCTTTGTATTTTATTTATTTATTTATTTATTTATTTATTTATTTATTTATTATTTTATTTTATTTTTCCATCCCTTCCCCTATGTTCTTTTGTTTTGTTTCTTAAATTCCACATGTGAGTAAAATCTGACTGACTTATTTCACTTAGCCTAATATATTCTAGTTTTGATGTTATGTGTTGATTCTTCATATTTGTGGGAATTTTGTGTTGCTGTATCCATATTTGAAGTAGCAGTTGCCTCTTCCAATCTTTATTAGTTGCCTTCAGGCCAGGGTTACTTTTAGCTAGTACTGTTTATATCTGAGGCTTTCTCCAACTTTCTATGAATACAATTGCTTCACACCACTTCATCAGTCATTTGAGAATTCATAAGTTTCAATGTCTTCTCTAGAAGTTACAACTCACCAAGGTTTCTGCTGGGAACCTCTTCCTTGGTTTTTATAAGGTGGAACTACACCTCAAGTTTGTGGTTTCTCCTTTGCCTACAGACCTTGGCCTATTAACTGTGCATAATTCCTATCTTCTAAAGATCACTCCTACCACTACGTTCAGAAGGATGCACAGTATGCCAGCTGCAAAGTGGTCAGAGGTAAAGATTTGATATTTACGGCACTGGGGATGCCCACACAGTGGGTCAAAGGGATACATGGGTAAGGTTTTCCTAGTGGCTTATGAGTGGGCTTCCTTCCGGAGTCCTGAATACAGTCATTAGGAATCCATTCTCTTTAAATAACCTTCATATTCTCATCAGCCTCTTTTTCAATTCCATTGCTTCCCCATTCATGGGGTTTCTGCTTCAATACTCTGAATGTTGAGAAAGAGAAACAGACTTCTCCATCAGCATCCTTCACATTTGAGGAAGCTGGGAACTCACTCACCAGTTTCCCTTTCCCTCATAGGAGTTGTTGTGCTGACTAATTCAGCCTTGTACTGTTATCCTCTCAGTGCATCCAAACTCACATTTCCTTTTGCTCCAGTGGAGTACTAGAATCTCTCCTCAGGAATCCTGGATTTCTACAATGGCTCTGCCATCTGTGGATATCTGCTTAAGTCAGCATTCTCCAGGTTTTCCTAATCCTGGCCAAGAGAAAGACTAGGGTTTGTTCACTGGTTGCTCCTAGTTCTACAGCCATGCTAAGGTCTGTTTGTTACCAGATGCACAGTTTAGCAAGACTCCTGTCCAGCCCCTTGGCCTATGATGCTAGATATCCCATCTTCAACAGAGGCAATTTTGTTCATGGGTGGATACTAAGTTTTAGTTGTTGAAGGGGAAAACAAAAATGAGGGACATCTTATGCCACCATGATGCAGATGTAACTTGTAGCATGACTGCCAACATTAGAAATATTATTATTATTTTTTTTATGTTTATTTATTTATGATAGTCACAGAGAGAGAGAGAGAGAGGCAGAGACACAGGCAGAGGGAGAAGCAGGCTCCATGCACCGGGAGCCTGATGTGGGATTCGATCCCGGGTCTCCAGGATCGCGCCCTGGGCCAAAGGCAGGCGCCAAACCGCTGCGCCACCCAGGGATCCCCAACATTAGAAATATTATTAAATAATATTTTAACATGCCCTGCTATTATCTAATCAGATAATTATATATATTTAAATAGATTTTAAAATTTTTAAATGCTTTTAATAATGGTATATTTTATTATTAAAGAAGACTAGAGAAAGTTCTGGGTCTTTTTAAAAATTTTTCTTTTGATTCTAAGCCTCTGTGATGCTTACTAGACAGATGATTTGAAACCTCTAAGAAAAAAAAATAGTCCATATGATTTTTTTTTAAATTGGAAGATACTATTTTCTGATACTGGTAACTATTTAGTCCTGGATAATGAAATAGGTACAGAATCCAATTACACTTCTTCCTCTGTTTAGAAATTTTATACATACTTACATATGGAGGAAAAAAGGATGTGATTAATGCTAGGCCACAGGGGAATCTCTATAACAAAATCATTCATCATTAATTTTGTAAAGGAAAATTACTCCAAGGTCAAATAAGGCCCACTGACTGTGACTATTTGGAAATTATTTGTGAATTTAAGTGTCTATGGTTTCACAGAAAGCAGAAAATTTCCCTGTTTGTGTTCCCAACATAGAGTTGATCTTCATCCTTTTTAGATGTGACTTGTTCATAGGGCACTTGCATTTAGACACTGCATTTGTTACCTTCATGACACAGAGTGATTGGTAATTGATTTTTCTCTTGGATGGTTGACAAAACTTTATCGTGGGCACAAAGAATTGTTTCTTTTTATTAGTGGCAGTAAGTGATTTAGGGAAGCTGTAGCACAGTTGGAAATTTGGTTCAGCATAGCTCTTATTTTTGGACTATTCTTCCCACCTGGTTTGAGATGGGGAAGTAGCCCATCTGTCTTTAGAGAGTGTTCAGTGTATCTCAGGGAGGTCCTCCAAAGAACCAGAAGAGAAGGAAAAGGCACAGGATTACAAAAGACTAGTATAAAACGTTGATTAGTTAGGACTTTTCCTTACTCAAAGTGCCCATAACTTTATCAGAGGGATCGATGGTCTTCAAGCAGTAGAAAAAAAAGTGTCTGTAGGAGCTGTGCACTGATATAATTCTTCTTGTAAGCTGCCAGTTTTTGAAACCTGAAAGTTCTTGTTTAAATATATGACTATATCCAAAATAGAGCAATAGCTTTCTCATTTACATTCCTATAGTACTCATTCTGCCTTTTATCGAGCAGTTGACAGGATTCAATAGAAATTTTAAAAATAATTTACTAAAGGTAAATTTCACAGAGGTGTGAATGAAGTTAGTGGTACTCAAATGGGAAATTGGAGTACTCGAGAACAACACTTAAGAAGCCTTTGCTCCCCCTAGGCCTGAATAGAGAAAGAAAATTGAATTTCCAGAACCTAATGAGAGCAAAAGCTTCAGTGAAGAACCATCTAAGAGGCTGTTTAATTGTAGGAGGAAGCAATTAACAGTGGAACTGCAGCTAAATTGAAAAGTTGAGGCCAGAGGGGGGAAAAATCTACCTCCATTTTCTCAATGCTTCATCCCATGGAACAAGTGGGACTAATGCATGGGCAAGCCACTCTTTGCAAGAAAGCTCGGTAAGGCCAATTTGTGAGCCTTCCTGGGCACGGAGCAGGGCAGGGACATGCAGAGAATGCATCTCAGGGGAATGGGAAGGGACAGAAAATACCAAATATCACTGGTAAGTTCCTGGGTATAGAGCTTGCATCTTCTCTGCATTTGTGACTCATCTCTACCCCACATCACAGTACACTGGCTAAATTATTCAAACTTAGAGAGTTTTTCAGTAGAATTTGCTGAATGAATTTTCTTACTAAAAATTCAATTTGTTTTTAGTCAATAGAGAAATCCAAGAAGGTAAGAGTCATTTCTTCTACAATTTAAAAACATGTTGGTTGTGTTAAAAAAAAATAAGAATTCAAATAAATCTGAAGATCTAATTGGCTTCATTAAACAATTCATGAATTAAGTAGCATCCCATCTAGCAAACTGAGGGGATTCTAAGGAGTTGTACAAAATGGAAGGGTTTTATAGGAAGGAGGGTGGAGCAAGAAAGTTAAAAGCTAAAGAAAAGAAAGGACTGTTTCAGACAAGACCACCTTCCCGTAGGGGAACGCAAGGGGGTTTATTTATTTATTTATTTATTTATTTATTTATTATTTTTTTTTTTTTCACAAGGGGGTTTATGAGGCAGATTACCTTAGCTTCCTCTGGGGAGTTGAGGGAACCCAAGTCAAAGATTACCTCATTGGTGCTTATTAGAAAGTCCCTGAATGACTAGTTCAGTCTTAAATTTCTGGAAGAAGTTGAAACAATGACTTGGTTTAAATATTAGGCCCTCATTTACTGACTTGTGGCCTTGACCTATATGATGCCATTTTGGGTCTGTGGGTTTCCTTTTAACGTCTGTCATTTGTTTATCTTCTAAATCAAAGAGGAGGAAAATAATTAGAGTCACTGACTTAAATTAATTGTTTTAAAGCTTATTTTGCTTTTTGGGGGAGCTTGGGAGATTTCAATTGACCCTGTGTTTCTTGACAGTGTAGTACTGAACATACAACATTTGGTAAGAAAATTTCTTATAAATAATTACAGATCATTTAATCTAATTATAAATTAGAATTTAGTGGTGTGTAGAACACACTAAGTATTACATTTAATTATCTAAAGATTTAGGGATTTTTAAAAACCCAGAATAAGACAAAGTAACTTTTTAAAAGACTTGATATGCTTAGGATAAAATGAATCATGTGGAATATTTCTTCCACTCATCCACTGTCACAAAAATGTTATTTACCTGAATGTCCAAATTTGATTGAAGCTTTGTATAATTTTGACATCTTTAAATTATGTTTCCTTAAATTATGATCTCATTGTAGAATATTAACCATATCATTAACATATCTATTAATGATAATATTAATATATTACATATAACAAAAATTTATTAAACAATTCTTACAAAAAATAAGGACAGGCTATTTTCATTTTGAACAGTACCAAAGAAGCTGTAAAAATTGGTTGACATCATCATGCAGTAGTTTTAGGATATATGAATGGGAAATAATTCCAGAATCTACATGAAACTCTTGGTTCTCTTTTGCACAGGAATTTTAACTTGGTTAGGTATACAGACTCAAGTCACCTACTTTTTTCCTACCAAAACTTTGTAGACATTACTCCTCTATTTTCTGTTATGTTTAAAGTTACTAAAAAAAATAAAGTTATTAGGGAAAAATGTCTAGAACAGGGTTGATATTTCTTTAAGTTATGTCTGGTATCTGAGTATATGGAGAATATATTTCCTTTGGGATTCAATCCCTTTACCAATTTATTTTTCAATTGTTAATTTTCAATAATAGTGCCATGTATACAGTGAGACTTTTTATTGCATAGATTCAGGCCTTTAATTTCCATTGTATTTTTGAATAAAATCCCTGTATCACTTCTCAGCCTTTAGGCTAAGATCAAGTGTGAATAAAATCCCTGTTCCATTTTTATGTTTGTTTACCTTAATTTACTTAGGAATACTAATTATGATCATGTTTCCTCACCATGATTTGCAATTCTATACCTACTGTTTTCCCTATAACTGCTTTCCTCTTTTCATCCCCCTTCATGACATCTTAGGGAATTTTCTCAAGCCTACTTTCTTAGATACAGAATTATTTTATTTTATTTATTATTTTATTTTATTTTTATTTTTAGTTGTCCTTAACCTTTTTAATATGTATATTATTTTATCAAAGTTCCATTTGCCAACATATAGTATAACTCTCAGTGCTCATCCCATCAAGTGCCCCCTCAGTGCCCATCATCCAGTCACCCCATTCCCCCACCCACCTCCCCTTCCACTATCCCCTGTTCATTTCCCAGAGTTAGGTGTCTCTCATGTTCCATCACCCTCTCTAATTTTTCCCACTCACTTCCCCTCCTTTCCCTCACAGTCCCTTTCATTATTTCTTATATTCCCCATATGAGTGAGACCATATGATGATTGTCCTTCTCTGATTGACTTACTGCACTCAGCACAATACCCTCCAGTTCCATCCATGTCGAAGCAAATGGTGGGTATTTGTCATTTCTAATGGCTGAGGAATATTCCATTGTTTACATAAACCACAACTTCTTTATCCATCATCTGTCAATGGACACCGAGGCTCCTTCCACAGTGTGGCTACTGTGGACATTGCTGCTATAAACATCGGGGTGCAGGTGTCCTGGTGTTCCATTGCATCTGTATCTTTGGGGTAAATCCCCAGCAGTGCAATTGCTGGGTCGTAGGGCAGGTCTATTTTTAACTCTTTGAGGAACCTCCACACAGTTTCCCAGAGTGGCTGCACCAGTTCACATTCCCACCAACAGTGCAGGAGGGTCCCCCTTTCTCCGCATCCTCTCCAACATGTGTGGTTTCCCGTCTTGTTAATTTTCCCCATTCTCACTGGGGTGAGGTGGGATCTCATTGTGGTTTTGATTTGTATTTCCCTGATGGCAAGTGATGCAGAGCATTTTCTCATGTGTGTGTTGGCCATGTCTATGTCTTCCTCTGTGAGATTTCTCTTCATGTCTCTTGCCCATTTCATGATTGGATTGTTTCTTTGCTGTTGAGTTTAATAAGTTCTTTATAGATCTTGGATACTAGCCCTTTATCTGATACGTCATTTGTGAATATCTTCTTCAATTCTGATCTTTGCTCTTTCTAGTATCATTTTAATAATGTAACATTATTTGTCTTCTTTACTTCTTTCCTTAGTTCTGACCCCCACAGTTATAATAAGTTTTTATATTGCTTCCTATTCTTATTATATCATTCATAACATTTTTTTAAAGTTATGAGCTTTTTCCTAAAGTTTTTCCAAGATATATATTTTTAAAAACTATATCATCTTAAGAAAACCAAAAAACCAAAAACCAAAAAACAAAAACAACTATATCATCTGAGGGGCACCTGGGTGTCTGAGTCTTGGTTTCAGCTCAAGTCTCAATCTCAGCATCCCAGGATCATGAGTTTAGGCCTTGCCAAATAATTAAATAAATAAATAAATAAATAAATAAATAAATAAATACTACTACTACTACTACTAGAATAATAATAGCAAAATTTTAAAAATATCATTTCAGGAAACAATAAAAAATTTAAAAAACTATATCATCTCTTTATTCACTTAATTTTATGTTTATTTTCTTCTTATTGAGGAAAGGTGGCATAATTTTATGTTTATTTTCTTCTTATTGAGGAAAGATGGCATAAAACCCACAAAGTATTCTGTTTTCTATGTACTTACTTATGGGTGATCTTTTCTACGTTTTGATGTTTGATTCCCTTTTCTCCTGCTCTCCTTCTCTCTCTCTCCACCCATCTCCAAAGATCATTAAAATTCTTATACCATAGAACTGAAGCTGGAAATAATTATGGGAGTATATGGTTATGAATGCATATTCTTTCAGCTTCTACAGAAAGCTTAGGGTGAGATAGGTCTTGGGGTAGGAGGTAGAAAATAGAGAAAATACTTAGAAAAACTATCATTACAGTACGGACATTTTATTTGACAATCACAATATTTTGTGTTCATATTTACTAAAACTCGTGCTCGCTTCGGCAGCACATACACATATTTACTAAAACTGTGCATCAGTCCTGAGCCCTGCTGTGTTAGAGGCATATTCCCCACTGGAGTTAGAGATTGGACGTTTTCTACTGTTCGTTTTGATTCTACTCTGAGATGCTCCACAAACTTTTATGAGGAGTTAGAAAGAGGCACCTAAGTTTGGCTGAACAGAGCCAAACAACCTTCTGTCTTGTACACTTTTTTTTCCCCTGCTATTCACATTTATAGAAATAGCTCCTTAGAGATTGTTCTCCATCATTTTGAAATCTATCACAGCCTCCAGACCTTTTTTTTTTCTATTTCTTGTCAGACCAAAATTGTACCAATATTGAAATCTATGTCAAAAAATGTAGCATGAAGCCAATGTTTCTATATCATTCATGCCAGTACTATTGCTACTTGATAGGTAAAGGGAGTGCAGATGGACACCATCTACTCATTCCATTGTTCGCTCTTCCTTTCAGGATTTTTCCTAGAGACTTAGGGCTGTTTTGAGTTTCCATATGTCCTTTACTAATAATTTAAAATTATTTACCACATTTCTTGGAAAGGTATTTTCATCTCACCCTCTAAGTTATTTGATTATAATTTTATAAATTATAGTGTTTTTAAGAAAGAGTTTTTAAAGTTTGTAATATAAAGCTAATCTGTATGTTTCTGAACCTCTCTTGCTTGTCTTTCGTTTTGTTTACTTCAGTGAATAAATCCATCTTTATGCCAATAGTTTTAACTTAGCAAAGCATAAAAATAGGCAATAGACAAAGACAATTATACGCCTCCTCTATAGCCAATCATTCTGTGTTCTGTGGAAGCTCTGCATTCCCCATAAGATAGAGCCCAAATTTATAATATGGCAAACAGGTGCCCATTTATCTTTCCAGTATCATCTCTCACTCTTCATATCTGGGATATAGGGTTGCAACTATATCAACATAGTTATAGTTGCTTATATGCAGTCCTTTTTATCACTTTCCTGCCTTTGAAACTCTGCTTTTTCTTTCTTCTTGATCATTTGCCTTATTTCTCAATTCAGTCGCTATACCTTTCTGGTAGCTTTAACAAACACCTTAGTTATTTTTTGATACTTTCTATTTCCAGTTCTCCAGAATCTAGTAAACAATGTCCTATTTGCTTTACTCATTTCCTTTGTGACTTTATAACCTTTAATTATTTTGTCTCTATAAAAAATATTCTAGTTAATAGAATATTATTCTATTGCTCTATATAGCATTTCTCATTCACTCCCCTTTTTCATCCCTTTCTCTAGCCTCCAACACCTTTTTCCCCCAAGTTTGAGGACTGTCTAAAACACATTTTATGTATGGTAAAACAGTATGGCTTCTTATATGTTATAGAGCAAGAAAATAATTATACCTTTTCAAAAAATTAATTTACCTGCAATATAATTTTAACCTCTTTACAACAACAAATTGGGTTAATATTTTCCAAAAGTAATCTGCAATAATTCCCAAGTCTATTTTTTATAAGTTATAGCTAAAAGTTCAGGGACTATTTTCTTATACATTTAGTTTAGGTTGTTTTGTGAATTTTCTTACCTATATTGTAGTTCATCTGCCACTTTTTAGACCACAGTCAATATGAAAGCATCCCCCGTAGTTTATCATTATCAGCTTGGTATTTCCATGACTGGAAGAATATATTATTGCTTTAAACTCAGCTATTTCTCTGTTTAGTCTCTTGGCATTAAATTAAAATGTTCAACAAAAAGTAAATTGATTCAGCTATCAGTTTATTTAGAGAAAACAAACAAACAAACCATGGAATACATTGTGAAAAATGTGCACATGGAGAATACAAGTTGTTTATTTTTTTAATGGAAAACAGATATCACTAACGAAAGCCATTTAAAGTATTTTAATCTAGCTTGTTAATAACGTTTGTGTTCTACTGAGCAATCTGGTTTATATGCACATCTCCGGGTATAGTGCTATCACAACTAGATTTTTGTCAAGTAAATGAGAATGGTGCTATTGGGCCAATGGGATCTTCTTATGGAGCCATGGAGCACTTTCAGCAAAAGCATGTTGAATTCTGAGCCTTAATTATGGCTTCAGTTCCAGAATTGTCTAAAAGAGTACACCCTTATAGGTCTAGTTAAATCCAACCGTTTTCAGGTTTAGCCATAAAGAAATACTGTTGAGCATATGTTTGAAAGTCATATGTTTGCTTCCACAATTCTAGGGATATCATGTTTTCTTATAGTCATAGTTTACTTTCAGCTCAAAAATTTCCTTTTGAAACTCACCCTCAGTGACAGGAAAGATTATTTATGATTCAGACAGTAAATGAGATTTGCTATTGAAAAACTGACAATTTAAATAATGGCTCATAGTATTCACAATCTATGAAATTCCTCTGAAATCATACTCTTATGTCCGCCAAAAAGATGTGGATTTTTTTTTTCAATTCTGTGATTCTTTTGAACTGAAGCCATTTCAGAAATTGGTATGGGGATAAAAGATAAAAATTCAGATCCCATTTACTCAATCTGAATGTACAGTTTGATTTTAGTATTTGTGCTTGCTTTTAAAACTTTTCAAAAAATTTTAGTAGAACAGTCTCATGTTCAGAATGTTCAAATAATAATATGGTAAAATCACATGAGTCACCAAGGATCTGAGAAATCAAAGTTTTCACAAGTCTTTCATTTCAAGATGTGAACTGAGCCATCAGCTCTATGAATTTCCGTTAAATATTTCCATCATTTGTTTTTCTAGCTGCCTCAGAAAAAATAAAATAAACCCCCCTATACCATGTCTCATCCTCTTACCTACCCATATTCCAGATGCTCCTGCAGCAACTATTTCCTGCAAGGGTAACCTGGTTGTGTTTGATTCTTGTTGCACCATACATCACAGTGCTTCCTGAGTGTCCTGGCCTGTTGCTCACGGCACAAAGTGCACGAGAGTCCACCACATTTGTGGCCATCCTTGGTAGCGGAGGATGAGCACCTGTGAGTACACACACTCCCTTCTTTGGCAGCTTGAACAAATAATTCAACACGGCTCCTCAGAGGATCCCTGACTGTTCAGCTCCACCTTCCCACAGTGATGATTAACCGGATGATCCACCATCATTTTGGCTTCCCTATTTTCCTGTCTCTCTCTTCTGGGATCCCTGCTTCCTCAAAGAAGAAAACAGACCACTAGTACTCAAGTCCTTAGGTCAAGTTCTCCTTTCTGGGGGAGAAGTCAGGATAAGAAATTCTGCTTCATATTTCTGAAATCGTGTGTGATGAGGAGAGTGGAAAGCTTAATTTTGAAGGAAAGTTATCATTTCTTAACTTTCTCTGTTTATTCAATAAAAACATTATATCCAAGAATGACATTTTTGGTAATTTTTCTTAATATGTCCAAAATTAAGCTCTTCACAGTGCCCTAAACTAAATCCTATTTAAATATATATTATTTTAATTATTAATATTAATATTAAATTAGTTAATACTAAATTAAATACTATTAATTAAATATTATATACACAATTTAATTAATATATAATATTTAATTAATATGTCATATTAAATACCCTATATTTAATATATCCTAAATTAATATACCCTATATTAAATTAATATTTAATTAATATATCCTCTCAGGTGCTCCAGAAAACTAAAAATTAGATTCTCTCCTTCCCTCACATGCCACATTTAATCCCTTTGAAAAATGCTATCCGCTCTACTTTCAGAAGATAACCAGTTTGTGACGACTTCTTAACCCTCCCTGCTATTGTCTCTTGCCTGGTGTTTGTAATAGCTTTCCTACTTTTAGATATTTTTCCCCCTTAATCTGAATTCAGAATACATTCCAAAGCCTTCCTAAAAGAACTTGCCAGATCTTGTCATCTGCCTCAAAATCTTACATGATTTTTCCATCTCATTCAGATTAAAACCAAAGTTTCTATTGTAGCGTAGCCTACAGGACACAAAAGCATCTTGATTACCTCTATGCTACTATCACCCTTTCGCACTGCACTCCAGCCATCCTGGCCTTTTCATTATTTTTTGAACAGATCCCTCTAGTAGTTCCCCTCGAATATTTACTCCTTCGCTTTGCTACTCTCTCTGTCTGGAATGTTTGACCTTTAGATATAGGCATAGTCAAACATTTACCCCCTTACTCTGGTATTAACTCAATATAACCTCCTCAGTGAGGCCACCCTATTTAACATGTTACACCCTGGCACTAATTATCTTCTCTTACTCTTTTATTTTTCCCCTCAGCCCTTAGCCCTACATGCCGAGCTCCACAGTTTAATCACTTATCTGACATAGTGTCCGTGTGTCTTTTCAAGTATAAGCTAATGAGGGGAGATTGCTTTCCGCTGTATTCATTGCTGTATCTCCCCTAATCCTCACCTCATGACAAGGCCAATAATGTTTGTTAAATTAATCAATACGTAAGAAAATGAATGTTAACAATATGAACTTTTTTCCCTCCAATTTATTGAACAAACCCTACCCGTGGCAAATGAATTCAGTTTTTGTTTTTATTTTTATTTTGCATTTTTTGAGAGAGAGAGAAAATGAGAGAAAGAGCTTATGTGCAGGGAGGCAGGGAGGGGCAGAGAGGCATCTCCAACAGGCTCCACACCCAGCATGGAGACCGACGCGGGAGGCTCCATCTCACAACCCTAAGATCATGATCCCAGCTGAAGTCAAGAGTTGGACACTCAACTGACTGAGCTCCCAGTTTTCTTTTTAAAGTCAATCTCATATTTATTTTATATTATTGATTCTAGTGTTTTATCTGTAAGTAAATACAGATATTGATATATAATAGACAAATAAACAGAATTTTCTGAATTTCTGCAGAGATAAAATTTTCATTATCATTCAGTACAAACTATACCCTTATTTGCATTGTGATAGCTGCTTTTACCCACTTTGTATTTAGAAACATACTAATACACTTTCACACACTTAGAATTTTTTTTTTTTTTAATTTTGTTGTTGGTTTCTGGATTAATTCAGTGGTGGTCAGAGATTGTATGACTTTATATTTCCAAGAGTTGTTGAATCTGTTTTCTGAGTCAGCATATCATCATTTTAGAAATATATTCCATGAGAATTTCAAAAAATGTATACTGTACTTCTGGGATGCAGTTTCTTTATTTGTTAATGTGGTCATTTGATAATCCTGTTGTTCAAATCTATATAGTTACTGAATTTCTGTTTACTTCTTTATCAAGGTTTTGAGCATATTCATTTTCTTATTTATTTCTCATGATTTTGATTAAATATATTGTGAATTATGTTACCAGGGATATTCAAGTTAATAATTATATTATTTTGGTGTATTTTACATTTTATGGTCATTGACTATCCATCTGTAACTTTAATAATGTTTCCTTAAAAGTTTTATCTGTCAGTATTGCTATACCTGCTTTGACTTGGCTTCTGTTTCTAAATAGTATATTTTCTTTTATTTTATAAAAAATAATATTTTCTCTTATTTACTTCTATCTTATATTCTTGTATTAAATGTGTATCTGTGATAAGTAGCATGAAGTCTTAAAAACTCCATTTTGGCAGTGTCACTTAATTGCTTTCATTTTTATATTTAAATTTAATATTACTGACATATATTCTGTTTCTTATTATTCCATATTGTTAAATTAACTTATTTGTCCTTCTCATTGCAAATATTTTTTTCCTGTGAGTCTGTGCTTCCATCTGGTATAATTTCCCATTGCTCATTATCATCTACTGGGTGCAGGTCTGCTTATTATGAAATATTTTAATATTCATATTCTGAAAATAAGTTTATTTCATCTTTAATTTTGAAGGATAGTTTCACTTGCTACATATTGCTATTTTTTTCAAATTGTATTCTTCAATTTGAAGATATAATTCAATTGCTTCAAGTTTCCATTGTTTCCATTGAATGCCAGTCTTTCTGCTTCTTCTGTGAAAAGTCTTCTTTTCTCCATCTTGGAAGCTTTTAAGAATTTTAATTGTCAGAAGTTGTATTATATTCTGCCTAAGTTATATTTTAGGAGTTTAAATTTTTCTTGGGCTTTATATCACTTTTAATATCTGTTTAAGGTCGTTAGGCAATTTTAGAAAGTTCTATGTCATTATCTTTTTGTTGATAATGATATTATTTCATTCTTTCATCTTTTCTGTTTTGTTTTGTTTTTTTTAAAGATTTATTTATTCATTGTAGAGTCAGAGAAAGAGCACGAGAGGCAGAGGCAGAGGCAGAGGGTGAGGGAACCTCAAGCAGACGCCATGCTGAGCATGGATACTGACCCGTCGCCCAGTCCCATGACCCCGAAGCTACTACCTGTGCAGAAACCAACAGCCAGAGGCTTGACTGTACAACCCTGGGACCCCATTTCACCTTTTCTTGTGAGAATCAAATCAATCATATGTAACATGTTTTCATCATTTGCCACTTGCATATTTCTCTATTTTCTGCCTTTTGCTTTTTTTTCCTTAATTAATTCTGGGCATTTTAAAATATTTTTGAATTCATAAATTCTTTCTCCAGTTGTGTCTGATGTGCTGCTAAAGCTATCCGTTGAGTTCTTACTTTGCTATGACACATGAAACTCTCCAGCTTCTTTTTTAGTTTCTTTAATATATAGTTATACTAAAGCCCATGATTAACAACTTCAGCATTTGAATCTTTCCTTTATAACCTTTCCTTTTCTTTCTTTCTTTCTTTCTTTCTTTCTTTCTTTCTTTCTTTCTTTCTTTCTTCTTTCTTTCTTTCTTTCTTTCTTTTTCTTTCTTTCTTTCTTTCTTTTTCTTTCTTTCTTTTTCTTTCTTCTTTCTTTCTTTCTTTCTTCTTTCTTTTTTCTTTCTTTCTTCTTCTTCTTCTTTTTCTTTCTTTCTTTCTTCTTTCTTTCTTTCTTTCTTTCTTTCTTTCTTTCTTTTTCTTTCTTTCTTTCTTTTTCTTTTTTCTTTCCTTCTTTTTTTTTTCTTTTTTGGGTTTTGCTTTGCTTTCTGTCAAAATGTGAAATCTTATATGACTGGTTATTTTTTTTTAAGATTTTATTTATTTATTCATGAGAGACACAGAGAGAGAGAGAGAGGCAGAGACCCAGGCAGAGGGAGAAGCAGGCTCCATGCAGGGAGCCCAACGTGGGACTCAATCCCAGGTCTCCAGGATCAGGCCCTGGGCTGAAGGCAGCGCCAAACCACAAATGCCCTTGACTGGTATTTTTGATGGAATGCCAGGCATCTTAAATTTTAACAAATGTAATGAGAATATCATCCTCTTCAGAGGACTACATTTCTTTCTGTTAGACAGCTAGACTGGGAGTTCTGGCCAGCTAAGATCACCTTAATCTAATCAGGAATCGAATGCTTTACCTGTGGCTTTTGATGGCTGGTCTGTGGTTTATTTTAAAGTATATATTTTGGAATGCCAGGTAAAGCCTGGAATGTATAACAGGACTCCTGCTCTTTGGCAGTCTCTGAAATCCATGGTAGAATGTTTTTAGTCTACTGGAAGTTCTGCTCAGCTTTCCAGCCCCTTAGATACAGCTTTAAACATTACATCCCAGAAAAAAAATAAAAAAGGTTTTGAAGTTCTTGGCTGAAGTCTCTAAGCTTCTCTTCCTTACAATACTTTTTTGCTACAAACCCTTTCTTTAACAATTCACCTTCAAACAGATATTTTTCATATTTTTACAGGAAAGCTTGAGCCAAAATATCTACTTCCACTAATATTAAAAGTGGAACAGATAGATTTTATTTTAAATGTAATCACATTGTGAGTTCTAACCAATTTTCTATTATTGTTATAAATTTTCTTTTTATAATTAATGTGATTGTTATATTTTTATACGATGATTTAAGGTAGCTATAAACTGGTGCTAGGTTCAGGCAGTTTACCTATGTTAGAAATCTCTGACCTAAAAAAAAAAAAAAAAAAGAGATTATTCTTAATCTGAAAGTAAATATATTTACATACATAATATATATATATATATAAAATATATGCACGCACAAATACACATGGATATATATTAAAATATGTATATATATATGTTTATTTGTGTGTATATATAAATTTACCGTTGATCTATTCTCAATGGAAGCTAGTTATAGATAAAGCCTTTGTTTGCCTTCATGTACATAATTACTAAATTTCTTATTTATGTTCTATGTTTTTCTTCTCAAATTCAAATAAGATATGCCTTATGTGTTTTCCTTCCTATGTTAAACTTTTTTCTGAATTTTCCCAAAGTAGGAAGGAACTCTGTGGCTACAAGTACTAAACACTTAGTGCCATTTATATTATGTAAGTCTGCATTATAACATTTAAATTTCTTATTATATTTCCCATAGTAAAGGAAATAAATTTATTTTTTATAATAGACGTGTAAGAAGATATGTTTTGTATGTGAATTGGAAAATTCGGAATTAAAATTTGGATAAAATAAAGGAGTAACACTTGCTTAGTATTTCCAGACTGTTCCGTCTGTACCATGGGCATTATGAGTAACTTGACAATAAGACTTAACTCTTAGAGGAGTTTGCACCCTAAGAGTTCTCCTCCTATTTTTTCATTGTGATTTTCTTAACATTTTCTTAAAATCAGTTAAATATTTTATAACATGGATAATTATATTAATCATATATTGGTTAGAGAGAAACAAGAATTCTGTTCTCCTTTCCATTTCAGCCAGTAATCATAATAGGCTCTAACTAGCCCCTGGCAAAAATGTTTTTGCTGGTCTCCAGATAGCATAATAAAGCCTTTTCGCATATTGAGCTATTTAGATTTTGGTAATTTCAGATTCTTGATTTATACAAAGAAATTCACAGAAGAAGTATTTTCCAAAAGTTTATACTGGTATTGCACAGTGTTCTCTCAAATTCTAAATAACCATTAGTCTCTAAATTCCCCAGTATACTACTACTTATTCTCATAGCTTGTGATCCATGCCCCTTAGAAGAAAATTTGGAAATTAAGCTTCCTGGACTTTTTTTTTTTTTTTGTAATTACTATGACAATAATTATTCTATATTCTGTTGATAAGTTGATAGCACTAGGGTTTAGGCTGATTTTTCTGCCTTCAATATATGTATCTCATTTTTGTTTTGGCTTTTTCATTTAAACCTCAGAACATTTTCACACTTGTTAATTTGAGAAATATTGGGTAATACAAGCTCTCATGTTCATAATAGAAAGATTATATTTATTTTTACAGCCAGACATCTTTTGCTGTGTTCATATTTAATTTTAATACTAAAATAGATTATTTTTCCTTTTCTAGATATCTCATTCAGTTTAAGTTGTTCTCATCTACAGAACACATCAAATTTTTAATGGCTTACAACAAAAGTTAAATTGCAGCACTATAAACACCAAAGCATTTTCTAACACACAAATAAATGTGATTCTGTTCCCCCTCTCATGCCATACAGAATTTCTAGAGAATTACTAGTATTCAGCCCTGAAATCATGAAGACTGGGTGGATTACCAAGGTTTGGAAAAACACCTTATGGATGAAACACTAATGAGTAGAGAAACAGTAATTAGTAGAGTATGATCTACAGTGACAGCAAGTGTAGAGCTAGCTGCTCAAGGACACAAACAATCCCTAATTTCCATTTCATAAGCCAAAAAGTTTTGAAAAACAACCTAATCTCAGCTAATCTTGTGGCCAAACTTGACCTGAATTGACTTAAGACTACCTATCATTCTTTATTTACTCTATTCATAATCTTATGTTTTCTTTATATAGATGATATGTTTGGTTACAAGTGCCTCTATAAAGGGGATAACATAATTAACAGCCTATGAATCAGGTTGCCTTTCTAAAATCTGAAAAAAAATTAATTCCAAAAATATTTGACTACAGGCATTTTTGGTAAGGAGTTGTGCAATTGGATTTACTGAAAGTGTTATAGAACATTTCAATGTAAACATTCTGGTACCCAAGTGCTCATAGAACTTCTGTACCACTATAGTGAGCAAAATGAAGATAAAATATAGGCTGTCTGACCTAGTGATATGGACCTCAGGAGCATAGATACAGGGAATCAGAGAAACAAGGATTTTGAAGTAAAAGGTAGGATAGGGACAATTTAAATTCTGGAAATCCAGTGAGGCAGATGTAAAAAGGGAGAAATTACTGCATTTGACAAAATAGAAGGACTTGATCCAATATCAATAATCAAATAGTAGTTTGTGGAAAAAAAAAATAGACCAGCTGAAGGATTCCCCTGAAGGTAGATAGTGATATGTTTGTGTTAGAGTATAGAACATTAATATTTTTTTGGTATATCTTCTTTGCTTGAAAGCCATGATTTCTTTAATATTCTCTCAACTTGAGTCAGCTTTTATTATGTATTTTTCTGTTCTCAGAAATAGCCCTTACAAAATGCAATAATTATCTCTTGGTTGTTTGACAGGTTAATGTTAGGTTTAAGAAATTATATTGTGATCATTTTATACTTAAAGAACTAAATAAAAATTAACATTCTATTTCATGATTCCACTGCAAACAATGTTTATTACATGTATTATCTAAAATAATTTTGAGTGGGTGTTTTATATACTCTTTCTTTTTAAATTTTTTTTTTTTATTTTTTTTATTTTTTTTATTTATTTATGATAGTCACAGAGAGAGAGAGAGAGAGGCAGAGACACAGGCAGAGGGAGAAGCAGGCTCCATGCACCGGGAGCCTGACGTGGGATTCGATCCCGGGTCTCCAGGATCGCGCCCTGGGCCGAAGGCAGGCGCCAAACCGCTGCACCACCCAGGGATCCATACTCTTTCTTTTTAAAATTTTTTCTGTTCACCTAAAGTCACACTTAAATACAAAACTGAAAGCTGATATCTTTTTAGCAATGTTTTTTCTTTATTGCAAGAGTTTAGCAATAAATAAAATCACCTTTAGTTGTATTTTAGAAAGGTACTAGCATAACCAAGGTGACTTTTCCTTTGATTTGGACAATTTATAGTTTTCAAATTTGCAGTAACTGCAATGTTTGGTGGACTGCCTAATTACTCTTCTTGTGGAATGAATCCTACATATTGATTTACTTTGAATCTTTTGAAGTGCAAGGTGCTATATAAAATAAATATTGATTTTATATGAACCTAGTAAATGGAAAATCAGGCTATAGAACTACAGTACGTAAAATAGAGCTGAAAGAGGCCTAGAAAAGAAAGACCTACCATAGACAACAGCAGTAAAAATCACAGGCTTCAAAGCTTGTCTGAGAGAGGCAGTTAGGTTATCCTTGAGCAAGGTTTTTGGGATTATCCATGTGCAGGATGAGTATCTTAGTGTGTATCACTTCTTGTCCATTAGAATTTGACATAATATTCATAAAATCATTGTGATCTCCCTGGAAAAACATTATACGTGCATGTAAACATTATTTAAGAATGGGTGGATGAAACCATATTGATGCCTTTATCTTCATGTAACCCAAGAAAACTTTATCAAAGTTTTTACCACGTGATCAGTGGACAGTGAAATTCCTCTGATGTGAAATAAAAGGCTTAGAAGAAATTATGGCTTTGCCATTTACAAGTTCTATGACTGTGCATCAATATCTTCATTTCTCGAAAAGTCCCTCAAGAGTAAAAATAAAGATAATAGTGTCTACTACACAGGATTATAAACACTAAAGAGATAATGCATGTAAAAACCCTTTGAGAATGATACAAGTTTTGGCTACTAAATGCTGAATATGATTTAAAAAAAAAAAAAAAAAGCTTTGGGCAGCCCAGGTGGCTCAGTGGTTTAGTGCCGCCTTCAGCCCAGGGCGTGATCCTGGAGACCCAGGATCGAGTCCCACGTCCGGTTCCCTGCATGGAGCCTGCTTGTGTCTCTGCCTCTCTCTCTCTCTCTGTGTCTCTTATGAATAAATAAATAAAATATTTTTTTGTTTGTTTTAATAAGCCTTTATCTAGAAGAGAGTTGTTGGGATTTTTTAATTGAGACTTTATGAGGACCAAAAATATTTTAAGTAGGAATAGCTGAACATACGGAATAAAAACCCTTGACTTTACAGTTACTTGAGAAAATATATAAAATAACTTTTAATACTTTATTTAAAAATTATTTTCCAAAAATTATAATGTGTGTACAGACTTATGTCTATTTTAATATCTTGCGATAGGCTGGTTTTCTCCCCTTTCTGTTTTATCAAAATCTGGCTTGTACTCTACGTACAAGTACATACTGTAGTATATAACAAAATGACGTTTTCCTAGACCATGGATCTTTGTAACTCTAGCATTCGACAGTGGTGGCATCAGATGTTGTGTAAATGGTTCCTAAATGAAAGAATAATTCAGTGAGGAAGTAGGTCAAAAGCCTAATCATCTGAGATGTGGGCATCAAAGCAGAAAGTATAAAATGCTCCTACCCTTTCTCACTCCTGGAGTGAAGGTGGAGATGTTGACAATGGGGGCACCTGTAGCCCCAAGAGTGCAAGGTTTACAAGCCCTGGGTTTACTTCGGATGGTGAAACAGCCTCAGCTTCTTAGGGACATTCTGGGAGAATAGGGTTGAGTTTGCCCTGAACACTCTACCTCCAAATAGTATTCCATGAATGAAACGAGGTGTGGGATCTTCTAAAACTTGCATAATCAAGATACTAGGCAGGACTGTGGCTACGACGAGCTAATTGTGCATTGAACTCCACAAAATATAATTTAACTAGTTAAAATAGTAGAGTGGCAACACCACTGGTCTTTCCTGGCATTAGACAGTAGTTTACATCCTGTCAAATGTTTTCACTCATGTATGTATTTCTATTGCCTGCCCTGAGCGAATGCCACTCGAGAAAGGCCCGTCACGGGCGTGTTTCCTCTTACACCAGGAATGACACTTCTCACCTATGATTTGCAGAGATTTTTTCTTTTTCATTCCTACGTACTATCCTTGACTCCAGTGTCTCCTGACAGACAAGGGACAGCGTTAAGTGGGGCACTTGGTAGATAATGGCCCGTTTCTGAACCCATTAACCACACGGTCAGCCTCCCTGCTGTGTGACCGAAGAGTGACCCTGCACGGCAGCCACCGACGCTCATGTCACCCGCAAGGTGCTGAGGGACACGGGCTTCCAGGGAGTGACCGGAGCCTCTGCTCTTCCACCATAAATACCATAAATACTGTGAAGCAGGGAATGTCGCTATGACTTTTCAAATCGAATGAGAACTACCTTGATGCTATTGTAGACAGAAAAGATGATGCTTCGAAACCTCTTTTTATGTTTGAAAATACAAACTTATTCCCCCACCCCCCGGAGGGACATCAAGGAATCTTTAAGATTTAAAGCAATGGGTAGCAGTGATTGTTTGTAATTGTTTTACATATTCTGTACTTTTGAAAATTGTTTCCTGCAGAAATGAGCCGGGGACTCTTAACTAACATATTCATCTAAATCTGAGATCTAATTAGCACTTTGAAAAGCACGGGAACAGCAACGGCCTTCATTGTACTATCTGCTATGGGAGCTTAAAACGTTTTATTTGACTATTTACACTGAGAAATGTTAGTATTTCAGTTTCTCGCATTTTATTACTCTTCATTACATAAGATATACTGAAAATGGTAATATTGACACATCATGTGACAACTTTGAATTGTTTTCGTTTTACTCCCATGTATATTTACTGACTCATTAATTTACTCATGGTTTTATATCTATTTTATTTATTTATTTATTTATTTATTTATTTATTTATTTATTTTACTCATGGTTTTAGATGCTGAGAATTCCTGTATACAGACTAGCCCCCTGCCTCCCGGGAGTGCACGTTCTGGCTCAGAGGTAAATAAATATATTAAATATGTAATAAGAAAATATCAGATGGTAATACATTATATGCAGAGCAGTAAAATTCAGTGATGCTTTAGGAGGCGACCGATACTTTCGTTTCAGAGGTGAGGGGATGGTTGTCTTCTTGGTTTAGGTGATAGCATTTAAGTTGAGATCTGAATGGTAAGAAGGACTATATGTGCCAAGGAGATAGAACATTCCAGGAAGAGGAAACACCGGGAACAAAGGCTTTAGGGCAGGAACAGACAAGGTGCATTGAAAGGAAAGCCAGAAAACCGAGGGACCCGACACGTAATTGGTGCTCGGGAGAGAGATACAAAATGAGAATATTAAGGTTAGCCTGGGAAGATCACTTAGGGCATCGTAACCTTGGGGAAGGCAGTTGTATTTGAGTCTAAGTGTGATAGAAAACCACTGGATACTTTGAAAAAATAACATCAGAGCTTCTCTGTAGTAAATTGATGGATAGAGAACAAATGATAGAGGCAGGATAGCAGTTGTGAAGCTGTTCTTTCAGCAGAAGAAGACTGTAACTCTTGTTAGGGTGGTAGGACCGGAAATGAAAAGACTTTAACCGTTAACATAAAGTCTAAACAGGAAATCCTTTGACTTTTGTCTACAAATTCATGCCACTATAAGGTTGTTGTCTTTAACTTTGACATGGCCACATCAATGCTGAGAATCATACTATATTTCCAGGACCAATTATTATTATTTTTTTTTTTAAGATTTATTTACTTGCTCATAAGACACACAGAGAGAGGCAGAGACACAGGCAGAGGGAGAAGCAGGCTCCACGCAGGGAGCAAGTGGGCACCTCAGACAAGGAAGCTAGCAACCAGCCCAAGAGCAGTGATGGGACCACCTCGTCTTGAGTCGGACTTTGCCCATGGAGGATGGAAAAGAGACCTGCTGTCCTCACCAGGACAGGGAGCCCTGGCACTGGCCTGAGAGTCTCTTCTCTGAGCCCCAGTCCCAGGCAGGCCAGGCCAGAGTGAAAAGGCACCCCCAGAGGCCACCGTGGCCCCTGCCCTGGGCAAGCCCTCCACCTGCACCCTCAGGCTGCACTGGTCTACCTCCTCCTCACTGTGCCCAGGTACACTTTCGAGGCCCTGTAGCTGTGGGGTGTTATTTATTCAGCAGGCACCTGAGTGAGCAGCCCCCTCAAGAACGCATCTCCACAGGTGGCCTGGGCAACAGCCACAGCCCAGCTCTGCCCCCCTCTCCAAGCCCAACCTTCTGGGTCAAGATCTTCACATCTTTTTTAAAAAAACACTTTTAAACTTTTTAAAAACTTAAAACCTTTTTTCAGCAGAGAGGGAGAGAGCTGGCTTTTTTTTGGGGGGTGGGGGGCAGGGGAGGCATTATAAGCTAAACCGACCTTCTATGCTGCTCTGGGTCCCCTCATGGAGCTCCACAGATCCATTTCTAGAGAAGGGGTTTTGTGTTCATAACTGTCTGACCAACTCTTTGCCCTTTCTACCAAGATAAGTGACACCTAGGACCCAGGAGATAAATGCTGATGATTTGTGTGAAAAAAAAAAAAAAATTACTAGAGTCATATGCTCCAGTAGAAGCAAGCTTCTACCTTGTACTCCCAGGGTCACGACCTGAGTCAAAGGCAGATAGATGCTCAACCGCTGAGCCCCCCAGGCAACTTGTCAGTTGTCCTGGCCTGGGGTCTACACATAAGCAGATCTTAAGACAAGGATTTGGGTTTAACATATTTGTTTGATGTTTAAAAAGTCACAAGAGTGTCATCAATCCAGCTACTACTGTGAGCAATTGGAGCTGGGTCTTCCTGGAAAATCTGGACTGTCAGCCTTGCCTCAGGATTGTCCTGAGTAAGAGGTGAGAAAGCTAGATTGTGTGTCTCTTCTTCCACTTGGGATTAGCAGACGGCTGCCTGTGGGAGCACTGACTCCCTCGCACGCACCATCTGCTCCTCGTGTGGACCAACAGAAAGCCCTCAGATGAGTCACGAGTGCCGTGGGAGGAAGTCATCATCATTAAGAAGAGAGTCAGTCTTTTTTTTTTTTTTTTCCTCTCTCTCTCTCTTGATTTTATAGGAATCACAATTTACTGCAACACTATCAGAAAATAATTGCAAAGATTTCAAAGTCTGGAGTCCATAGTAGACTTGAGCCGGCAGCTGGATTTTGGCTCCAGGCTTTAGGCCTCCGTATCTATATAGAAAGGAACATATGACAAGTCTACATATTTCAGCTTACATGATGAGAAACAATCACCAGAGCACAGAAATTAAAAAAAACATAATCAAGTCTGCTGAGACATCAGCTGCGAAGCGAGTGTAGTGCACTAGTCTCTTTCATGAGGATTCTACTTTTGTTGCATAAATGCCCCCCAAGAGCTCCACCTACACGTACCCCGTTTTGGAGAGTGAAGATCTCAATCTGTAAATTTGGGGTTCTGCGAACACTCAGATCACTGCACACTTGAGACTTTTCATATCATTTATGCAGATTATATTACAAAATCTGATGGCTTAGGGAGTTAATTTCTTAATACCTCAATCTTTTCTTTCATCGTATATACAAAAAAAATGTTTTGTCACATAAAGAAATGGTTGCTGATTTTTTTTTTCCAGTACACCAAAGAGAAACCAGACCCATTTAATGATTGCAACTACCAGGTTTTGAGTGTTTCAATCTGAAAGCATTGAAAGATATTACATATATACATATATAATATATATACATTGCATAACCTGTAAGTGGCTTATTAGCTCCATTTATATGAGGAAATTAATTAAGAGCATTTAAATTATTTATTGTCGGTTTTCAAGGTATACAGTTCTGCTGGTTTTTAAGGTATATGATAAAATTTATTTCATAAAATTATGTTCAGTTAATATTTTTTAAATCATTACATATAATTTTTTTGCAATAAATGAAAGTTCTTCTGAAATCACGGATGTTAAGTAAACTAAAAGTCAGAGTATCTGGGGGGCACCTGGATGGCTCAGTCAGTTAGGTGTCCAATTCTTGACTTCAGGTCAGGTCATGATCTCAGGGTTGTGTGATCCAGAACCTGTACTGAGCATGGAGCTTGCCCCTCCCACCTCCCTCTCCTTCTTCCTCTCTAAAAAAAAAAAAAAAAGTAGTCAGGGTATCTGGAAAAAACAGAGAGTTAAACAAATGAGAATTGAGAAAGGATAGATCTTGGAGCACCTAGATGGCTCAGTAAGTTAAGCAGCCAACTCGGGTTGGGCTTAGGTCATGATCTCAGGGTCCTGGGATCGAGCCCCTCCTTGGGCTTCCTGCTCAATGAGGACTCTGCTTCTCTCCTTCTTCCTCTCCCTCTGCTCCTCCTGTATGCTCTCTCTCTCTTTCTCTCTCAAATAATAAATAAATCTTAAAAAAAAAGAAAGGATAGAGCTCAGGTGTTATTTGCCAAAAGAGTGAAGACTAACAATAGGAGAAATATAAAAGGCTACTGGAATTTATATAGACTTCTATTTTATTAATTCTTCAAAAACATATATAGTGACTACTATGTGCAAAGAATCTGAAAGTTCTATTTGGCTCTAAGAATAATGAAATTTTATAATGTTCATGATTTTATTTACCAAATTTGTGAGGCTGTCAGAATTTTCCCAAGAATTTCAGAGGCGGCTCTTGAATCTAGAATGCAGAGAAAAGTGAAGGGTTCTACTAGAAAGAAAAGCACAGTCTTTGGTAGGGAAAAATAGGAGGCTATTGAAAAAGTTCTAAATAGCCTTCAATCAAAACATAATTTGTGCTTTATTAAATTCAGAAATAGAAATGTGCCAAATAACTTACCTCAGAGTACAAAGAGAGCACAGTGTGACAGGTTAATTTTTTAATGTAGGATATTCATGGAAACACACTATATGGCAACTGGGAATATCAGTGCTTGTGCATGAGCTTGATATGATACGTGAAATGTACTCTCAAGGAACATAATCATAAAAGATCAATGGGACCAGGAAGCATAATAAATGAACTGATGGATGCATTTTTCAAAAGCATTGGTATAAAGACTAAATTTAATGATACCTGAGATACTGCAATTATAAAGAAAACTAAGCATTATCTATAAACTAGTATCGGGTATCCTGAATTTTCTTAATGACAATTACTTATATTTTAAGTTGCACAGGATGAACTATAATTTTACTTTGTTTTTTGAAATGGAGCTAAAGAAATGTAAATGATAAGCAATCTTGAAAGTTATCATTTCTACTTCTAAGAATAAGTAGATTTCAAGTTGATAAGTTTAATAAGACACTGAAGGCAGTTAGTCTAGTCAGTCTTATGCTTCTCCAGCATAATGTTTCCCCAAAAGATTTTTTAAGGTTTTATTTATGTATTCGTGAGAGACACAGAGAGAGGCAGAGACACAGGCAGAGGGAGAAGCAGGCTCCCTGCAGGGAGCCCGATGCAGAACTCGATCCCAGGACCCGGGGTCATGACCTGAACCAAAGGCAGACGCTCAACCACTGAGCCACCCAGGTATCCCCCCAAAATGGTTTGATCATGAAAACCATGGGGGGTGCTTAGTATTTATTTTCCACAAACCATACCAAGTAAAAATTATAATCAAGTAAATTGAACACACTACTTAAATACCTTCTTTAACCTGAAAACCCATGTCTTGGGTGACTACCTTTTCAAAACAAAAACAGTCTTCTGTAAAGGATGAGACAGTTGGAATACGTTCTCATGGGAACAACATCCTTGTGAGAACTTACTGCTTAACGTCCAAGCAAAAAACATGCCTCCAATTATGCGACATCAGGATGCAACATTTTCTTGAACAGTTCTAAATCCAGTCACAACCTATCTTCAGATGCTTTCATTTCCAATTTCCTTTCTCAGCCTAGTCTTCTAGATTTTGCTACAAGGATGAGAATGAAATAAAGGATATTATCACTGCAATTTAAATTTGACACATCCTGGTTTTAAATAATGTCAAAAGCTCCTAATGTTTCCATGTAATGTAAATTAATTAAATGTTAACAAGAGCAAATTACTTGAAGGTTCTCATTTGCAAATAATTATATTTGCAATGTCAAGGACAATGCCAGTAGCAAAAGAGATAATGCATATTTGGTAGATAAATAAATAACGATTTTATTATATTTGAAATCTACTGGTCAAAGTCAGTCGCACGAATGCTGGCCATCAAATGTAGCAGCAGATTGCACAGTCTTGGGTTTATGGAGCCTTATTTTAATGAAAGCAAAAAGTCCGTGTGTGTATGTTTAAAGCATGTAATTATCTCTAGGTCTTACAAAGAAAAAGAAAAGGAAGCTGAAATTTGGGTAGACAGTGTTTAGAGCAGAAGAATATGACTGGTAGAAAGAATTGTTACAGAAATAACATAATTAGAGAAAAATAGGAAAAAATACTTTTAAGGACAACAGAGTATCTTTGAGAGAACAAAGGAGAAGAAGCCTTCAAATATTTATAAAAGAGAAAATGGTATAAGGGATGCATTAACTTAGAAAATGCAAACCTGACTCTCAATAATTCATTTCCCCAAAATGATGGCAAGTGGCAGATGATTCTTCCCCCAGCTTTGTTGAAATATAATTGACATATAATATTGTTATTTTTTGTGGTTTTAAAATATTTACTTTTGCATAGGTAATAATTGTACCTGTTCAAATTTAGGAGGAATAAGGAAATATAGACTGAAACACTGTCTCTCTCCTGCCCCCTTCCTTGGCTGCTTAACTGCCTTCCCCAGGAGCCCCACACCCCAGGGCAGTATGACTGGTGTTTAGGATTCTAATCCTGTTTTCACCCTTTTCTCATAGTCGTTTATTTTCTTTTACTTGAGAAATAAGCCTGAATAACTTGCTCATTAGTACTAATGAATAATGACTTAATTGCTTTCTTATTTGCATCTAATCATATAAAGGTCGTCAGTATATCAATAATTTGAGATTGGCATGTTTGGAGGATTAAAGTTTGTTCTTTTGAAGAATTCTATCATAGTCATTTATTATTTTTAGACATCTGTAGTTATAAGAGGGAAAAAAAAAGTATTCACAGAGATAATGAATACTATTAGCATTCAGAGAAGTGAATCTGGAGAACACATATATTTTTAATATTTATGTTCCCAAACATTTATTAGGTGTGTCTGGTTTGCCAATCAAACAATTTTTTAAACCAAAACCTTTAACCGGAATATTTTATGCATTAATAATCTTTTATTCAAGTGATAGGAAAATCACCTGATAGTGACCTAAACAAAAATATAGGCATATGCACGATATATATAAACAAAGCTATATCCATGTTTTAATTTAACAGAACAGCCCAGAGGAGGGCTGCCCTTCAGACGCCCCTCTATCAAGAGATTCACGATTCCCTTCTCTAGACCCTGCCCTCCCTGTTATCAGCTTCACGTCCAGGGTCTCGGATCTCATGGGAGCAGTGGCACAGGCTCCTGCCACCTCTGCTCGCTCCATACCATTTAGGAAGGAGGGCATCTCTTCTGGTCCCATTATGGAGACAGAGAGAACGCTTTTTTACCAAAGCCCCAGCAAATCTGCGCTCATCTATCACTGGCCAAGGTTGAGCCATGTAGCCTCATCTTCATCAATTAGTTAAAATGTTGATGTTCAGTAGGGTAGAGAGGAGCGAGAGGTCATGATTAATTTGAGCCCTTACGGGCCCACCTCTGAGCTGAAAATAGGGTTCATTCCACTGGAAAGCCACGGCTAAAGATGGGAGAGGAGGGCACTCCCAGAGAAACATGGAATAAAAAGAAATGGCAGTGGCCAATGCAGAGAGAGTGTCTGCAACAAAACTACACAACTTGGAAGTCATTACTTTTAAGGTAAAATTCATGGATATATCTAACAAGCATTCTGAGCAGTGGCAAAAACATAGGCTTTCATGCACATTTTAATGCTATATATATTTCTGCTGTATATACAGGAAAAAAATTGTTGTTTTAATAACATTGGGCAGCCTAGGAGGCCCCAAAAGGGAACTCTTACACATAGATTTTTTTTTTTTTTATTGACTTAGGATAAATTTAGCAAAGAAATCCAAGTACATGCAAAGTTATTTTTCAAAAGGCTGGTGGCCGGCAGTTCTCAATTTTTGCAGAGGATGCAACCAGAGGATATGGGTTTGGGTTGGAGCACAAATGATTTGTAGGTAATATAGTAGGACTTTCCTGGAGGAGAATTGTTAAATCCTAGGATGTGTGGTCAGGGAATATTCTTTTTTTTCATTTTTTTAATTAATTAATTAATTTATTTATTTTCAGGGAATGTTCTGGAATTTACTCTGGAAGCCTCTATGAAATATTTTTTTTTCCTATTCATATTCAAAGAAATTGTGCTTGAAAGATAAACTGGACAACTTTTTAATAAATATTTAATAAACATTGATTTTTTTTTTAAAGATTGATATTTTAAGCTGAAAATAATCAGCCAGGAGTAGACTAAAGAAGACAGATCCTTTTCCAAATAGAATTAAACCTCCAATTCCTCATTTGGTATACTAACTCAGCAAAATGGGAGTGATTGTATTTTAGAGATTACAGCAGATGTGACTTAAAATAATGGCTTAAAATCTTATATTTAAATTGCTATCTTTTAAACGAAATCTTTTCAGCATGTAAACACCTTCGGTGCAGAATTTTTAGAACACGGGGATAATTCCTTCTATGAAATTAAGACCAACAGTTTTTTTGAACAGCATAAAAGCAACCATTTTTCAGTTCTGTGCAATTTAAGTCATATTAGCATACATTAGTCATATTAGAAACCAAAATTCAATTCTCCTAGTCAGGAAACTTGTGTCGAGTAATTATTGGATATAACATTACTGTTATTGCTCATAGCTATGCACGTGTCCCATTGAGAAAGCGGCGTTTACTTCACAAGGAAAATGGAAAGCAAGAATATTGCAACTGGCAATCAAAAATCCATTAGAACCAATATTGTTTTCCTTTTCTTTTAGCTTTGCAATAGTTCTACTTTTTGGCTTTTATATTCTGACTATGCATAAATTGCAACCTACAGCCAACATTTAATTTTTACCCTGTGTTAGCAAAGGCTCATAACGGCAGTGAAATAAAACATGCTTTTTTTAAGTGCTAGAAATTATAGGATATGGAAATAAATTTTTTGAATTTACATGATTTACCCATGAAAACCAATATTAGAAATATTTACACGTGGAAATCTGGGAATGGGCTTTTAGATTTCCGTAGTTATGAAGAAATGTTGTTCTTCTTAAATGAATAATAAATTCAGTAACAATATAATTCATCTTTTTGATTAAATTATTTTAAACAAAAAACAAATGCCTCATTTTGGATTTTGAGTTATAATTAGTAAAAGTTTTGTGGGGGGGGGTCGGCATCAAGGCAAAATTGTATGAAAAGCAAGTGGTTGAGCACTGGGTGTTATTTTGTATGTTGGTAAATTGAACACCAATAAAAAATAAATTTATTATTAAAAAAAAGAAAAGCAAGTGGTAGATTATTATCTTGCTACACGATGTCAAGCAAGAAACAGTTTTGATGAAAACAAATGGAAAATCATAAATATGTATTTTCCACGATTAGTTTAGGAAACCACTGTCATCCTTTTTAGTATTCAAACCCATGAGAAGCTACTCTGGATTCCTAAGACTAACAGAACCCCAAGAATCTAACCTAAGACAGCAGTAATTCCTACTCAGGGAAAATGGGACCATATAGCTGATTCAAGATTACTAAATTATCCTTTGACTTACAAATACACAGTTTTAAGAGACCTTGATGCAAAATGACCTGAACAGTAAAAGCAGCACTATCTCATTCTATCTCTTCGGATAATTTCTTAAATTCATTTTATGTAAAGAAACCCTACATTCTTTGTTTTCTATTGCCAGCTCTGCTTCAGTTTCATGTATCGAATGCCTTATTCACATAGTAGATATAAATACACAAATTCATCCGTAAACATTAACATTATTTGGCTCTTCACAATATACCAGTTGCATTTTAGAATCCTACGGATGGAGAATTTCTGGTGTACTTTTGCCAAATCCTCAGACTCACCCCAAAGACATTTTTCTCTTTTCAATCTTGGTTTCCTGTTCAATAACCAAGAATACTCGTTTTTAAACTCTGTAGAGCAGAAGTCTGTTTGTGAATTCCCAGGTCCTCAAGAAAGCTAATTTTCTGGAATCATGCTGCCTCAGAAGTGGTCACCAACACCATCACGGCTGTCCCCAACCTTTGGCGTTCTTACCTATGGGGTACAGTTGGAGTCCAAGGAAGTTTTTGTTTTAATTGTCCTCATTGATAAATGTCAGCTCCTATTATTCTGAAGAGCAGTGAGATTTACTCTGGAAAAGCCTCTAGTTATATATAAGACCAATTTCCTGACCTGTTAAGAAAAGCCTAAGTATGGCCGCAGGATTATGAATACTGATTTCGCGAAGGGACCTAAACACAAGATGAAGATACATGTTTCGCCCCTTTCATATGACTATTTTAGAAACATTGCATTTCAGAGTAATGTGTGAATGCAAAACAGAACTATGGCAGGTGAAATAAAAATTATTATTTGCACAGGACCTTGTCACAATGACACTTTTCCTTAACTCCCTTACTTCTTCTTGAACTTCTTAATGTGTTTTATTTATTCAGTTCTCCTAACCACTCTGCAAAATATGTATTAAAATATTATTTCCAATTATATTTGAGGAAACTGCTTTTAAGAAAAGGTGAAGTGACTGATTTTAAGTCAGAGAGACGACAAGAAGGGCTGAAGCACAGTAGAATCAAGGTTTGCTAAGGAGAAATCACAGGATCTATCCACCAGCACTATTTGCAGATCTAATCAATGTATCTCAACCATTTCTTTAAAAAAATGACAACCTTTAAAAATAAATTAAATCTGTCTTCTATGCTGTGAAATAATTCTGTATTCTTTCCTACACATCGGCTGTCAACAAATAACAGCTCCCCAGTGACTAAGGAAATGGCATGAGCACCGTGTCGAAGGAGGAGACAACCAAGGATTAGACATCATGGTCCATAAATTTCAGGAGCAATAATAATGAACAAGGAAGAAGGAAAAGGAATGATTGTAGAAGTCATACTTTGGTAAATGTCTTACACTTAATCCTGAAGAAAATGATTTAAAAAAAATAGAAAAGAAAAAAAAAAGGGAAGACAATCATATTTACATTTCATGCAGAAAATGTGTTTGTTCTTTGGAGAAAGAGATTGAAGGAGATCAACCTGGAGACAAAGAGGCCGGTTAAAAAGAAGTTGAATGACCAAGGCAAGAGCTCCATGATGATTGTCTCAAATTGTCGAGGAGGAAAGCGATTCCAACCTAAACTCAGTCAAAAAAGGGAAAGAAAATATTGCATCTAAAATTATAAATTTTCTATCTTTCCTACTCCTTCAGTCATTCTCAGTTTTTCTTTTTTCTTTTTTTTCAGTGTTTCAGTGTTATCACTAGTCCTTTCACACTTCCAGTTCTGCCATAAATTGTCTTTACTCTGACATTTTCACAGAATTTTTCATCTCCAAGGTGTCATTGAAACTTAGCTCCCAATACTGCTTCGGCTATAGGCCACTCCAAGGAAGTGGCTGCCGCCCTCACACCCCGTAACCCAAGAGGTCTGTGCTGCCTGCCTCTGGTTACCTGCCAATGGCTCCAGGTCATCACTCTTCCTTCCCTTACAAGCCCTTCTAATTTTGAGGTTCACGCCCCTGGCATTTCCATTCTTTTCCTTTCTCCTTATACTCGTCGGTGTTTGTCAGAGTGTGGGCCTCAAATCCTTCGCAGGCTCTAGCGTCCTAACAGGTGATCCCCGTCAAGGCCAAGATGCTACCAGTTTTATTCAGTTTCATTTTTTACTTATTTAAGTGATCTCTACACCCAGAGTGGGGCTCAAGCTACTCACAATCCCAAGATCAAGAGTTGGATGCTCTACTTACTGCGCCAGCCAGGCCCCCCAAGGTGCTACCATTTTTAAAGCCAATGAAACGACTAAATTGTATTGACATTGGCTTGAATGCTCAAATCTTACGCCTCCTTACTCTGGCTAGCACGTTCAATACCGTGTGACGTACAAGTGGTGGAGGGGGCATCCTTGTCTTGATGATATTAGAGGAAGACTTTTCAGCTTGTTACCATCGAGTATGGTGTGAGCTGTGGGTTTTTCATATATGGCCTTTATTATGTATGTTCCCTTTATATCCGGTTGGTTGAGAGTTTTTATTATAAACGGATGCTGAATGTTATTCGTTGCTTTTCCTGCATCTACTGACATGATCATATACGTTTTTTTACCGTCGTTTTGTTAATGTGGTACATCACACGGATTTGTGGATGTTGAACCATTTGTGCACCACTAGAATAAATCCTACTTGGTCATGGTGTGTGACCTTTTTTAATATATTCTTGAATTTGGTTTGCTAATATTTTGTTGAGAATTTTTGCATCTATGCTCATCAAGGATATTGGCCTGTAACTTTCTTTTTTTTATAGTGTCCTTGTCTAGTTTTGGTATCAGGATAATCCTGAACACGTAAAATGAGTTTGGAAGTGCTCCATCCATCCTTTTCTATTTTTGAAGAGTTTAGGAAGGATTAGTATTTTTGTTTTAAATATGGTTGGTAGGACTCACCACTGAAACTATCTGATCCTGAACTTCTGTTTGCTGGGAATGCTTTTGATTGCTTACTTAATATCCTTGTTAATAATCCCTGTGTCAGAGTTCCTTTTTTTTTTTTTTTTTTCATGATTCAGTATTGGTAGATTAGGAATTTGTTTCTAGGAATTTGTCTTTTCTAAGTTGTTTGTTTTTTTTTCTTTGTAATTAACTTTATTACATCAAGGATAAAGTCTCAAATTGGTGCCAGTTTGTATTTATTGCTCCCGCAGTAATTGCTACTCTCTTCTCTCTCTCTGTCTCCTTATTTCACTTAAGGGCAGGTAAGAATATAAACCCAGACTTTGTTTGCAGTGTATAAATTTTCTACAACTTATTTAAGGCAATTAGTTCTGGTTTCTGATTTGCAATAGTTAAAGTTCTTTAATTTGTTGGCATAAAACTGTTCACAGTAGTCTTTTATGATCTTTGTATTTCTATGGTATCAGCTATAACATCTCCTCTTGAATTTTTTATTTTAATTCTCTTTTCTTCTTGCTGAGTCCAGCTAAAGGTTTGTGACTTTTGTTTATCTCTTTTCACAGAAACAGCTCTTAGTGTCATTGATATTTTCTGTTGTTTCTTTTAATCTCTATTTCGTCTATTAGTCTCTGTTGTATTATTTACATTCTAATCTGTTATTTCTTTGCTTTTTTCCTTTGTTTTTCTATCCCTAATTCTGTAAGGTGCAAAGTGAGCTTGTTTGTGATTTTTCTTATTTCTTGAGATAGAAATTTATTACTATAAACTTTCCTTTTAGAACTGCTTTATCTACATCCCATACATTTTGGTATGTTGTATTTTCATTTTCATCTGCTTCAAGCTTATCTTTTAATTGTTCATTGACATGTTGGTTATTCATAGCATGTTGTGTAATATCCATATATTTTTTAATTTTAATTCCCTTCTTATAATTGGTTTCTAGTTCGTACCACTGGGTTTGGAAAGATGTTTGATATAATTTCAATTTTCTTAAATGTATTAAGATCTGTTTTGTGGCCTGCCATATAATCTGTCCTGGAGAATGTCCTAAGTGCACTTGAGAAGAATGCATGTTCCATTGCTTTTGAATGCATGTTTTGTATGTGTTTTAAGTCCATCAAATCTCAAATGTGGTTTAAGGCCAGTGTTTATTGATTTCCTATCTAGATGATCTACTCATTGATGAAAGTGGGAGGTTGAAATCCCCTACTATTACTGCATCACTATGTATTTCCTCCTTTAGGCTTATATATTTTGATTCTTCTATGTTTGTTCTTTTTTTTAAATATTTTATTTATTTATTCATGAGAGACACAGAGAGAGAAAGGGAGAGAGAGGCAGAAACGCAGGCAGAGGGAGAAGCAGGCTCCATGCAGGGAGCCTGACATGGGACTCAATCCCAGGACCCCGGGGTCACGCCCTGGGCTGAATGCGGGGCTAAACCGCTGAGCCACCTGGGCTGCCCTTCTATGTTTGTTCTTAAATATTTACAAATGTTATATCCACTTGTTTGACCTTTTTATCAATTAAAATGAGGATTTTTTAAAATAATGTTCTGTCTCTTATTACAATCTTTGTTTTAAAGTATATTTTGACTGATATAAATATAGCTACCCTTGCTTTCTTTTAATCTACATTTGCATGGAATCTTTCTCATTCCTTCACTTTCAGTCTGTTCGTGTCATTACATCTGAAGTGAGTTCGGTAAGCACCATATAGACTATTTTTGGTTTTATATCCATTCAGTCTCCAAAGTCACTTACTCTTTATTTTTTCTTCTTTTTGCTGCTCTGATTGGATCGGTTGCACTTCCTTGTCTTTTGAGTTAACTCATTCTTTTTCTGTGTTTCGTCTAGTCTTCTGTTGAATCTTTCCACTGTATCTTTCAGCTTAGTTATTGCATTTTTCAGCTCTGTGATTTCTCTTTGGTATTTTCTTATAGTCTCTCTTTGTTGAAATTATTATATTCATCCATTCTTGTCCCAAGTTTGGTAAACATCTTTATGACCATTATTTTGACATTTTATCAGGAAAATCACAGATCTTCATTTATTAAGGTCTTTTTCTGAGGTTTTATCTTGTACCTCCATTTGCAATATATTCCTTTATTTCTCTATCTTTCATTGAATCTCTGAGCTGATTTCTGTGCATTAAAGAACCTCCTCTTCCAGTCTGGAAGGTGTGGCCTTATATAGAAGTTAAATCTTATTTTTCAGCCATGTCTTAGCTCTTGATTGTCTTTCAAACCTCTATGATTGTCCAACCAATTATTCTCAGTGATTCCCAGGAGTGGAGGGTATGTCCCTGTCAGTGTCCCACAGGAGAGGTTTTCAGTCAGCACCTAGATTTGACTTGTTTGGAACCAGAAACTCAGGCAGCAGCTTTTTAAGCATGCTGATATGCCCCTTTCAGAGGAAGAGTAGAGATGGGCATTTCTATCTGCTCCCTCTGCATTGAGCTCTGTGATGATAGCCAGTGAAGAAATGTTACCATCCCATCAAACTATGAGCAGAAGCTCTACTGGCCACCAGAGTTAGGCTCTCAAGGAACATGACCTCTGGGTGGCAGCTACAGAACCCGGAGTGTCAGACTTCTACATGAGCTTATTTCCCTGGCAACATAAGACTGGGCAGAGGGAGAGCACTGAGGTGCTCTGGAGAAAACTGTAGTTAGCATCTACATGTGGGTTTAATTAGAAGCCTGCCCCATAGGGTGAAGCTGTGAAAATAAACTACATAGGGTTCTTTCATAGACTCTTTCAGTCTGCCTGCCTCTCTCCTTGCCCTGGGGTGTAACTAGTTAAGAACTATTTCTTTATTTGTTAGAGTCCTATGGGACCCATGATCATAAGCCCACTCGCCTCGAGAGCCGTGCAATCAAGGGCGTCCCCTGGGGGGCAGTCACAAAAATCAGTTCATGAAACATGTGCGCAAGCTGTTTTCCAGGAAATACCAGCAACTCGGAGAGAGTCAGGAGAGAACATAAAGATCTGTTGGTAGGATTACATTTGGCCCTTAGACGTGTGTTTAATTAGAAGCCTGCCCCCTCAGGCCATAGCTATGAAGATAAGCTAAGAGGCCTCTTTCACGGAAAACACTGGGCATTTTAGTTTGCAGTCTCTCCCCTGTGCCTGGAGTATAGCTGGTGAAGGCTTCTTTCTTCATTTGTTATAGTCTGATGGGACCTGTGAACATGAACCCAGCCACCGGTCCAGTCGTCCAGTGTTATCCCCTGGGTGGCAGCTCTATAAACTGTAGTTGCCAGAAGAGTGCACGAGCTCCATTCCAGGAGATCCTGGCAACCCGATGACAGGCAGGGCGTGAAGACTACACCTGCCACGTTCCATCTTTGGGAGTATTTCAGAAGCTCCTAGATTTGTGTTAAATTAGATGCCCACCCCTCAGGCTAAGGCCTTAAGGTAAATGAAAAGGCCCCTGTCACAGAGGACTGTAGTCTTCAGTTGGCTCCCTCTGGGCTGGGTCTGGGGTGTAGCCGGGTGAGCCTGCAGGGGCCTTTAAGAACGGATTCTCAGTTTGCTGTAGCCTTGTGGATCTTGTGGACACACACCTGTTGGCTCTCAAAGCTCGATGTTTTGCAGGCTAATGTCTTAGGGGTAGGTCCTAAAAGTTGAGATGCCAATGTGGGGTTCAAACCCTTTACTTCTCCTCAGGGAGAAGCTTGGGATTGTGAATTTCTTCCTGACTGTGTGTCACTATGAGGGGGGCGGGGGGAGTCACTACACAGTGAAGTTTGCGATGAGATTGTCTTATTGCCTCCTGTCTCTTTTGATATGGGTTTTTTTCTCATTTGATCCATGGGTCAGAGTTGCTCAGCCAGCTTTAGGTCTCTTTGATAGAAAATTATTTCAAACATAACTATGGATTCAGTGTGTGCGTGCTTGTGAGAGGGGGTGAGTTCAGGATCCTCCTATGTCACCATCTTGAACCAGCTGAAAAATTTCTTAATTGAAAATGAAAATAACTTTTACAGTGTCTTTTATCACTTTTTATTATAAAATGTTTCTTGGAATCCCTAAACTGTAACTGCCTGTCTTCTAAAAAAGAAATAATTGATTTAGGACCTGGCCAGGAGAAGTGTATTTCCCCTTGTCGTTGGCCATAAATTCTCCTTAAATGTTATCATGTATATGAGTGTTGCCTTTTGATAGGTTTATAAACCAAATTGTTTTTCAGAATTACATTTGGGAATTATTAATCTTAAATATAGTTATATTTAGAAGTGGATCAATTTGCATTCAAAAGCATGTGAGTTACAAAATTTGTAAGACTTTAGAAGAAAGTCTTAGAGAAGCTTTAGAAAGACTCGCTGTACAGTATAAAGGCGACAAAAACAGTGACCTGGGATCATAGGTTCCCCAAGGGATTATAAGACATATTCACATATCTTTCATTTGAAGAAACTAATATCCATATAAGACTGGAATGATTAAGTTACTGTGTGCTTTTAACCATTTATTTCAGTTCTACATTGCTCTATTATTTCCTACGTATTGCTAAACTTTTTAAAAATCTCTGCTAAACATCAGCTACGTATCAGGTATTTAGGAACTGAAACTTGATGAAGATACCTCAGACATGTGGTTATAGAGACATACCACTTGTGAAATATCAGTTTTTTTTTTTTTTGTCAGATTACCAGGTAAGTGCACCCTAAACGCTTGGCCTTTAAGAACAAGATGTGAGGTGAAAAGACATTTGGGGATCACTAAAACAGAAAAGTTTTTGAAGTCATAGTTGTGGAAGAGATTGCGTACGTAGAGTGCGTAGAATAAGATGAGAATGATATGAAATCATAAGGAATAAATACTAAGGGGTACACGGAGGAGGCATCTGGAAACAAGACTGAAAAGGTCATCTGACCTTAGCAGGCCCACAGAGAGGGTTTGCACGTAGCTAAGGAAGGTGATGTGCTGAGAAGAAAATGATGGTTGGTGGTGGAAGATACTGTAGAGAGTCCAGAAGGCGGACGGAGGTGGAAAAGTTTAGTTGCTGTAGAAGAGTTCGGACAGAGTTCTGGGGGCTACGGCTAGTCCCCTGCAATACGAGGGATAAATTTAGGCAAGACGTTAATGATGCTGAGGATGAGTGAGATTTCTAAAAGGCCGAACTGTGAGGAGACTACTAGGAGCCGAGTGCCAGAGTGCCCTAAGCTGGGCACATCAGGTTTACGGGGCTGTTTTCGTTGCGCGTGTGTTGTGATGGCATGACCTAGATTCCAAACTTGAAAATGTTGAAACGTTCGTACAGGAGGGAACTGAAGAGACAGGACAGAGTAGGTGCAGATGACAAAACGTGGTCCAGGAGTGGAGCAGTGTGCAGGATGCATCGCAGAAGGCCTCGAGTGGAGGCGAGGCCCGGGAGCGGGTCCCTGACGGCCACAGCAGCAGCAGTTCAGTCCTGAAGCATGTTCCGTTTCCCTGCAAGGCCGAGGCACCTACGGGGATACTCGGGAAGCCTTCGGTCACGCCCCAGCCTGTTCAGCGCTGACAACATTCTAGTTTCTCGCCCCACCTCCTGCCCACGTGGAATACCCATATACCGTGTGTTTCTACTGCTGCTCTACACACGGTTGTTCAGTCGTAACACACACCGTGGCACACGCGGCCTGCAACGTGGCCCTTCAGGCCTCTACAGGAGCAGCGTGCGAACTGCTCACCTTTGCCGACTTCCTAAGACTTCATGTGACCAACAGCATCATGTGGTGAACCTGACCTCTGTTGCTCGTTGTGTGAGTGTGCGCGCCTGTGTGTTTCCATGGCTTAGGTATAGGTATAGGTGTGGTGGTGAAGTCATGAGAGTATCTCGTCAGGATTGGCAATATCTCAGCTATTGCCTGCTCCCTAGAGCCAAGTTGAATATTTCTAAAACTCTGGGTCTTTATTTTTTAAAAATATTTTATTTATTTATTATTTTATTATTCATGAGAGACACAGAGAGAGGCAGAGACCCAGGCAGAGGGAGGAGCAGGCTCCATGAAGGGAGGACTCGATCCCGAGACCCCAGGGTCACAGCCTGGGCCGAAGGCAGATGCTCAACCGCTGAGCCACCCGGGCTGCCCAAATTCTGGGCCTTTAAATAGCTATTTATCATGGGTGAGATAGAAAGTAGAAATCCGAATTACTACCGTTTACATATAAAGTCAACAACTATTAGTTGAGCACCTAGTAAGTGTCAGGTGCTGTCACAGGAGAGAAATCATAAAGCCCCACAAATCCCTGCTGTCTTGCACCCTGGTTGGTGAATAATTTCACTAGTAGTGACAGAAAGAGCCTTGGAGGTAATGTGTCTATAGAGATATTATGAAAATGAAGGATCCAGGGAACCTTATGAATACTTGAACAATAACCATTTTTCTAGATTCTTCTCTCAGTTCAAGGTAGAAACTCTCATGGTTTGGTTGTTCACCCACAGCATGATTGAAATTTGCCTTAAACCGTAGACTCAAACAGCTGTAAACAAAGAAGCAAAATGAACATGAACAGGTTTGCCATACTGGCCTGGGGATAGACGCAGCGTCCTGCCTCAGTCTACCTGTCCCTAAATAGCCATATGAGAAGCTACTCCTCTCTCTCTCCTAAAATAACTTATTAGAATCATAGGCTTAAGTTATTTGTTTACATGTTTGAGTTAAATGCAAAGAGTAAAGGGTAAAATGCAAATCTCTAAGTTATAAAATTGGATGAGATTGAAGAAATGTGTAACCTTGTGTAATCACAGTGCACAACATCACTCTAGAAACTTCCCCAGCCCATTTTCTGACAATACCCAGCCTCCACTGGCAACCACCAATCTGATTTCCATTACCATAGACACATTTTACCTCTTCTTGGACTTCATATTGATGGAATTATGCAGTTTGTGCCTACTTGTGTCACTTTGTTTCTCCTTGACATTTTAAAAAAATATTCATCATGTTCTATGCATCAACACTTACACTGTATACTGATGAGGATTATTTTATTACCCGGGAATACAGTCTTCTTGATTTTATTGAGCTCAAATTGGCATATAACATTGGTAAGTTTGAGGTGTACAAAGTGCTGCTCTGATGGATTTATGTATCCCCACACGGTTACTATGGGAACCGTAGTTAATGCCGTTATCATGTCGCATGGTTAGTTCTATTTTGTGTTAACAATTAAGATCCATGGGACACCCGGGTGGCTCAGCAGTTTAGCGCTTGCCTTTGGCCCAGGGTGTGATCCTGGAGACCTGGAATCGAGTCCCACATTGGGCTCCCTGCATGGAGCCTGCTCCTCCCTCTGCCTGGGTCTCTGCCTCTCTCTCTGTGTCTCTCATGAATAAATAAATAAAATATTTAAAAAATTAATAATTAATTAATTAATTAGTACCTTTAAAATTTGTAATAAAGTAATATTAACTATGATCACTATGCTGCGTGTTAGATCTCCAGGACTTATTTAACTACTATTTGCAAGTTTTCACTCTTTACAACATCTTCCCAATTCCTAACCCCCATGACTTCCACGCTACTGTCAGTTTTTACAAATTCAGATGTTTAGATTGCATGAGGTGACATTTTACAGTATTTGTCTTTCTCTGACGTACTCACTTCACATAATGCCCTCAAGGCCATCCATGGTTACAAAGGGCAGGATTTCCTCTTTACTCAACATATATATGTATCTGTGTGTACAGACACACACACACACACACCCCACATCTTTATCCATGCATCCACTGATAGACCCGTAGGTTGTTTCTATAGGTTGTTCCTATATGTGACTAATGCTGCCGGGAACATGGGTATGCAGATACCAAGATACTGATGTCACTTGCTTCAGGTATATACCAAGGAGTGAGATTGCCAGAGCATATAATCGTTCTATTTTTAATTTTTTGAGGAACGTCCATACTGTTTTCCATTACAGCTTTACCAACTCACATCCCAGATAACCGTGTGTGAGTGTTCCCTTTTCTCTACGTCTTTGCCAATGTTTGTCATCTCTTTTATTTTTTTTTATTTTATTATTTTTTAAATTTTTATTTATTTATGTATGATAGTCACAGAGAGAGAGACAGAGAGAGAGAGAGGCAGAGACATAGGCAGAGGGAGAAGCAGGCTCCATGCACCGGGAGCCCAACGTGGGATTTGATCCTGGGCCTCCAGGATCGCCCTGGGCCAAAGGCAGGCGCTAAACCGCTGAGCCACCCAGGGATCCCTTATTTTTGATAAAAAGCCATCTTAACACATGTAAAGGGATATCTCAGTGGTGGTTTTGATATTTATGTCCCTGATGATTCATCATTTGAATATTTTCATATACCTGTTGGCCATTTATATGTCTTCTTTGGAAAAAGTATCCATTTAGTTTCTCTGCCCATTTTTTAATTAGATGATTTTCTTTTTTGATATTGATATAAGGATTCAGCTTTGTAGGGCATACATTTCTATAATTTTTTTTCTAGATTATCTAGTTTGGAATATAATTGCTAATAGTAGTCTCTTCTTTCTCTTTCTACAGTCTAACACTTTCTGTAGTATCAGTTGTAATGCCTCTAATTTCTGATTTTATTTATTTGAACCATTTGTTTCATAGTTAAGATAGATAAAGTTTTGTCAATTTTGTTAATCTTTGGAAATAACTGGGTCTTATTTTCATTGATCTTTTTGGTTGATTTTCTGGTCTTCATTTTATTTATTTCTGCTCCGATCTCTGTTATTTCCTTCCGCGCTGGTCACTTTGAGCTTACTTTGTCCTTTTTCTACTTCCTTTAGATGTAAGGCTCTATTCTTTGAGATCTTTCTTGTCTAATCTACTCATTTATAAGTATAAACTTTCCTCTTAGAACTGCTTTTGTAGTATTTCAAAGGTTTTGAAATGTTGTCATTCTATTTTTTCTGATTCAAGATATTCCTTAATTTCCCCTTTTGAGCTCTTTTTTGACCTGTTGGTTGTTCATAAACATGTTGTTTAACCTCCACATCTTTTTCTAAAATGTGTTATAAAAACTGTTACAAGAAAATAAGGAGGGCATTATATAATGATGAAAGGATCAATTCATCAAGGGGATATAATAATTGTAAATATAAATGCACCCACCACTGAAGCCCTTATATATAAAGCAAATATGATTTTAATAATTATTTAATACATTTAGATGCTCCAATATTGGGTGAATTTTTGATTTAGTCCGTTTTGTCTGATAGAAGTATAGATATCCCCGATCTCTTTTGGTTTCCATAGGTCTGAAAAAACTTTTTTTTTTTTTTTAATTTCTTCACAGCCTGTGAGTGTCTTTTTTTTTTTTTAAGATTTTATTTATTTATTCATCAGAGATACAGAGAGAGAGAGGCAGAGACACAGGCAGAGGGAGAAGCAGGCTCTATGCAGGGAGCCCGATGTGGGACTTGATCCTGGGACTCTAGGATCATGTCCTGGGCCGAAGGCAGGCACTAAACCACTGAGCCACCCAGGGATCCCCCTGTGAGTGTCCTTAAAGCTTAAGTGAATCTACTGTAGGCAGAATATATAGTTGGGTTTTTTTTTTCCTAAATCCATTTAGACAGTCTGTGTCTTTTACTCGGAGAACTTAAACCATTTATATTTAAAGTAATTATTGACAGATAAGGACTTACCATGATCATTTTGCTAAAAGCTTTATAATTGTTTTGTTTCTTTAGTAACTTTCTTCCTCTCTCGCTTTGTTGATTTTTGTGTGATATGCCTGGATTCTTGTCTCTTTATTGTTTGTGTATTTATTATAGGTTTTTGCTCCATGGTTACCATGAGGATTTCATAGTACATCTTACAACTGTCAATTTTAAGCTGGAAACTATAATTGCATTAGAAAGTTCTACCCATTTACTTACACCCCCAATTTTTGTTGGTGTTTCAAACTTTATCTCTCTACATTTATTTTTAACACTTTTGTCTCATAACCTAAGTGCTAGATTTCATAGTGATTCCCACATCATTGAATTATTAGGACATTTTTAATTTGACTATATTTATTTACCTTTACCAGTGAATTTATAGCTTCATATATTTTCACCCTACTGATAAGCATCCTTTTTTCAGCTTAAAGAACTCCCCTTAGCATTTCTTATAAAGCAGATCTGGTAGTAATTTTCTTAATTTTTGTCTGTCTAGGACTCTATTTCTTCTTCATTTCTGAATGACAACATTCCTGGATCAAGTGTTCTTGATTAACAGCTTTGTTTTTGTTTTTGTTTCCCCTTTAAGTACTTTGAATATATCATGCCATTATCTTCTGGTCTAATGTTTCTGCTCAGAAATGCTGGTAGACTTATGAGGATTCCTTTATATGTGATGATTCTTTTTTTTTCCTGCTTTCAAATTTCTCTCTTTGTCTTCCACTATCGAGATTATAATGTCTCAGTGAAAATCTCTTTCAATGAATCTGGAGATCTTTACGTTTCCCAAATCTGGGTAGCCATGTCTCTCCTTAGATTTGGGAAGTTTTCAGTCATTAATTATATAAATGAGGTTTCTGTCCTCTTTCTCTCTTTTCTCCCTTCTAGAACCTTTATAATATATTTTTTTGATCATGCCCTATAATTCATAGAGGGAAGGCTTTGTTCTTTTTCATTCTACTTTATTCTCCTCTGACTAGATATCAAGAGAACTGTCTTCAATTTCACTATTCTTCTGCCGGGTTAAGTATGATATTGAAGCTATCTATTGCATTTTTTTTAACTCATCCATTGTATTCTTCATCTCCAGAATTTCTGTTTGGTTCTTTTATTATTTTATTCATATATTCTTTTCCTGTGTTGGCTGATTTGTCTGTCTGTACTCTTTTTAATTTTTCTGAACTTCCTTAATATAATTCTTTTGAATTCTTTATCAGATAACTTGTAGATCTCCATTTTGGGGGGTCAATTATTGGAATATTGTGTGCTTTTGATGGTGTCATGCTTTCTTTTAGAGTGTGCTTCAAGTGGGTTTGCATATTTGATATTTACATACTTGAGGGCAAACACACCTCTGTTAGTCTTTTTGAACTGGCTTCAGGGAGCAAAGACTTTGACTTGGAGATGGTTATAAGGATGCTGACTGGGTGAAATGTAACGTCTTTGGTTTCAGCAAAGGTACAGTGGTGCCTCCATGCTGGTCTTTTAGCTAAGGTTAGCATTGGCCAGACTGCAGGGTTCTTATCCGGCCAAGGCTGCAGGAGACCTGCCAGTAGCGTTGGCAGGTAGCCCTATTGAGATCTTCAGAGGCCAAGGCTGTTGGGTCTTTTCCTGTTCTGTTTTCCTCATGGAAGAAAGTTCTACCTGAGGGAATCCTTCTCCTCTGTATGCTGGTGCTCAGAATACTCAGAGCTGTACTGGAACCAGGGTCCTAGTGTCAGCTACAAGCAGCACTACCACAAGGCATGTGTCCTGCAGCATAGGTGGACTTGCTATGGCACTGCTGTCTGGTGTGTGCATGTGCAGATCTCTTATGGAACTGGTACAGGGGCTTGTTACTGAGACTCCAGCTAGCTGGGGTTGGGTGACCCAACAATGACCTTGGCCTTAGGATGACAAGGTGCAGCACTGGCCTGAGCCCAAGGGACAGACCTTGTACAGTCTGTGGATGGTGGGTCAGAGCCTCAATTCTGGCTCCAGGGAGAGTCACAAGAGAGCAGGGGTACAGTTCTAGTGGTGGTCTATTAAAGCCATGTGTTGGGACCTGGCAAGGCTGACTGAGTGCAGTGGCAGTGAGGATTCAGTGTCATGTCCTTGGAGCCGAGGGGCAGCTATGTGACCGAGGACCAGGAATGGGAAAAGGGCAGTGGCAGCTCCAGTGGCATGATGATAAGGTACCTGGTCCCTGAGAGCAAACAGAACCACTCTGGCCCCAGAAGGCTGGTGTCACCCCAGCAACAGCTCCAGCCTCTGGGAGTAGAAGCAGGAAGGAGGCTGCTCGGGGCTGCTCCTTCGGTTCAGATCCATCAGTGAAGCCAGGGCGGGGGACCTCCATGTCATGGCTGGAAGGAGTTTGCAGGGATTCACCTGCCCTCCTCCCTGGGGCTTCCTCCCTGCACAGAGCTGCTTCAGAATAGGGTTGGAGCAACACAGGCAAAATACTTCCTATACTTTTCTATGTACTTACGCTTGATTTTTGAGCTCTGCAACACTTTTACTGCTTCTGCTTTGTAATACTAAGCTTTCCCCGTGTTCTGTGTTCTTTTCTTTAGTTTGTAGTTACTTACTGTCTATATTGGGGGAAGAGGGGAAGAAAGAAGACATGGAACCTTCTAGCACTCCATATTGCTGATATGATCCATAAAATAATTTTTACAATCCATTTTCCTTCAGCTGTATCTGTGGCTTCTGTCCATGTTGGGACTATTAGGAGTATAGCTGCTGGGAACTTTTTTTTAGAAATCTTTTCCTGCAAATATATTTTCATTTTTCTTAGTTAAAAATTGAGAGGAAATACTCGGGGTCATAGGTTTGGTGTATTTATTAACTTTAAAAGAAAACACCAGTTTTCAGAAAATGTTGTACACTTTTACATACCCAGTAACAAAATTTGAGTAACAAAATTGCATTACATTCTCAGCAACATTTGATGTTGTCATTTTAGTCGCTTGAAAATGGTCATTATGGTTTTAAGATGCATTGTCCTCAGAACTGATAATGTTAAAAAGTGTGTGTGTGTGTGTGTGTGTGTGAGCGCGCGCTTCTTGGCTATTTGTTTATATACTTTTGGAAAAAGTAGAAGTCTTCATTTTAATTGGCTTGGTTCTTTCATTGCTTATTTGTACTATTCTTTCTGTATCCTGGATGAATAAGCTTTGTCAGACCAAGGAAGCACAAATCTTCCACTCTGTGGCTGGCCTTCTCCTTTGTTTAAATGATATTTATTTTGTGAGTCAAAGATTGTATCTTTGATAAGGTACAATTTATCAACATTTTGTCTTTTATGATAAGAGATCTTTGCCATGCTAGTACATTAAATGTATTCTCAAGTATTTAAAAAAAATACATTTAGGCCTATCATCTATCTCAAACAATTTTTTATGTATTGTGTGAAATAGTTTATATTTTAGTTGCTTTGTTTTTGTGTCTTCAGTTATTAAAGAAATATTGAAAATTTCTGAAGTTCTTTTTCTGTTCTGTTGATCTCTGTCTATCCTTCCATCAAGTCTTAATTGCTGTGTATTTATAGTAAATCTTGCAATCAGGTGATAAAAGTTCTCCAGTATCATTCTTTTGTTCGATTATTTTAAGTTCCTTCGATTTCCATATCAATTTTACAATTAGTCTCTCCTTTTCTACCCAAAAAAATATATTGGAATTTTGATTAGAATTCTAATAAATGTATAGATCACTATAATGAAATGGACAACTTAACAGTATTCAGTCTTCTAGTCTATAGTCTAGTCTATAACTATTGCATATCTCTCCATTTATTTCAGTTTCTTTGATTTCTCTCAAAATATACAATTTTCCATATAAACATCTTGTATTTCTTTTGTAAATGTGTCATTAAATATTTTATGTTACTTGTGCTATAATGAATGGTTTTAATTTCATTTTACAATTTTTGTTGACAATAGAATTACAACTTATTTTTCATATTGATTTTATATCCTACAGTCTTGCTAATGTCCGTATTTTTCAAAGAAGTATTTCTAGATTCTTTGTGATTTCCTATATAAGCAATCATGTTATCTGTTTATAAATTCTTCTCTTCCAATCTTTAAGATTTTATTTCCCAAAGCCACAGTAAAAGTTTTGTGTGCCACACTTAAAAAGGGCATAAATAATTTTGTTCATATTTCACACAGTTCAGTGACACCCTTTTTTGTTGAACTACACCTCCCTGAGGTACAGAAAATAAATTTCTTTTGTGGACAATATCTCTGGCTTGTGGTTATGGAGTTGAATCCTGCTTGTGATTTTTTTTTCTTCCTGACAACTCTTTAGATTTGGAACTAGCTGTATCAGTTTCAACAATTGTATAAGTCAGTTCTTTATAATAAAACAATATATAATTTCTTATAAAACTACAATCTACTGATTCTGCTTCTCATTAAATACTGACTGTCGCAGATTTTGTATAAATTTTCTATAAATTATAATTTATTAGACAATTTATTCATGGATATTGTTTGAGGTAGCGCTAAAATCAATATATGTATTTTAAAAATTGTCAGTTTAATGACTGCTACCTATAATTTCTATCAATGTCTAGGCAGACTCTTAATTTGAAAAAGAATCTGTCAACTGTGGTGACATCTATATTTGTCTACACTGTTTTTTCTAATATTATTAATAGCTCATGCTTCGTAAATTTGTCTACCCCATACATACTATAATTTGGATGTGATGTCAATACATGTTTTGCAATTTATGGGAAATATTGCAACAAATCTCCAACTTTAACATATATGAAAATAATTATTAAGCTATAATTAAATTATTAAAATAATAAAATAAATATATCATTAAAATTCAAAAAACATATTTTTATCTGATATTTGTTTCTTCACTAATATTAAGTCCTATAATTTTAGGCTTAATATATAAAGATTTGATTGCTATTTTCATTTTTTCTGCACACAGTGCTTTTGTTTTCTTTTTTGCTGACCATCTTATTTCTCTATTTTTTTAAACTATCGAGTCACTTTTGTAATCTCTAAGATTTACCAAATATTTTTATGATGCGTTCTGTTGTTTGCAGAATGAAAGTATGTTCTCAGAAGCCTAAACATTCAATTCCTCCTATTTATGAGTTCCAAAAATAGATCAATTAGTTAAGGGCGACAGGGGGAAGGCAAGTTACTAAGGAACTGTTCACATCCATGTGCTCTGGGGGGGCCTCTGTGTGCACAGGCTGTGGTAGTTTCAAAGTGAGGTGTAAGCGTAAGAATTAGAAGGCGGTAAAACCTTGAAGCTCATTCCTACTATGCCTTTAGCTAAATGCATCTTCCAGAAAATATTTATACCTCTGTGCATCTCTCAACCTTTTGCAAATGTAAATTTCAACAAGAGATTCACCTTATAGAGTTCCTAATTTTACATATATTACTTTTTTTATTCCATTTTATTGAGATGTAGTTTTACACCACACTGTGTAAGTTGAATATGGCATAATGACTTCATTTACATATAATTGTAAAATGATTACCGTGAAATTTAGTTAACATCCATTACCTTAGATTGATATAAAAAAAGAATAAATAATTTAAAATAATGTTTTAAAACCTTCTGGTGAGAAGTCTTAGCAACATTCAAATATCCCTTAACCTTAGTGTGAACCACAGTGGTCATGTTGTACGTTACATCCCAAGTACTTATTTACCTTATGACTGGAAGGTTATCCCTTAATCATATTCATTCAGTTCCCCCACACCTCACCCCAAGCCTCTGGTAACCACAAATCTCTCTTTGTTTTTGAGTTTTTTTTGTTTTTTTGTTTGTTTTTTAGATTCCACATACGAATTTTTGTTTTTATGTCTGACATTTCACTTAACATTATGGTCTTAAGGGCCATCCATGTTGTCACAAATAGCAGGGTTTCCTTTTTTATGGCTGAATAATATTACACACACACACACACACACACACACACACACATTTAGCCGTCTGTCAATGGACACAAGCTATTTCCATGTCTTGGCTGTTGTAAATGATACAATGAAAAACAGGGTACAGATATCTCTTTGACATGGTGATTTTACTTCTTAGTTATGTACCTAGAAATGGAACCATGGGATCGTAAAGTAGAGTGATTTTTAATTTTTTGAAGACTCTCCATGCTGTTTTGAATAGTAGCTTTCCTAATTTACAATCCATCAACAGTGCATGGGGTTCCTTTTTTTCCACATCTTCACCAGGATTTGTCACTTCCTGTCCTTTGGTAATAGCCATTCTGAGAAGTTTGAGATGATGTCTCTTGGTGGTTTTGACTTGCATTTCTGTATGATGGTTGATATAAAATGACACCTTTTCATGTGCTTGTTGGCCATTTGGACACCTGTGTAAAAATGTCCATTCAGGTATTTGGCCCATTAAAAAATATTTATATATTTTAGAGAGAGAGAGAGGATGCACATGAGTGGGGAGAGGAGTGAGAAAAAGATTCTTCAAGCAAAATCCTTGTTGAGTGCAGAGCCCAATTGGGACTTAGTCTTATGACCCACGAGATCATGAACTGAGCTGAGACCAAATGAGCCGCCCAGGTGTTCTGTTCATTTTCTAATTAGATTTTTTTTTCTTTTGCTACTGTAGGAGTCTTCTGTATATTTTGGATATTAACCCCTTAATAGATGTATAATTTGCAAATATCTTCTCCAATTGTTTTGTTTTTGTTTTTACTTTTGTTTCCATTTTGTTGATTATTTTCTTGGGAAGATTTTTATTTTGATGTAATTCCACTTGATTCTTTTTGATTCTGTTGATTGTTCTTTAGGTGTCATATCCAAGAAACAATTGCCAGGTCTGATGTCAAGAAGCCTTTTTTCTAAGTTTTCTGAATTCAAGGTTTTACATTTAAGTCTTTAATCCATTTCATTTTTTTCTTTATTTTTTTTCTTTAATGCATTTCAAATTAAATTTTTTTTTGTGAGTAGTATAAAACAGAGGTCTAGTTTCATTCTATTGTGTGTTAACATTCAGTACTGAAGAGACTGTCTTGCTCCAACTGACTATTCTTGGCTCCCTTGTCAAGCATTATTTGACAATAACACATAATTTTATTTCTGGACTCTTGATTTCATCCCATTGATTCATGTGACTGTTTTTACGCCAACATCATACTGTTTTATTTTAAATTTGTAATATAACTTAAAATCAGGAAGTATAATACTCTTCCACTTCGTTCTTTCTGGGAATACTTTGGCTATGTATGGGCTTTTGTAGTTCCATAAAAATTTTAGGATTATTTTTACTGCTTCTGTAAAAATCACCATATGGAAATGGATTGCTTTGAATCTAAAAATGGATTTGGGCTTATGAATATTTTAGCAATATTCTTCCAATCCATACCCATGGATTGTCTTTTCATTCTTTCATTAATACCTTGTAGTTTTCACTGTACGTGTCTTTCATCTTCTAAGTTAAATTCATGTGTTTGATATTGTTAAAGGGATCAATTTAATTCTCTTATAGATAATTAATTTTGTATACTGCAAATCTACTGATTTTCTTTATTAGATATAATACCTTTTAATGACATTTTAGGATTTTCTCTATATCAAATCATGTCATTGGCAGATAGATACATTTCTTCCTTTCCCTTACAATTCTGTATGTTTTATTTATTTTTCTTGCATGATTTTTAAGTCTTGAAATTGCATTATTATATTGAATAGGGGTGTTGAGAGTGAGCATTATTGTCTTGTTCTGGATTTTAGAGGAAATGTTTTGAATTTTCCACCATACAGCGTGTTGTTAGCCATGGCCTTGTCATATACAGCATTTATGTTGAGATATGTTCCTTCTATATGTAATTTGTTGAGTTTTTATCATAAAGATATGTTGGATTTTATCAATTTCTTTTTCTGAATCTATTGACATGATTGTGATTTTTAAATTTTAATCCTTGTAACATATTACATTTATTGATATTTGTGTGTTGAACCATCTGTGTATTCCAGAAACACATCCCACTTGATCATGACAAATGATTTCTTGATGTGACTGAATTCAGTTTGCTATCATTTCATTGAAAAATTTTACATCTATGTTCTTCAGAAATATTGGCCTATAATTTACTTTTCTGCTTTGGTATCAGGGTAATTCTAGCCTCTTTGAGTGAGTTTCAGAGAGTTTACACCTGTTTGATTTTTTGGAAAAATTTGAGAAGGAATTGGCATTATTATTTTTTCAATATTTGATAAAATTTGTTTAGTGAAGCTGCATGCAAGCCCTTCATTGGAAGTTTTTTGATTACTGATTCAATATTTTTCCTAGTAATTAGCTTGTTCAAATTTTCTATTTCTTCATGAGTCAGTCCTAATGGTCTGTATATTTCTAAAAATGTATTTCTTCTAGGTTGTTTGGTTTGGTGGTATATGTGTTTTTGCAGTCGCAAATTAGGATTTGTGTTAGGATTTTTGTAATGTCTCTCATCTATAATTTTGTAGATTTACAATTTTCTCATTTTTTCCTTTAGTTAATTTAGCTAAAGTTTTGTCAATATTGTTTATCTTTTCAAAGAAATAACTCTTAGTTTTGTTATTCTTTTCTATTCTGTTTCTGTCCTCTATTTCTTTTTTTCTCTATTTCTTTTATTTCTTTTCTAATCTATACTATTTCCTTTCTACTGCTAAGTTGTGGTTTCATATGTTCTTTTTCTAGTTCCTTGAGGTATAAAGTGAGGTTTTTTAGTATCTTAGAACTACTTTTGCTGCATCCTGTAAATTTTGGTATGTTGGGTTTCCATCTTCATTTAATTCACTATACTTTTTTATTTTCCCTTTTATACATTGGCTGTTGAAGAGAGTAATAATTTCTAAGTATTGTTGAGTTTTTCTGTTTTTCACCTATTATTGATTTGTAAATTCATATCATTTGGTCAGAGATCATACTGTCATGATTTTAATCTTTTTGTATTAGTTAAGACTGATTTTGTGACCTAATATATGATCTATTCTAAAATATGTTCTATGCAGACTAGAGAAGAATGTGTATTCAGCTTTTGTTGAATAAAATATTCTCTATATGTCTGTTAGGTCCATTTCATCTATAGTTTTGTTGAAATTTCCTGTTTTCTTACTGGTTTTCTATCTGGATGTTCATCATTATTAAGTTGAAGTATTAAAGTCCCCAACTATTATTTTGTTGTGTTTCTCTTTTTATTTCTGTATTTGCTTTGGATGTTATATTTATATAATTCAATGTTAGATATATAAGTATTGACAATTATCAGATTTTGAGGAGTTGGCCATTTTATATTATATAATGACATACTTTTGTCTCTTTTTACTATTTTTACTTTAAAGTTTATTTTGACCAGTGTAAGTATAGATATCCCTGTTCAGTTTGGTTAGCCTTTGTTTGAAATGCATTCATCCCTTCACTCTTGGTATATGTGTCCTTAAAGCTTAAGCAAGTTTCTTATAGGCTCCATATCATTGAAAAAGAAAAAAAAGAAAAAAAAAAAAAAAAGCCTAGTCAAACTGTCTTTTGGTTGTATAATTAAATCCATTTAAACTAAGTAATTATTGATAGGTAAGGACTTACTATTACCATTTTTTATTGTTTTCTGATCTATTTTGTAGAAGCATTGTTTATTGCTTCTTATCTTGCTGACTTCTTTTGTGATTCAATGGCTTTTCTATCTATATTCTTTGAATTCTTCATCATGATCTTTTGTGTAACTTCATCTTTTTCCCTGTGATTACCATAAGGCTTAAATACTTAAAAATGATTGTACCTTTTGTAAACTGACAAATTATCTTTGATAGCATTCCTAAACTTTATAATTTTACTTCTCCTCCCCTTTCCTTTTAGGTTGTTGATAATACATTTTACATGTTTTATGGTGTTTATCCAATAACAGATTATTATTGTTATTTTTAAGACCTTTTAACTTTTAAATTAGAATTGTATTCAGCTTTGGGCAGGGCTTCAGAGCAGGCCCTGTGGACAGAAAAAAAGGCTATATGTTAGGGGATAAAATCAGAAAGAACTAAATGCTCACCTCCCTGGAAAATCAGTGCTTTTTCCAGCTTTGGATATGTAGTGCTGCTGGCCAGGATCTTTTCTCAAGTGCCACTATAATCAGAACAGCAGGGCATCTACTGAGATTCCTGGGATCTCTGGTTAGATTTCCTTGGAGGCAGAGTTGGACATTGTGTTCAGCAGTAGGAAGGGGCACAGATGAGCATCTCTGCCAGCAAAGGTAGGGACGGGCACACAGAATAGGCCTCAAGACTGGTGAGACTAACCAGGCAGGATTGGGCACCACTCTCTCTGGGCACTTGGATTTGCTGGCTTGGCTCTGTTGCTGGTGCTCAGGATAGGCTTTGTGGTCGAGAGAGCCTGGGAGTTACCCTCATCAGTTCTTGGCTATGAATTAGCAGACCTGTCTGGGTGGAGCAGCAGAACTAGCTTCCAGACCAGAAAGATTCTTTTTGGGGGGTCTTCACTCAAGTGGAATCATGCCCTCTGTTTCCTGAGGAACATAGTCACCGGGTTTGCCCTGCAGACAGCTCTCCTGCCAGGCTCTCCTGCCAGGCTCTCCTGCCAGTGCTGCTGGGCTAAGAAGCTTTCCAGACCCAGCCTTCTGGTTACTTAGTGCTGGTATCCACACCCAGCAATGGGTGAGGTTATGACATAGCTCCCCTCTGCTAAAGAAGGAATCATGCTGAATTTCTTGGTCAAACTGTTGATTGACTTGTCTCAGCAATTGAGGAAAACCTCCAGTTGGGACTTTTATTTGTATACCACAGACAGGAACTTGCTCTGCCAAGATCTGAGAGCTGGTTGCTAGAAGCCTCTTCCCCTTTTCTGTCATTATCCAATTCCTAGTGATCAAGCTCTGCACATTCCTTTATGATCCCTGTGAGGTGAGACCACATTGGTCTTCTGAGAAGTGGCTTACAATGTTGGGGGCACTGGATGTCCACACTGGGCTCCTTCTTTTCACTGAGACATCTCCATGTGGTAGTGTCTTGGTCTGGCAGAGGGGCAGTCAGTTTGCATCTACTGTTCTTATCTTTTAATGCTGCCTATCTGGGTCACTATGGTGCAGGGAGGGTGCTGCAATTTCACCTAGGATTTTAACAGTTCTAGGATTTTAACAGTGATATCTTGTCCATGGGAGGTAAAGTTGGGAATGGCCTGTTACCATCTTGGTAAGTTAGTCCTCTGTACTGCTTTAATTTTAATATGAGCTATTGAAAAGTATCATGTTACTTTTATATGATTCCTACATATAATTATAAAATTATATAATTATATGTAGGAATATATATAATCATATAATTATAAAATTTGGATGTCTTTGGTATTTTGAAATGAAGGTAACATTTTTAAAGAAGCTTACAGTAAATGTTAAGAACAAATATGTGTTTATTAAATAAAAAGTTCACTGAAACATCGATTATACGTTTTTAAAACTATTCCCTCTTTTATAGTTTTATTTCAAAATTTAATTTGATAACCAATTTATTTTTTATTTCCCTGTTGATTAGTTCTCAATCAAACCCATCTTGATCAATCTTTAAGTCCTTTAGACAGTTCATTTCATTTATCTAGGCCATGTTTTACTCATCAATTGAAAAAAGCAGAAGGATTATATTAATGACTTAAAACTGGGTTCTCCCAAACCACAATATTCAAAAGAAATTCAGCATTTCACCAACATCTTATAGTTTAATTTCATTTGAAATGCAAATATCAATTAACACTTAAATAAGTTAATAGACCAATGGGAGACTAATTGACTACATACTCATCTTAACCTACTGGTTAGACCTCAAAAGAAATCCAGCCTAGTGCATATATTTGAAGATCTTATAAATGTGTCCTTGATTTTAGAGGTAGGAATTTGGAATTTTTTTTTCTTTTTAAAAGCCAAATTTACAAATCTGCTAAGTTAAAATTGTACAAACCATTACAATGTTGTAAGCACACATGCAATTCAGTTATGCGACTTGTAGGCAAGTGCATGTGCCATATTTTTGTTCTCATCAAACCGAAATGTGTAGTTGCCAAACAGTATGTAATCAGATGATACACAATATAGTAGATAAGAAGAATGTTTCAATTTTGCTATTACAACTAATTTTCAACTGATGAAAAAGTAAATATAAACCATTTGATACCTAGGGAGTCTGCTATTTAGAAGAAAGAGGGTAGCAGGGAAGTTGGCAAAGTAGGTGGATCCTGAGCTCACCTTGTCCCATGGACACACTGGGGCAACAACTGTACGTAATGCACCTAACTCTTAAAATGCCTTGAAGACAAGCAGAACAGATCTTCTACAGCTGGTCATTGAGAGAAGGCCATACATACATCCATACATACAGCATTCTGCAGACTGAAAGTGAAATGGTAGGAAAAGATACTCTATGCAAATGAAAGCAAAAGCATAAAGCCAGATAAACAATTCTTACATCAGACATAGTAGACTTTAAAACAAAGACTGGAGCAAGAATAAAAAGAAGAGAATTAACTAATGACAAAGGGGTCAATCTAACAAGAGGATATAATAATTATAAATATCTATGAACTCAACATAGAAGCATTCAAATACATAAAGAAAATATTAGAAAACATAAAGAGAGGTATTGACAGTAATACAATAGTAGTAGGGAAATTTAACACTCAGTTTACATTATTAGATCACTGAATAGAAAATCAATATGAAAACAATGGCTTTGAATGATGTATTAGACCAGATAGATTTTTTTTCTATTTATCTGTTAAAACTAATAACAGTAGAATATACATTTTTTTCAAGTGAATGTGGAACATTCACTAGGAGAGATTACATTTTAGGCTATACAAAAAGGCTCAGTAAATTTAGGAGGATTAAAATTATATTAAGTATGTTTTCTGAACACAAAGTTTTGAAACTAGAAATCAGTTATAGGGAAAAAAATGCAAAAAACATAAACACATGGAGGCTAAACTTCCTACTTTAAAACCAATGAGTCAACAAAGACATCTAAGAGGAAATTTCAAAAATATATGGAGACTAATGAAAATGGAAACACATGGTCAAAAAATCACTGGAACACAGCAAGAGCAGTACTAAGAAATACAGGCCTAACTCAAGAAACAAGAAAAATTTCCAACAATTTAATCCTACACGTAAAGAAATCAGAAAAAAAGAAAAAAAGGAAAAAGAAAGGTCAGAAATAATAGAGACCAAATAAAAAAAAAAATCAAACTAAAATCTGGATCTTTGAGAAGATGAGGAAAATACATTAGACTGATTGAGAAAAAGAGATGACTCAAATAAAATTATAAATTCAAGAAGAGAAATAATACCACACAGAAACACTAAGAATTGGGGCACCTCGGTGGCTCAGTCAGTTAAGCATCTGCCTTTGGCTCAGGTCATGATCCTGGAGTCCTGGGATCAAACCACATGTTGGGCTTTCTCCTCTAAGAGGAGCCTGTTTCTCCCTCTCCCCCCACCGTTCATGTTCTCTTCAAATAAATTTAAAAAAAAATCTTAAAACAGTAGAAATACTAAGAATTAGAAGATAATGCAATAAAAAATTATATCAGAAAATTGGACAACCTAAAACAGATATGTCCCTAGAAACATATAATCTTCAAAACCAAATCAGAAAGAAATTAGAAAACTTGAACAGACTCGAAATAAGCATGAATCAATACTACTACTAGATATAATAATAATAATAATAATAATAATAATAATAATATCTTGAGCAAGAGCACAGGCCAATGGCTTCATATATGAAATCTACTAGTCTTTAAAGAAGACTTGATACTTTTCTTCTCAGACTATTAAAAATTTTTGAAGAGTAAGGAAAACTACCAAAAATTCTTTAGCAGCATTACCTTAATACCAAAGCCAGACAAAAGACACTCTTTTAAAAAACAAAAACAAAAAACAAACACTAGACAACAAGCTAATATTTCTGATGTACATAGGTGCAAAAATCTCCAGCACAACATTAGCAAGTTAAATCCAACAATACACTGAAAGAATCATATACAACACTCAAATGATTTTTTTCTTCCGGGAATGCAAGGATTACTCAATATTTACAAATAAATCAAAGTGATATCACATTAATAAGAAGAAGGATAAAAGCCATGACTATCTTGATAGATTCAGAAAAAGCACTTGACAAAATAAAACATCTGTTCATCCCAAAATCTCTCAACAAAGTGGGTTTAGAGGGAATATACCTCAACATAAGATCATTTATGATCTAGATATCATACTCAATGGTCAAAATCCAGAAGTGTTTCCTCTAAGACCAGGAACAAGAGAAGGATGTCTGTATTCCCTACTTTTGTTCATAGTACTGGAAAGTCCTAGCCACAGCAATCAGATAAGAAAAATAAATAAAACCATCCAAGTTGGTAAGATATAAGTAAAACTGTCACTATTTGCAGATGATATAATAATACATATAAAAAAAAACCTTGAACATTGTAAAGCTTCAGGATACAAAAATAATACACAGAAATTTATTATAATTCTATACACCAATAGCAAAGTAGCAGAAAGAGCAATTAAGGAAACAATGCCATTTACAATTGCATTGAAAATAAAATGTCTAAGAATAAATTTAATCAAGTAGGTGAAAGACCTATGCTCTGAAAACAATAAGATATTGATCAAAGAAATTGAAGATGACACAAACAAATGGAAAAAGATACTCACTTATAGACTGGGAGAAATAATATTGTCACAGTGTTCAAACTACCCAAAGCAATCTACGGATTCAATGCAATCCCTATCAAACTACAAGTAGTATTTTTTATAGCAATAGAGCAGATAATAACAAAATTTGTATAGAAGTACTAGAAACCCCGAATAGCCAAATAATCTTTTTTTTTTTTTTTTTTTTAGCCAAATAATCTTGACCCAAATAGCCAAATAGTCTTGAAAAAGGACAAAATTGTAGGCATTGCAATCCTAGATTTCTGGATATACTCGAAGTACAATAATCAAAATAGTATGGTACTCACACACAAAGATCAATGAATCAGAATATTGAGGCTAGAAAGAAACTTATGTTTCTGTGGTCAACTTATTTGGGACAAAGAAGCCAAGAATATATAACAGAGAAAAGACCGCCTCTTCAATAAATGATATTGGGAAAACCTGATAGCTGAATGCAAAAGAATACAACTGACCACTTTCTTATGCCACATGCGAAAATAAACTCAAGATGGATTCAAGACCTAATCATGAAACCTGAAATTAAAAAAACTCCTAAAAGAAAACATAGGCAGTAATCCCTTGGAGATCATCTACTTTAGCAACATCTTTATGGATATATTTCTTCAGGCAAGAAAAACAAAGGAGAAATAAACTATCGGGACTATTTCAAAATAAAAAGCTTTGCCCAGCCAAAGAAACCATCAACAAAATGGAAAGGCAACCTACTAAATGGGAAATAAATCTTTACAAATGACATATCTGATAAAGGGTTAGTATCCAAAATCTATGAAGAACTTACACAACATCAAAATACAAATAACCTGATTAAAAATGGGCAGAGGGCCTGAATAGACATTTGTCCAAACAAGGGGAGATGTCCAACAGACATATGAAAAGGTGCTCAACCTCACTAATCATCGGGGAAATGCAAATTCACATCACAGTGGGATGTCACCGCTCAGAAGGGTTGGTATCAAAGGACAAAAAATAAGTCTCAGCAGGGATGTGGAGAAAAAGCATCCCTTTCACACTGTTGTGGGGATGAAAATTGGTGTAGCCATTGTGGAAAGCAGTATGGAAGTTTCTAAAAGATTAACTCTAGAAATATCATATAATGCAGTCATTCCACTACTGGCTATGTACCCAAAGAAAATGAAAACATCAATTTGGAAAGATATATCCACCCCCGTATTTATTGTGGTGTAATTTATAAAAACCAAAAAATGGAAGCAACCCAGATGTCCATCTGTAAGTGAATAAATAAGAAGCTGTGGTATATGTACACAGTGGAATATTATGCAGCCATATAAAGGAATGAGATCGTGCTATTTTCAACAACATGAGTGAGTCTACAGGGTATTATGCTAAATACAGACAGAGAAAGACCAATACCAGATTATTTCATTTACATATAGAATTGGAAAAAAAAAAGACACAGACACAGACTCAACTATAGAGAACAAACTTGTGGCTGTCAGAGGGGATGTGTGGGGGATGGGTAAAATAGCCGAGAGGGATTAGGGGTACAAGCTTCCAGTTATACAATAAGTCGTGGACATGAAAAATATAGCATAGGAAATAGAGTCAATAATATTGTAATATTTTATGGTGACAGTTATTACATTTATCTTTATGAGCATACATGGTGTATAGAACTGTCAGTGTTCTACACCTGAAACTCATATGACATTTCATGCCAAATATACTTTAACAATAATAATAATTTGGAAAGAGGAGATAAATAGGTTTGGCCATACTTTGTCTATTAAAAAAAGTCATAATTTGAAAAAAAAAAATGATTTCCTCCGCACAGTGCAGCAAAAGAAAATACAAAAGCCAGGGGCTGAGGCTGGCATCACTCTACAGACAGTAGCCATTTATTATGTTTCAGTTTGGACTTGCTGACGAACAAATATACCCACCTGTCCTAGGCTGTGTCATTTTTGTTTAAGAGAGTGACGCATGCAAGTAATATTGGCTGAATAGAATTTAAAAACCTGGAAAAACATGTAACACTAAATAACTTCAGGGTATTTCGGAAAGAAAAACTAAACTAAACGAAGTTGTAAGCCAGGGTTCTTGACACTTTTTGTTTTTGTTTTTTTAATTCATCCGACCTGGAGCCACTGGAGCATCTGTACGTTGAAGTATCAACGTGAAAGGGATGGAGAGCTGACCTCACACGCCCAGGGAACGAGCTCCGCCTCGTCCTGACCTAGTGCATCGTAGCCTTGGAGCGGGAAGGCGAGCAGAACTGGTGGGGCCAATGCTTGTTTCTAGGACCAGAGCCTCAACCCCCTAGTCAAACACTATCCAACTAACATATCAGCTTCTAATCAATCAGGTTTGTGACTTTTCCTCCTTAACTAGGGCTAGTGAGGTTGGAAGATGGGCCTCCGAAAATGAAATTTGGCCATAACTAGTCTCTTCACCCAAACACAAAACACATGGCCCGTTTTTCAGACTTTTGAAGGAGCTTCACTTTTCTTATTATTTTTAAAAATGAGCTCTTTACTTGAACTATTCATTTTTAGTCATAAGTCAGTGTCAAAGTGCGAATAAAACCCAAACAGCATCTACTTCCTTATCTTATCTTCAGAGAATCTAATTTTCTTTTTTTTTTTTTTTTAAGAGTTTATTTATGTATTTGACAGAGAGAGAGGGAGCGAGCCAGTGGGGGGAGAAGCAGAGGGAAAGAATCTTCCAGCACACTCCCCGCTGAGCACAGAACCCGACAAGGCGCTGCATCTCACTGCCCGGGATCATGACCTGAGCCCAAACCTAAGAGTTGGATGCTTAACCGCTGTGCCCACAGGTGCCCCACAGAATGTCATTTTCAATTTTAGTACATTTTTATCATGATGTTTGCTTCCATTCTTCTAAAAGCCTACTGACATTTATAAGTGGGAATTTAGCCCTGACTCCTTTTTTCATACCTCCTCATTATAAAAAAATACAAAACTAATGTGATACTGGGTTAACTCAATATTCAGTGTTTACAGTCGCAGATCTATGTAAATATCATTTTTAGCTGAGACATAATGTATTTCATAATTAAATTTGCTACCTACAACTTATTTTTCCCTTCAATTAGAATTATCTTTTAAAAGATTGCATAGTTTGTACCTATTTATTGCTAATTTGCTCCCAAACTCTTAGATTATAAATCTGAAAATATAAAAGTCAGCTTTATTTTTGTCTTGGTGCCATGTGTCTTAGAAATGTCCATTTCCCTTTAGTTGGTCTTTGGTCTGGCCTGGGAATTTCCTTTTCTCTTTTCTTTATCAGATCTTTTGTTACTTGCTTTCTACATTCCTAGACTATTTTTCCATTTTAAAGAAACAGCTTCTCCAGTTTCTTCTTTAAAAATTATGCTAAAGAGAGATATTTTGTCAAGCCTCAATATCTCCGCAGCCTGATTATAGTTAATTAGTGTTTGCCTTAATATGGAATTCTATCTTGAAAATCATTTTTACTCAAAACTGCTAAGGCGTTGCCCTATTTCTAATCTTTCTCATGAGCACAGAGTGAGTTCCAAGCAGAACAACTAGTGAGCTCAAGTATGAGCTAGCCATAGCTCATGAACTTCCATAATAGCTTGGAACTTCCATTCTCGCGCGGAAGCTTGAACTTCCATGCTAGCCCACATTTGGCTATTAGAAATTTATTGCATTCTTGTTTCTGACTTCTTTCAGTCTGTGTGGAACCCAAGTTCCTTCTTCTTCCTTTCATGAGCCCGAGTTCATACCATGTCCCACCTTGAAGATCTCTGTCATTTCCTCAGACTTTAGGTTACTTGGCTAAACTGAAATATCTCCTCTCCGATGGGCTCACAAAATTTTTTTAATTTTTAGAAATACCTTCTTTGGGGCACCTGGGAGCTCAGTCAGTTAAGCATCTGGCCTTCAGCTCAGATCATGATCCCAGGGTTCTGGGATCAAATCCTACATTGGGCTCCCTGCTCAGCGGGGAGTCTGCTTCTCCCTCTCCCTCTCTGTGCTCTCTCTCTTCCTCTCTTAAATCAATCAATCAATCAATCAATCAATCAATCTTAAAATTACTTTTTTTTTTTTTGTTGTTAGACTGGGCAAAATGCTCTCTCTAGCTTTCTATACTGTACACAGAATCCAGAAGCTCATTGTTCAGTTTTTTAAAAAAAATTACATTTAGGTAAAACTAATAAAATAAATTCCCATTTGTAAAATATAACTTTTGATCCAACTTGCAGGCCATACTGGTGTGCGTGTGTTCATTATAAAATGGATGGAATGATTGATATTATTTGAATAGATATTTAGAATAGTAGATGATAACTAAATTCTAAGCTAAAGCATGTGAATTTATATCTAAAGACCTTCAAAAATTAATGTTGTAAGTATTGCAGTATTTCTCAAATTCAGGCTAGGCGAATTCAGGTCTAGTTTCTATTAATCCTTTATATCTTGCGGTGTTTTTTCCAAAAATGATATTCACTCTAGGAAATTCCCACAGGTGAATTTAGGGAAGGAGGCTATCTCCATGTGTATATTTGCAAAAACTATATAGGATCTTCCTCTAAGGGATATTACTTGTCCTTGAATTAAGGATACCCTGAAATCCACTCTGGTCTCTGAAGAGACTATGATCTGAAAACTGAGTAAGCACTCTTTAATCTCCATTTTGATGGCTCATGACAGATCAAGTCATCTAACTGGAATATTTACAATTATACCAACTGAGTAACATTTTAGTAGTTGGCTCATGAATCTCATTACAATAATCATTTAGCCACTGATTTCTTTAAATCATTCTTGTTACCACTTTTCTGTTACCCATTTATAGTATAAATTTTATGTAATTTGAATATATATATGAATATTAATATATGTAAAATACAAATGTATGTGCTAGTAGCAGCTACTTTCGGATAGCACAAAGCATGATAGGAAGCTGGGTTAATAGCCTTTAAGAATGAAAAGTCAGACATGGTATTATTGTATTAATGGCCTTACCTAGAAACTAATATCTATTGTTCTATTAAAACATAATGTTGTCTGAAGCATTTCCTTACTTGGGAGATTCTGATATTAGTAAAAGTTTTAAGGGTGTTTCAGTTCATGTACAAGGTAATATATATGTAAAAATTATTAGCAAAGTATACAAATAAAACTTTCTTTTACTTTTTTTGCTTACATCCAGATTCCATAGAATCTATTGTCCTTCCTCTCTCCCACCCCTGGAAAATAACTTTTTTCTTATATAGATTTAACTGGAGAAAAAAAAAATTTCAGAAAGAGCAGTTAGCCAAAGACCCAGTTTTATTAAGTTAATAACAAAAATAACCTAGGATAAAAAGTCGAACTAATTTTAGAAGGAAATGATGGCCAAATTACTGAAAACATGGAAATAAAATGTGTTTGTAATTATGCAAACCTTGTGAATACATTATAGATAAGGTATTCAAAGTGACAAAAATAATAACAAGTTATTTCCATGGAAACCTCTGGATCATAATACATATGGTCTTTTAGAGATTTCAAAAATATCCTTGTAGAAAAATGCAAACTCTTAATGCTGTAAAATCCCAGGAGGCAAAAATGTGTTACAGCAAACTATCACAGTTTAAAATTGCATTTAGCTTAGTGTTTATAAATATTTAGTATCTATTGAAAATAAGCGTTCCTTAGGAAAAAAAATATGCAAACATTTATACTTGGCAGCTTATTTTTATCTTTGCATGTTTCATGGCAGTAAACTTAATAACATAAAAATGACTATGTAACTATAATAACTAAATAAATATAACTATTTTCCCAAAGTTCCTTATTCTTATTAAGATGAATTGATAGAAATAGCAACTTGATTAATGCTAGCTGAATGTCCTTCTTGAGTCTTAGTTTATTTTATCAATGAAATTCAGAATGTTTTAGCAATGCATCTTTAATACATTTTGCCACTCGCTTGTTCTGGAAATCTAGGCAAATCATTAAATTTTCCCAAGTTGGTTACATTACATGTAAAATGAAGGTACAATTACGCAAGCATTCTAGTAAATTTTATATATTTAGTTATTATTTTTTTATATTCAAATGACCAGTAACACTTTATCTTTACAAAATCTAAAATAAAGTAAAAAATAAATAAATAAAAGTTCTGGTATCAAATAAATGAATCCAAAGAAACAAATGACTGTATCTATCAAGTACCAAAAATATTTTTGCACTCATGGTTTGTTTATTTTCTTCCCTATAATTCATTGACCATACCATTCAGTTACTATGTAGCAGCTCTAAATACAAACACATATTGCAGCATTTTCTCTTATACAGAAAATGTTGAGGTTATAGTAATAGAAACTTTAAAACATCGAGACTAAGTGGAAAGGTAGCATTATTTTTAACATAACATAGATCAAAAAACAACCCAATGTCACTTACTGAATGAATAAAATATTATTGACTGACCATACGACAAAATATCAGGTCACCAAAGTAACATGAGGATAATATGGTGGAGGGCCTCCTGGCTGGCTCAGTTAGTAGAGCATGCAACTCTTGTGCTTGGAGTGGTGAATTTGAGCCTCATGTTGGGCACAGACTTTACTCAGAAAATATGGTAGAGAAAGAAGTGCCAGGAATATGTTTCTCCACCTAGAAAATAATTAAATGGCACAAAATGGCTGAAGTGACTATTCTGAAACATGGAGCTCTCTTTGAATACTTAGAGTTACAAGGGGAAAACTTAACTGGTAAGCTACAGAGACTATTACCCACCCAAATTCCCTGATCTCTGTGGCAGGCAACTGTGGAGATGACAACCTGTCTTTCTGGAATGGCTTTTTGAAGCCAGTGTGGGCAATAAGGGCTTTGTCCTCCAAATATTGGGCTTATGATTCTGATTGCTGATAGCTGCCTCTTCTTGTCAAAATGCAGGTACAGAGTCTGGCCATCATTATAAATCACTCTACCAGCTAAAGGGGCCTCCAGGAAATTTGAAAGAGCCACATTTGTTTTTGGTTTTTAGACATTCAAAAACAGCAGGGCATACAGGGATATTTAGAAAGCCACTGCACATTCCCAAAGTCAGTCTTAGAAACAATCTGAGAAGTCCATAAGCTTTCACTCAGGCTAGCAAGCAGCAGAAAAACAAACAAAAAAACAAAAAAATAAAAACACATTTTCAGGACACTGAAATAAACAGAAAACCCAAAGGGAGGTAAATAATCTGAGTTTTAGAGTTACCATGTTATAAGATTCGAATGCAAATTTCTTTTTAACAACACCAACACAAAACATACAAGGAAACAGGAAAGCATGGCTTATTCAAAGGAGCAAAGGAAGTTGACAGATAACATACCTGAGAAAGTCCAGACATCAGAGTTAATGGACAAAGACTTTAAAACAACTGTCCAAAGATAATCAAATAGCTAAAGGAAGACATCATAGGGAAAGATTTATGAAGTAAATGAAAATTTTAAAAAAGCAGGATCCCTTGGTGGCTCAGTGGTTGAGCATCTGCCTTCAGCTCAGGTCAGGATCCTGGAGTCCCAGGATCGAGTCCCATGTTGTGCTCCCCCCAGGGAACCCGCTTCTCCCTCTGCCTGTGTCTCTGACTCTCTCTCTGTCTCTCATGAATCAACACATTAAATCTTAAAAATATATAAAATTTTAAAAAGGTATAAAAAAGGAACCAGAAAGAAACTTTAAAATGCACTAGAGAGATTCAAAAAGAGATTTAACAAGCAGTAGAAGGAGTCAGGAAACTTAAAGGTAGGAAATTTGATTTATTGAGTTGGATAATAGAACAAAAATGAAGAAAAATAATATACAAAAGGTTATCAACAAATTTATCAATTTTTCATCAGCAACTCTGAATGCCAAAAGGTTTGATATATTATCAGTTCTTCACAGACAAAAACAAAACAAAACAAAACAAAACAAAAAACAAACAAACAAACAGAAAACCTACCCAATGAGAATTCTATATCCAGCAAAATTCTCTTTCAAAAATGAGGACTATATTAAGACAGGGATAAAAGCTATAGATTTCATTGCAACTATATCTGTCTTGAAAGAAATGCTAAGAGGAGACTTTCAGTTTTAAATGAAAGAATATTCTAAGTAAGTCTAAGTCATGCAAATAATTAAAAGTCTCCATTATAGGTAAGTACATGGACAGTTATAATTAATTTTATTGTGTTTTGAATATGTAACTCCACTTTTTATCTTCTACATCATATAAGAGAAATTTAAAAAATCATCTATTATTATGAACCCAATGTCTAATCATAATCTGTGATACCAATAACAGAAAAGTGCTATTGAAGTTAATATATATTGAAATTAGGTTAACATTAAAATGCCAATTGTAATGCTCATGCCAACCACTAAGAAAACATCTGTAGATTGTACAGAATAGGAAATAAATGACAATTAAAATGTTTCACCATTAAACAAAACAAAACAAAACACAAAAACACCTAGAAACAAAATGGGCAGTAGTGGAGGAAATGAGGAACAAGAAAGTTGTAAGGCATAATGAAAAAAAAAAATAGCAGAAGTTCCTCCGTCAGTAGTTTCTTTAAATGTTAAGTGGATTAAACTCTCTGATCAAAAGACAGACCAGAAGAATGAATAATAATACAAAAAAGATCCAAATATATGCTGCCTACAAGAGACTCATTTTACACTCAAAGATAAAAAGAAAATTGAAAAAAAAAATATAGAAAAGATGTTCCAAGCAAAGAGTAACCAAAAGAGAATCGGGGTGGCCATCCTAATATTAGGCCAAAGAAAGTTAAAATCCAAAAAGTTTATAATAGAGAAGATATCACTTAATTTCTCAAAAGAATGAAAGTTATAAACATTGACAGATCTAAAACAAATCTTCAAAATACATGAAACAAAAATTAATGGAATTCAAGTCTTTAATTCCCTACTTTTGATAAGAGATAGATCAACCAGACAGAAAATATGTAAGGAAATAGAGGTCTTGAACAACCCACAAAGGCTTAACGGACACATACAGGGCACTCCACCCGAGTGGAGAAGAATACAGGTCCCTTTTAGGTTCACATGGGATATTCTCGACATTAGAACATATATTAGGCCATAAACACTCTCAATACATATAAAAAGATAGATATACAAAGTATCTTCTCAGACCACAAAGGGATGAAGTTAGAGACCAATAACAGAATGAAACCTGGAAAATTCATATATATATATATATATATATATATATATATATATATATAGGGAAAATTACTTAAAAAGTGTCAAATCAATGGATCAAGGAAAAACCAAGGGGAAAATTAGGCTGATTACAGATGAATTAAAATATAAACAGATCTTGAAGCACCTGGGTGGCTCAGTCAGTTAAGTGTCTGACTCCTGGTTTCAACTCAGATCAGGATCTCAGTGGCCTGGGATTGAGCCCCACAATGGGCTCCACCCTCGCTGGGGTGTCTGCTCCAAGGTTTCTCTCCCCCTCCCTCTGCCCTCCCCACAACCCTCTCTCTTAAATAAATAAATGTTTAAAAAATATAAATAAAAACACTTCTCCAAATTTATGGGATGCAGTAAGAGTAGTGTTTGAAGAAAATTTTATAGCTATAAATGACTCCATTTAAAAAGAATTTAAGATTTTATACTGAAGCAACTAAACAGCATCATGCAAAAATAAAAAATAGCAGAAGGAAGGAAATAATAGATCGGAATGGAGATAAACAAAATAGAGAATAGAAAAAGAGACAATAAAACCATAAATTGGTTATTTGAAAGATCAACAAAATTGACAAACTTTAGCTAGCTTGATGATAAAATAGAGAAGATGCAAATAACTGAAATCAGAAATGAATATAGAGATATTACCACCAAGTTTATATATAGAAGTATTATTATAATATGAACTATTATACACCAGGTTAGATAACCCAGCGCTGGAAAAATTCCTTGAAACACTCAAACTGGGGAACCCAGTGGCTCAGGCAGTTCAGCATCTACCTTCAGCTCAGGTCATGATCCCAGCGTCCTGGGATGGGGGCCCCGCATCAGGCTCCCTGCTCAGTGGAAAACCTGCTTCTCCATCTGCCTGCCCCTCTCCCACTTGTGCTCTCTCTCTCTGTCAAATAAATAAAAATAAAATATTTAAAAAAAAAAACACTCAAATTAACTAAACTGACTCAAAATGAAATAGAAAATCTCACAGACTTGTAACAAATAAAAAGATCGAATCAGTAATCAAAAACCTTTCAAAAAGGAAACGTCCTGGAACAGGTAGTTTTTTTGGTGAGTTACACCAAACAAAGAAGAATTAACACAAGTCCTTTTTAAAAACTGAAGAGAAAACACTCTTTCGTTTTAAACGTTTTAAAATCATTTTTAAAAAATATTGTATTTGTTTATTTGCTTGCTTGTGTTTTAGAGAGAGAGAAAGAATCTCAAACATACTCCCCACTGAGAGAAGAGCCAGACTTGGGGCTCCATCTCATGACTCTGAATCATGATCTGAGCTGAAATCAAGAGTCAGATACTTAACTGACTGAGCCACTCAGGTGCCTTGAGAAACACTTTTTAAAATTTTTTTGTGTCTGTGAGGTCAGCATTATCCTGATACCAAAAATAGAGAAAGCTATCACAAGAAAATTACAGACCAATATTTTTATATAGATAAAAAAAAATCTTCAACAAAATATTATCAAATCCAAGATCATATTAAAGTAATTATTCCCCTTGACTAAGCAGGATTTATCCCAGGAATTCAAGGTGTTTTAATGTAAGAAATCTAATCAATGTAATATATTATTAGGAAGGGAAAGGGAAAAACACAGATCATTCCAGTGGATGCAGAGAAAGCATTTGACAAAACCCAACACCCTTTTATTACACAGACTCTCAGATAACTAGGACTAGAAAAAATTTCTTTGACATGATAAAAAGGTATTGATGAAAAAATCTACAGTTAACATCATACTCCAGTGAAAGAATGAGTTTTCTCCCTAATATTTCAAACAAGTAAATGTTTCCTGAGTTTACTTACTGCCATTCAACATCACATTATAAATTCTAGCCACAGTTATAAGAAATAAAATATCCACATTGGAAAGAAGTTAAACCACATATATTTGCAGATGACAAGGCCCTGTATATGGAAAAATTTCCAAAACACAAAAAAGCTACTGGAACTAATAAAGTCAGAAAAGTTTCAAGGTACAAGATACTATTTCTTTATATCAGCAAAGAGCAATAAAAAATAAATTAAGACAGTAGACATGAGGTAAACATAAACTGATAGTTTTTGGTTTCCAAGTACATATACAAGTTATGCTTATATTGTGCTATTAAGTCTACTTGGTATACAATAGCATTATATCTAAAAAAATAATGTATATACCTTAATCTGAAAATAGTTTATTGCTAAAAATGCTAACCATCACCTGGGATTTCAGCAAGTTGTAATATTTTTCTGTCCTTGCATGTTATACATGTAAGGGTTCTTCTGAAGACCTGCAGCATTTATACCCAACAAATTTTGAGTGTTATCCTCAATGACCTCAGGTTTGCCCCTAGATCCACACTCTGCTCAGTACTTTGACTATCCTTGGCCTCAGAAGACAAGTTTTGAAATGGTTCACAGTTGTTTATCCCTTTAGAGCCTGTATCTTCCTCAGGAATCTTTTTCTTTTTTCTTTTCTCTTTCAAGTAGTTATTTAAATTCTAGTTAGTTAACATGTCATGTAATATTGGTTTCAGGAGTAGAGTTTAGCGACTCATCACTTACATATAGTTTCCCGGGCTCACAAGTACCCTCCTTAACATGCATCACCCATTCCCCACCCCCACCCCCATCAAGCTTCCGTTTGTTCTCTATAGTTCAGAGTCTATTGGTTTGCTTTCTCCTTTTTTGGGGACTCTAACACATCTTAATATGTGGGAAAGTAATGGTGTGGGCTGCAACATTATTAAACTTATCACTCTCCATCCAGATTGTTCCACCTCAATTCCTACTTTTAAGATTCTCAAGGTAAGGAATAGGCATCATTCTCTATATATACCCCAAAACTTCTGGATATTTTTTTTACACGTCCTCCCAAGAAACATCATTACATTTCATTTCACAAGCTGCATCTAATGGGCATAAATGCTTCAGCCTACCACTAAATATCCAGCTGACAAGAAGGTTGTTCCACTCTCAATCTGGTAGGCATCACTAATCTTAAGGGTTTCTCTCATTCGGTTCAATGGAAGAACAACTCCATGGATGACAGAAGGGAAAAATTACAATACTACCCCCAACCTCTTCAAGGACTCCTTCAAATACTCACATTTTCAGCTTTCTCTTCATATTGACTATTTTAGAGTAGTGGGGTGAGTATCGCAGCAGTGGAGTGTTATCTTCTGAAAATCCCTGGAGAGAGTATCTGGAATTTCCTCCATGCTCTCTGAAGCATGGAGCATGGGAGTGTACTAGGTTTTTTTTTTTTTTTTAGATTTGGGGCCTAAGTCAAAAATCAATACAAATATTTTAAATGTACATGGAACATTCTTCAGAATAGATCATATGATAAGCCAAAAAAATAAGTCATGTTAAATTTAAGAAGATTGAAATCATATCAAGCTTTTTTTTCCAATCATAATAGTATGAAAATAGAAATTAATTACCAAAAAAGTGGAAAAAATCCACAAATACATGAAGCAAAGCAACATGCTACTAAATAACCAATGGTTTGACAAACAAAAGAGGAAATGAAAAACAAAAACCCTTGAGATAAAATGGAAACCCAATATTCCATAATCTGTGGGATGCAGCAAAAGCATTTATAAGAGGAGTAAAGTGATATAAGCCCACCTCAAAAACAAGATTCTAAATCTAACCTGAGAAATTAAAAAAACAAGTAGGAAAATAAGTGTAAATGAAGGCTAAAGTTTTTTGTAAGAAAGGAAATAATCAGATCAGAGTAGAAATTAATAGAAAAGAATAAAAAATAATAGAAAATATAAATGAATCTAAGAGATGACTCTTTGAAAAGATTAATAATTTATATACTTTTAACCAGATTCATCAAGCAAAAAATGGAGGGTCTAAAATAAAATCATAAATGAAAGAGAAATTACAACTAACACCACAGAAATACAAAGGAATAAAGAGACAACTATGAACAATTGATGTCAACAAATTGGGCACTCTATAAGAAAATACATAAATTCCTAGAAATATACAATCTTCCAAAATTGAATAAGGAAGAAAATTAAATTCTGAGCAGACCAATTACTAGTAATGAAATGGAATTAGTAATTAAGAAGTTCTCAACAAAAGCCCAGGACAGGAGGGATTTACAGGTGAATTGTTTTAAATATTTAAATAAGAGCTAATACTCATCCTTTTCAAACTACTCTTAAAAATAAATGAAGAAAAGGAATGTTTCCAAGTTCATTCTAAGAAGCCTGCATTACCCTGACACCAAAATCAGAAAAAGCCACCAAAGAAAAAGAAAATGAAAGCCCAATATCCCTGATGAACATTGATACAAAAAAAAAAATCATCAAAATATCAGCAAATTGAATTTTAAAATATGTTGAAAGTATTAGTCACCACAATCAAGGTGGATCTATTGCAGGAAAGCAAGGATGTTTCAATATCCACAGATTAACCAATGTGATATATTAACAGATTAATGTTAAAATTATATAATTATCCCAATGGATGAAGCAGAAGCACTTGAAAAAAATCCAATATCCATTCAGGATAAAACTCTCAGCAAAGTGGGTATAGAGGTAACAAACCTCAATATAATGAAGGCCATCTAACAAACTCACAGGTAATATGGTCAACGATGAAAGGCTGAAAATTTTTCCTGTAAGATCAGGAACAAGACAGGATGCCCAGTTCTCCCACTATCCAACACAGTACTGGAATTCATAGCCACAGCAATCAGATGAGAGAAAGAAGCAAATGTCATCAAAACTGATAAGAAAGATGTAAAACTGTCACTATCATCAGACAACATAGTGTGTGCAGAAAACCCTAAAAACGCCAAGAAAAACTATTAAAAATAATAAATAAACTCAGTAAAGTTGCAGTATATAAAGTTTATATATATAAATTTGTTGTTTAGTGCACTAATAACTATTAGAGAAGTTAAGAAAAATAATTCTACTTACAATTGCATCAAAAAAATAAAATAACTAAGTATAAATTTAACCAAGGAGGTGAAAGACCTATGCTCTAAAAACTACAAAACATTGATGAAGAAAATTGGATATGATACAAATAAATGGAAAGATATGCCATGCTCACAGACTGGAGGATTTAATACAGTTACAATGTACACATTACCCAAAGCAATTCATAAATTCAGTGTGATCCTTATCAAAATACCAATGAAATTTTTCATAGAACTAGAACAAATATTCCTAAAATCCGTAAGGATCTACATATGCGACTGCATAGCCAAAGTATTCTCGAAAAAGAACAAAGCTGTGGATATCAGACTCCCAGTTATTAAACTATACTACAAAGCTATGTTATCAAAATGTATGGTATTGACACACAACAAAACACATGGATCAATGGAACAAAATAAAGAGCCCAGAAACAAACCCACACATATTGGTTAATCAGTTGTTATATAGTCCATTATGTCATTATATTGTAAATTAACCACAAAAGAGGCAGGAATATAGAATGAGAAATGGAAGAGATGGTGCTGGGAAACCAGACAGCTACGTGCAAAATAATTAAACGGGACCACTTTCTTATACCATATACAAAAGTAAACCCAAGTGAGCCAGAGACTAAGAGTAAGACCTGAAATGATAAAACCCCTAGAAGTAAACATCAGAAGTAAATTTTTAGACATTAGTCTTAGTAATATTTTTAGGGGTCTGTCTACACCAACCAGGGTAACAGAAACAAATTTATAGAATTGAGAATACATTAAATTAAAAAGATTCACATAATGGAGGGAAAAAAAATCAAAACATGAAAAGGTAATGTATTGAATGGAACGGAGATTTTCGGATCTCTCTGATACAGGGTTACTATCAAAAACACCAACCAACCAACCAACAATCTGATTGAAAACCAAGCAGAGATTTGAATAGACATTTTTCCAAAGAAGACACGCATATGCCCATCAGACACAGGAAAAGATGCTCAACATCACGGATCATCAGACAAATGGAAAACACAACCACAATGGGGTATCGCCTCACATTTGTCAGAATGGTCAGTATCAAGAAGACAAAAAACAACAAGTGGTGAAATGTGAAGAAAAGGGAAACTTTGTGTATTTTTAGTGGATATATATATATATATATATATATATATATATATATAATTAGTGGAACCCCTATAAGAAACAGTATGGAATTTCCTTAAAAAATTAAAAATAGAAGTACCAAATGATCCAGAAATTTCAATTCTGGCTAATTTGAAAGCATTCATATATGATATATGCTATCATATTTATATATTTATATATTACATATGCTATTATATTTGTATATTTATATATGCTAATATATTATATATTTAAATATATTCTATATTTATATAGAATATAAAATTCTCTCTATATATATATCTCCTGAGGTTCCTTGTGACATTATTTACAATAGCCAAGGTATGGAAACAACCTAACTCTCCATCCGTAGATGAACTGACAATGCGAATGTGAGCACACACACATACATATATAATAGAATATTATTTAAAATTCTATTCATATATAATAGAATATTAATCAGCCATAAAAAGGAATTAAATCTTGCCATTTGTGACAACTTGGAGGGACCCAGAATGCATTATGCTAAGTGAAATGAGTTAAAGGAAGGTAAATGTCTTATGTTACATATATGTGGAATCTACAAAACTGAGCAGAAACAGAAGCAGAAGCAGACCCCTAAATACAGACACAAGCCGGTGGTTGCCAGACAAGAAGGGAGGTAGGGGGATGAGCAAATAGGTAAAGAGGTAAGAGGCCCGAGCTTCTGCTGTGCGGTCGGTCACGGGCTGGGTGATACCGCGTAGTAACAGTCCATACTATTGTGACAACCGTATGGGGACAGTAACTAGACTCATTATAAGGTATATAGACGCTGAGTCAGTGTGCTGAACGGCTGAAGCTAACATAAGAGTGATCGCCAACTTCATCAAAAAAATCAAAACAAAAGGAAAATCTCAACATCTAGTCACATTATTCTGACTCAGTAATTACATAAAATAAAAACACAGCTTATAGTATCAGATACGGAAGGGGATGACGGAGACAAAACAATGTAAACACAAACTAGAAATTACCTTGAATTTGCTAAATTGGAGCATATTTGGCTAAATGGGGACTTGGCACAACAAAATGTTAGACTACTCTTAATGTAGATCAAGCTATATAATTCTGAAAGAATTTTTACAATACATTTGAAATAAAAGGGAGATGTAGGGAGATATTGGAGGGTGATGCCGCTTTAGAAAAACAAGCAAAGAAAGTCACATTTATATTTATATATATTTATATTTATATATAACTGAGTAATCATTAAAAAAATGGTGTGGAAAGATACATGCCAAGCATTATCCTATTTTATGCTTAAGAGTTGCAGTGAAGAGAGAAAAGAAAAAAATACTTTGAAAATAGAAATTATGCACAATGCGAATTAATAGAAAATATAAAATTCTATATATGGAAACACCATAAAAGATTAAAACAATACAAAAATACAAGAAAGCAAAAAGGAAAAATAAAGACATTAATGTGCTTTTGCTTTGGGATTGTGACCAAGTTATTAGGAATTTTGTTAATTTTCATGTAGCTTCTTCAGCAAAATAATTGGAGAAAAAAATGCCTGGGGTTTGTTTTGTGTAAATATTTCTCAGGTTTTCTTTCAATTGCAATTTCTCTATTAAATCTTCCTTTCAAATTAAAGTACTTCTTTCCATTTCTAAAATATTATAGCAATTATGTTCTGCATAATGTAACAATTAAAACTATTAACCACACCACTGTCTCATGATATAACTTATTTTCCTTCTTGACCTATATCCATTTTAAATTTGTACTGGAATTTCAGAATTTGTCATATTATCCAATTAGATTTTGAATTCCTTGTGGTTAGAAACTCTATCAAATCTTGGATTTCTCTAATCATTCACAACATTGTGTTGCATGCACTGATAGACACCCTGAATAAAAGTTGGGGAATTAATTTAAGAGTAAGGACTTTTGACTTAAGGACCTAAGTAAGGACTCCTTGCTTAAGGAGAGCAATTGATTTAATTCCTCTCAGTCAACAAATATTTACTTAATTGGCACTTGGGTAAAAAGTCCGTTTGTGGGTATTTGGATTATCAGATAAAAAACTATCACATATTACTGGCAATAAGCAAAAACACACTATAATAGCAGACACTGCTATGAGCGGCAAAGAGCAAACAAGACAGGGTAAAAAGGAGGAATGGGAGAAAGAAATAAGTTCTATTTTGATGTGGTACCATTTGAGCAGAGACCTAAATTCCATGAGAAAAAATCTATACGGATAACTGAGAAAAGATGAGTTCGGACTGAAGGAGTAACGCTGCCCATGTTCCAGGAAAGAAAGGAAGCCTCTGCAGCTTGAGAATCTACGAGTGCAGAGAAATGTGGTAAAGAAAAAGGTCAGGAAGTCAGCAGAGTCAGATCATGCAGGTGCTTCTAGGGTTTAGGGATTTTACTCTAAAGTGCTAGGAAGGCATTGGAATGAATAAGTGACATAATCACATACAGATTTAGAAATCATTTCTTCTGGTTTGTTCAGAACACACTTTGGGGATAAAAAAAAAAGACAAATTGGGAGAATTACGTAATGGAAATTGGGTGGTATTATGGTAAAACAGGCAAGAGGTAGTGGTACGATGAACTACCCATGAAAATGCTGAGAAATAATCAGAAGTAAAACATTTTTGGAAAGGAATCGCTCACAGATGCCACGCGGCACATGAATAATAGAAAATATTCAAAAAATATTTCAGATTTAAGGCTTGTAAAGCTGGCTGGTTAATAGTACCATATAATAAAATGGAGACTGTTTGGAGAAAGTAAGTTTGGCCTACGGAAAGGAACAATTCTGTTTACAGCATATTATGTTTCAGATGAATACTAAAGAGCTGTATTAGGTCAACTAACCATACTAAAGCACATTTCTAAAATAGAAGTGGCTTAGACCAACTGACAGCCTTATTTCTTGCTCATGTTATACTCTAACCCAGCTCGCTGATGGTGAGGGAGCAGGAGGGTCATTCAGAAACTAGGATTCCAACTCTTTTTACCCTTCTCTTCCCAGAAAAATCAGTTATACATACATTAGTTCTAGGTAAGACCCGCTTTTAACCAGATGCAGGGAAGCTTTGGTGATCCCAGATGAGTCTGTTGGAACCTACGTGGAGTGAGGAGGGTGCTTCTCAGAAACACAACCCAGCAAACGGTGTCAGAATCTGAGTGCGGTCAGGAGGCCAGGGCAGCCCCAACAGGGATTTGCAGAGCACGAGGTATGAGAACCAAAGCAGAATGAGAAGAGCATCTACACAGCAGGCAGCCTTGGATCAGGTGCCACAGCCCCCCACACGGCATATATGGCGAGAGGAGAGTGACAGCTCGGAGGGGGTCCTTGGAGCCTGGCGGGTTGAGAAAAGAATCTCTGTGAATTGACTCAAGAGAAAGCAGGGGGGTCCGGGGTGTTAAGATTCTGAGTGGAGTGAGGAGGGTGTGTTTTCAAGACAGAGCTGATGGCAGACACGGGCGACAGTGACTGTGGCACCACAACATGACCCCTGACTCCTCGTGCTTACGCTCTTGTGTGATTCCCGTACCTTGAATGTCACCAGAACCTGGCACTTGCTTCTCACCAGAATAATACAGCAAAGGCCAAGACAAGATGTGACTGTAATGATTTGCTTCCTAAGAGTGTAGTAGTCATCTTGCTTGAGTTTCTCTCTCCCTTGCTAACTTTGAGAAGGGAAGCGAAATCCCCATACTGAGGAACTTCAGGGTAGGATTTAGGGGTGGCTTGTAGGCAACATCCAGCAAGAAAATGAGTTTTTCGTCCTGACTGGTATGAGACCAGCAATTTCTCCAATAACCTGAGTGAGCTTGGAAGTACATCCTTCCTCATTTAAGAATTCAGATGAAACCACCACTCCAATGCTCAACCTTAGATTGCACCTTGATCGCAGCCTCACAGAAGACCCAGCTAACCCATGTCTCGACTTCTGATCCATAGAAAATGGCACACAATGAATATGTAATGTTTAAAGCTGCTAAACTTGTAGTAATACTGTTATAGGACAATAGTTACCTATTTAGTTACATACAGGGTGATTAATCAAATAGTTCAATATATTCAGGGTAATGAGACCAGGTCTCTTAGTATCACATGGGAGTTAAAAACCTGGAAATATAGGGGCATTTCAAATCTTAATTAGTGAAATAGTAAATTTTTAGGTTTCATTTTTACCAAAAAAGCTTAAAATGTAAGAAAACTAATGTAGTGTGTCTCTTACTCTGGGCTGAATACAGCTATATAAGTCTTCAATTTTATGGGGCATTTGCTCTTTCTTCTTTGTGTTTATGATCCACAATGACACATCCTAACAGTCTCAAGATATTTTTGACCTTGACAGGAAGACATAAAAAGGAAATACTTATCTCAGGATTATAAAATGAGTATCAAAAGTTCAGCCATGGGACGCCGTGGGACTCAGCAGTTGAGTGGCTCCCTCTGACCCAGGGCATGACCCCGGGGTCCTGGGATCGAGTGCCATGTTGGGCTCCCAGCAAGAAGCCTGCTTCTCCCTCTGCCTGTGTCTCTGCTTCTCTCTCTCTCTCTCTCTCTCTGTCTCTCATGAGTAAATAAATAAAATCTTAAAAAGATTCAGTCATAAAATTAATTGCTTGTCCAGGATCTGGAAGAAACAAGGTGTCCCTAAAAGTAACTAAGAAAATTTGCTTCTGCTTTTTCTATTCCTTAATTTTATGAGGAAAATAAAAATTTTGCAAAATTTCTGTATACATTTACCATACTTTGAGTTTTTTTTCTTCATTTTTAACTTCAAGGTTTAAAAATTGATAAATGAAGTCTTAGATAAAATTAAAATAGATATTTTCAGGAAACCAAAGTTTTAATGTTATTGAGTGTATTTAAGAGTGTTCAAAAATAAAGTTACACACATATCACCAAAAAATACCTCATATGTTACATATACAGCCAATTATATGTTTTATTTTAATGTTTTTGATGATCCAGAATTTTAACAATATAAAATTACAGTTGTTATGAAACAAAAAAATTATATATCTTTGAGGCTCCTGACTCTGCCTTCACATTCAGATTCTCTAAGAAGCTTTAAATAATAGTAATGCTCAGGCCCCCATTTGGATCCAGTCAACAGTAATTTTTAAGTTTCCCAATGTGCAGCCAGAATTAACGTAAATCTACTTTTAACAAAGTAAATGTAATTATCAGAATTATATGTAATCCATCATCTAAGAAATAAAACATAAATTCCCTGTAAAAGATAAAATACAAAATCTCAGTAATCTGAATTCTAATATGTAGATTTACGCTCATTTTCCTCTTATTTTAAAGTAAATATTTTTAACTTTGCAATTAGATTTCCTTCTCTAAATATGCAGATAACAATAACACTTAAGGAGTAACTAATTAAAATCATTTGTGATAATATTTTTAAAAAACACAAAATGACTCAAATTAATTTTGAGTATATTTGTAAAAAAGAGGAAGATCTGACTTCAATATTTACCCAAACTTTCCATTTATTATCGACTTTTTGGTTGACATTTTCCTCTTTTACCCCCTCTATGAGCATTTTGCTCAGAGTGGGGCATTTTCAAAGTAGGAGAGCAACTGCCTCTTACAGAACCCTTAGACTGTCAGGCACTGGAAGGTGGGAGGCACTAGACTATGTCACATAACAGTAAAGAGAATAAACCCATCAGTAGAAACCTTTCTAGCAACCAGTGCCAGAGGAGGAAAAATTAAACTGCAATTGATAAGTTGTGGAAGACTCCAAATGGACAAATCTAAGAATTAACAAGTCCAAAGGGACCCAGTCACAGGGTGGCTCCAACACTAGTGAATTTTACTTCCAGGAGCTCTACCTAATTCTTAAAATAAACACCCAACAATAATCTCTTTGCACCTTTAACAAGAGAAAGGAAAATTAAACATCTTGAAATATGCCAAAACTTTCTATTATTCTTAACAAGTCCTGCCTAAAGGAGAAACTTTTTTTTCTCTATTTACCAGAGAAAAATAAGGTTTATTCAGAGCCAAAGCAACCTTGGGGAAGGGAAATACCTGACTCCCATTGGCTCCAGCTAGTTTGTCCCACCTGTGGAAGGAGAAAAATGAGAAACACTGGTAAAGTACACAGACTAAGAGTACAAGGTTAAGCAAAAGACTGAGATTTAATCATAGGTCTATAGGCTCTTCCCTTACCCCACATCTCACAACATTATTAAAGGCTTGTTTACCCAGTGCATTATGTACACCTTTCAACAAAAATTACAATACATAAATTAAAATGGAAAAAGTAGTTTGAAGGGATGGAAAGAAAAACATCAGAACAAGAGTTAGAGGGGAAGAAGGCAATAATGAATATATCAGACCAGAATTTTTTTAAAAATGATTAATATCCTAAGAGTTTTAATGGAAAAAGTAAATGTCAAGCAGGCACAGATGGATGACATAAGCAGAGAAAAAAAATGTTAAAAATTATGTTGTTTTTTTTTTTAAATTGTGGAGATCAAAACATTGTAAAAGAAAGGAAGAATGCCTTTGATAGGATCATTAGAAAAGTGGATACGGATGGTGGATAAGTAAAGAACATCTGATCTTGAGGTTATGACAAGATAAACTTCCAAAACTAAAAAAAAAAAAAAGACAAAAAGAGACTGAAGGGGGAAAATCCAGAATATCTAAAAACATGGGACAATTATATGAGATGTAAATGTACATGATAGGGGTACCAAAAGACTAAGAAAGAAATAAAACAGAAGCAATAATTAAAGCATTAAAGACTCAGAATTTCACCAAATTAATGTCAGACACCAATTACAGATCAGGAGCCTCTAAAAACACAAAGTAGAATGAATGCCAAAAATTCTACACCTCGGAGTACCATAGTCAACCTCAGAAAATCAAAGATAAAGAAAAAAGTCTTGAAAGATGTCAAGAGAAGGGGGGAAACTTACCTATAGGAGCAAAGAATTAAATCAGTCCTCTTAGAAACCGGGCAAGCAAGAAGAGAGTGAAGTGGAATATTTAATGTTAAAAGAAAAACCCAACTAGTCTAGAATTCTGTTCCCTGTGAAATTAGTCTTCAAAATTGAAGGAGAAATACACATTCCCACATCCAGACAAATATCAAAGGAAATCTTGCTTTGCAAGAAATTTTATAAGAAGTTGTTCGGAGAAAAGGAAAATAACATAGGTCAGAAACTTAGATTTATACAAATAAATGCATAAAAGAAAACAATACAGATAATATAAAATGTTTATTTTCAATTGATCTAAAAGATAACTATTCATTATTTACATCAATGGACAGATCATACAAACAGAAAGACAACAAGGCAACAGCGACTTTGAATGACCCACTCAACCACATTGATTTAACAGACATGTTCAGAACATTCTATGCTAAACAGCAGAATACATATTTTTTTTAATGTACCTGGATCATTCTCCAGAAAGATCACATATTAGACCACAAAACAAGTCTCAAAAAAAAAAAAAAAAAAAAAAGAAACAAACTGGTCATACCATGTGTCTTTTCTGACCACAATGCTATGAAAATAGAAATAAAACACAAGAAAAAAAATATAAGACCACAAGTGCATGAAGATTAATAACATGCTAATAAAAAAATGAATGGATCAACCAAGAAATCAGAGAGGAAATCAAAAATTATATGAAGACAAATGAAAATGAAAACACAACATTCCAAAACATTTAGGGTGCAGCAAATGTGGTTTTAGTAAGGAAATTTGTAGCAAAACAAGCCTACCTCAAGAAGCAAGAAAAATATCAAATACATAACCTAACTTTACACCCAAGGAGTGAGAAAAAGAACAAAACCAAACCCAGAGAAAGAATATAAATAATAGGGACGCCCGAATGGCTCAGCGGTTGAGTGTCTGCCTTCAACTCAGGACGTGACCCCAGGGTCCTGAGATCGAGTCCCACATCGAGCTCCCCGCAGGGAGCCTACTTCTCCCTCTGCTGTGTCTCTGCCTCTCTCTCTCTGTCTCTCTCATGAATAAGAAAATAAAATCTTTAAAGAAAGAATATGCATAATAAAGATTAGAGCAGAAATAAATGATACAGAAACTAAAAAACAAATAAAAACAAAAAACAAACAAAAAACCAAATCACAATAGAATAAATTAATGAAACTAAGATCTGGTTCTTTGAAAAGATCAATAAATTGATAATTCTCGGAAAGACTCATGGAAAAAAGGGAGAGTATTCAAATAAACAAGTACTAATGAAAAAGAAGAAATAACCAATACCACAGAAATATAGACAATTGCAACAAAATATTATAAAAACCTCTATGCCAACTAATTGCCTTAAAAGGAATGGATAAATTTCTAGAAAAACATAATCTATCAAAGCTAACAGAGAATAAAAACCAGAAAATTTGAACAGACCAATTACCAGCAATAAAACTGAGACATAAAACAAAAAAAACAAAAACAAAAAACTCCCAGCAAACAAATGTCTAGGACCAGATGACTTCACAGCTGAATTTTACCAAACATTTAAAGAGAGTTAATGTTCATACTTCTCAAGCTATTCTAAAAAAATACAAAATTAAGAAAAGTTTCCAAATTCATTCTATGAGACCAATATCACCCTGACACTAAAACCAGAAAAAATGCCAGAGAGAGAGAGAGAGAGACAGAACTACTGGCCAAAATCTGTCATGATGTAGATACAACAATCTTCAACAAAATATTAGCAAACTGCAACCAACAATATATTTAAAGAATCATACACCATAATCAAGTGGGATTTATTCCCAAGATGCAAGGGTGGTTCAGTATTTGCAAAAACAATTAACATGATACATCACATCAATAAGAGAAGGGGAAAAATATCATTTGGATAGATGCAGAAAAGGCATTTGACAATATATAATATCCATTTATGATTAAAACCCTCTGTAAAGTAGGTCTCGAGGGAACAGATCTCAACAAAATAAAAGCTTCATATGAGAAAACCCATAGCCAGCATCATACTCAGAGTTTTTCCCCTAAGGTCAGGAGCAAGGCAAGGATGTCCACTCTTATCACTTTAATTCAATATAGTACTGGAAGTCCTATTCTTAGCACCAACAAAAAGAAATAAAAGGCATGTCAATTAGTAAGAAGAAGTAAAACTCTCACTATATGCAGATGACATGATACTGTATAGAGAAACCCTAAAGACTCCACCAAAAATAAATTGAGTAAAGTCACAGGATACAAAACCGCTGTACAGAAATCTGTTGCATTTCTATATGCTAAGATTGAAGTAGCAGAAAATGAAATCAAGGAAACAATCCCATGTACAGCTGCACCAAAACCAATAAAATATCTAGGAATAAACTTAACCAAAGAGGTGGAAGACCCGGGGGCGCCTGGGTTGCAAACATCAGACTCTTGATTTTTGGCTCAGTCATGATCTCAAGGTCATGAGATCCAGCCCTGTGTTGAATTCTGTGCTCAGCATGGAGTCTGCTTGTCCTTATTCCTCCCCCTCATCCCCTCCCTCTGTGCTCTCACTCTCTTTCTCTCTCTTAAATAAATGAATGAATAAAATCTTTATGAAAAAAAAAGGGTGAAATACCTGAACTCTAAAAACTATAAAACATTGATGAAATAAACTCAAAATGGTGCAAAGAAATAGCCATTTCATGTTCATGGGTTCAAAGGACAAACATTTTTTTTTAAGATTTTATTTATTTATTCATGACAGACTCACAGATAGAGAGACAGAGACACAGGCCGAGGGAGAAGCAGGGTCCCCGCAGGGAGCCCGACATGGGACTCAATCCCAGGACCCCGGGGTCACGCCCTGAGCTGAAGGCAGATGCTTAACCACTGAGCCACCCAGGGTCCCTCAGAACAAACATTATTAAAACGTCTACATTACCCAAAGCAATCTACACATTTAGTGCAATCTGTATCAAAATACAGACAGCCTCTTTCAAAGAACTAGAACAAACAGTACTAAAATCAGCATGGAACCACAAAAGATCTCAAATAGCCAAAGCAATTTTGAAAAAGAAAATAAAAAAAAAAAGGCCAGATTTAAATTATGCTTCACAAAAGAAACAGTCAACAAAACTAAAGTCAACCTACACAATGGGAGAAGATATTTGCAAATGACCTGTCAGATAAAGGGCTAGTTTCCAAGATCTATAAAGAACTTATTAAACTCAACACCAAAGAAACAACAATCTAATCATGAAATAGGCAAAAGACATGAACAGAAATCTCACAGAGGAGGACACAGACATGGCCAACAAGCACATGAGAAAATGCTCCGCATCACTGGCCATCAGGGAAATACAGATCCAAACCACCATGAGATCCCACCTCACACCAGTGAGAATGGGGAAAATTAACAAGGCAGGAAACCACAAATGTTGGAGAGGATGTGGAGAAAGGGGAACCCTCCTGCACTGTTGGTGGGAATGTGAACTGGTGCAGCCACTCTGGAAAACTGTGTGGAGGTTCCTCAAAGAGTTAAAAATAGACCTGCCCTACGACCCAGCAATTGCACTATTGGGGATTTACCCCAAAGATACAGATGCAGTGAAACGCCGGGACACCTGCACCCCGATGTTTCTAGCAGCAATGGCCACAATAGCCAAACTAGAAGGAGCCTCGGTGTCCATCGAAAGATGAATGGATAAAGAAGATGTGGTCTGTGACTACAGTGGGATATTCCTCAGCCATTAGAAACGACAAATACCCACCATTTGCTTCAAGGTGGATGGACCTGGAGGGTATTATGCTGAGTGAAGTAAGTCAATCAAGAAGGACAAACATATGGTCTTACTCATTTGGGGAATATAAGAAATAGTGAAAGGGAATAAAGGGGAAAGGAGGGAACGGAGTGGGAAAAATCAGAGAGGGACACAGAACATGAGAGACTCCTAACTCTGGGAAAGGAACTAGGGGTGGTAGAAAGGGAGGTGGGCGGGGGGTGGGGGTGACTGGGTGACGGGCACTGAGGGGGGCACTTGATGGGATGAGCACTGGGTGATTTATTATAGGTTGGCAAATCGAACTTCAATAAAAACAAATGTAAAAATAAATAATAAACAAGCAAACAAACTGCAAAACAGTAGTAATTAGAGCAGTATGGTACTAGCATAAAAATAGACACATAGATTAATGAAATAGAATAAAAAGCCCAGAGATAAACTCAAAATTATTTGGTCAATTAATCTTTGACAACGGAGGAAGGAATCTAGGATGGGAAAAAGTCTCTTCCACATATGCTGCTGGAAACTGGAAAGCCACTTATAAAAAATTGAAACTGAACCACTTTTTTACACCATACTCAAAATGAATTAAAGACCTGGATGTGATACATGAAACCATAAAAATCCTTGAAGAGAGCAGAGGAAGTAATTTCTCTGAGATTGGCCATAGCAACATTTTTCTAGATATTTCTATTTTCCTGATGCAAATAATCCAATTAAAAATTGGGCAGACGACATGAATAGATTTTTTTTTTTCCCCAAAGAAGACACACAGATGACTAACAGGCATGTGAAAAGATTTTCAACAGCACTAATCATCAGGAAAATGCAAATCAAAACTACATTGAGAAATAATCTCATACCTGTCAGAATGGCTAAAAAAAAAACACAAGAAACAAAAACTGTTGATAAGGATGTGGATAAAAGGAACCTCTTTTACTGTTGGTGAGAATGCAAATTGGTGCAGCTACTATGGAAAACCACAGATTCTTCAAAACCTCCTAAAAATAGAACTACCGTATGACCAACAAATTGCATTGGGTATTTATCCAAAAAAATATAAAACCACTAATTCAAAGGGATACATGCATCCCTATGTTTGCTGCAGCATGGGCAACAATGGAAGCAGCCCGAGTCCATGGATAGGTGAATGGATGAAGAGGTCGTGTATACACAATGAAATATTATTCAGCCACAGGAAGAATAAAATCTTTCCATTTGCAACAATTTGGACAGAGCTGGAGAGTACAATGCTGGGTGAAATAAGTCTATCAGAGAAGGACAAATACCATGTGATCTTATATGTAGAATTCAAGAAATAAAATAAAGGATCAAAAGGGAAGAAAAAGAGAGACAAACCAAGAAACAGACTCTTTACTATAGATAACAACTGATGGTTACCAGAGGGCAGATGGGTGGGAGGATGGGGGGAAATAAGGGATGGTGGCTAAAGAGTACACTCATCATGATAAAAAAAATGAAAAACAAAATATAATGCTAGAAAAAAGATTGTTCAAAATAGTAATAGCAGCAATGTATTTGATTACATATATGCATCTATATAGTATATCTGCTTATGATAAGTGAAATGAACAATAGCAATGATATAAAAATTAGGAGGTAAGAAGTAAGAGTATTTTGTTATTATACAATATTCCTGTTACTTGTGAAATAATGTAGTATTATTTGAAACTGCTCTTAGCTTAGTTGCTGATGCATATTACAAACTATATGGCAACCACAAAATAAATACATATACATAATATTTTATATATATATAAATGCCTTGAGTCCACATGACATTAAATAAGAAATTAATAACAAATATAACTGGAAATCTACAAAATACTTGGAAAATAAACTATGTTTCTAAATAACAAATGAATCAAAGAAGATCTCTCAAGTGAAAACTAAAACAAAAATTAGCTAAAATAAATTGAGAAAAAAAATAAACAACAGCTAATCAAAATCTGTGGGCTGCAACAAAAGCAAGCTTGGAGGAACATTTCCTGCACTGAATCCAAATATTGGAAAAGTAAATCTAAAATCACTAATTGAAGTCTGATTTTCAGGGAACTTGAAAAAGAAAAGCAAATTTAGTCCAAAATAAACAGAAGGTGGGCAGCCCGGGTGGCTCAGCGGTTGAGCGCTGCCTTCAGCCCAGGGTGTGATCCTGGAGACCCAGGACTGAGTCCCACATCGGGCTCCCTGCATGGAGCCTGCTTCTCCCTCTGTCTGTGTCTCTGTCTCTGTCTCTCTCTCAATCTCTGTGTGTGTCTCTTATGAATAAATTTTAAAAAAATCTTAAAAAAATAAACAGAAGAAAGGAAATAATAAAAACTGGAGCAGAAATCAGTGAAGTAGGAAAACTATCTCAAAAAAGAAAATCAACCAAACCAAAAGTTGATTTAAAAGATCAATAAAAGTAATAAGCCTCTAGCAATGCTCAGAAAAATGGAGGAAAGATACAAATGATTAATATCAGAATTGAAGGAGGAGACATCACTATAGATCCCGTAGACATTAAAAGGATAACAAGGGAATATTATGAAATTTATGGTCACAAATTTGATAATCTAGATGAAGTGGCCCAATTCCATAAAAGACAAAATCTTTCCAAATTCAGAAGGACAAAATAAATCATATGAAGAGGGCTGTCTCTATTAGGTGAATTAAATCAATAATAAATAAGACATTCCAAAGAGAGTACCAGGTCCAAATGGGTTTACTGATGAATTCTACAAAATATTTAAAGAAGAATCTAATCCATATATCTATAATTTCTTCCAAAAGAGAGAAGAAATATTTCCTAATTTATTATTTAAGACCAATATTAACCATGGTTCCAAAATCAAAGATATTACAAGAGAAAGAGTAGATAAAAAAAAGAGTAGATCAATATCCTTTGTGAAAATAGATTTAAAACCTGCAACAAACTATCAGCAAATAAAATTTAAAAATGTATATATATAAATAAAAATGTATAAAGATCATTATGAAATTGCAACTTAAACCAATAATGAGGTATAACTACACACTTGTAACAATGGTCGAAATTCAAAACATTGACAACAAACCCAGGAGTGGAATTAGAACAACAGTAATTCTCATTAATTAGCTGTCAGAACACAATAGTGTCTAGCTACGTTAGAATACCATTTGACAGTTTTTTATAAAACTAAATATATCCTTACTGTGTGATCCAGCAATCACACCCCTTGGAATTTCCCCGAAGGAATTGGAAACATGTAAACACAAAAACCTGCACATGGATATTTTCAGCAGTTTTATTAATAATTGGCAAGCGTGGGGGCGGCAAGGATGTCTTTTCACAGGTGAATATATGAACTGGCATATCCCATCAATGGATTATTAGTGCTAAAAACAAATAAGATATCAAGCCATGCAAAAACATGGAGAAAACCTAAATGCATAATACTAAACGAGACAAGCCAGTCTGAAAAGACTACTGTACAATTCCGAGTATATGACATTCTGGAAAAGGTTAGACTGTGAAGATAATAAAAAAGATGAGTTGGTTGCCAGGAGGAGGAGGATGGAGGCAGGCATAAGCAGAGAACGAAGGAGACTATTCCACATTATACTTTAATGTGATTGATACATATCATTATGTATTTTTTCAAATCCATTGAATGTGCACCATCAAAAGTGAACCCTAAAGAAAACTAAGGGCTTTGGGCAATAATGATGTGTCAGTGCAATTTTATCAATTGTCACAAATGTGTCACTGTTGCAGGGTGTTATAGTGGAAGAAGGTGTATGTCACTCAGAAAAGGGGTATGGGCGCAGGTGTTATATGGAAACTCGAGGTACTTTCCACTCCATTTCCTCTGAACCTAAAACTTCTTTAAAAAAAAAAAAAAACAACATTTATTAAAGAAAGTGAATTGGAACTTCTACCAAAAACAAACAAAGAAAACAAAACCAAACCAAACAGATTTCCTCTTCCATGTATGAGAGCCATGGGAATCATGCTCCATTCCTCCAAAGGGAATTAGCAAGTTACAAACACTGCCGGGGATAATAAATATTTCTGGCAAAGAGTGAACGTTCCTTTTGCCAGAATGTGCATCGCCAGTTCTTTCCCTTGGCAGTTCATGAGCAAACGTTCCAGCAGACCCGTAAGTAGGAGGCCTTGCATGATGTACAGGGAAGAAATTCCAGCATTTGCCCTGAACTCATAGCATCTGACATCTCCTCTCTGACTGGCGCCTAGTTCTCCACTTCCTAAGGCAGCTGGTTGAAACTAAATATATATTTTTGCTCTTAATATGGAGTCCAAGCTAATTTGAAAAAAGAACTGTAGTTGACCCACAATGATTGATTGATTGATTGATTGATTGATTGATTTTTAAAGATTTTTATTTATTCATTCATGAAGAACAGAGAGAGAGGCATAGACATAGGCAGAGGGAGATGCAGGATTCGATCCCAAGTCAAAGGGATCTCAACACTCAACACTGAGCCGTCCAGGTGCCCCCAGAATCTGCCTTTTAAACAGGTGTCCATGTGATTTTCATATATATATATATATATCAATATATGAGATTTAGCACGTCTCTAAACAGCTTGGCTCTGTACAGATCTATAAAGCTGTTTCTCTTTGCATTGAATTTTTAAATTTTCCCTCAAGTTTTATGTGAAAATGCCACTTTGGAATAACTATAGAAAATCAGCTGTTATAAAATCACTTAAATTTTAAAAGACTTATAAAGTCAGATAAAGTGTGAGCTTAAACTATGTTTATATATTATTTGATTTATGGTGCTATTTAATTTTTCTGTCATTTCATGAATTTTAAATGAGAAGGAAGGGAATATCTTTGCTTTTGCTCTAGGCAGTATTTTGATTTGCAAGGCTGATATCTAAACCCTGATGAAAACTGTTGTGTATCTTTATTGTGGCTTGTCTCTTATTCTAGAAAATTGTTTGAAGAATAAAAAGCAAACTTTTTCATAATGCCCACTTACTGGGAACTCTGCTTCCAGGCAAACTCTACAGCTTAGAACACAGCCAAAAAGCTCAAAATACACAAAAATGGGATCTCCAAAACAGAATAGCAGTCCTAAGGTCCCCCTGCACATGTACATATTTGCACATACATACCCCTATATATATATATTAAGACCTAAATTCTAATTCAATAAAATCCATATTTATCTATCTTCTAGAAATTTTATAAAAGCTTAAGGAACAAACTATAAAACCTTGGGGACAAAGGCATGAACAAAAATAAACCGAAAGAAGTAAAAGCTACCTATTCAAAGTATAAGAATGTAGAAATTTTAAGCTTTCAAAAATTTTTATAATTGATTTTACTTTTCCATGTTTAGTAGTGAATGGATAGGCACATTTGGATCAGTTTTTATTAAATTATTTTAATAATATATTAGATGATAATTATACTTCGTGTAATTCATGTGATTACACTTCAGAACATTTTATTCTAATATATCCTCATTTGATTCTGATGACACAAAATATTTGTCTGTATACCATTTAAAAAAAATCCAGAGTATCAGCAGTCTTCTATGTACTGACTATTGGTTCCAAATTAATAAGCATTTTACAAAAACTGAGTCTCAAAATTTGGTCAGAGGTAGACTTTGTTTCCCACATCCCAATGGCTTTCTTTAATTTTGGAGCTAGAAAACAAAAGGCAAATGAACCTTAATGTTTTCATAATAACAGAAGCTGCATTTTCCTAAATAGGTAGGACTGAGTATAACTTGAAACACCCAACACCCAACGTGCACACCTTTTGTTTTCCTAGGTAGGAAAACAAAACCCAACCCAACCCAACAAAACAAAACAAAGCAAAAAACCCCCACAACATTCAGCAGAATAAGACAGTCCATTTAAAACAGTAATAAACTCAATTGTCATCTTATTTTGCTCTTGACATTCCCCTGGCATTTGCTCATATCAGCCATTTGGGATAGTTTGTCAGCTGAATATCAAAACAATCATGACAAGCAAATAAATATAAAAGTCTGAGAAAATATACTCAGACAGGAGTCACAGCTATGTGTGAATGACAGGCAGCCACTGATACTGATGATTACATTTTATTTTGTGATAGAAGGCTAAGAATCCTTCCTCCCAATGCTCTGTAGTAGACATACTGAGATTTTTCTCATGTTAAACTCAAACACACACACACACACACACACACACACACATCTAAGCAATTTGGGAAAGTTTCATCCTCACAGTGGTTAACTCCTCGAATCTACTTTCTAAGCCAATTATGTGGACAAACATGCCTGGTTTAAGTTCAGAATGAAGTAGCCAGGATCTAAAACATCATCAGCATGACTCCTCCAAAGAACAGGAACCCCTGATCAGGAATATTCATTGTTTATTTGTTGTTTAAATAATCATCATTGAGGAAAAGAGAATTCCATTCTATAAAACAAACAAACAAACAAACAAAAAAAAAAAACTTTACTCAGAAAATCCAATGAACTGATTTGTTCATACGCTATCAATTGAAAACATTTCAAGATCAATAAAGTGATGACAACAGACAATTTGAACAAATAGTGTGTAGGATTGTTTTTGGGGAAAAACTTTCATCGATTGCAAACGGATTATGCTTAGGTTTGTACAAAAATTCAGTTATCTTTTAAGGCTCTTGATAATAAAAGCCTAATCTAATTTACAGAAGCAAGTGCTTGGCAAGTTGACTGTTCCCACACATTTAGTGTATGCCTTCTGCATAATGCATCCGTGAGTTTATCCCTCTCTCCATTGGTCAATAACAGAGAACATTCTATTGCTAGGTAGAAAAATGTTGTGCTCCCCCCACCCCTAGTGCTGAGAAATTAAATTTGCCATTCCAAGTGTGCTCTGTTGGATCATTCCTTCTGTGCTTTATCTGAGCTCCACAGGGGTTTGTTTGGAGCCACAGAGAATCAAATATTCCTACTTCATTTTTGCTGATTCTCAACTCACTAAGCTTAAGCCAAATTGATGAGACTATCACTCAAAATATCACACAGCAATCAAAGAGGACAGATTTCTAAGCACTAAATTATCTCAGAAATTGAGAAAAGCAAACTATAGTAGCTACACACAGGGAAGTTGTGTGTAGTACTAGCCACCACAATGAACTGCTAAAATTCAGGCTTATACTACCATATAGCACTTCCTATTTTTTTCTCAAATGGTAAAAAGAAGTAACACATTTTTTTCAGTGAATAAATATGAAAACATATTTCCTAGAATCAATATAAACACTAAGTTCAACCAAAGGGTCAAATGATTAGGCATATTTAATATATAGAAATGTATTTCCCAATAAAACACAGATTAATTTATTTTTTCAATATTTTTAAAGTCTACAAAGTCCTTATGAAGTCCATGAAAATAAATCACTGAGTAGTTAGTATTTTGTTTTCAGTTCATTTGTACTCCCATTAGCTAAGAGATAGTATTTGAAAAAATAATTGCCATAACTGATAAAGGACTATCATCCAAAATATACAAAAAACTCTAAAAACTCAACAATAACAAGTAGTCTGATTTAAAAATGGCTCAAAGACCTTAACAGAAATCTTACCAAAGGAAATATACAATGGTAAATAAGTATATGAAAAGATGCTTTATATCAAATGTCATTAGGAAAATGCAATGAAAACAACGAGATATCACTACACATCTACTAGAATGGCCAAAATCTGGGATACCGACAAAACCAATTGCTGGTGAGAATCTGGAGCAACAGGAATTTTCATTCATGGTCAGAGGAATGTAAAGTGATACGGCCAGTTTGGAAGATAGTTTGGTGGTTTCTTACAAAACTAAACATACTCTTACCTTACAGTCCAGCAACTATTCTCCTCGGTGTTTAGCCTTTAGCCAAAGGAGTTGAAAACTTACATCCTTACAAAAATCTGCACAAGAATGTGTATAGTAGTATTTTTTAAATAATTGCCAAAACAGGGAAGCAACCAAGAAGCCCTTCAGTAGGTGAATGGATATAAACTATGGTACATCCAGAGAATGGAATAATACCTGGCACCAAAATAAAATGACCTATCAAGCATTGAAAAAACATGAAGAACACTTACAGGCATATTACCAAGTAAAAGAAGGCAGTCTGAAAAGGCTACATAATGTATGATTCCAAATATATAATGTTCCGGAAAGGATAAAATCATACAGACAATAAAAAGACCAGTGGCTTCCAGGAGTTAAAGGAGAGGGAAGAATGAATAGGCCAAGAGTGGAGAATTTTTAGGGCCGTGAAACTACTCTGCATGATACGACAATGATGGTATATGTCATTGTGCATTTTTCCTAACAATAGAATGTATTATACCAACAGTGAATACTAATGTGAACTATAGAATTTGGCTGATAATAGTCAATGTAACTTAATCAATTTTAACAAAGGGGTAATTCTGATGGAGGGTGTTGAGAATGCACAGTGGGGAGTATTTTAGAAATCTCTACATTCCAACCCATTCTAGTGGAAACCTAACACTGCATAAATAAATAAATAAATAAATAAATAAATAAATAAATACAAACAAACAAGCAAACAAACACTTTAGACCAGAAAGGATTGACATGACATATTTAGCATGCTAAATGGGAGAATTATGCCACAAAGAATACTTTATTCAGCAAAGCTGTCTTTCAGAATAGGAGAGATAAATAGTCTTCAGGACAAACAAAAACTAAAGGAATTTATGAACACTAACCAGCCCTGTAAGAAATATTGAAGGGGATCCTTTCAACAGAGAGAGAGCCCAAAAGTAACAAAGACCAGAAAAGAACAGAGACACTATACAGGAATAGCAATCTTATAGATAATACAATGGTACTAAATTCATATCTTTCAATAATTACTCTGAATATAAATGGACTAAATGCTCTAATCAGAAGACATAAGGCATTAGAATGGATAAAAACAAAAGCAAAAACAAACAAAAACAAGACCCATTGATATACAGCTTGCAAGAGACTCATTTTAGACCCAAAGACAACTCCAGATTGAAACTGAGAAGGTGGAGAACCATTTATCATGCCAATGGATATCAAAAGACAGCTGGAGTAACCATCCTTATATGTGACAAACTAGATTTCTAAACCAAAGACTGTAATAAGTGATAAAGGAGGACACTACATCATAATAAAAGAGTCTATCCAACAAGATATAAAAATTGTAAATATTTATGCCCCTAACTTGGGTGCAGCCCAATATATAAACCTTTGTTCTTTAATAACAAAATTAAAGAAACTGACTGATAATAATTAATAGTAGGGAACTTTAACACCCAATTTACATCAAGGGACAGATAATGTAAGCAGAAGATCAACAAGGAAACAAGAGCTTTGAATGACGCACTGGACCAGATGGACTTAACAGATATATACAGAGCATTTCATCCTAAAGCAGCAGAGTACACATTCTCCTTGAGTGCACATGGAATATTCTCCAGAATAGACCACATACTGGGTTACAAATCACATCTCAACTGGTACAAAAAGACTGAGATTATACCATGCATATTTTCAGATCACAATGCTTTAAAACATGAAGTTGATTTCAAGAAAGAATTTGGAAGGACCACAAATACATGGGGTTACTTTTTTTAAAAAAATATTTTATTTATTTATTCATGGGAGACAGAGAGAGGCAGAGACACAGGCAGAGGGAGAAGCAGGCTCCCTGCTAGGAGCCCTGTGTGGGACTCGATCCCGGACCTTGGGATCACTCCCTGAGCCCAAGGCAGACATTCAACTGCTGAGCCACCCAAGAGTCCCTACATGGAGGTTATAAAGCAACCTACTAAAGAATGAAAGGGTTAGACAGAAAACTAAAGAATAATTTAAAAAATACATGGAAGCAAATGAAAATATGACAATTCAGAACCTTTGGGATGCACCAAAGGCAGTTCTGAGAGGAAAGTATATGGCCATACAGGCCTTCCTCAAGAAACAAGAAAGTTCTCAAATATACAACCTAACCTTCCACCTAAAGGAGCTGGCAAAAGAGCAATGAATAAAGCCTACATCCAGCAGCAGAAGAGAAATAATAAAGATTAGAACAGAAATTAATGATATAGAAATTTAAAAAAAAAGTAAAACATCAATGAAACTAGCAATGGTTCTTTTAATTATAAGATTGATAAACTCCTAGCCAGACTTATTAAAAAAAAAAGAAAAAGGATACAAATAAACAAAATCATGAATGAAAGAGATTACAACCAACACCAAAGAAATGCAAAGAATTATAAGAGGATATTATGATCAATTATAAGTCAACAAATTAGGCAATCTGGAGGAAATGGATACATTTCTAGAAACATATAAACTACCAAACCCGAAACAGAAATAAATAGAAAATTTGAACAGAACCATAGCCAGCAAAGAAATTGAATCAGTAATCAAAAATTTCCCAAAAAACAAGAATCCAGGACTGGATGGTCTCCCAGTGGAATCCCACCAAACATTTAAAGAATTATTACTTATTTTTCCTGAAACAGTTATAAAAAAAATAGAAATGGAATGAAAACTTGCAATCTCATTCTATGAGGCCGGCATTGCTTTGATGCCCAAGGCAGACAAAGGTCCTACCAGAAAAGGAGAATTATAGACCAATATCCCTGATGGACATGGATGCCAAAATACTCACCAAGACACTAGGGAACAAGCTCCAACAGTACATTAAAAGTATTATTCACCATCAGCAAGTGGGATTTATTCCTGGGCTGCAAGTGTGGTTCAACATCCACAAGTCAATCTACGTAATACACGTTAATAAAAGAAGGGACAACAACCAGATGATCCTCTCACTAGGTGCAGAAAAAGCCTTTGACAAAATACAGCCCCTTTCTTGAAAAAAAAAAACAAAAAACAGAAAACAAAAAAACAAAAAACAACTTTCTCTATGTAAGGATCAAGGGAACATACCTCAATACCATAAGAGCCATAAATGAAAAAAAACCCACAGCTAATATCATCCTCAATGGAAAAACTGACTGCTTTTCCTCTAAAGTCAGAAGCACGACAGGGTTGTCCACTGTCACCACTGTTGTTCAACAGTCCTAGAAGTCCCAGCCTCAGCAATCAGACAACAAAAAGCAATAAAAGGCATTCAAATTGGCAAAGAAGAAGTCAAACTCTCCCTCTTTGCAGATGACATGAAACTATGTAAAAAACAAACAAACAAACAAAAACAAAGACTTCAACCAGAAATTGCTAGAACTGATACAGAAATTTAGCAAAGTCACAGGATATAGAATAAATGCAAATAATTCAGTTGCATTTCTCTACACTAACAATGAAGAAGAAGAAGGAGAAATCAAGGGATCAATCCCACTTACAATTGCACCAAATGCCATAAGATACCTAGGAATAAACCTAACAAAAGGGGTAAGGGATCTGTACTCTGAAAACTGTAGAACACTTGTGAAAGAAATTGAAGAGGACACAAAGAAATGGGAAAAAAATTCCATGTTTATGGATTAGAAGAACAAATATTGTTGAAATATCTACCTTACCCAAAGCAACTTACATATTCAATGCAATCTCTGTCAAAATACCATCGACATTTTTCACAGATCTGGAAAAAACAATCCTAAAATTTGTATGGAACGAGAAAAGACCCCAAATAGCCAAAGTAGTGTTGAGAAAGAAAACTAAAGCTGGAGGCATGATAATTCTGAACTTCAAGATGTACTACAAAGCTGCAATCATCAAGAAAGTATGGTAGTAGCACCAAAACAGACACATAGATCAATGGAAGAGAATAGAGAATCCAGAAGTGGGCCCTCAACTCTATGGTCAACTCATCTTCAACAAAGCAGAAGGAATATCCAATGGAGGGACACCGGGTGGCTCAGCTGTTGAGCCTCTGCCTTCAGAGGATCAAGCCCAGGGTGTGATCCTAGGGTCCTGGGATCTAGTCCCACATCCAGCTCCCTGCAAGGAGCCTGCTTCTCCTTCTGCCTGTGTCTCTGTCTCTCTCTCTCTGTGTCTCTCATGAATAAATAAATAAAATCTTAAAAAAAAAAACACATTGAGATCCCACCTCACCCCAGTGAGAATGGGGAAAATTAACAAGACGGGAAACCACAAATGTTGGAGAGGATGCGGAGAAAGGGGGACCCTCCTGCACTGTTGGTGGGAATGTGAACTGGTGCAGCCACTCTGGAAAACTGTGTGGAGGTTCCTCAAAGAGGTAAAAATAGACCTGCCCTACGACCCAGCAATCACACCGCTGGGGATTGACCCCAAAGATACAGATGCAGGGAAACGCCGGGATCCCTGCACCCCGATGTTCACAGCAGCAATGTCCACAATAGCCACATTGTGGGGGGAGCCTTGGTGTTCATTGACAGATGATGGACAGAGAAGCTGTGGTCTGTGTCTACGGTGGGATATTCCTCAGCCGTCAGAAAGCATGGATACTTACATTAACAGTGATGTGGATGGAGCTAGAGGATATCATGCTAAGCAAAATACGTTAGAGAGAGACAACATACCTTATGATCTCAGTCATGTAGAATTTAAGAAACAAAACAGATGGGGGCGCCTGCCTGGCTGTCAGGTAAGTGTCTGCCTTCCACTCAGGTCATGACCTCGGGGTCCTGGGATTGAGCCCCATGTTGGACTCCCTGTTTGGGAAGCCTGCTTATCCCTCCTCCTCTGCCTGCTGTTCCACCTGCTTGTTCTCTCTCTCTCTCTCTCTCTGTTAAATAAATAAAATATTTTTAAAAAAGAAACAAAACATATGAACATAGGGAAAAGGAAAAATAAAACAAAAGGAAAACAGGGAGGCAAAACACGAGACCCTGAACTCTAGGGAATAAGCTGAGGGTTGCTGGAGGGGTGGGAGGAAGGGATAACTGGGTGATGGGCGTTAAGGAGAGCACTTGATGTAATGAACACTAGGTGTTATAGTTAAGTAATGAATCAATAAATTCCACCCCTAAAACTAAGAATATAGTATAAGTTAACTAAATTGATTTTAAATAAAACACAAAAACAAATACACTCAAAATATGCAAAGTTTATGTAAATGTTCCTAGAACATTAAGAAAGTTTAAAGTCCTTGGTATCTCTAAAAGCCATTTTCCAGATTGTAGTTATTATACTTTCTATTTACTTATGTGTAGCTTTAGATTTTAATATGTTTCCTTTCATCTTCCATTTATTTTGTGCCTAAATTAGCCTATAATTGTTAAAATATATTGCTTCTTAATACTTTCTCTTTATTGCATTAAAAGCAAACTTTAACAGCAGAGACCATTTTGGGTGGGACTTTAGATTTTTTGTTTGGGTACTAAGTGCAGAAAAATAGCTAATAGTGTGTTTCGTGTATCCTTAAATGATAGAATTCCACTAAATTCAATTATATGTTTTATAATTTGTATGATAGAACATTAAAAGGAAATGGATACTTAGCAAATAAAACTCAAGAAAAATTGGATCTTACCTATTTAAAAAATCCTAAACAAAAATGTGCTTGGAAGAAATGTGTCATTTTGTGACAGAGAAGCCAGTTGCACCGGTGATATGGAAGATAAATCTATAAGGCATGGTAAATTTTTTATCATTATAAAAAGATGATGTAATAAATCCTTATTATGCACCATATTGGTTTTCTATAGTGACCACTTTTAAAATAAAATATTTTTATGGTCCACTAGATTGTATTTAAGGTAAAAGATGACAAAAGAAACATGACTGTAGAAATATTTTAGAAATTTTTAGAAGTTGTTTTTAAAATAAAAATAAAAGATAAAAATCAAAGATCTTTAAAAGGATATTTTGAAAAGAGGCAATTTCCATGAGATAAGAAAGAAATAAATTTTGAATAGAAACAGCTGCTATTGGGGCACCTGAGAGGGTCAGTTGATTAAGTGTCTGCCTTCAGCTCAGGTCATGAGCCCTGGGTCCTGGGATGGAGCCTGCTTCTCCCTCTTTCTCTACCTGCCACTCCCCCTGCTTCTGTGTGCACTCTCCCCCAAATAAATAGATAAATAAATAAATAAATAAATAAATAAATAAATAAATAAATAAAAAAGAAAGAAAGAATGAATAAATAAAATCTTTAAAAAAAATTGCTGCTAACATCTACAGAATTGAACTAATTTGGCATATTCAAGACTCAGCCAATGTGAACAGAACCAAAGCATTACACCGTATTTCTCCTTTCTGCAGAAGACAGACAGACAGGAGAATTACCTAGAAAAGAGAATCAGCAGAAACTGATGACTGATTAAAGTTACGGGTTGAGAAAAAGATTGGATTGAGTTCAGGCTTGAGCAACTGTGTAGATAATTTTAACATTAATTAGAAAACAGAGAGAGGATAAATGGTTTTTGGTGAATATATTATAAATATTGAAGGATAAGCAAAAGGGAGACCAGTGAGCCCTAAGATAAATGGCCTGAAGTTCATACGAATCACAAAGAAATTAGGTATAGGGCTTCAGATTTGGGAATTACCGGAAAATATATTATAATAAATGGTGTAAGAAGACACAAGACTGACTAGAAAGGGCAAACCCTGAAGAACTTCAGCATATAAAGGATAAGACGGGGGGAAAAGAAGGATGAAATGGAGACTGAGAAGTCTGTCAGAGAAGTGGGAGGAAGCCAGAGTGACTTCTCATCTGAGCCAAGAGGGATTTTAGGAAAGAGCAATTAGAGAGTCAAATGCTAATAAAAGTTGAAGAAAGATGAAAAACACCCACTATATTTAGCAAGGAGAAGATTTCGTTGAAATCAGCAGCAGAGGACTGGTAGATGTAGATGTTGGAATGCAGTGAGTTGATGAGAAATTGGGGCATAAAATACCAGCAAGCAAAGGAATTTGATTATGAAGAGAAGCTTGAATGGGTTGCAATTAAATGTAGAGTCAAAGAAGGTTTTTAGTTTTGATAAGATGAAGTGAGGTAAGGGGGGTTAAGATAAAGTAAGATAAAATGGGATAAAATTGCTTGTGCTTAAATGTGTGGCACCGGTAGTAGCTGATACAAGGTGCCAGTAAAAGGTCAAATTAAAAAGATTTAAAAAAATGTATATTTACAAAGGAATGGCCTACGTATGTGTGAAAACATGGGACTCTACTAAACTCCAGTGAAGGGAATCAACCAAAGCCAGTAAGAGGGACTCCTCAATGGATCCAGACTTATAAGACTTATGAGCTGTGTGACTGGGCTTAGGTAGTTTACCTGTATTCCAGTTTCTTCATTTAAAAAATGAAGAAAATGATATTTATCCCAAAGGGTTTTTGCAAGGGTCAAGGGGCCGATACTTGTTTGAGAAAACCATTTGTCACATGATAAACTTCTAAAATATTTATTTATTTATTTTATTTTTTATTTATTTATTTATTTATTTATTGTGTTATGGAAATACTAAGAACTGAAATAGAGCAGTATTAACAATTGAACGGGTAGCTGGGCATATGACGAGGGTTGGTAGGGTTAGACGAGGCAGTAAGCGTGTGAAACAAGATGCTCAGCATCCTCAGGGAAATGTGGATCAAGTCCACACCGATAGACCACCTCCCGCCTATTATAATGGCTGATGATATAATTAGATGGAAAATCGGAAGTGCAGGCGAGGACGTGTAGGAATTGGAACCTTTATACACCGTTGGTCGGAATTTAAAACCATGCAGCTTAGTGCTGCGCCGTGGATGAAACTTGAGGATCTTGTGTTGGATGAAACAAGCCGGAATCCTAAGCTTCCACTCACGTGAGCTACCTGGAGTAGACAAATTCACAATCACAAAATACATTGTGGTTGCCAGAGACTGGGGAAGGACTTAATGAGGCATTTCTAGTTAATGGATAGAGTTTTAATTTTTCAGGATGAGAAGAAATTTGGAGATGGATGGTGGTGGTGATAATTGCACAATAACTCAGATGGACCAATATTACTGAACTGCACACTTAAAAATAACTAAGTTGCTACATTTTATGCTGCCTGTATTTTACCAACATTTTGAAAGTTTTTAGGAAGCTTCTAGGGTCTGTGGCCTACAAGAAATTGTTGAAGCTCTAGTCGTGTGGATTCTATTACGTCTGTGAATTAAAAACCAATCATCTGTTATGCAAATGAAGGCAGTAAGTGTTAGGCTCTGAGGTTTGAGAAAAAGAGAGGTAAGGGTTCTTCTATTAATTTTTTGGTGTTTGTATTCTTATTAAAGCAAACCCGACTATATCCTTTTGCATTCATAAATATTTTAGTTATAATATCTCGTTTGTAGGCGGAAAAGTAGGGGGGGTGGGAATAGCCTTCTAACAGCCAGCTCTTGCTCCGCACGTTGGCCTCCTGAGAGCATCTGCATACTGACTCACCGACCTCGAATCAACTTAACCGACTGCCAACAAAATTTACCCTGTTTCCTGATGACCACCAATCCCAGACATTCACAATGACCCAGACCTACAATTCTTTATTAGGAAACCTCTCCTGTTAAATCTAAAAATCAAAAGCCTGAAACTGTGATCGGGTCTGAGCTACGGGAAGATCTAGTTTCATCGGCTACACCGTGTTAACTACACCTACACCCTGGGTGCCAATCTCCACGCCACGGGGATCTCAGGCAGCAAAAGACATGGTCCACGCACTGAAAGCTGCTAAAATCGAAAATGAGGATTTTTGTCCTAAACCTTTTAGGACTTAAACTTCTTAAATCGTACACCAATAACTTGGAAATGAGACTGTTTTGTATTTATGTGAATCGATTCCACTTAACATGTAGACAGTAGCTTTCCCAGCAGCATTTACTAGGTAGTTTTTGCTCTCAGGACTCAGCTGTCTAAATGCCTAGTGGTCCGAACGTGTTTTCCACATGCCAGGCATTGTCCACGAGTGTGCAGTTTGCACCCCCATAAGTGTGTACACCGGTAGGGCTCAGGGATGGATAAGCCCTATTACACTATTTCTTTGGCTCATAAAGTGCATCGAGGATCCTGGAGAAAGCCATGGGTAGAAAAGTTCTTGGTGTTACCGGCACATATCCAGGTCCTACGGCGGTTGGACAAGCTAGGATCCCTCCCTAATGCTGTCCATAAGTGTTCTTGTCTTCTTTGGCATGGATGACAAAGAATATACCACGGAAAATAATATGTGGTTTTTTTTAAGTATTTTTTTAAGATTTTATGTATTTATTCATGAGAGACACAGGCATAGGGAGAAGCAGGCTCCATGCAGGGAGCCCGATGTGGGACTCATCCCAAGACCCCGGGGTCACACCCTGAACCAAAGGAAGATGCTCAATCACTGAGCCACCCAGGAGTCCCTAATATGTGTTTTTAAAAGAAAGTTAGAATTCTATGATTAAGAGTTGATCATAGGACTTGCTGACAAAACCTGAATAACAGTTAAACCGGGCCAGATTTTTCATCAACATCTAGGTCTGCATCATGGAAATGAGTTTTTAATTGCATTTTTACAGACACTTTGCATTTCAGTCGGCAGCCAGGCGTTTCCAAACCAATTGTCTACTATTTCCTAAGTCTAAAAGTTCGGGTAAGAATACGGAGCTGTGGCGGTAGAAGTTGCTCTGATGTACACTCAGGGGGAATTTATTTTTCTCCCAATTCCAAAGCAGAGATTTCAGATATTTGGTACTAAATGTCCACGCTACATGAGTAAGAGTGTTGTAGTCACCTTCACGGATGCTGGACATTTGTTGAAATTGCCTGGAATCTGAGCTGACGGCTCGTGACAGCGTTGACGTCCCTGTCCCATGCCAGCTGGAGAGAACCTTCATTGAGCTTTGATAGTCGCCTTTTGGGTTTAGTTGGAATGATCTCTTCTGGCCCTTGTGCGACTCACGGTGTTGTGACGGGGGCACTTCCTTTTCATCACTTGCTGTCCTGCAGCAAACTTTTACACCTCAATATCCCCTGGCAAATGGCGCTTCCACCTGAACAAGCTCGTTGTCCTTGCTGACCCCGTCCCACTTCTGGGCAACAGGATCAGAGGCTCCTGAACGCCAGTGCATGAGCATTCAGGCCTCCTCCAGCGCCCCTCGAGGGCCGCTTCCCTGACTGCTTTACTAGGTAGGTAGGACAGGCTTGCTGTGGCGACCTGATAAACTCCTGAATTTCTCCTCTGCCCATTGAAGTGACGGGAACTCAGATTTGATTTGCTTCTGAAATTTATCCTTGTTTCCTGAAAGCTCCTTCCAGTCTCCTTAGCTCCACCTCCAGGACCTCTCAGTGGCCTCTTCCAGGTCAGGACTTCCCATGTCCTGCTTGCTCCTGGGCAGGGAATTAAGGCAATTACCTCCTTCCACAAACATGCTTGATGGAATCCCTCAGGCAAACCCGGCAGGGTCCAACAAATATAAAATAGAGTTCTTCACAGAAGAAAGAAGGGCAAAGCACACCACAATGGGTCATGGGGACAGGTAGGTATTCTCCACTCACATGGAAGGAAAACCACACAGTTGTTTCATACAAGCACATACGTGGATTGTGGGAATGGAAGTGGGAAGAGCCCTCACCTTCTAGGAATGCAAAGTACCCACTTCAGATACGTAGCTCACGTGCTCATCATTATAGGTTAGCAAGCGGGACTGTGGAACCCACTATGAAAAAGCAGCGTCCACACAGACGTTGGCATCAAGCGGAAATCTAGGCCCGAGGCAGTGTACACGTGTGCAAACACTAGGAACCATATCCCCTGGGGTATTTAGTCATTGCTCAATGATGGAGTCAGCTGTCCATTTCTTTATTATTACAGCTGAGGGCATTTACACACACACGCACACGCACACACGGCTGACGTAGAGGGTGAGTACATGAGACACGGAAGCTGGAGGAAGCAGGGAGGGAAGGCAAGAAACAAGTGAGCGTAGGATGACCAAAATCATGAACTTAATGATGAGGAATACAGAGAAGGGTTGAGAAAGATGAAAATGGAGAGAGGGGATGCGGGGGGCACACACGTATACTTACATACATGAAAAGGAAAAAGAAAGAAACATATAAAGAGAAGAAGTGAGACCAGAAGGAAGCAGAAATAGATAATAGGAAGAAAAAGAGAAAAGATGAGCTGCTACACTGATCACTTCTCAGATGATCATTAAGTGCCCCCTAGTTGGTTTTTGAAAATCAAAGTATTCATGCATGGCTGGAATATCAACAGGAAATTACTATTAATAAATTAATATAATTAATACTATAAATTAATATAATTATATAATAATTACTATTATATAATAGTAGTAATTATATAATAATTACTATTATTATATTTACTTATTTATTTATTTATCTATCTATCTATTTATTTATTTATTTATTTTTCAGCAAGAAATTAATGATGAGGGTAATTTTGTGAATTTGACCACACAGTGAATCTTAAGGAAGCCTTACCTCCTATTTTCCTTTTTACTTCATGTACTAAACAGGACTCTCCAACCTCCTTTATTATGATCCAAAGAACAGGCTTTCTATCGGGATAATGAAGACATTTCCTTGGACAATGAGGTGGGCAATCTCTAACCACTTAGGAGATGCAGAGAACCAGCCCGCAGGTTGTGTCACTTGTCTTCTCTGTCTAAAGACTTGGGGGATGATACAAATAACTTCGAAAGCAACAGAATTTAAGCACTCAATTTGGTGACTGTACTCGTGTCTATAAACTATGCACAGACGTACCATATGTTATGACCCTATTTATTTGAATTAGTATATATCTATGCACAAAATCCCATCGGTTTTATTTCAAAAGTGTTTCTGATACCCAGTCCAGTACCTGTGTTCCATCGCTCCTCTACTGGATTAGTAAGACACCTCTTTGTCCTGATTATACAGTATTTTCATGTTTGTTTATTATCCCTCCTTAAGAATATAAATCCCAAGAAAGCAGGGATCTAATCTGTCTTGTTCACTGTTTCTCCATCACCTAGAACTGTCCCTGGCACAGAGCGTTTAATGCTAAAACACAAAAAAATCTTTTACTCACTGACAGTTTCTGAAGTGAACCTCTTCAGCTCATTGTTACTGCAAATCTGTCTCTAGTTACTTATTTTCCACTTTATATTTTAATAAATTAAATAGGACTCTGACACTTTTATGAGAATTACAGCTTTTCTTTCTGTCCCCTGTACTACCATGTTTTTACACATACACTAGTCAATAAAAATTAAAATATATACTATTATCAGATTTCTGATCATCAATCATTATTAAGCAGCAATTTAAAATATTTCCTCTTTAATAATAATTAAGCATGCCAACACTGACCTTGAGTTCATTTTAGTACCCAAAGGTAGATTGTCTACTGTATTTTTTTTCTATTTTGTTTTCTCCTAATTATTTTAAAGCTCATTGGTTATCCTCTCTCTATATATAAATCACACATTTCTCTATGTGTCTTTTTTTAAGATTTTATTTATTTATTCATGGAAGACACAGAGAGAGAAGCAGAGACACAGGCAGAGGGAGAAGCAGGCTCCCTGCAGGGAGTCCAATGTGGGACTCGAGCCCAGGACCCCCGGAGTCCCTACGCCCTGGGCTGAAGGCAGGTGCTAAACTCCTAAGCCACCCAGGCTGCCCCTCTGCGTGTCTTTTAAGGAGGTAATTGATTTTTTACATTTTAGAGTCCCTGGCAAAATGGTGAAATGGAGAGTGAATTTTGTATTACCTGCAGTAGGATAAGACGCTCACATTAACATGGTAGGAAGTTATGACAAGATTATATCATAATGCTATATGCATGTATGTGTGTGTGCATGTATTTCCCATTTCTTGAACAGTATGACATCCCCATAGCTGAGGACCTATGATGTGACCTTAGATTAACTTTTTACATGGGACATATTGCTACCTAATGATAAAGTACTATTACTTTGGAAAACCAACAACATTGTTTTTTTTCATTGTTCTTTTTTCTTATGGTGTTAAAATATGGGATAAAGTTTGAAAAGAGATATATATTAACGTGGCTTATTGTCCTTGGCTTTTCTATCATGCACCTCGTCTGACTCCTCACAGTGTAACTAATGTTTCATCTACGCACTATCAGTTAATAACTAGCTATTAGAAGATGGGTATGTTTTGTGCATGTTATGTCAATCCCAGAAACTAAAACAAGGCCCAACACCTTTATTTTTTCTTTCCAAATGTCAAATTCACTCAAATATTAGACACTTATCATTTGCCTGGTGAATCCTTGACATGAAGGGCAGCTTACTAGTACTATTATGGAGAAAGCATCTGTGCCTTAGCTTAGAGGCTGCTTTCGTTTTGATAGATTAACTGACTTTTCTTTTTTCCTATTACATATTAAAAATAGTATGTTTTGTGTATACTTGGCCAATCTTCAAATTAACTAAAAACATTTATTTATGTATTTTTATTACTCTGTGCTTTAGTGTTGAATATGAAATCAGAAAAAGTTATTGCATGTGATAAATTTGAATATTAGCATATTATTATTGCACTGATAAGAAGGTAACTGCCACACATAAGTTCAGACCAATAGTTTAGTTATGTGACAAATCCATTAAAAAGGGAAAGCTAGTCAATTTTTATCTGCTTTCTAAAAAGCATGTTGGAAAAAAAAATAAAATAAAAAGCATGTTGGTACAACCTTGACACTTTGACTTTAAAAATATTTTATTTCAACCATACGCAGAGCAGAGCACATATACATAATTCCTCTGAATCACTTTCTCTAAGTAAATCATATTTCATTTGGGAAGTATTATTGGATGACATGAATTGGAATTGTATTATATATATAAATATAATTCCTATTATATTCATTGAAGTGAAGAAATTGTTTAAAATTCAAAACAACTCTACAAATTTTATTTTCTATGTTCATTTCTTTTCTAAACCCTTCCTCATCTTTTAAAAATTTAAGCACTAAAAAAGCCAGGTTGACTTCCTTCATCTCTCACAACCGACTATGTCAAAGGTAATATTGGGTAGGACAAGGTGCAAAAAAAAAAAAAAAACAAAACTGAATTGGAATTTGTAAACTGGAGCAAAATTTCATTCCAGCTCTAACTCTACAATCAATGCATAAACTAAAACTGAGACTATTTCACAATTATTACTGATTAAAAGTTATTATTAATAATTAAATTTAACTGTTCAAAGACCAACAATATCAATGCTGGCAAGGATTTAAAAGAACTGAAACCGTCACTCTTTACATTAAGTATGCAAATTTCTTTTTTTTTTAAAGAATTTATTTATTCATGAGACACAGAGAGAGAGAGGCAGAGACACAGGCAGAGGGAGAAGCAGGCTCCCTGCAGGGAGCCCGATGTGGGACTTGATCCCAGGACTCCGGATCACGCCCTGGGATGAAGGCAGACACTGAACCACTGAGTCACCCAGGCGTCCCACAGCTTTTTTTTTTTTTTTAATAATAGCTCCAAATTGGATACTATTCACACATCCTTCAACTGAGGAATACATCAATATTTTATAGAATATTAATACAGAACACTACTAGCAATAAAAAAGAATAGAGTTTTACCCTATGAAATAATATACATAAATTTCATACACATAATTGAGCAAAAGCAGCCCAACATCAAACAACAAATACTAAATATATATTGATTCCACTGAAGATAGAAGCTAAAAAAAAAAAAATGAGAAAAAATAAAAGAAGAAAACCGCAGCATTCAACCTACCAATGAGAAGAGTTTGAGCATATTGTACAAAATTAGAAATTGAACCCATCAGAGATCTGGTTTGCAGAGCATCCAGGTAACCCAAGTCTAAAGGACAGACATTTCCAAGGAGAGATGAAATGTCTGGTACATCTGTGGCTGATCTTCGATTAGCAGGCACCGACTGCCCCACAAGTAGATAAGAAAAAATGAGAAGAGCTTTTAAAAATATGCTAAAATCCAAATGGGCTAGTATAATAGCATGGAACCAGTGACAGCCTGTTTAGGAATAAAACTTTCATGGTTTTTCTCAGTGGTTCTGTAAAAACTCCTTACTCTTCTGAGACTGGAAAATGTATATGATGTGAAGATAGGAAATATGCCTTCACTTCCCCTGGGAGCAGTTTACTCTTCACATACCATTAGAATGAAGCAGTAGCCATTTTTCTAGTTTATTGTTCTCATCCTAAAGGATAGTAAAACATCTCATATTTACCAGAAAGACAAATGGTCACAACCTAGTCTGGGTCACTAGGTTAAACCCCAGGGTGCCAGAAAGACTAAAGTGCTTGCTCCCTAGGTATTTACTTTTCTAATAGTATATAGCATAAATATCTGAGATAGCTTTCTATTATGAAAGTTAGAGACATTGGGGCTTATTTGTCCCATGAAAAAAATGTATTTAGATTCCACAAGGTAAGAGTAAGAATCCAAGACTCTTTCTATTTCATCCTGAAGAAGAAAAAAACTTCCTTTTTTTAAACAAAATTCTCTCTTTGGGGAAGAATGTGGGACTCCTGTCTCTCATTGCATAGTAATGGAGATAATATGTCATTCTCTACTTTTCACATATGAAGTGTTTGGCTCGCCATGTAGGCGGGTTTCCATTCTGGCTCTCATCTCTACACACCAGGGGTAATGTCTATAGAAGCAGGACTGGCATATTTATTATTTATTATCAGAAAATTAATAAGAAACTGTGCCTAATCTAGAACATTATGTGTTCATACTCAGGAAAATGTTAATAAAGATGAAAATTTAAAACTTGATAGAATTCCAAACACAAGGAGAGTTCACTCTCAACTAAGGGCTAATTTCCATGAAATCCTTAGGTTAACTGGATTAGAAAAACAACTGCATCTGTAACCTACCACAAATCTAGTAATCATTCAAATGACGAACAAAGAACATTTTTTTTCCAGAGGGTCAGGGGCATAAGGAGAGACTCATTTTATGGTAAAGACATGAAGACAGAAGTGAAAACTGGCTATAAAACACTAATACTGATAAATATACTCCAACATGCCAGCCTCCATCATAAGCTCAAGGCAATGGCAGCTGATTTTGCTAGCAAAATTTAAAGCCTAGCAACAAAATAACGTAACTTCAGCTAAGCTCCAGACTAAACTGATACAAACCACCACAGTGACTGCATAAAAGAAGAGGTATGGCTATTTTCAGGCATAAATATAACTTACTTCAGTCTCTACTGTACTACAAGTGATAATGAAAATTTAATAAGAAATTAAATACACACAAAATATTGAGGTTAAGAAAAGTGTTGAGAGTCAAAATAATAAACATAATAAGACACAGAAATGACCCAGGTGGAGGAAAGATCTAGCTGGCACAGAGATAGCCCAACAAAATGAACCCAAAGAGGCTCACACTGACATACAGTAATTAAAATGACAAGACGTAGCGATAAAGAGAATTTTGAAAGCAGCAACAGAAGACAATTACATACAAGGAAAACCCCATAAGGCCATCTGTGGATTTTTTAGCAGAAACTTGGCAGGCCAAAGGAAGTGGTATGATATATTCACAGTGCCGAAAGGGAAAAGAAATCTGCAGCCAAGAATAATCTATCCAGCAAGGCTATCATTCAGAATAGGAGGAGAAGTAGAGTTTCTCAGAAAAACAAAAGCTAGAGCAGTTCATGACCACTAAACCAGATCTATAAGAAATGTTAAAAGAGACTCTGAGTGGATAGGAAGGAACAAAAACAAAAGTAGGGAAAGTAGGAAGCAAAACACAGTAGAAATAAGCACATAGATAAAAATCAGCCAACAGGGCAGCCGGGTGGCCCAGCGGTTTAGCTCCGTCTTCAGCCCAGGGGTGATCCTGGAGACCCGGGATCAAGTCCCATGACGGGCTCCCTGCATGGATCCTGCTTCTCCCTCTGCCTGTGTCTCTGCCTCTCTCTCTTTAGAGTCTCTCATAAATAAATAAATAAATAAATAAATAAATAAATAAATAAATAAATAAAATCTTAAAAAAAAAATCAGCCAACAGACTTCCAAAATAAAAGGATGTAAAATATGGCACCATCTACCAAAATCATGGAGGATGAGGGAAGGAGGGGTAAAGAATGGACTCAATTGCAATAAAAACAAAGTATAGAAGGAAAAAAAAAAAAAGACAAGTAAGATAGAAACAACTAACATGATGACAAATATAAGTATAATCATATGAATAATTAAATTAAAAATAAACGGACAAAACCCTCCAAATAGTAATGGTCTAAAATACAGAAATTTTTTGATTCAATTTAAAATCAGGCTCTAACTATATGGTATCTCCATGAAACATTCCAGATATCAAGCTATGGACACATTAAAAGTAAAAATATGCAAAAGGCCTACTATTCAAACACTAATCAAAAGAAAACTGACACAGATATATTGTCAAATAGACTAGACTTCAGAATAAGAAATATTGTCGGGGAGAGACAGAGACATTGTATAATGATAAAGCGGTGAGTTCATTTAGATGACAGGACACTTTTCAACGTGTATGTACCTAACAGAGCTTTAAAAGACATGAATTACAAAACAATGGAACTGAAAAGAGAAATAGACAAATCCACAATTATACTTGAAAAGTCCATATTCTGCTGTCATTAAAAAATAGACTAAGGAGACAGAAAATCTCAAGTGTAGACAGTTCCCAACCTACGAGGGTCTGGCTTAACAATGTTTGTACTTTACAATGGTGTGAAAGCAATACATATGCAGTAGAAACCATGCTTAGGGGATCCCTGGGTGGCGCAGCGGTTTGGCGCCTGCCTTTGGCCCAGGGCGCGATCCTGGAGACCCGGGATCGAATCCCACGTCGGGCTCCCGGTGCATGGAGCCTGCTTCTCCCTCTGCCTGTGTCTCTGCGTCTCTCTCTCTCTCTGTGACTATCATAAATAAATAAAAAAAAAAAAAAAAAAAAAAAAAAAAAAAAAAAAAAAAAAAAAAAAAAAAAAGAAACCATGCTTAGAATTTTAAATTGTAATATTTCCCCAGGCTAACGATGTGCCGGTGATACTCAGGGCGCTGGGCAGTGTCAGTGACTAGCAGCTCTCGGTGATTCCGAAGGCAAACAGAACTGATAAAACCAGTCTATATCCATACAATAATTCTGTGTTGTTGTTGTTTTTTTTTTTTTCAGTTTCAGTATGGTATTTTAAAAAGTATCTGAGACATTCAGCACTTTATTATAAAATGATAAATTATGTTAGATGACTTTGCTTAACAGTAGGTTAACGTAAGTGTGATGACCATGTTCAAGGTAGGTGAGGCTTATTTTTCGTGTTGGTAGGGTAAGTGTGTTTTCTACTTACAACATTTTTTGAATGTATGATGAGATTATTGACTTATAACTCCCTTGTAAGTTGAGGAAGATCCATATATAGGAGATTTGAACTTTACTGTTAGTCACCAACAATAGGAGACACATGTTCTTTTCAAGAATGCATGGAATATTCATTAATGTGGCCCATACTGTCAGGCCATAGCACGAATCTTGACAAATTTAAAAGAATTGAAATCATGCAAGGTATGTTTTTTTCTGATATCAATCAAAATAAACTTTAAATGAATTAGAGGACAACCTGTGAAATATCCTCAATATTTGGAAGTTAATAAACTTCTAAGTTACCTGGGATCAAAGAGAAGTCACAAGAGAGTTGAGAATATAACTCGAATTGAAGGGATCCCTGGGTGGCTCAGTGGTTGAGCGCCTGCCTTGGGCCCAGGGCCTGATCCTGGAGACCCAGGATCGAGTCCCATGTCAGGCTCCCTGCGTGGAGCCTGTGTCTCTGCCTCTCTCTCTCTCTCTCTCTCTCTCTCTCTCTCTCTCCCTCTGTGTCTCTCATGAATAAATAAATAAATAAAATCTCAAAAAAAAAAAAAACCAAAAACCTTGAATTGAAAATTCAAAAAAAAAAGTAAAGATATAACACATGCAAATTTGGATAATAAAACCAAATATGAGAAAAATCTTTAAAAATTAAATAAATGGGGGAGTTGCATCTGGGTGGCTCAGTTGGTTAAACATCTGACTCTTGATTTCAGCTCAGGTCATGATATTGGGGTTGTGAGATTGAGCCCTGGGCCAGTTCCCATGCTCAGTGGGGAGTCCGCTTGAGATTTTCTATTTCTCCCTCTGCCCCTCTCCTGCTCACACTTGTTCTCTTTCAAATAAATAAACAAACAAACAAATATTTTTTTAAAAAAATATTTGGAGAGTTTTATTGTGTTTATGGATTGAAAGACACAATATGTCAAGATATTAATTCCTTCCAAAGTGATTTTTGGCTTAGGTGTAATTCCAATCATAATCCTTTTAGAATTTTGTTTGTGAAAACTAGAAACAGTTTATTTGGAAAGGCAAGGGAAATAGACAATTCAATCTGGAAAACAATTTAAGAATTTGGAGTCCTCTCACTTCGGTTTTGACATTTAATATGAAGCAACAGTAATAAAGATGGTGTGGTATTTTGTAAAACAAAGACACATAGACCAATGGCACAGAATAGAGAGTTAAAAAAAAAAAAAAGAAGAAGAAGAATATCCACATACATTTGGTCAATCAATTCCTAACAAAATTGGTAAAGAAATTCAAAGGGGAAAGGATAGTGTAGTTAATAATTTACTACTAAAAAAATTGGGCACCCCTATGCGAACCAAGTAAAATATAAACATTTACAATGTGTTTAAAAATAAAATATATTATCAGTTTAAAACTAGAACTAATTAAAGCTGAAAATTTCAAGAAGTAAACACTTGAGGAAAAAAAAAAGAAAACACTTGCGAGTATATTGAGACTTTAGGAAAACCAAAGCTTCCTTAGGGAGGACACAAATACATAAAATAAATTTAAAATTACATATTAGACATGATCAGATTAATCTTGCCTCCTCTTTGGAAGACATTGTTAAGAAAATGAAAATAAAATGAATATCCAGAAACATGCTTACAGTGTATTCTGAGAGACAAAGAACTAACATACTTCAACAATAAGAGGACAAACAATGCAATACAAATGAACAAAAGATTTAAGTAGATTCTTTATTTAAAAACATAGAGATAGCAAATGAGGATTAAAATGTGCCTCAACATCATTAGTCACTGAGGAAAATATAATTAAAACCATTACATGCTGGTGAAGATACAGAGCAATTATAACTCTCAAGCACTATTGGTGAAAAATGCGAAAGTTACTATTACTTTGAAAAGTAATTATAATTTCCAAGTCTTATAATTTCTAATATAGTTAACTATATATTTATCATATTACATAGCAACCTTTCTTGTGTGCTTTTTACTCAGGATAAATAAAATACACATTCAGACAACATTTTGTAGGTAAATATCCAATCCCTGAAGAAATTCTTAGTTTTGAAAAAATTTCTATTTTGTGTGGCAAGTTTCCAATACCTATTCACCTAATCTAGTGAAATAGTGTTTACTTTGATTAAAATGTGTTGTTTAATAGAAAATTATCAGTTGCTTTAATATTTATTTAGAACTAAAGCATCAAAAAAAAAAAGAACTAAAGCATCATCAGCCAAAAAAACACTCATTTTAAGTATTGCGATCATTTGACATTTATCTTTTCAGAAACTTAATTGTGCATGTGTGCCTTGTGTTTAGCTTAGACCTAACCTTCATTTACCTTAAATTTGAATCAAAATTTCAGTCTGTACCTCCAAAGCTATTTTTTTCCTAAAGTGCCTATCAGCCAAATGCAGGAATATTTAGCTCTTTGGCCCATACTTTAGAACTCTAATAAATAATTTCATCCCTGTGTGAGGGTTTAACTTGCTAAGTACACACACACACACACACACACACACACACACAATTAGATTCTCAGTCACAGGTAGAAATGTTTCTATGAATATGCCTGAGGACATTTTAGTTCTCTACAATTTTTTATAATCAAAACACATTAAATGCTAACATAATTGTTGCTGAATATGTTTTGGGCAACCTTAATCAAGGATTCCAAAAATGGCCCAGGTTATAAGTAACAGTCAAGTTCCATGAGATCAAAATTAAACCCAAACTATTAAAACCCATCTCTGGGCCACGTGGGGGGCTCAGTGGTTGAGCATCTGCCTTCAGTCCAGGGCGTGACCCCCGGGGTCTGGGGTTTGAGTCCCCATGTTGGGCTCCCAGCATGGAGCCTGCTTCTCCCTCTGCCTGTGTCTCTGCCTTTCTTTCTGTGTCTCTCATGAAGAAATAAATAAAAATCTTAAAAACAAACAAAAAGAAAAAAGAAAAAACCCATGTCCTGAGAATGGGCTTTATGAGTCAAGTTCACCTGATTTTTTATGATCTTTTTTCTTTTTCTTTTTCTTTTTTTTCTTTCTTTCTTCTTCTTCTTCTTCTTCTTCTTCTTCTTCTTCTTCTTCTTCTTCTTCTCTTCTTCTTCTTCTTCTTCTTTCTTTCTTCTTCTTCTTCTTCTTCTTCTTCTTCTTCTTCTTCTTCTTCTTCTTCTTCTTCTTCTTCTTTTTCTTTCTTTTTTCTTCTTCTTCTTCTTCTTCTTCTTCTTCTTCTTCTTCTTCTTCTTCTTCTTCTCTCTCTCTCTCTCTCTCTCTCTCTCTTTTGCTGCAAATGTTTAATAATGCATTACTTTCTATCTGGCATTGCTTTGTGTCCTGTTAATTCCACCAGGGAATATAATTACCTTAAAAAAAATAGGCCTGCTTATGCAGTGGCTCTGAGTGCCAGCATGTTTTTACACATAAGTAGCATCACTGGATTCAATCAGACTATGTTAGCATCCACCACATAGAGAAATATCCATAATACGAAATCAATAGTTAGTGTGATATTCTCTTATGGTGGTGGTGGGGGTGGTTATTGCTGAATTCATGCCTAAACACTCTTCCCATACGTTTGAGTCAATTGCAGATTCTTGAGAGGGTTTAAATGTTAGGCAGTCATTTTCATAACACAAATTGTTACAGTTCTATGAAAAACAACTCAAATTACATGAAAAACTAAAAGACAAGAGGCAGAAGCAATGGAGGAAATTAAAACGACTGATTTTTCCATGTTTTGCAGGTTTCTCAATTACTCATGAAAAGTGAATTAGAAACTTAGAAAATTGCTTCAATCATTTCTGGAGTATTATAGAATGGTGGATCAATTGGAAAAAAAATAAAAAAAAACATCCACACGATGAAAATGCACTATCTAATGTAAATGACATCTGAAATTTGTGGCAAAAAATATTTTCAAATAGATAATTACATTGAAAAACTTAATTTATTCAATTTCTTATACCATATCCAAGAATATATTCTAAAGGTCTTTTTGTTTGTTTGCTTGTTTTGTTTTGTTTTGTTTTTGTAATTCATTTGTGAGAGACACAGAAAGAGAGGCAGAGACACAGGCAGAGGGAGGAGAAGCAAGACCCATGCAGGGAGCCCAATGTGGGACTCGATCCCAGGAATCCTGGGATCCTCAGGAATTAGCCCTGAGCCCATGGCAAATACTCAACCTCTGAGCCACCCAAGCGTCCCTTTTTTAAAATTTTATTATTTTTAAAATTTTATTTATATATTTGAGAGACACAGAAAGAGAGGCAGAGACACAGGCAGAGGGAGAAGAAGCATCAAGAATATATTCTAAATGGATAACAGATCTAAATATTAAAAACGGAAACATCCGGGTATGTGTTAAGTAGTAGTGGGCAACTTGGTTGAGGTTTGACTATGTGGTTTTCAGAATCTCCTCACCGTGAGTTGGTTAGAGTTGGCCAAAAGAAAAACTAAGGCAATATCCAGGAAGACAACTGGTCTCAATTTTGTGATGAAAGATGACTGACTTCTTGCATTATCAGCCTGCAAACTTTGACTCATCCACTTATGTAGTATTTCAGGTGGACAGGAGTCATTTTAACATAAAAACAGGTGGCATTGATTTTGTCATTAGAAAGTTGAACGAGGCAGAGAAAGTAGCTGAGAAATTGTTAATAAAGTTAATAAAAAAAAGCTAACCATTCATGAGACTGAAAAAGCAACAAATAGCTGTAGGAAGAATGGTGACTTGTGTTTGCAGTTGCAGAAAAATTGGAAAAAACTGTCATCTATGGTAACAGGGAATACAGAAAATTATCTAATAAACTGTCACCTTGGAAAGATGATTTATAGACACAATGTATAATAAAAGTGTCAATCCATTTGTTTTAATTATAATAAGATATAGAAAGAAAGATGAGGTAAAGAATAAAATATTCAATTTGCAAGCAGAATTTAGAGATACTAGAGCAGCACCAAATATAAGTGAATCTGTTTCCTCTCTCCAGACGCCCATCAGTAAAAATCTCCCCAAATTTAAAAAAAAAAAAAATGAACAAGATCTAAAGGTGAAGATCAACTCCATGGATAGGACTGTAAGCTTTTTTTTTTAAGAACTCTACTAAATTTGTTAGTGCCTAAGATTCCTTTAGGCTTATCCAAAATGATGGAATTTTCAATGTTTTTTCCACTGAAGGTTGAGGTGTCCTTGTAGACAAAGTTCTGTCTTCCTAAGAGTACAGAGGTGGCCCATCAAGTACACTTGAATCAGATTCATAGAAAGCAGATAGTTTTTAAAGGAATTATATGGATGATTATACCACATGCTTGGTTTACAAGATATTGAAGTTCTTTAAGAAGAAAAAAAGTTTTGGGTCTACAACTTTGTATCATCAGGAAACAGGTGGAGAATGCTGTTCAGCTTTTGCTTTAATGACCTACTTTAATGTAATAAATTATTCAAACATGTGCTCATGGTTTTGCTAGTCAAGAATATGCCCAGAGTTTGAGGCCCCTGGGAGGCTCAGTGGTTAGCATCTGCCTTCGGCTCAGGACGTGACCCCGGGGTCCCAGGATCAAGTCCCCCATCAGTTTCCCCGTGGGGAGCCTGCTTCTCCCTCTGCCTGTGTCTCTGCCTCTCTCTATGTCTCCCATGAATAAATAAATCTTTTTTAAAAAAGAATTTGGACAGAATTCCAGAATTTGGTGCCTCTTCCCTATCATGTTGGTTGGGATAATTCACTTGACTACGTTCAGCTTGTACTTGGACTGTTCCAGAAGGGCCAAGAAAGCCATACTAAAGTCCTGGCACCTGTCTCCATATAGCCATGTAGACGTCTTCACATGTATATTGGGGCTTGTCAACTTGATGCTCTTAGAAAGTCTCGGTCATCAAATAAAAAAGCTAAGGCTAATCTTCTGATAATGAGAAACATGTGGCCCATTTACATTCATTTGAAATTTATCCAGAGTTTATTTCTATTGGATACTTTTTGTCAATATTCTCAAAAACAGAAAGTTCTCACTACCTCCTTAGGATCTTGAAATTCTAAAGTATTGGCCTTGGCTTATCCTTAAGAAGAAAGCTAAAAGCCATATCCCATTTGCTTATATAGATTTTTTTTTTTTTTTTGCAGAGTTTTGTTACCAAAGTGACTATCCCCATAAGAAATCTTATCATCTAATATTGGGAATAATATTGCTTTCATTTTAAAATTACTTCTATGAGACAGCTAGGATATTTTCCTTAGAAATGAAAAAGGTTTTCATATGCATAACTGTTCCTTATTCAACTATACTCTAGATAAAATAAGGAACCTCAAAGGATAATAATCCTTAAATTTCTTCAAGCTTTATTTTCCAATTTTTTAAGATAATAACGCTATAGCATTAGATTCTAGGGATGTATCCCTTACAGTGTTGCATAATTTATCCTCCAGTCGAAAACAGTTAATTATGAAAATGCTATTTTTAGGCTAATTCAGAATACTTATAGATTCCTATATAAATCTTGAGGTAAAACCTCAAGACCCTCTTTTCAACATACTATTCAACTACTATGGCTTCTTTACAAATTACTCAAATTTAATTATATAAAACGATCACTATTTGCTTTTAGATTCTATGGACCAGAAATTTTAACGAAGAACAATGGAGATGACTTGTTTCTTTTCACAGTATCTGATGTCTAAGCTAGACAGGAAGATGTTAAGGACTATAATGACCCCAAAACTGGTGGCAGACAGTAGCTGCAGGCTGAAGACGTGCCGATGTCTGTTGGTCAGAACACCAGAATAATATAAAGATAAACAGATAAACTGATAGGTGAGAACGAGGTATCTCAGCATAGTTTTAATCTGTATTTCTTTCATTATATTTAAGGCTGATAATTTTTAAATTATTTATACCACTATTTTTTTTTCTTTTAGAACTTATTAATATTTTCCTTGTCTTACTTTTAGAATCTCTTTATACATTAGGGATATTAGTGACATCATTTGAAAATGTTTTCTTATTTTACCGTCTGTTTTTTCATGAGAAATACTTTTATTTTTATATTATCAAAATTACCATTCACTTCCCTTACATTCTCTGGAATTTTACTCATAGACATTTTCCCCACACTTCCAGTAAAGGAACTTACTCATATTTTGTTCTTGTTATTTGTATTACATAGCTTTTGCTATATGATAAAGCACCTGACATTGAGTGGTTTAACACGAGGAGATAATTTTTTTTTTCCGTAAAGGGGCCAGGGCTTAAGTATTTAGAGCTTTGTAAGCTACATGGTACCTGTTTGCCTAATTCTGTTGTGTTTTGCTGACTCCTGTTCTTCTCCAACATCTTGATTTTATACACAGGGCAGTTGGCATTATGCACGTGCTTTTTAAGCTACTTGCTTCTTAGAAGAGAGGACACAGAAAGCTGAGCCATGAGCAGTGGAGAACACTGGAACAGAGGATCAGAAAACAGAAGAGTTCAAGGAGCTAACTTCATCCTTGAAGATATAGAGGACAATTAACTGGGAAGTCATTTCTAGGAATAAAATCTAGGTCCGTCTCTAAATGAGGAAAAAGAATTCTTCAATAATGCAAAAAGTGGAATAACAAATATAAGAATCTTAAGATTGTAGAATGGATACTGCTCATTTTAAATGAATTTATATTAATAAATATATTAGAAAAATAAAGGGAAACTTATTTTTATCCCTGAGCCTGAAAGGTACAGGTTTATGGATTTTAAATTGAGCATCTAAAAATTAAACTGGTTATGATGAATCTAATGTTTAAAGCATTTTTCCAGGAAAAGAAGTTGCACCGAATATATACAACTAACAATGAAAGGTAAAAAAGGGTCATGTGCTATTTTTGAAGTAAATTATAAACAAATGTATAGATACCCCACATCTTCTTTTTCCATTCATCTGTCAATGGACATCGAGGCTCCTTCCACAGTGATGGAATATTCCTCAGCCATTAGAAAGGACAAGTACCCACCATGTGCTTCGATGTGGGTGGAGCTGGAGGGTATGATGCTGAGTGAAATGAGTCAGTCAGAGAAGGACAAACATTATATGGTCTCACTCATACGGGGAATATAAGAAATAGTGAAAGGGATTGTGAGGGAAGGAGGGGAACTGAGTGGGAAAAATTAGAGAGGGAGACAAACCATGAGAGACTCCTAACTCTGGGACATGAACAGGGGGTGGTTAAAGGGGAGGAGGGCGGGGGGTGGGGGTGACTGGGTGACGGGCACTGAGGGGGGCACTTGACGGGATGAGCACTGGGTGTTATACTATGTGTTGGCAAATCGAATTCCAATAAAAATATAACAAAAAATTATAAACAAATTTAAACATCAAATTTGATAAAATATGTAAGACATGAGAACAGTTTTAGCAATTTATTAGGATGAATAGTTTTATAATTATTACATAAATGTGAATTTGGAAAGGCACTTTTCTGGTGCAGAATCTAAAAGTCAATAATAATATTTTGAGGAAAAGTGCTCTACTATAAATCATATGAATAGGGCATGATTCCAGATTATTAACTTTCATAGAAGAAATTACTCTAAAAATTATCTTAGAAGAAAGCATAGAAGACTATTTATTCTGAAATTTATTCTGTGCTAAAAGTCTGACTAGTTATTTCTGAATGCAACTAATGCATTCGGAAACTATCCATCTTTTAACAAAATTATAAATTAATCTCTGTAATTGAGGGATTCCTGCCTGTATCTATTCTGTAGTGATAGTGTGTGTCCATGTTTGTGGAGAAAGATGGAGAGAGAGAGAGAGAGGGGTTATACATTTCTCTGATAAACTGAAATTTTTTCCGCTGTGCTTCTAAATCTAGTAGCTTTCTGTAAATTTCTATAATGGTACCTTTATTTTCTCAACTGGAAATGATGTCCAGCTGCTCTCGCAAGCTGAGAACTGGCCCAGTTAAATTCTGTAGTCAGTAATAACACTTAGCACTGTGATTATTATACCTTATGATCCATACAGCCATTAAATTTCAGTTTATATGGTAATCTTGGTGTTAATGGGAAATACTTTAGTCAATTTAACTCTTCTCTTCCATATTGAGAAAGATACTAATACCAAGGTTTATTCTGATTATTCACAAGGACTAAAATTACAACTAATTTTGACAGAATACATAGTTCCCCCAACTGTGACTCATTTTTTCCAAAGGGCCAGGGTCTTTTGGTTGAATTTATTATCTTATGGAAAAGGCAAAACCTAAAGTCTGACTTGAAATGTGCTTGCAGCTTATTTGCCTTCTGTGTGGTATGTCAAGGCCCCGTAGTGCCAGGCCTGGTTTACACTTATGCTGTGCGTATCTGTTTCAACAAAGGGATCTATGATGTGTCACGTGGACTTTTGTTTGAAGTGACTATGGAATAATATAAATGATTTTAACAACAAAATTCATCAAAAATAAGTATTTACATTAAGAGATAATCATGCTGCAATCCCACTTACACGAGCATTGCCGCAGCAGTATTTTCAGGATCGCCCTCAGGTCCGCCTGGTGGTGTACGGGAACTGGCTGGCACTGGCTCAAGAGTCATTTGTGCCTGTTGCTTTCCAATTCTGTATTCGCTATTACTCCACATCGGTAGCTTAAAATTGGCATTTGTGGGAAAATATATGCCTCAGAAATTGTCCACCTGTGAATTAAGGTTCTCCAACCTATGGAGATCTCATTGTTAAATGCCTGGCACTATACCACTGGGCCGACTCCCTTGTTTCTTTTTATTCCAGTCTATTTTTCTTTTCTTTTCTTTTCTTTTCTTTTCTTTTCTTTTCTTTTCTTTTCTTTTCTTTTCTTTTCTTTTCTTTCTTTTCTTTTCTTTTCTTTTCTTTTCTTTTCTTTTTTTCTTTTCTTTCTTTTCTTTTCTTTTCTTTTTTCTTTCTTTTCTTTTCTTTTTTCTTTTCTGTTTTCTTTCTTTTCTTTTTTTCTTTTCTTTTCTTTTCTTTTCTTTCTTTTCTTTTCTTTTCTTCTTTTCTTTTCTTCTTTTCTTTTCTTTTCTTTCTTTCTTTTTTCTTTTCTTTTTTCTTTTCTTTTCTTTTTTCCTTTTCTTTTCCTTTTCTTTTCTTCTCTTCTCTTCTCTTCTCTTCTCTTCTCTTCTCTTCTCTTTTCTTTTCTTTTCTTTAACCATTTACATTCTGTGCCAAACCATTTATTCAGGATATATATGCTACTGACATTTCCTTCACTTTCTGTTTATCTGAGAATGTCTTGGTTTCCTCTTCATTCTTAAAGGATATCTTTATAGAGATAGAGTTCTGGAATCACAATTTTTTTATCGTAGCACTTGAAAAATGCCATGTCATTTTCTTTTGATTGGCATGGTTTCTGATGAAAAATCTGTTGCCATTTGAATTCTATTTTCCACTCTCAGCAATGTACGCTTGCTTTCTCACTGCTTTCAAGAAATTCGTGTGTGTCATTCGTTTCAATTTGTGATAAATCTTTTTTTTTTTTTTAGATTTTATTTATTCATGAAAGACCCACAGAGAGAGAGAGAGAGAGAAGAGAGAGAGGCAGAGACACAGGCAGAGGGAGAAGCAGGCTCCTTGCAGGGAGCCCGGACTCAAACGCAGGACCCAGGGTTCACGCCCTGAGCTGAAGGCAGATGCTCAACTGCTGAGCCACCCAGGAGGCTTGTGATAAATCTTGATGTGGATTTCATTGGAATTATCCTCTTTGAGTTTGATAAACTCTCACATCTGTAGGCTTATGCCTGTTTAACCTTCAGGTTAACCTTCAGGTTAATCTTCAGGTTTAACCTTTGCTTCTTCTCCTTCTGTAGCATCAATGATACAAATATTAGATCTGTTGAGAAACTATCATAGGCCACTGAAGTCTCTTTATTCTTTTTTAAAGTCTATTTTCTCTCTGTTGTTCAGGTTGGTTAATTTCTATTGCTTTAAGTTCATAGATTTTTTTCCCCCTGTCTTCTTCATTCTGCTATTAAACTTATCCGTTGAGTTTTTTTTTTTTTTTAATCTGATTACCTTATTTTTCGGTTGTCTTTTTTTTATCAGCACAGGACCCAACACTGGGCTTGATCTCACAACTTGAGATCATGACCTGAGCCAAAATCAAGAATCTGTCACTTAACCGACTGAGCCACCCAGGTGCCCCGTATTTTTCAGTTCTATAATTGCGTCTTCTATCTTCTAGTTCTTTTCTGAGACTTTCAACGTTTTATTTACTGCAAACATGTTTATCATTGCACACTAAGGCATTTTATATGATGGTTTCAAATCCTTTTCAGATAATTCTGACATCTGTATTATCTCAATGTTGGCATCTGTTGATTCTATTTTTTCATTCAAATAAAGACTTTTCTGGTTTATAGTTGATGCGTGACTCCTTCATGTCTGGATATTTGGGGTATTATGGTTGAAAAACTGGATCTGTTTTAGCGATTTTCCTAGGACACTGTGCCAGGAAGGGACATAGGAACACTGTTCTATACTGACAGGTGAGGTGACAGTCCAAATTTCCCTTTTAGCCTCCGTTGGCACCACAGGGATTTCCGGCTCTGCACTAGATATCCACTGATATTTTGACTGAGAGGAGGAGAGTGCCATTGCATTTCCCCCATGTGGTTTCCACTGACATGATAGAAAACAGGTGGTAGTCAAAGTCCTGAATTCCCTCTGAGCTCCCCTCCCACCCCCAGTGGGCAGAATGAGGTATTGTTTGTTGCTGTTGCATGGAGGTAAAGTCTGGGCTCCCCCACATGTTCTCCAATGACACCAGAAGGAGGAACATGTTATTTCCCAGCAGGGATAAATAACCTGAATTCCCATCCCATTTGCCTTCTCTGATACCACTCTAGCAGACAGTAGGCAATTAGGAGATTCTTAAAATAGCCTGATGAGGATGAAGGTCCACTCTCCCCTTAGCCTTTCCTGATGAGAGCGGGAGTGGCGCTACAGTATTTTCCTGGTGTAGAATCACCACTGTCTGAAAGCTTTCTGTCTTGCTTGGCTGTCATTTCCTGGTCATTGAGATAGAGAGAATAGGTTTTACATGGGCTTTTTGGCTTACGGCCATTGGCATTTCTAAGTTACGACTTCATTAAAAAAAAAAAAGTTATGACTTCACTGAGTCTGTGATAAATAAGGCAAAAAAAGAAACTCAGGACAGTCAGTCACTGCCACGGCATTCCTTGGTTATCACAGTCTCTAATAGCCTGCCTCCTTCTCTTCACATTTCAGAATCTTCTTCTATTTATTCTGTATATATAATTTTAGAAAAAAGTGTATCTAGCTTGAGTTGTCTAGAAACATTTCCATCACACTTTCAATGCCCAGGATATTGCCAAATGCTATGACAGCATTACTTGAAAAATGCATTATTTGCTAATTCAGTTTTTAAGACTCATAACACTCATGTAGGTGTTTAGATTGTGTATTTTAAATATCATTAATTCTGCTTTTAAAGTCTCTAAGAGTACTGACAAAAAGTCACATAACTATTATGACATGGAATTAGTTTGCCACAATTTGCTGTATTTTTGAGCAACACAATAAACTGTTTTGTGTGTAATTCTAATACAATCTTAAATCCTTTAAAATTATAAATCAGGAAAAAATTATTATATCTGCATTTAAATCACTACTATATCATACTATACTGTATAACCGTTCACATTGGAATAAAATACAAAAGGTATGAGGAATCAAAACAAATGAAAATCATTACATACGTTGAATCCATCAATGAAACAGAAAATACAGGAAACATTGTCAAAATTTAAAACCATTCTCATTAATATAATAAAAGAGGTGATTGTTAAAATTTTCAAATAAAACTATAAGCTTCAAGAAAACAAGTCATTTTCTATTTTTATATATTTATATATACAAATATTTATATATACATTCACATTTATATATGTGTGTATACAAAAACTCTGGCTACATTTTTTAAAAATAATACAACACAATTACTATTTTCATTAAAATTACTTATAATAATTTTATTGTATTTTTAAAGGGATAGCCAGAGTCATATATATATGTAGTAAAGTAAAATATTTTAAAAAAATGAATGTTGAGAAAGAACAACAGCAAAATATTCCCATAAAATCCTATTCATGTCTCCCAAAGAGAAATTCACACAGGTCCATGATGGAATAAGGGAAAATAAGAAATAAAATTAAATAATGGAAATATATATATATAAATATATATATATTTACATATATCCTAAAATATACCTCGAAAAAGTGTCCTCTTGTTTAATTCTAATGTGCAAACCTAGAGTGACTACCATAGTTCTTATTGTATTTCATTACAAATATATACAATAAAAAATCAAATATATGCAATCTTTTATTACATTTAGGATTTAAACATCCTGGAAACTTATTTTTTCACCAATTTTAATTGAAATATGGAAATCTACACAGCAATCTTTTTGAAGGCTTTTTAAACACATGCATAACTAGATTTATTAGGGTTGAATAATTCAGTAACCATGAAAATGATAAAATAATTGGCAATGTTCCAGAAAAAATTGTTTATCAGAAAAATTATCAGTCATTTCTTTATATCAGTTTGTTGCATTTCTCATAGTTTTGGCATATTATGTGTTCATGAGCTGTTCTCTCATAGTCTTAAAACTATAACATTTTTGTTTAAATAATGTCCATCATAACATTTCATGAAGTTTTATCAACCTATAATATCAGCACTACAAAAATACATTTTGACATGTGCTAATTTATTCAAAATGCCATAGTTAAATTACCTAGTTTAAAAGTTAAAATGTTTTTATTCAGTTTTCTAAGATTATTTGAATTACACTTTTTGAGAAGGAAGGAATTTTTTAGAGGCTATTTTTTCTGTTCTTTATGTTGTATACATAGCACTTATTTTATATTTTTGTTTCAAGAAATGATGCTAAGTATGGAAAATCATCCACATATGAGAAAAAAAAATGAGGTCCAGAGCTATGAAAATCCAATTCACAATGGCACCATCATAATGATGGTAGGATTAATATGGTAATGACCAACAGAGAAAAAGCCAAGAAGATAGGTAAAAGGTTGAAAGTTGAAACATACAATTTTTTAAATGATGTATATTTTTAAGTGGCCTAGTCCAACATCTTAATTTGGCAAATAGGAAACCTGGTACTGGATACGATTTATCATGTTCCATGGCTTATCAGTAAATTTTCTTCTTCAAAATGTTTGTCTATGTTAGTCCGATTAATGATACTCTTTCACCTTGACAATGCCTAAACTGCACAACAAAAAGTGGTTATATGGAAGTGAATTAAGAATAACTAAATAGGCCCTAAAAGACCAGTTGGGAAAAAAATAAGGTTTTTCCTATACTGTCTTCTACCTCATGTAGGCAAGAGTGGCAACAGGGAGATGAGTGAGAAGTTTGACAGAGAAGTCCAAGTGAGTGGTGACGCTGAGCTTCATGAGAGTGGTACAGATCACATGGAAAAAAAGAATGAATTTGAGATGTGGTCTTGAGGTGGAAGGGGCAGATTTGCTGACACAATTGGATGAAAGAAGGTTAAGGAAAAGGAGGAATCAAAGATAATGGGCTTCTCCTATCTGGCACAAGAAATTGGTAGCATTTATTGGGACAAGTAGGTTGTAAGTGAATAGTTTTGGAAAAGGGGAGAGTTCCATTCTAGTCATAATTTCAGAAGTATTTGTGGCACTTTATAAAATGATGGTATTAACACTATCTATTAAAATTAATTTATTAATATTAAAACTTCAATATTTTTATAGCTTGATGGACATTTGAGGTTCTAAGGATAAAGAGAAAATTCTTAATAGGATCTACAGGGTAGATTAACACATGTGAACAACAAAAAGCCTAAGGAAACAATAACCTTATAATCAACAATTTACTTCCAAAAGAATAAACTGCAGTAAAAGAAAAATTGAATCTAAGAGAGGAAAAAAACTCTAGACCCCACTAACCTCAAGTATATAAATCCCATAGTAGAAAAATATTAAGATTTATATTTTATATTGAAAAGGTTTAATTCATCTTTAAAAATGAATAGTCATTACCTTATCTCATAATTCTCAATTGTTTTTTTTCTGTATTTTTTAGAGAAATTTAACAAGAAATTGACTTGTGCAAAATCAGAGAGGAAGATTTAAACCACATCTCTGCCATCAAATACTATGTTGAACCTATGAAAGTGCCAGTATTTGGTCATTTTGAGCTACCAAAAATGGAGAAGTAACCAACTAAGAAGAAACATTATGGAGTTTGAAGAAAACATTTAAAACTTTACTTTGTTTAAAAGTAATAAAGAATCCTGCTTTCACCAAGCTTACATTCAAGGAACAATAAATAAGCTTGATCTAACAGATGTCAAAATGGATTAGAGACAGGGATAAAAATAAGGCTTTCTGAATTTCTCCATACTTAAGTAAGGCCTGGCCTCCTGAAATGTATATGATGTAAAGATAGAGAATGTTTGCTTTCATTTCCCCCAGAAACACTTCACTTACCCCACACCATTAGTATTATATTGGTGGTCATTTTTCTAGTTTATTGATTTTATCCAAAAGAATAATAAAACTTCTCTCCTAGAGAGAGCAAAATGGTTACAGCCCAGTCTAGTTTCTTAGAGTAAACTCTAGAGTGCCAGGGAGACTGGAACATTATCTTTCTAGATATCTACATGATAAAAAGGAGAAAGACCTAGAAAAGGAAACCATCTTTAAGTAGGAAAAGATGAGACACAAAGACTGTCTGGCTCCTGGATAGATTCCATTTATCTAGGTGATTATAGTAAAGATTCAAGTCCCTTATATCTCCAAGGAAATCTTTTCAGGAAGGGAGAAAGATAGAGGTTCCCTTCCTTTTTATAAGAAGAGAGAAATATATTTTTTTTGTGTGTGTGCCTTTGAGGCATCCAAGTATTATGTAAAACAATTGGCCTGGCACTTACCCCAGGACCCTAGAGATTAGGACCATGTGGAGGGTCAATGAATTATTTATAGTGAAGTACTTAAGAATAAATCTTTTTAACCCAGAATACTTCATGTGATCATGGGATAGTCAAACTGAAGAGACCTCACAAAGATCTGCTTTTTTTTTTTCTTTTGCTCCGTTTCCTGATTCCGTTCTTGCTAAGACTTGCACTTCCACGTTATACATGCCTATGGTGCAGATAGTGTATGTCCTCCTTGTAAGGGTCGAGGGAGTCTCCCCGCACAATAGAAAACATCTAAGGAGTGACCAGGTGAAGATGTCATTTATGTTCTCCGGTACCACGACTCCAGATATTCTGACACCTGAGCACTCATCCTTGTTTTGACCAGTTCCTGGGTGCCTGAGAGGAATGTACTCCAGACTACAATCCTCAGTAAAACCCCTAGACCTGAAATAAAGACGAAACTCGCTCTTCTTTCCTTTCTGAGTCTCCCAGACACTGTATCTGCACTCTCTATATAACTTCAGTCAACTCTGTCTCACTTTCTCTTGGCTCATGTTTAATTTCTCTTCTGCACAAAGTCAAGAATTCTCTTGGCTGATACTGCAGGACCCATCTGGGTCCTCAGACCCAGACAGCCTACCTCAATCATTGAGAATAAAATTAACGAAGACACATATTAAAACCCAACAGATAACTTTGTATCCAACAAAAATATGCATATCACTCAAACAACTTGGAACCATTAAAAATAAATCTCATCGAATTCTTAGGACAGATATTATACAGTTTTCCCCCTTACGTGAGTATGAAATAGAATCAATAAGACTAATTAAATGAATCTTGAAACATCAATACAATGGAATATGAACCATAATTTAAAAAAATAATTCTTGTGTTTCAAACATTATGTAGAAGTTTTATAGACACACGGATATAAGGAATCCTCATGTTGTACGTATTCTCTAGCCTCCCAAACATTAGCCCATAGCCAGTCCTGCCTCTTCTGTAACCAATACTCTGTGTATCACCAATTGGGGCTAATGATAGTACCTACCTCTCAGAAATGCTATTTAACCTAAAATGAGGTTGCTGCAGCTGGTACTGTAACCAGCCTAGAGAATGAATTCTGGACACTAACTTCTGCTTTCCCTGGCACTCACAGAGCTGAGCCATGTTCCACCAAAGGACATTACCAGCAAGGCACCCAAAGACACATTCCTTCTGATTAAAAGCTATCCTTTTCTGGAGCATGCAGTAAAGAGTAGAGAACTGGACAATTATTTCCACTTCAGTTATCTTCTTTTTATTCATGTAACCAACATGAGAATTTTTCTTGCATTTTTTTTGGTTCCTAGTGTTAAAAGATCCTTAATGTAGTTGATCTATGAAAGTGAGTTTCAGAGTTTAAAAAAAAAAAAAAGGCTCAAATTAAGAGCCCACAGAATTTACTCTGCAGGCACACTAGGTCATTAGATAGAAGTGTTCAAGACAACATCAACCTTAGAAGCCCAAAGATGATAAAAAAATTCATATTTCTTGTTTTAGAATAAATCCCCTCATTATAATATTTCACTCTCATCTTTTACAATTGGTTGGTTTATATAAAACTTCAAATGTAATAAACAGCATTTAGGATTCCACGTACATGATAAAAGTTATCTTTTAATATTTAATATTAAAATGTGTAAAAAAGGCTAAAATGATTCTTCTGGCCGTAGGTCATATTATTTGCGTAACTTCCACTTAAATAAATATTTAAACTAAACATACATATATGGGTGCAGTTAAGTTCAGTTAGGTTACCTCTTAGAATTCATGATTGAGTAAACTACATATTATTATTATTCAAGTCATAAAGTAATATAGGTCTAAAATAATATTACTTTTAATAATCAGTAACTGAGAAACTGACTCAAATATTCTGAAAGAAAACAAATAAATGTCAAGCACAGCAGCATAGAAATGAGGTAAATAATCATTTACAGCAAATCTATGACCTGGCTTTTGGCAGCAGATTGACTTTGTCACAATTCTAAATTAATGGTAATTTATTACTGTGAAAAACGAAGCTGCATTAGAGAGACCACTAATAAGTTTTCTAATGCTCAGAGCATCAATCTCAAGAATTAAAATCGCAAGTCACAAGACCCAACGTATTCATTTAAGAGAACTGGTCTCCATGCTTCATGAACTTTCTAACCAAGCACAATCAATTGAGCAAAGCAGTAGAATCAAGGTACTTTCAGTATTAAAAAGAGGTTGGTCATAATAACTAATAGTTTACATGACTGAAAAATTTATTAAATGAGTCTTTACCTGTAACAACTTAAATGCTAAGAATAATCTCTAAGCCAATACCTCTGTATAGAAAACTTTTGATTTACCCAACAGTTATGATTATTAAAGGTTGATTTTCTCAAGACAGAAATCAAAGTATTTCACTTGAAATGATTCATCCCGTTTTCCAGTCTTTATCTCTTCTCCTCTCCCGCCTGTAGGTGCCTTATTTACTGAAAAAGACCCATCTTTCATTTTCATTGTTCTTGCAAAACACCCTGCACTTTCCTATATCCAGGGTCTTATTTAAGTTCTCTCTGACTTCCCTACTCCTACATCTATCTTTGAAGCCTTATAATTTTCCGATAAAACTTGTAAGATTTCTGTCAAATTTATACTCTCACAGTATGCGTGTTTTAGAGTATGGGAGGCAGAAATCAGTGAAAAGCATGATTTTGCTATTGTCCCAGAAATGTTCTAATTCTCACAATTAAGAACAAATATATTAAATAATCTGCCATTAAGAGCAAAGTTTTCAAAAAATAACATTTATCACCTCTTGTAAAACTTATTTGAAGACTATAAGTTTGTAGAACTAGTCTACCCCAAATCTTCACAATGTTTAATTTAGGTCTGATAAGTCTGGTAAGACAAAGGGTGACCTTCGGGCGGATTTCAGGGTAGGTGAATCAAATATACTTTCTTCCCTCACATCTTCCTGGTGTGAGAAAATCTTTTACCTTCCAAGAGAATGATATATAAAAATTCTACTGTAAGAGATAACCGGCATTTCTATTTCTATCTGGATAACTACCTACCCAGTGTCTGATTAACAGCTTCTAAATAATTAGGGTCGAAAAAACTGCAAATGATGGTATCAGGTGATAGACAAGAGATAGAGAGGTAGGGCTTCACCCTTGGATTAAATTCCTAAGGGGTTTGGAAGACAGATTCTGTGCCTAGATGAATACTCAAGAATTAAAAACTACTATCCAACTCTGTTGCAGAAAGGTAAAAAAAAATCATGTATATTAATTAAATGAAATAAATTAATGTAACCATTGGCCTAGGGACGTTGTTGAATATAGACTCTGGTCAGTTTTCTTTCTTTCTTTCTTTCTTTCTTTCTTTCTTTCTTTCTTTCTTTCTTTCTTTCTTCTTCTTTCTTTCTCTTTCTTTCTTTCTTTCTTTCTTTCTTTCTTTCTTTCTTTCTTTCTTTCTTTCGATTTATTTATTTATTTGAGAGAGAGAGAAAGAGCAGACACGTGAGTTGGAGGAAGGCTCAGGGGTGAAGAAGAAAGAGGCAAAGGGAGAGAGAGAATCCATAACCCAAATCCTTGCTAAGCATGGAGCTCATTTCAGGTTTGATTCCAGGCCCCTGAGATCATGACCTAACCTGAAACCAAGAGTTGGCCACTTAGATTAAGCCACTCAGGCACCCAGTATTTATTCTTATATTCAATTATCTGTTTAAAAACATGGTGGAGGTGACACTTCACTTCTAAGAAAATGCTTGCATTTTGTTTGAATTTTCATTTGGGAAATATCTTATGACTTTCATCTCCATTAGAGGAAATAAGGAAATTTTTATTAAATTCATACTAACTTGCAAGTATTCTTTTCTGAATTTTCTGAAATACTGTTGATGAAGCAAACAGCAAATCTCTGAAAGCCAGAAACTATGTATTGGAATCTGACCTTTAATCATTTCTCCACTCATGTATGCTTCTAAATTTTGTGAAAAACCCTCTACCTAAAGCAGCTAGTAATTTACCACTGAACACAATTCCCAATGATGGCAGTTTTGTCATATTTTCTAAATTTATCTCAAGTTGATTCTTGCCTCCAGACTGTTTTTCACCATTCTTTCATCAGTGGTATGCACAGAGTGGGCAGCGGAAGCAGCTGCTTCCTCTCCTGGTTTTTCTGTTGTGGCTATGACACATAACCATAGACTCAGTGGCTTAAAACAACAAAAAATGATTATAGTTTTATAGAACCAAAGTCCAGTATGTATTTAATGAGCTGAAATCAAGGTATTATGCTCCTCTCTGGATGCTTTGGAAGAGGAATTGTTTCTTCTTCACTCGGATTGTTGACAGGACTCAGTCCCTTGTGGGACCATGCTATCATTTATTTGCTGACAATAAACAGAAAGCCATTTTCAGCTTCCGGAGGCTGCTGCATTTCTTGTCTGTGCCTCCTACTCTGTCTTCAATGCCGCCGAAAGTGCTAGTTCATCCCATGTGTTGAATCTATCCTTCTTCTTTAGTCTCCTCTTCATCTGGGAAAGATATTGCTCTTTTAGGGGCCCAGGTGATTAGATTGTCCCACCCAGATAACCCAGGATCATCTCTCTCTCGGCAGTATCTCTTCCTATCTAAGTAACGTGTCCACGGGTCCCTAGGATTAGGACGTGAATGGCTTTGGGAACTCATTATTTTGCCTACTACACTGCTGGTGAATATATACCCTAAAGGAGGAGAACATAACGACATTTATTATGTTGTCGCAATAGCTGCTGACACTATGATGAAAATACGTTAGAGGACAAATTATGAAAGCAAGAGTAAAATTTGTTCAGTACAGAATCTAACCAGATAGAGCAAGACACAGGCCGGAGCTGATATTGGTATATAGGTACAGTTCTATGTGCTGGCTTCCCCAATATTCTTTATGGGATGCTTCTGTCCTCTTGCCCTCTTGTGGCATTTTCATCTTTTTATTATCTAAGGAAAAATTTGTATCTCAAAAAATCTGAGGCTATTAAGGCTATGCAAAGCTTTCAAGAATTCCAAAACAATCCAAGTTTGCCCGAAGTACTACTGCTCATCAACATCCTTTCTACCAAGAATTCACTTGGGTGTATTTTTAGGATTGCGAGGCTCATGGAAGCACATGCAGCGTATATGCCATTGGGGGGTGAGGATATCCAGACATTATCACCTGCCAAATGATTTCCAAGGGGACAGGTAATAGCCTTTCTTTTTGGAAGTCCCTTAAATATAGTTGATCAAACAGGTCAAGGATGCTGACAATAATCAGTATATGAAGGTAATAATCCATGAATACTTACAGGATGGAATAGGAAAGCAGTGTGTGGAATAATAGGAGAAGAGAACCAAAAGAAGAATAAGAATGTATAAATACTACCTTTAGTTCAAAGAGGTAGATTCAGTCATATTATTTTGCTTTTATTGTAATTACTTAATGCTAAATTTCTGTTTCAAGTGCTAGTGATTTTAAGGATTTTGTATTTAACTGTGAATTGAAATAAACACAGTATAAACAGTATGCTTAAATTTCAATGTTCCACACTCAAAGGGATTTTATAAGGTTAAAGTCACAAACGAGAGCTTAAAGTGTACTGATAGAAATTCATGTTTTGTTTAAAATATATATATATATATTTATTTATTTATTTATTTATTTACTTACTTACTTACTTAGTTACTTATTCATTTATTTCTTTGAGAGAGACAAAGAGAGAGAGAGCAGGGAGAGGAGCAGAGGGAGAGGGACAAACAGACTCCACACTGAGCGTGGAGCCTGACATGGGGGTTGACCCCAGGACCCTGAAGTCATGACCTGAGCTGGAATCAAGAGTCAGATGCTTCACTGACTGAGCCACCCAGGTCCCCCTAGGATTTTAAGTTCCATGGTAAAAGTTATTTCTGTTATTTAAGCAACTTCTAAGGACAGATCATTTCACCTTTGTAAAAATTGTGGTGTTTGGAGAAGGAACTAATTTGCCATTCTCATGCATAATTCTTGCAATATCTAGTTTTGTCTTAACTACTTTATACCTGAGTTTCCCTTAAAAAATTATAGACCTAGTATCTACACTACCTATTTTGCAAATTGATGAGACAATGGAAAATGAGTATTTTAAAAGGTCTAAAAATTTAGCATAAATTTTAATATTTATAACAAAGGTCAATAATATCTACTATCCTTTTATAATTAAGAAAAATCTTAAAAAAGCTGTCATCAGCTATTTCCACCCTAAAATCCTGTCCACTTTTTCCTTGAAAATTTATCCAGATTTGAAGTAGTTCTAACCACCCCTACAATCACCATGTCGGTCTAATCCATCATCATTTTCTGCTGGACAGCTGGAAGAGCCTTCTGGTTGGTCACTTTTCTTCTGCCCACATTCACTTCTATATATTTCCCACAAAATCGGATATGACACTCCTTCCAATGGCTTCTCATCGTACTCAGCGTAAAAACCAAAGTCCTTGTTATTATATACAAAGTGACCAAGCCAAAGCTACCTCTGTGACTTCCCCTTTTATTAATCTCCTTTATTAGTCACTAGAGCACTTTGCCTTCTTTGCTGGCCCTTTGTTTTTTTCTTTAAGATTCTGTTATTTACTTGTTTATTCATGAAAGACACACAGAGAGAGAGGTGGAGAGATAGAAGAGGGAGAGGCAGGCTCCTCGCAGGGAGCCTGATGCGGGGACTCGATCCCTGATCCTGAGCTCGGAATCATGCCCTGAGCCGAAGGCAGGTGTTCAGCTCAACTGCTGAGCCCCCCAGCTGCCCCTCCTTGGCCTTTCCTTGAGCACGACAGGGATGATCCCACCAAGGGCTTCTGCACTTGCTCTTGTCTCTGCCCGGATTGGTCTGGGAAAACAGGACATGGTTGTCCCACTTCCTTCAGGTCATTACTTAGGTCATCTGCTCCGTGAGATCTTCCCTAGCCTAAACTGGGACACTGCAACCTTATACTCACTATCCTCTGGCTTTGCTATAATTTTCTCCTTAGAGTGTAATACAACTTTAAAAACTGTCTATTTTTTTGAGATTTATCTTATGTAAAAATGCTTTTTTTCCTCCATTGAATTGTCTGCTATATAAGAAAAAAAAATTCACCTCTTTATTTGTAGCTGCATCTTCATCACTTGGACCAGTGCTTGACAAAAAGTAGTCACTCAATAAATATTTAATGACTGGTGCTTAAAAGAAAACTAACATAAATACAGAAGTATTTTCATTTACGGCTCCTACTATAAAATGAGATAAACTACGGTGGTCACTTCAGACACTAGCCATCCTGTATAAAGTAGCAACCCCCCCAAACACGTAAACCAGTTACTGTTGTAGCATTTGGTTTCTTATCTAAACATTTATCACATGGGAAACAGCTTGTTTAAATATGCAAGCTTCAAACCAAGAACGTTACTTCTAGCTCAAACCATAACTTGAGTCATCACACTAGTCTATGAACTTCATAGAGTTCATCAAAATACATGTTAGTTATATGGAAAAATAAGTAATTTTGAATGAATGCATGAATGAACGAATGGCCTCTATTTGTAGGGACTCTGTATAGTGCCCGTCTCCTTTTCAGCGATGACAAGAGGGCAATAACTTAGAGAGGAAAACAGAAAATGGGAAGAGTTCGCACTCTGTCAGTGCTCAAAAGAAAAAAAAAATCAAATTGCAGCATCAAAACAGACAAAAAGGACCAGCGAATAAAGCTCAGATATTTACATCACATTAAATGATTAGATCTCCCCCATTTCAAGACAAATAAATGCAGCTGCAGTATGACCACTTACACTATATTTGTGGATTTTCTGGTAATTTCTTTTTCAAGATTATTAATGCTATTCCACTTTTCTTGGTTTCACCTGTTTAAGAATGTACAGGGAAGGTCAGGCCTGAAAGGGGCACAGGGCAGTACGGCCACGGATTAGACCAGTTCCGCATCTCACTCTTCAGAGATGGTCCACGGGATCGATTAACCATCCTACTCTTTTGCTCCATCACTCACCTGTGTCAGCCCTTCTCATATGCTCTTTTGGATTTATGGTTGCCATGCACAAGATTTGCAAAGGAAGATAATACAAAATAAAATTCACCGTTAACATTATGATCAGGAAGTAACTAGAAATCATGATTCTGAGTTTCAGTATTAATTCAACCTATACATTAATTCATTTAGTAAATCTATAATAAGTGGGTTAGATAGTAGTCTTGTTTTAAATGACACATCAAACCAAAAATGGGCTTCATTATTCTTTATTTGTTCCCTGACCAGTACCAAAATTACAAGTTCCTATCAGAAAAAGACAGGTGGCCCTTTGACAGACTGGTCTACAATGTCACCACTGCACAGAATTCTCAATTTTTGATATACTTATCCATCACTGCCAGGCTCGGGAATAATGTGATTGCACTAATGGAATGAAATGTTTGTGCTCCTGAAGCAGTAGGTGGCTTTGCCTCGTGTGGATGAATTACTGCCAAGGCATACATTGGTCATGCACAAACTGTACTTTGCTTCCTCAGATTTAGTTAGACTACACTGTGAATCGGTGGTGCTCAAAATTGGTCAAAAGTCCCGTCACATACAGCAGCGATACCAATACAGGCTTAACTCAGCTTGAAATTTGCAAACTGAAGTTAAAACACTGCTTTTCAAAATGGGATTATTTTAATTTTTTTTTTTTTTTTACTGGTAAATCTTTAAAATGTGGTTTAAATGTTTTACTAAATATGATAAGAGTCCATTGTTTGCCTCTCCATTATTGGTATATAAATCGAGCAATGTTTATTTGCTATTTCAAAAAAATATAACAAATGCTTAGCAGGTATTAGGCAATTTTCTGTTCACTGTTAACAAGGAGAACCATGACTTCCCCCCTCAGAGGCTTATATCTTCTGGGGGAAAATAAACACTGCACAGGTTATTAATTTTTTTAAAAAAGATATAATTTAAGAAAATCAATATAAAATTTCTAAGTTATAATTTTAGTTGAAATAAACCACTGTATGAAGACAAAACAGAATAACGGCTTCGAGTGAGATGGGTAGAGAATGACTCACTGAGGAAGGGACACTTGTTTAGAGACCTAAGACGATGAGAAGCAGGGCCCCGCAAATATGAAAGGGGCGAGTACACCCGGAGGGCAAGTGCTAAGTTCTGTTGTGGAACCTGCTTGATTTATTCAAGGAATGACAAGGACAATGTGATGCAGCAGGATGTGTGGGAAAGAAATTGGAAAGTGATATTGATGGAAAACAGCCAGGACTAGCTCTGTAGAACTGAGGGATTTTCAACAAGTGAGCTAAAAGAACTATCTTTCAAACAGTGGGGCAAGAATGGAAGCATCCTTTCATCCATTTAGAAGAGACGATAATTGTGAGAAATACATGGACGGCAGTAGAGGTGGTGAGAATTGTTTGAACTTGGATTTATTTTAAATGTTGTCCCAACAGATTTCGCCAATGTTGAGTCCGCAAAAATAAGAATCCGTAATGACCCTTGAATTTGAGGCTTTTTTTTTTTTATTTGGGTGAACAGTAACACCTTTGAGGGCAACGGGGGGGCCTAGCGCAGGAGCAGGTCTGAGATAGGGAAGCGCATCACACACGTGGTGCATTCATCATCTTGGAGCTGTTGCGGGTTTAATTCTGGATATTGTAATAAAGTGAAAGTCACAATAAACCAAGTCAAATAAATACCGTGTTTTTTGAGTGCATATAAAAGTCATGTTTAACTATACCCTGAGCTGTTAGGTGTGTAACAGCAGTATGTCTAAAAAAAAAGAGCATGTGTGCCTTGATTAAGAAAAAAACACTTTATTACTAAAAATTGCTAGTCACCACCAGAATTCTCAGCAAGTCATCATCGTTTTGCGGATGGAGGGCCTTGCATCGGTGTCGATGATGGACGGTGGTGGTCCCTAAAGGTTGGAGTAGCTACCGCGGTTTCTTAAAAGAAGAAACAATAAAGTTTGCTCCAGTGGCTGGTTCCTCCTTTCTTGGGTGATTTCTCTGTAGGACGCAAAGCTGTTTGATAGCATTTTACCCCCAGAAGAACGTCTTTCAGAATTGGAGTCCGTCCTCTCCATCGTGCCACTGCTTTTATCAACTAACTTTACACAATGTGTTAAGTCCTTGTTGTCGTTTCAACGACCTTCATCATGTCTCCATGAGGAGTAGACTCAACCTCAAGAAAACATTTTCTTTGCTCGCCCACGAAAAGCAAGTCCTTAGCCACTCAAGTTTCATAATTAGCTTGTCATAGTCCAGTCACATCTTCAGGCTCCACTTCTAATTCTAGTTCCTTTGCTATTTCCACACTTGGCAGTTCCTTCAACTCTTGAACCCCTCAACATCATCCATGATGGTTGGAATCAACTTCTTTCAAATGCTGGTGAAGGTCGAGATTTCGGCCTCTTCTCGTGAATCACTGATTTCTTTCATGGTACCCAGAATGGTGATTCCTTGCCACAGGTTTCCAGTTTACTTTGTCAAGATCCTTCCCAAGTGTCACTGTCCACGGCAGTGGTAGCCCTACAAAATGTAGAGCCTGAATAATTAAAATCTGAAGGTTGAAACCACTCCCTGATGCACGGGCCGCAGAAGGGGTGCTGTGATGGCAAAGCTGCAGACCAGGCTGATCCGTCGCCGTCTCCATCAGGCTCCTGGGCCACCAGTGCCTCGTCAATGAGCAGCCGTATTTTTAAAGGTATCTTTCATTCTGAGCATTAGGTCTCAACGGTGGGCTCAAAATGTTCAGTAAGCCATGGGGACAATCAATAGGCTGTTATTCAGGCTTTGCTGTTTCATTTATGAAGTGCACGGAGAGTAAACTTAGTGTAATTCTTGAGACCCCCAGGTTTTCAGAATGGCCAATAAGCATTGGCTTTAGCTTAAAACCAGCAGGTGCAGCCTGTCCTTGGAAGCCAGGCATGGACTTCTCTGTACCTGGTAAAGTCCTAGATGTCATCTTCCAATATATAGCTTTTTCTTTTCTTTTTTTTAAAGATTTTATTTTTCATGAGAGAAACAGAGAGAGAGGCAGAGACACGGGCAGAGGGAGAAGCAGGCTCCATGCAGGGAGCCCGACGTGGGACTCGATCCCAGGACCCCAGGGTCACGCCCTGAGCCTGAACCACTGAGCCACCAGGTGCCCTAGCTTTTTCGTCTACACTGAAAAATCTGCTGTTGAGTGTGTCTTAGGCATCTTAGCTAGATCTTCGGAGGAGCTTGATGCAGCTTCTCCATCAGCACTCGCTCTGTACCTTGCACTGTCTTGTTACAGAGACGGACTCTCCCCTAAACCCCAGGATCCAGCCTCTGCTGGCTTCCAGCCTTTCTTCTGCAGCTTCCTCCCCTCTCTCATCCTCCCTAGAACTGAAGACAGCTGGGCCTCACTTTGGCTTTTGGGAAACTTGTGGCCAGTTTGATCTTTTTGCAGACCACTGAAAATTTCTCCACATCAGCATTGAGACTTTCACTTTCTTGCCACGTCTGTGTTCACTGGAGTAGCGCTTTTTTGATTTTCTTCAAGAACTTTTCCTTGGCATCACGACTTTGGTGCAAGTGGCCTAGCTTTTGGCCTATCGCAGACATACGTGCTCACTAAGTCATTTCTATTTTTTTTTTTTTTAATTTTAAATAAGAGATGTGTGGGACGCCTGGGTGGCTCGGCAGTTGAGCTCTTGTCTTGGCCCAGGGCATGGTCCTGGAGTCCCAGAATCGAGACCCACATCAGGCTCCCTACCTGGAGCCTGCTTCTCCCTCTGTCTGTGTCTCTGCCTCTCTCTCTCTCTCTCCCTCTCTCTCTCTCCCTGTGTCTCTCATGAATAAATAAATAAAATCTTCAAAAAAATAAATAAAATAAAATAAATAAAATAAAATAAAAATAAAATAAAAATAAAAATAAAATAAAATAAAATAATAAAATAAAATAAAAAGAAATGTGTGACACTTCCTTTCACTTAAACACTTATAAGGCTCTTATTTGGCCGACTTTCAATACTGCTATGTCTCAGGAACCAGGGCTGCCCAAGGACACAGAGATGGAGAAGTAGTCAATGGAGCAGTTAGAACACATAATGTTTATCGATTAAGTTTACTATTTTGTAATGTCTCAGTTTTTGGTGCTCAAAGATAATTACAATAATAATATTAAAGATCCCTGATGACAGATCAAGTATAATATTAATGAAAAATTTTGAAATATTATGAGAATTACCAAAACGTGGCACAGAGACACAAAGTTAGCAAACGCTCTAGGCAAAGTAGCACGGGTAAACTTCCTTGGCGCAGTCATGGCAAAGTACAGTCGGGGAAAGCTTCAGCATGAAGTGAGGTATGCCATATACAGTGTCTTTATGAGAAAAGATAAATGCACGCAGTGATATAGCCAAGATGGTTCAGAAAAGTTACTAGCAGCCCTCAAGTCGTTTTAAATAATTGATGCACTATTTTGACAGTAAAAGTACTTAAGTGAGAAATCAGGTATCACAAAATAACAAAATAATCTTCACACCTTGAAATATCAAAATGCATTTATAACAATATCATGATAAGAATCTCAAGTGGATTCTTTAACATTAGAGGCAAGCTATAGCTTCCATAGTAAAATATCAAAAGTTGAAGGATCAGCTAAGGTAGCATTTGGGAGGCAAAGCTTAGCTAACTGCCAGCCCCGCAAATACCAAGGACTCAATCCGAGTGTCAGCACTGACTTTCTCTTGCTTCTTACACTGGCAACATCTAAAACACATATTAGAAAAACAATGGGAAAATTAGATTAATACACTAAGCAACCACATTAAGAGACTTTTTGCTTCTTAATTAATAAAAAATATTTGATGCTAGCTTTTTTTTTTTTTTGTCAAATTTAAGTGTGTGAAATGATATCTCGGTATTTTAAATTGCATTTCTCTGATCATGTTTAAACCTCTTTTAGTCTGTTAATCAGCTTTGCCTGGGCCTTCCAAGACTTTGTGTGTGCTGTTTTTCTATTGGATTATATTTTACTCATGGCTTTCTAAAAGCTTTTAATATACTCTGGAGATGAATCCTTTATCTGTCACATGTTTTTTCAATTGAGTAATGCCCTTATTTATTAATTTTCTTCCCATTTTGTCATGTTGTCATTTGGCATAGAGAAATTTTTTAATGTTTTATTTAGTAGAATTAATTATCTTCCCTCTTGACATAAGAGGCTTTATCTCATTGCTATTTAACGAATTATTTCCTCATGCTTTCTTGGAAAGTTTGATCACTTTATTTTTCAGATTTAGCCATTTTATATGTCTAGGCATTTTTGGTAAATGATGATTGGCAAAATTCCAAGTTTTATTATTTTTTAAAAGTTATCCACATGCCTTTCTGCACTATTTGCTGAATAGTTATCTTGCCACTATTTATCTATAAGGTCATTTCATGATATACTAATCTTTCCAGATATGTGACAAATGCTTAGGCTCACTATTTTGTTCTCATGATTCATAATTTATTATTTCTTTTTTTTTTTCATAATTTATTATTTCAAATGCTACCCTTTACAGTCATCACTAGATAATAGTAGCACTTAAACTCCAAAAAAACATATCTCCAGATATGGTCAAAAGTGCCCTGGATGGGAAAACTACTCCTGGATAAAACTGTTCTGGACCAGTTAAATTAAAATTATAATATTAAAGCAAGTTGAAATGTTATAAAATTCCTGTGATGTTTATTTTTACGCACCAACTCGGCATGTTCATGAATGGCCAGGAAAGAACTGTGAGTGTTGACTCTGAGGTTACAAATACACTTTAATGAAATCTGCAAAAACTAATGAGGATTGATTGTATATCCTACTGGTTCTGTTTCTCTGGTGGAAATCTGACATTTTTTATACATATTCATAAGAAACAATTTCTTTGTGAGATGAGAGGAAGAAAAGACTTTTCCAATACAAAATTATTCTACAGTACAGTGATGAGAAGTTTAATACAGAAAACAAGACTGACATTAATAAATAAGGCAAAATAGTTGCTGATATTTTCCTTTTTATAAATTGTTTCTGTGTGCAGAAATTATTCTTTATCACCTTTGTGAGCAGTGGTTGGGATAAATTCATAACTTTGATTAATTTACAAAGATGATCTCTTTACAGGATCTTCATTTTGACAATAATTTATCTGAATTGTTGACGATTTGTTTCCCTTTTCCATTAGATTGTTCCCTCATGAGTGAATCACTAGGACCAATAAAGCCACAGCTTTCTCGAAGTCATTATATAAGACAGCCAATGGGAGCAGAGCTGCAAAATAAGTTTATACAATTTCTGGATCTTCTCTTACTCCTTCCTAGCTTCTCTATGCTCCTTCTACCTTTTAAAAGACAGTCTAACTAAAGTATATAAACCATTATCTGTGAATGTCATTGCACTGCCATGACTAATAATTGATACCAGTAACATCAATGTTTGAATGGTCATCATTTCTGATTTTTGGAGATTATATTTGAATGGAAAGTCTTAAAATAATGTAGTATTAAAGTAATGGTTTTGCAACTTATTATCTGTAACCTTGGGAAAACTACCTAACTTCTCTGAGCCTTGGTGTCCTAATTTGTATGCAACCTAAATTATCACTGCTCATTCTCAAGGAGCTTTACTGCCAGAAATTAGCTTCTTTCAATGAGCCCTTTCAGTGCCTTCTAATTAGCTCCCCATGTTTCTGATTGATATGCTCAGGAGTAGGCCTAAATATTCTCTTGATCTACCCCTTCTTGTGCTATGCTAAGTCAGCTGCCCAAATCTCTTGATAGCACCACTTGGCTAAGCATCTGTCTCCTTCATCCCCCAACCATAACTAATTCCAGTTTCCTAAACTTTGACAACAGAGAATGGCTTCCCTTTATCAACTTTGTTGAGGAAAACCTTTTCCTTTCATTCTCCCTGGCACTGCAAAGACCATAGATTACAAATTAGAATTCTGAAGATTAGATTAAAATAAAAGGAATGGCAATACTGTATTAATTTCTAAATAGTGAAAGGGGTTATAAGGGAAAGGAGGGAAAATGAGTAGGAAAAATTAGGGAGGGAGACAAACCATGAGAGACTCCTAACTCTGGGAAATGAACAAAGGGTAGTGGAAAGGGAGGTTGGGGGGGGGTACGGGGTGACTGGGTGACAGGCACTGAGGGGGGCACTTGACAGGATGAGCACTGGGTGTTATACTCTATGTTGGCAAAGCAAACTTCAATAAGAAGAAAAAAAAAAAGAAAAGAAAAAGAAATACTGGGACACCTGGGTGGCTCAGCAGTTGAGCATCTGTCTTTGGCCCAGGGTCTGATCCTGGAGACCCGGGATCGAGTCCCATGTCGGGTTTCCTGCTTGGAGCCTGCTTCTCCCTCTGCCTGTGTCTCTCTGTGTATCTCATGAATAGATAAATAAAATCTTTAAAAAAAATTCTAAATACTGTAGATATCTCCCTCTATCAGGATTCTTACCGAGCAGCACCTTCCAATTCTCCTGCCCACCTCACAATGTGTAACATAGAAAGTGCTCTAGGACCTCAAAGTCCATGTCAGAGAAAGGATGGAGTTTGTCCTTACATTTTCATAACATGTATCGCCCTCAATTTACTGTATTAGGATTACATTTTTCTAGGTTGATGGTCTTTGACAACTTTTCCTTCCTTTAGGACAATCCCTCATCTCCCTCACATACACACAACAAATTCATAGTGTGGGTTTTGGGCATAAATGTGAAACAAGACAATCAAATGGAATATGTTTAAAGCTTTATTTATTTATTTATTCAAGAGAAAGAGAAAGAGAGAGAGAGAAAGAGAGAGAGAGAGATCATTAGTAGGGGGAGGGGAAGAAGGAGAGGGAAAAGCAGGGCTGGATCCCAGGGCCCCAGGAGCATAACCTGAGCCAAAGGCAGATGCTTAACTGGAATATTTTAACAGCCTATTTCCAAAAGTCTGAATTTTTCAGCCTTTTAAGTAATTTTTTAGTGCGGATATCAATAGATTGAGCTATAGAATTTGATTAGTTCCATTTTTTGTTATTCTTTTAACTAAGATTTTAAAAGTATGAGTGTCATTAAGAGTTTAAAAATGTGATTGTCATATCAGGAATAGCCTAATAAGAAATGAGCGTAAAAGTAACCTACACCAGAGAATTTCATGAAGTAATATGTGGAAAATACCATATATTCAATTTGTTCTCAATTGATGATCTTGTGATAATGTTAAAAATACATTAAATATATTAAAATGCATTAAAATAATTAATGGTTAATAGTTAATAAAATAGTTAATAATACATCTCTCCCTAGAATATGAAAATTTTATTTATTTTACCTCCTACATGAGAAGTTTAAGCTTTATTCTAATTGTAAAATCAATAGCTTTGTCTCCTTTTATAAAGGATTTTTAAATCATAGGAAAATAATTTTGCTTATAGGCAGTGTTTTAATCATGATTTAATTTTTCACAGTCAGTCTTAAGCCAATTTATCCTCAGGGAAAAATTCTTACTAAGGAGGAAACTCTGCTATTTTTTGAGTCAGAATTAAACAAATATATGGGGTGAAGCAGTAACTGACAAGAAATGTAAATTTTGGAATATAATCGAGTCTCACTCCAAAATAATCCCCCACACAAGGTCCTCACTTCATCTCTTAGGAGTCCCAGTATTGCCAGGTATAGAAATCAAATGAAAATCTGAGAGGGTGGAAGTGGGTGGGAAGGGCAGAGGATGACATGCATGGTCAGACCGTTCCAGTCTATTTTGACTGGGGTCTATTTGGAATAAAGAGGGATCTTGGCCAAGGCACGCTTCTAGAACTATACAGATACTGGAGCCAGTGTGACTGAGCTCAGCTTTCCTTCAGCTTTTATAACTTACAAGTCATTAATCCCCCTCAAGGATATATGGCAAGTCAGCAGTTGCAGTTCACACGCCGATTGCAGTGTGAACTACAAAATAAGCCTTCTCCAGAAGTAGCCTCAGCACACTTGGGTTAGAATATCCAACACATAGCACCTGCAGTTGGACTTGCTTTTACCTTAGATCTAGCATATTCCTCTAGCTTCCTTGATTGGGCTTTACAAGAAACCTGAGCAAATGTCACATCATCACTCATCTCTGGAGCCAGGGAAAAATATTACTGATGAGATACTAATATTTTTCTTATGACATTATACTTAATTGCTATCATATGCAAACCCAATCAACTAAAATATTATGGACTTAATCTCTAACAAAAACAATAGTATTTCAGACATTATACTGAGTTAATAATGATTATTTGTTTACTTAAAGATATCTATTTACAAATTAAAAATAGAGCATAATAAAAATGTCAGTTTGTCAAATAGGATAATTTCACAATTTCAACTGGATCAAATGATATATTTAAAGCAAGGAGATTAATCAGAAAGTTGTGGTTTTTTAAATTGACTTTAAATTAGGTAAAATGTTTTAAAAAGTACTGTAATCAATCCCAACATATACTACATGAGGATGAAAACTGACTGAATTCACTCTCACAATACTTTATTACTATGATAAGTTAGGCACCCAGACATTGAGAATATTATTTATTAATTGGCATTTTTTTGGCATTTCTTAGAATTGATAAAGAAGGCTTGTCCATACACTTATAGCTTATGGTTAAGCTATTTTAAAAAAAATGACTTGTCTGCTTTTGCAAGAGTAATAAATAACTTATATGATAACTGACTTTATTGCCTCTTAAGCTAGCCTGCCCAAACAGGACTTAATCCTCAGGTATTATTGCGTTCTGAATAAAAACCTACAATTCTATAATTACAAAATCAAGATAATAAACTTCTGCTTTTCAATTATTATTTTGCCACATTAGATTTATTAGAATATTTCTGGGAAATTTCCAGTGGAGAAAAGAACTAAAATTGTTATCCTAAGTAATTGAGATATAATATTTTTTGTTATATAATTTCCAATCCATAGGCAATTGTACGGGAACATATTGGTATTTCTTTTTCATTATCAAATACTTTTCAAATTAAATGTATACATCATATTTCAAAAATACGCTTAAAATATTTAAATTAATGACTGTTTTCCAAAACTTGACATGCATATAACATTAACATGCTAATTAAAACCATACTTGAACTTATTTTAAGTCCCTAAGTACCAAGTTATTGTAGAATCTTAAGTCCTCATAACAAGCTCTTGGACAATGCTGTAAACCTAAAGTTATTGCAAGTGACTAAGGATGATATAAATCCTTTTGGGATTATGATGTAATGCAGACAACTTTCATCATTAAGAGGCAATTATCACAGGACGCCTGGGGGTTCAATGGTTGAGTGTCTGCCTTTGGCTCAGGTTATGACCCGGGAGTCCCGGGATCGAGTCCCACGTCGGGCTCCCTGCATGGAGCCTGCTTTTCCCTCTGCCTGTGTCTCTGCCTCTCTCTCTGCGTCTCTCATGAATAAATAAATAAAATCTTCAAACAAACAAAAAGAAGCAATTATCACAATTATTTGAGATTCGCATGTTTTCTAATATATTCAATTATTTAGATCATCACAACATTATAGTTGCTCCCACATGGTAATTTCCTTTTTTTTTTTTTAAGATTTTATTTATTTATTTGGGGGGGGATGTGCAAGCATGAGTTGGGGGCAGAGGAAGAGGGAAAGCAGGCTCCCCACTAGGCAGAGAGCCTTGATGCAAGGCTAGATCTTAGTACCTTGGGATCATGGCCTGAGCTGAAGAATGATGCTTAAGGGACTGAACCACCCTGGTGCCCTCCTCATATGCTAATCTCTTACAGAAAATAGACAATTTTCTTGGGGAATAGAAAATGGAAAATAAGTCTTGGGGAATATAATAACATCTATAAATATAATGATGATTGGCTTTGTAATCACCGCCACAACATCCCTGGGTCTTCAATATAGATATAGTTCCATCTATTGATTGGCTTGGAACACAGGCTGCACAAGCATAGTTTATGAAAAATAGTAACTGTATTGCATGCTATGTGCCAATATCTCTGCTATAATTTTTAGATACCTATCTCATTTAATCCTAAAACTAACTCTATAATTTGAGTTTTATTATAACCCTATTTGCAGATGAAGATATTGAGACAAAATATTCAAGGTTACATAGTTTGTCCAACCAATATTTTGTAGAACTTTACCCTGATTTTTAAAAAATCTGTTCAGGTGCAATTTCCTTCTCAGGGGTTAAGATCAATACTCAACTTGAGTCCAAATCAGTTTATCATATATAAAGGGATACTATAGACATTATGACATATAAACTTGAGAAAAAAATATTTTGGGCTGCGTGTTATTTTTGCTTATACTACAGATGACAATACAGAGGTAGTTTTTTTGTTTTGTTGTTTTTCTTTGTTTACTGTTTGTGTGTGTGTGTGTTTGTTTTGTATTATTTTGTTTTTTTTGTAAGTGAATGAACCAAAGTCACTTTTCTAGTGTAGTATAAATAAGTCTGGACTTTAAACTAGTAATCATTGCTTTATCATATTCCCCAACAAAGCATCTGTCCTTTGAGAATTTAAGGGACAAATTTATCTTAAATTACAATTAAATAAAAGCTAACTCTATAAACTTTATTCTCATAAAAATGAGCCTTACGTTTAACAAGACCTGTGTCTGTGGAGGGGGGGGGAGTTACAAAGAAAAAAGAAAACAAAACCCTGGCAATATCTGAAATTAACATTACACTGTATGCTAACGAACAGGAATTTAAATAAAAACCAAAAAAAAAAAATTGGAGGGGGAACTTGATTTACAAATTAGTGGGATAGACTCCGTTTTATTAGATTACTTTCAGCATAATACATACATGTGTGATACTGGGAAAGAAGATAAACCAAATCATGCATATTTCAAAGAAAAAGAGGGGAAAAAAAGAAAAGGTAAGTCTTTCTATGAATACTCAGAGTGTCTCAAGTTTTCATTAAAATTCAGTATTTTGTATGTTAACTAAAAAAATATTAGGAGACCTAAGAGCCAAACTAAAACTTCGACTAACACATTATGAGAAAAGACCAGAAGGAGTGTTTATACTTTTCTTACTTTTCCCTGATATTTAATGAATGAAAGACAGGCCATCTAGTGTTATAGCTTCTAGAATTCAATGCCAAAAATAAGAATTAAAGCATTAATATTTCAAGCCTGCTAATATAAGTATAGCTGAGTAGCTGTACTTGCTACCTTAACTAATTTACTGTGATTATATATTCTTCTCTGAGAAGAATACTCTGGAATTTATACTCTCTCCTCTCATCCTCACTTCTTTCATTTACAAAGGTAAAGTGGAATAAAGCTGAAAAAATGCAGTGGCAGAGATAACAAAAGCTGCTTGTAAAGAAAATGAGGCCCATCATATCAGAATGGGGAGTTAGCAAATAAGAGCCATAGAAAACTCTTTCAAAAAGGGGAGAAAAAAAAAAGGACATGGAATATGGTGGACACGTGGGTCCAGGACTCCACAAAGGTCATCTCTAACTACTAAAATAACTATTCACACAGAAACAGAGAGTATCTCTCAGCGAAGCTTTTGTTTAAAATTTCTTTTGGCTTGAAATTAGTCGAAGCAACTAAAATATCGTGAAAACACACTTACATTTACATTTCTTCCTTCGTCTTGTCTTTCAAAAAGCATTTACTGCCTACAGACATATACACAAAAGATAATGAGAAAGGAATCTAAGCTTAAAACAAAAAAAAAAAAAAAAGAAGAAAGAAATCAAACTGTAAGTGAAGAGAGCAAGAAAAGGACAAACTTCAAAAACAGCCAGAAAATAATCAACAAAATAGTATTAAGAATATGCCTATCAATAATTACGTTAAATGTAAATGAACTAAAAGCTCCAATGAGAGAGACTGGCCAAATGAATTTAAAAAGACCTATTTATATCTTACCTACAAGAGACTCAATTCAGATCTAAGGACACACGCAGACTGAAAGAAAAAAGATGGAAAAGATAGATTATGCAATGAAAGCAAGAAAGCTGAGAAGCTATACTTGGACAAATTAGAGACCTTAACTCAAAGACTTTAATAAACGACAAAAGGCATCACATCGTGATACAAGGGTTAGTCCAGGATGAGGTTACGACATCTGTGAATATTGACACACCTCCCATAGAAGTGCTGTCATCACCAATTATTATTTTTATCGCTGCGTTTTGTTTTATATGTCGACTTCTGTGCAACTGCTTAACTCTGAGTCTTTGTGATTTTTGGATATACGCTCCATTCAGTGTGGATTTATGTGTATACGCACAATTTTAATTTATCTAAATTCTTCCTAATTGGTATCAATTTTACAATCTTTTGTTTTCAAATCAACTACACTATAATGTTTTCTGGTAGAAGAATCTGGCAATGAATGCATTTAATTTGTTCTGGTATTATTTGCTACTAATCATTTCAGCCCTTTTTTTTTCCCTACCAGAACCCATTTTTCTCAATTGTATGTTTTTTTTTTAAGACACTAATAAGTTTTCTAAACATTGATTATTCACTTTAATTAAACTTTAAAAACTACTGGGTTAAGTATAACATTGCAGAATCTTATTTTATTTTTGTAAATTTTATGTATATCCTATTTTTTAAAGATTGCGTATTTGTTTGTTTATTTATTTATTTATTTATTTATTTATTTATTTATTTATTCATAAGATACACAGAGAGAGGCAGAGACACAGGCAGAGGGAGAGGCAGGCTCCCTGCGGGCAACCTGATGCAGGACTCGATCCTGGAACCTGGGATCACGCCCTGAGCCAAAGGCAGACGCTCAACCACTGTGCCACCCAGGTGCCCTGTCACAGAATTTTAAATGTTACTCTAAAACATTATAGATGTTTGTCTCTAGATTTTGGATCCTTAATTTTACATGTCGTGTGAGCCAGGAGGAGTTCATAATAGTCTTAACTACTCTCTCAAAGCACAATAAATAATAGGTTTATTAACTACGAAAGATAAAGAAAGAGGTATATTTCCAATAATCTAGCTGACATATCTTTATATTTTGCCCACTTTTCTCACATATGAATTTATGCATAATTAACATATTTCATAGATATCTGGGAACAGCTCCTCCTGGATATAGAAATGCAACTCTGTTATTTTCTTTTTCATCTGACTTACTATTCTTATTCACAAAGCCTTTAATTTTTATTTCTTTATAAATGATTACCATAAGCAATGTACCCCTTTTGCAGACATTAATGGAGTCAAAACCAGAAAAACAGAGTCAGAAATTCATTTTAACCAGGTACATATTTATTAAATCATGACACAATCACTGGAAATAAAATCATGAATCCAGGAGCTACCGACAATCCTTTTTTATTACAGGACTCCCTCTTCCCTCAGAACACCTTGAGTTTTCTTACTGACGTAGGATCTTCTGACACATAAAAGAGGAATGATGCCTCTGGTTAAAATGAATGTTAAATTTCAGTAGCATTCAATGTCTTATTTCTATTTAGATAAAAATATAAACCAATCAGGGCTACTAGGCTGCTCATTTGTTTAAGCATTTGACTCTTGATTTCGACTCAGGTCATGATCTCAGGGACATGAGATCGAGCCTTGTGTCAGGCTTAATGCTCAATGTGGGGTCTGCTTGGGATTCTCTCTCTATATATTCCTCTGCCCCTCTTCCCATGCTCTATAGATAGATGATAGATAGATAGATAGATAGATAGATGATAAATTCAATTTTTTTTTAAAAAAATTTTATTTATTCATGAGAGACACAGAGAGAGAGAGGCAGAGACCCAGGCAGGGAGAAGAAAGCTCCCTGCAGGGACCCTGATGTGGGACTCGATCCCAGGACTCTGGGATCACACCCTGAGCCAAAGGCAGATGCCTAACCACTAAGCCACCCAGACGTCCCAATAAATCCAATCTTTAAAATATATCTATGAATCGATGATCTGATATTTTCCCCTGTACTTCACTACACATCTTTTGCATGTGCTCCAAAGCATGTTTACCCAGTTTAATTTTAACTCTTTTGGGATTGATATCTCAGCACTCTGAATGCACACATACACACGTTTTCTCTTTTTAATTTTTTTTCTCTTGCACACATATACACTGACATAAAAGTCTCTTTCACTCAATCACAAACACTCTCGCCCTCAAATGCACATTTCAATCACAGCCACTCTCTTAAACAGACTCATTACCTCCTGTTTGCAACTCTGGTTATCACCTCTTCCTAAATGCTGATTCCTTATCTACTTATTAACATGTTAAATAATTTTTAAGCCCTACTTTATGCCTTACCTTCTCTAAAAAAGTCTTCCACATCCCCATGTAAAAATGCATGTGTCTTGCCCCATGTTTCCATAAGTATTGAGGCTCTTATGGAGGACCTACTTGAGTATCGTATGCTAACATGAGACATTTATTTAGTAATGCTTATTTGCTGAGCTTATTTTGCCCAAGCATCAGACTTTTGTTTCAGAGCAAGTAAGATAACAAGCCAGAAAATTTACAGGACAATGTCAAAAGAGATTTGTAGAAAAAATATGTGGATAATCATGGTGTGGGGATGAGAGTAAGGACCAAAAGATGGGATAACACAAGAGAGAAACTGTTACACCAGTTGGGAAAAGATAGTCTTTTGAATAAATATCGTTGGGTCAATTGGATGTCCATATGCAACCAAAACAAGAATTTCTTTACCCTTATATCTCAGCATATACAAAGTCATTTCCAGGTGATTTGTAGACCTAAGTGTGAAAGTCACACAATAACAGATCTACTAAAAACCAAGAGAGAATCATCATTGCTTTTGCATGAAAAAATTGTTTAGTAAACTAGGTCACAAATACACTTAAAAAATGAAAACATTAAAATTTTTGTTGCATAAAAATTTAGAACATCTATTTATTGAAGGACACTACTAAGACGTGGGGGATGGGAGTTGATAAGACTAAGAGCTCATAGCTTGACTACATAAAAATTCCCATAAGTCAGTAAAAAGATATATAAGTAGAAAAAATATTAAAAGGACTAAAATTATATTGAGTCTTCAGAGGAATGCAAATTTAAACCTCAGTGAGATACCACTACATACTTCATCAAATGGGTTAAAAAAACACAGACAACACACAATTTTGGAAAGATTGTGAAACAGTCTCAGCTCTCATGAATATTTGTATAAATTAGCCACTTTGAATAGTTACCTTGGGCAGTTCCTACTAAATCTGAACAGTCATATGTCCTCTATTTTGACAATTCAGCTCTTAACACATATGCAGCGTGTACACATTTGTTCACCAAAGGACATGTAGAAGAATGTACACAATGGTACTATTCACTAAAACAACCCAAATGCCTATCCAGAACTAAATAGAAAAACAAATGTTATTGCATTACTGCAATCCAGTACAGTCAGCCCTTGCTTTGCATGGTAATGAAAGATCATAAAAGGCTCATGAAAGCTGCACTGTGACAAGTGGTCATAATTATTAATAAAAAAACATTAGAATTGTTCCATGACCTTTACAAACCTCTGTCAACATTTTAAAATCTTACAGTTGGTCACACATGCAGAGGAAAATGAAACAAGAGTAAAATTAAAAAAAAAAAAAGAGTAAAATTAATATTTATTTGGTCCTCTACAAATTAAAATATTAGATATTGAGAATCAGAGTGTTTTATTTGTTGTAAAAACCTTATCACAAACCCTTTGCATAGTTCTTTGTTCTCATCCTGTAACTTATAATGTAGAATGAACACACTATGAACATACTTCTGTTTGACAATAGATGAAACTTTCAATCTTTTATCCTTTGAGTTTTCAGTGTCATGATATTCATCAAAGAATTCCTGAAGATTTTAGTTCATCATTTCCTCTGGGACATCTTCATCCTTTCCAACCATTTTCTTCATTTATGTCAACAAGTTCCCCTTTATTAAGTTCCTGTGGCTGGAATGGCAGCAGTGTCATTTTCCAGCCAGTTATTTATGCAACAATTCTATTAAAATTCTCTTTGAATCCCACAAATTTATTTTCCTTTACAGTGAAGATTTCCACCATACTGCATGCAACTCAAAGGACAAATGTGTTAGTTTTATGATGTTACATTAACAAAGTGTCACAAATTTAGTGACTTGGAATTACACAAACTTATTGTCTGATAGTGCTGCAGGTTAGAAGCCTGACACAGATCTGACTGGGTTAAACTCAAGATGACTGCAGGGCTGTCTTCCTTTCTGGAAGCTTAGGAGATAATCTGTTTTCTTATTTTTTTATTTATTTATTTATTTATTTATTTATTTATTTATTTATTTATGTTTCTAGAAGCTGCTAATATTCGTTGGCTTGAGTCTCATTTATCTGTCTTCAAAGCCAGCAATACTGCAGCATTCTGGCCATTCTGCTAAACTCACATCTCCCTCTGACTACAGACAGGAAAGATTATCCACTTTTAAGGACTCATGTGATGAGATTGGCCCCTCTGGATAATGTTTCTTTGACCCTTCTACGTTCCTCTCAGGAAGCCCCGGTGATTGTATTAGGCCTACTTAGACAATCCAGGATATGCTCCTCCTCTGAAGGTCCTTGATTTAATGACCTCTGCAAGGTCCCTTGACCAGGTAAGGTATATTTTCATTAGTTTCAGGTATTAAGACATGGACCTCTTTGGGGGCATTCATTCTGTCTACTTCAAGAAATAAATGCTCCTTTTCAATCACATGCAACTTTCCATTTCTAAGGCAATTAAAACGTGTTAAGGAGATTACCTTTTTAAAATATATTCATCATAGTTTTCAGTATGGTCTATATTATAACTTCATGCAAGTCTAGGTTTCTTCCTATTCCAGGTTTGCCATTGTCATTTCCAGATCCTCTAATGACTATTTTTTCCTTCCAGAATTCTGACTTTTCTTTCCTTTGTTGTTCTTTGGTCTTTATTGGATAATTTTCTCTTAGTTATTTTATTTATTTTTTCCTAATATGTCACATGTGTTCATCATGTTGAATCAAGAAAATAACACAACTGTGCACCTTGCTATCTGTGCATGAACCAAATAACAGATGCTCAGTGACTATTCACTGACAGGCTTTGAAAGAAAGACATGAATGATCAGTGACCATGGATGTACAACTGCTATTTACATAATAACTTGTGGATTGAAAAGCCAGCAGTGAAGTTTCTATTTTATGCAAATACATTTAATATACCACGGAAACTGAATTTGAATTATATTGTTGGGGACTGTTGTTATTTAACTCAACTGTGATAACAGATTTGTGCATATCAGAACCATGCAAGAGAGAGTAGCCTGAACTACATGTAGCTATGACAATCAACACATATTACATGCAAATTCTTTCATTCAGTGTCATGTAGCACTGAATGAAAGAAACCAGAAACAGAAGAGTACATTTTCTGATTCTACTTGGTTAAAATACAGGAGATGGGGAACTCTTTTTGGTGGTAGTCATCAGGATGGGTTTTATCTTAATGGTGAACTGTGGGTCGCATAAGGGAACTTAACAGATACTAATTTGGTGGAGATTACATGCGTGTGCTTACCGTGTGAAAATCTGCTGAGCTGTATACTTTTAATTAGCACACTTCTCGATGTATTTTTAAACTTTAATAAGGTAGTTCATGTTAATTTAATGTTACACAGGTTATGTCAGTAAATGAGAAAGACCACTGGACCTGGAGTGAGGAAAATGGAGTCCTAGTCCTAACCTATCAAACTTGTGTCTGACTTTGTTACAGACCAATGGACTTGTCTGGACTTCTGGACCTCGATGGTAAAAAATAAATAAGGAAAGAAAGAATTTGGAACAGATAATCATAATATTCCTTCCAATTCCAAGTTTCAATAATTCTGACTAAAATAAGATGCCAGCTAATAATATATCATCTTCATACTGGAAGACAGCTTATACAATGTTGTGATAAGAATATATTTTTCACTTCACACAAAAGAAACAGTTACCAGGAATGTTTATTTAAAAATAGGTGACTTTCATGTTTATACTTTTCAATGTAAACTGTAGTTTTCATAATGAGAATGAAAAGTTTGAAGTGCTCTAACTCAAACATTAATAGTAAAACACCTTTGTCCAAATTTGTATAAATTTGACATCCTACCATTATTAAATGCTTTCTGTCCAACATATGCTGCAAACTACCATATGTTATGTGCCTTGTTTGGGAACCACTGCAATCTAAGTTATAAGCAAAATTGTCTTTACTTCCAGCTAGGAAAAGAAAAATAAGAAAGACTCTAGCCTCTCTGCAACATCATTCCCTCCCCAAGGTTCCAGGATCAGTGATATATATGGCTGGTGTGACTGGGTGAAGAAAGTGAACATCATGCATAGACTCTCTGGGTTTTCATTTTAGATGCAGATGCAGTTTTCTGCTTCTCCATTCCACATTTGCTATAGTCTCTAATCCCTGGGTATGGCCTATAGTATTAGAAAGTGTCTATCTAATTCAAGGTTGGTTGTGAGCAAATATGTCTATAGATGGAAAACCATATTCTCAATCTGCTTTATTAACTAGTAGCTGCATATTGGAATTTGTGTCTCCACATTTTTCTGTGCCATTTTTCTTAATGGTTCTGAATTAAGGAGGACAAAAAAGGATTATTTGTTCCATAGATCCCCAACATTAATGAATTGATTAAAGTATACCAAAAAAAAAAGAGGGGGAGGTTATTGCATAAATAAAAGTTACTTATATTTTCAAACTGAAAAACTAAATTGAGAAAACAAAAAAATTGTCTATGAAGCTAAGCTTCACATATATTTGAACTATTTTTGAGAAGGATATGCCTGCTTCCTTTGTATTTCCAATTTTCTCAGAGGGTAAGTTCTATAAGCATGTGTAAATATGTTATTTTTATTTTATCAAGAATATCTGAAATAGTGCCATGTCTATAATGAATATGTAAATAATGATAAATATCTCTATTTTTGCCTTCCACTTTTTAACATTCATGGAGTTTTATTTTGCATGGGAATCTAAGTTTTAAAAGCTTTTATTCTGAGAGAAAGATTGTGGCAGAGTAGGAGAACCCTAGGATCATCTTGTCCCATGAAATCTATCAAACCATCCCAAACCAACCTAAGGATTGACGGAACAAACTCCAAAAGTAAAGGAAGAGAAGAGGCCACACTAAAGAAAGTAAGAAGTACAGAGAAATGGTTTAGAGGAGAAATGGATCACAGGTGCCATGAAGGGAAGGATCTGTGGTCATAGAGAAGGACAAGAGGGTAAAGAACCCAGGGGAATGCACAAGAAGAATTTTTCCTCAAAGCTATTGGCTTGGAAAATGAGTCTGAATTTCATGAGTTCTTGTAACTAGCAGGGCTCAAAGCCCAAAGTTTTAAGGGTCAGTAAGCTTGGCTGGTCTAGAACCCAGAGAGCACTGCACTGCTCCTGGAAAGAAAGCAGACAAACAACCTAGGGGCAGATGGTGTGGAAACTGACTGAGAAAGCCCTTTGGGCACATAGTGTGGGGAACATTTACTCTTCTAGGAGTTCTTTCTTAAGAGGCAGCAACCACAGAGGTGCTTCTCTGGGAACATAGTAGCTGGCTGGTGCCATTTTCCTCTCCTACCCTTCAGCATAAACACAGAGCCAGGAACAAAACACTGACCTGCAGGAGACAGGGACAGCCTCTGCAGATGACTGCTCAAAGGATAGAGCAGTTATAACACAACAGCAGAGTACCCACGATATACACTCTCTAAAGTACCAGGATCTGGGCACTACACAACCTCTTTTTCATAAAGCCATTACTTCCAGGAACAGGAGAAATAATTGGCTTTTCTAACATACAGAAGAAATCAGAGACAGAGAAAATGCCAAGATAGTGGAATTCATCCCAAATGAATGAACAAGATAAGGCCACAGGCGGAGAGCTAAACAAAACATATATAAATAACATACCTGATGGAGAATTTAAAGAAACAAACATAAGGATACTTAGTGGGCTTGAGAAAATAAGAGATAAAAAAGCTAAAACATAATCAATCAAAAATGAAGAATGCAATAAATGAGATTGGAATCAGGCTTAATGCAGTGAACAGAAGGCTGGAGGAAACAAAGGAATGGATTAGTGACATAGAAGACAAAATAATGGAAAATTATGAAGCTGAAAAAAGAGAGGTAGAAGAATTATACAACACAAGAATAGGCGTAGAGAATTTAGTGACTCCAACAAGCATGACAACATTCCTATTAAAGGAGTCCCAAAAGAAAAAGGGAAAATATGGTGGAAAATTTATTTTAAGAAATAATAGCAGGAAACTTCCCTAATCTGGGGAAGTAAAAACACATCCAGATCCAAGAGGCACAGAGAAATCCTATCAAAATCAACAAAATCAGGCCACCACAAAGACATATTATAATTACATTGGCAAAATGTAGTGATAAAGAAATATCTTAAAATCAGCAAGACAAAAGGAGTCCTTAGTTTACAAGGGAAAACTTATAAAACTGGCTGGCAATTTTCAACAGAAATTTTGCAAGCCAGAAGGGAGAGGCGTGATATATTCAAAATGCTGAATGGGAAAATCTGCAGCCAAGAATACTCTGGATAAAGTATTCCAGCAAGGCTATCACTCATAACAGAAGGAGAGGTAAAGTGTTTCCCAGACAAAGACTAAAGGAGTTCACAAACACTAAATGAGTCCTGCCAGAGATATTAAAGGGGACTCTGAGTGCAAGGTAGAGACCATAAGTGGCAGAGACAAGAGATGACTGGAGAAATCTCAAGAATGACAAAATAAGTAATAAAATGAACATAAATATTTATCTATCAATAATATCTTTGAAAGTAAATGGACTAAGTGCCCCGATCAAAAGATATAAGGTGTCAGAATGGATTTAAAAACAAAACAAAACTATATGTTGCCTACAAGAGACTCATTTTAGACTTAAAGATACCTGCAGATAGAAATGATGTTATAGAGAAACATTTATCATACAAATGGATATCTGAAGAAAACCAGACTAGTAATTCTTATATCAGAGAAACTAGACTTAAAAACAAAAACTGTTGGGGCACTTGGGTGGCTCAGTGGTTGAGCATCTGCTTTTGGTTCAAGTCGTGATCTTGGGGACCTGGGATCGAATCCCACATCGGGCTCCCTGCACGGAGTCTGCTTCTCCCTCCTCCTGTGTCTCTGCCTCTCTCTCTCTCTCTCTCTGTCTATCATAAATAAATAAATCTTTAAAAAAATCTTAAAAAAAAGACTGTAAAAGAAACAAAGAAGGGCATTATATAATCATAAAAGGAACAATATAACAAGAAGATATACCAGTTATAAATATTTATACACCCAACATGGGAGCATTCAAATATATAAAACAATAACAAACATAAAGGAACCCATTGATATTAATAAAATAATAGCAGGGGACTTTAACATCCAACTTACATCAATGGACAGATTATCTACACCAAAAATCAACAAGGAAACAATGTCTTTGAGTGAATTACACATGGGTCCAGATGGACTTAACAGATATTTTCAGAACATTCAATCCTAAAACAGCAAAATGCACTTTCTTTTTAAGTGCACGTGTCACACTCTCTAGAATAGATCACAAACAGAACTCAACAAATACAAAAAGATTGAAATCATATATTTTATTCTGACCATTATGCTATGAAACTAGAAATCAATCACAAGAAAATATTTGGAAAGACCAAAATTACATGGAGGCTAAAAAACTTGCTACCAAACAATCTATAAGTCAACCAGGAAATCAAAGAAGAAATTAAAAAAAAAGTATGTGAAAACAAATGAAAATGAAAACAAAACCATTCAAAACCTTTGGGGTATTGCAAAAGTGGTCCTGAAAGAGAATTTTATAGCAATACAGGTTCACCCTAAGAAATAAGAAAAATCTAAAAAAACTAACCTTACACCTAAAAGAAGTAAAAAAGGAACAAAAAATAAGGCTCAAAGATAACAGAAGGAAGGGGATAATAAAGATTATAACAGAAATAAATCATATGGAGAAAATATAGAACAGATCAATGAAACCAGGAGTGGTTTGTTGGAAAAATTAATTGATAATCCTCTAGCCAGACTCATAAAAAAAAAAAAAAAAAAGGAAAGGATCTAAATAAATAAAATCACAAATGAGAGAGGAGGAATAACAACCATGGAAATATAATTATAAGATAATATTACAGAAACTATATGCCAACAAGTGGGACAACCTGAAAGAAATGGAGAAATTCTTAGATACATTTAAACTACCAAACCTGAAAGAGGAAGATATAGAAAACTTGAACAAACAAAAACCAGGAAAGAAATTGCATGAGGAATTTAAAAACTGCAAATAAACAAAACTCCAGGGCAGGATGGCTTCATAGCAAATTCTACCAAATGATTAAAGAAGAAATAATACCTATGTTTTTCAAACTATTCCAAGAAATAGAAAAGGAAGGAAAACTTCCAAACTCATTCTGTGAGGCTTGCATGACATTCCTACCAAACCAGAGAAAGACTCCACCAAAAAGGGGAACTACAGGCCAATGTCCTGATGAACATAGATTCAAAGATTCTTAATAAAATAGAAGCTGAATCCAATTTAAAAAGTCGTTTGCTACGATCAAGTGGGATTTATTCTTGGACTGCAAGTCTGGTTCAATATTCACAAATCAGTCAATGTGATAAATTACTTTTATAAAAGAAAGGATTGGAACCATATGGTCATTTCCATTGATGCAGAAAAAACATTTGACAAAGTACAACATCCATTAATGATAAAAAAGCCTCAAACAAAGTAAATTTAGAGTGAACATATTTCAATATAATAAAAGCCACATATGAAGAAAACCACAGCTATTATCCTCAATGGAGAAAAACTGAGAACTTCTGTTCTATGGTCTGGAATAAGACAAGGACATGATACTCTATATAGGAAACTTAAAAGACTCCACCAAAAAACTGCTAGAAACTGAAAATGAATTAAGTAGTATCACAGGATACAAATCAATGTACACGAATCTGTTACAAATTTATACAACAATAATGAAGCATCACAAAGAGAAATCAAGGAATCAATACCATTTACAATTGTACCAAAAACATTAAGAAACCTAAGAATAAACCTACCCAAAGAAGTGAAAGACCTAGGGGCAGCCCGGGTGGCTCAGTGGTTGAGCACCTGCCTTCTGCTCAGGTCATGATCATGGAGTCCCGGGATCGAGTCCCACGTCGGGCTCCCTGCATGGGGCCTGCTTCTCCCTCTGCCTGTGTTTCTGCCTCTCTCCCTGTGTCTCTCATGGATAAATAAATAAAAATCTTAAAAAAAAAAGAAATGAAAAACCTATATTCTGGAAACTAGAAAACGCTGATGAAAGAAATTGAAGATGACATAAAGAAATGGAAAAATATTCCATGCTCATGGGTTTAGAAAAACAAACATTGTTAAAATGTCTATACTGCCCTAAGTGATCTACATATTTAATTCCATCCCTATCAAAATAGCATGAACATTTTTCACAGAGCAAGAACAATCCTAACCGTATATGGAACCACAAAATACCCGAATAGCCAAAGCAGTCCTGAAGAAGAAAAGCTATGCTAGAGACATCATGATTCCAGACTTCAAATTATTATATTATAAAGCTGTAGTGATCAAAACAGTATGGCCCTGCACCAAAACAGACACACAGATCAATAGAACAGAATAAAAAACCCAGAAATGGAAACCACAACTATATGGTCAATTAATCTTCAACAAAATAGAAAAGAATATCCAAGAGAAAAAAGATAGTTTCTTTAACAAATGGTGTTAGGAAAACTGGACAGCGACATGCAAAGGAATGAAACTGGACTATCTTCTTACACCATATACAAAAATAAATTCAAAATTGATGAAGGACCTAAATATGAACTAGATAACAATTAAAATTCTAGAGAACACAGGAAGTAACGTCTTTGATACTGGGCATAGTAAACTTCTTTCTAGATATGTATCCTGAGGCAAGGGAAACAAAAGCAAAAATAAACTCTTGAGGCTTCATCAAAATAAAAAGCTTCTTCACAATAAAGGAAACAATCAACAAAACTAAAAGGCAATCTCTGGGATGGGAGAAAATATTTTCAAATTACATATCTGATAAAAAGTTAATATCCAAAATCCACAAAGAACTTATCAAACCCAACACCCAAAAAACAAATACTCTAATTAAAAATAGGCATAAGACATGAACACTTTTCCGAAGACATAGAAATGGTCAATAGATAAATGAAAAGATTCTCAACATCACTCATCATCAGGGAAGTACTAAAAATCAAAACCAAAGTGAGATATCATCTCACTAGTTGTCAAAGTGACTAAAACCAAAAATAATAATAATAATAATAATAATAATAAATAATAAAATAAAATAACAAAACAAATAAAATAAAATGGAGCTGGCACAGATGTGGAGAAAGGGGATCCCTCTTTCACTGCTAGTGGGAATGTAAAATGGTACATCCACTCTATAAAGCTTCCTCAGAAAGTTAAAAATAGAAAGTTAAAAATAGTTAAAAATAGAACCACTCTAGCAATGCACTACTAGGTCTTTACCAAAGAGTTCAGATATACTAATCCAAAGGAAAACATGGGCTCAGATGTTTATAGCAGCATTATACAATAGCCAAACTATTGGCTTTGGAAAACTGCAAGTGTCCTTTGACTGACAAATGAATAAAGGAGAAATCACACATGCACAGACACCCTGGAATATTCCCCGATCCTAAAAAAGAATGAAATCCTGTCATTTGCAACAGCATGGATGGAGCTAGAAAATATTATGCTAATTGAAATAAGTCATTCAGAGAAAGATAAATACCATATGATTCCACTCATTGTGTGGATATTAAGAAAATAAACAATTCAACAAGGGAAAAAAGTTAGAAGGAGGCAAACCAAGAAGCAATCTCTTAACAATAGAGGATGAACTGATGGTTCCCCGAAGGGAAGTTGGGGGGTGGGTGAAATAGGGGATTGGTGTTAAACAATGCACTTGCTGTGATGAGCATTGGGCCTTATATGGAAGTGTTGAATCAATATATTGTACACCCCAAAACTAATATTACACTGGATGGTAACTAACTGGAACGTAAATAAAAACTTTAAAAAGTTTTATTTTAAATTTCTGAACATGTATGTACACAACAAGAGAGCGATTTCCAATTTTTTAATATCCAAGAGTAGATTTTGAGTCCATGTTGTTCACATTTTATAGGTAGATTTACACGTTAAAAACAAGATATTAATTACGATATGAACCTCTGCTACTGATAATTATTGAGGAGAAAATCAGCTCTAATACTCTAATATTAAATATTTCTATGTATTTACCAAATCAAATAAATTTAAAAGAAATGACACTTGGATATGAAACAGAATGAAGATTAGCATGGCATTAAATATGTAATACACATTTGGCCTATATTTTAGAAATATTTATTGATTTATATTTATTTACAATAACTAAAATTATTTTCTCTCATTTGACATATGAAAATAAAAAATTATGGGGTCCATCACTAATATAAAAGTTTGAAAACAGAAATTTTAAGGTATAAGGAAAAAGTTACCCTAGACATATGACAAGGTGACAAGGATATAATATAGGGATAAAAGTAATAATATGTGAATATCATTAATAAATTCAAATATTAAATTTGGATTTATTTTTATTGAGAAATTTCTATTGAGAATTCCATATTTTCTCTTCCTTCTGTAATTTTTGTGTTACTATCCTTTAAGGAATTCATTTGATTGTTTTCTTCACATATTTCTTTTACTGAAAGATTAAATCTCATCTTTCTAAACCAAAGGAAACATTTTCAGTCTTAGGAGACAGTATTATAAGTTTTCAGGGCTAACAATATTGCACAATTATCAATATTGAATATATCAAAAGATAATTTAAAAGATAAGCTGGATACCCTATGATCTTGCTTGTGGATCATAAATGACATGTATTTACTTTTAAATGACTAGGATGATGTAAGTAGTATCAGCCACAAAGAATAAACCAGTTGGTTGTTTAAAACATTTGTTTTTCAATATTTTAACGTAACAAGAAATATCAACATATCTTAATTTCTCTCTGCAGATAACCCAGAACCTGGAGTCCAGCATGGAGAGCATTGTGGGATGTTGGCCGACTCCAACCTGGCTGCCCAACCCTGCAGAACAGCAACAAGGCTTCTGATTGTCCCAAATACAACGTGTGGGGACAATGGTTTTCTGAAACAAAGCCTGATTGACTTTTGTTCCAAGATCTTCTCTATAAAGATACTTATTAATATATGGAAAACAGAACATGCAGTTCATTTTAAAATGAATTTTTTTCTCCCACTTTTATGTAAACATTGATTAAGTACAAGTATTTGATTTAATATTCTTCTCAGAGGAGACTTGTTTAAGAAAATATAAAAACCACATTTTGTGGAAAGTAATATGATCCCATTAAATTTACTTCAATTCTGCTTCCATTGGGATCTTAATGATTAGTGTGTGTACGTGTGTGTGTTCGCTATTATGGCATTTTGATAGCATAATTAATTATATAATATAGTCCCTTTATTTTCTGATACATGGTGATTAATATAGATAATGTTTTGTGTTAATCACGTAGATGATCTTTGCCCATTTGATCAGGTTATTCTATACTTAGAATCGTATAACATCACATTGACATGCTGGTTTTCAACCAATAAAAAGGCAATTTATAAAAATATAACTATAAGTTATCCTTTTAAAAATATAAAAATGCACAGTGCTTGAGCTGATATAATTAAATTGCCTATGTAACTAGGTGACTTTTTAAAAATAAAAAGAAAGCTATGGATTATTTAAATTATTTGCTACGTTCATTGAAACAGGTTATTCAACAGTACCTATTCAAACATTCATTTTGCTTTGACAGTGGGAATAAAATATTAGCTTTTTAGAGTGGTTTTTAATGTTACAGATTTGTTACTTTTTCTGTTTAAAATGCTATTCACTAGTTGCTTGCAAGCATTAAAATTCCATGAAGTTAAGACTTTATTATGAGAAAAATGTTTCTGTCTCATTCTCATAAGAAACCATGCTTACATCAGCCACCCTTAAAAAAAAAAATCTGTTTGTTCATTTCAGTATCAAATTGAAAACCGTCCATCTTATAGTCTCTGCCAGCTAAATGTTTCCTCTTTTAAAATTTCAATATATGAAAATCCAATTACTCTTTATTCTTCATGCCAAGCTTCTGTTTGTTCTTTTAGTTATCCATATCTATAGGTTGTCTATGTATTATATTTCAGGATGACAGAAGAATAAAAATGCTCCTGTTTAACAGTCATTTTTAAATATGCTGATATTCCTTTTCCCTTATTTTGTTGTTATATCAAACAGAAAAGAGCTAGAACCTAAGAAGATTCTTGTAATTTTTTAAATAATATTTTTTAGTATAAATTCACAAAACTGGAAGTCTTAGAGGATATATTAATATCTTGAAAGATACTTCACATTAATGTCCCAGAAAAGTGAAAACTAAGCAATTAAAAAAAAAAAAAACTCAAAGAAGACTTTATATCAGCTTAGTTTAAATATACTAAATTAATATTTACTATGATTTTTAAAAATCTATAAACCTTTCAGATAAACCATTAAAAAGTATCACCCCCTTTTTTTTTAGAGATTTTATTTATTCATGAGAGACACACAGAAAGAGGCAGAGACACAGGCAGAGGGAGAAGCAGGCTCCTCACAGGGAGCCTGATGTGGGACTCGATCCCAGGACACTGGAATCACAGCCTGAGCCAAAGTGCTCAACCCCTGAGCCACCCAGATGCCCCAAAGTGTCATCCTTTCTAGGTAGATTTAAATTATTGTTTACAAATTAGGAATTAAAAACCCATGTAACCGTCAGCAAAACAGTGGATTAAGAAATCCTGATATTGTGCTTTCTGCAAAAGAAATGCAATGAAACTGAAAAAACTGTTAGAATCCAGATTTGGAAACATTAAAAACTAACCAAAGGCTTCTGGAACCTGCATGGGGCTTCTTCATGAAAAACAGAACCTTAGTAAAAACATTGATATTTGTGGCAATTTAACTTAACTCATTCCAATCTCCCTATTCCCAACTTAGTAGCCTGGAAATAGCAGCTGGCCTTCCCAGTGGTAGCATAAAGAACGGAATGGAGCTTATTCAGAAATAAGTGCAGCTAGTTGTTTTGAAATGTTCAGTGGCTCCTTAGAAGACTGATTCAAAGGTTTATGTTAATTTTACCCGACTCACAACTTGTCCAATGTTAAAGGCAATACCAAAAGGGAAAGGGGACGTTGCATATATTGAAAATATTTACAGGCAAATGTTTTACTTGCTTCTGCTTGAGGTGATAAATTACAATTGAGGCAAACAATAGACTAACTCAAAACTTGGGAGGATATCTGGAAAATAAGAGATTTATATATACTTTGAAAAACTCTTAAAAAGAGATTCTGATTTCTCGAGTTACCAAATCAAACTATTCTAGTCTTCAACCAAAAAGTATGAGACGTGCGAAGAAATAAAGTATGGCTCATATGCAGGGTAGAAGAATATTCAATACACTCAATAGAATATCCTCAGGGTGCTTGGGTGGCTCAGTAGGTTAAGCATCTGACTTTGGCTCAGGTTTTGATCTCCGGGTCCTGGGGTTGAGCCCCACATTGGGGTCTCCACTCAGCGGGGAATTTGCTTGTCCCTCTGCTTGTCCCCAGACTCATGCTCCTCTCTCAAATAAATAAATAAATAAAAATCCATACAAAAGGTATACTTAAAGAAGGTAGTTAGACATTCTAGATAAAGCTTTAACTCAGACATTTTAAAAATATCTCCAACTATGAAAGCAATGTCTAAAAAACTAAAATAAAGTATTATTACGACCTCAACAGGTAGAGAATGTTAAAGAGATATAAAAGGTTCATATAAGAATTCTGGCATTGAAAAAGTGCAACAACTGATATGAAATTCCAATAAAGGGGCTCACCTTTATCAACAGATTCAAGAAGACAAAACAATATATGAGCAAACTTGAAAATGCATTAATTGAAGTGATCTAGTCTGAAGAACAAAAACAAAAATGATGAAGAAAAATTAACAGAAAGAGCCCTGCGTATCAAATTATGCATAATAGGAGTTCCAGATGAAGAAGAAAAGAGAAGAAAGTATATCATAAGAAATACTGTTCGGGGATGCCTGGGTGACTAAGCGGTTGAGCATCTGCCTTCAGCCTAGGGTATGATCCTGGAGTCCAGGGATCGAGTCCCACGTCAGGCTCCCTGCATGGAGCCTGCTTCTCCCTCTGCCTGTGTCTCTGCCTCTCTCTGTGTCTCACGAATAAAAAAATAAAATCTTTTTTAAAAAAAGAAATACTGTTCAAAAAAACCAATATTTGATGAAAATATTTAATTTACACACAAAGCAGCTAAGGTTACTCTGAGCAAGATAAACTCAAGATATCAATAACGAAGTACACTATTACCAACTGTCAAACGACAAACACTTAAAATCAGCATAAAAGAACTGAATCATCATATACAACGGATACTCAAAAAGATTAACAACTGATTTATCATCATAAAACAAGGAAGCTAGAAGGCAGCATGTTGACATATTCAAAGTGTTGGCAATAATTAATAATAATAATAATAATGCCAAGAATGGTATAAGTGGCAAAACTATTCCTCAAAAATGAAGAAGAAACTAAAACATCTATAATTTGTCCCTAGAGGACCCGTTTTGTACCAAATGCTAAAGGAACTTAATTTTTTTTAAGATTTATTGATTTCTGTCAGAGAGAGAGAGAGAGCACATGGGGGGAGGAGCAGAGGGAGAGAATCTTCAAATAGTCTCATCGCTGAGTGTAGAGCCCCAAATGGGGCTCATTCCCACAACCCCATGAGATCATGACCTGAGATGAAACCAGAGTCAGATGTTCAACTGATTGAGCCACCCAGGTACTCCTCAAGAAACTTCTTAAGCCTGAAATGAAAAGTCACTAGACATGAACTCAAATCTAGATGAAGAAATTAAGAACTTTTGTTCTTTTGTAAAGGCAAGTTCATAGTAAATATAAAAGATAGCATAATATACCTTTTGGTTCATAATCCATTTTATTATTTTATCTAAATAAAAAACAACTGCATAGAGCAATTAATTACACATCTACTTGGTGACTATACAATGCGTAAGGATGAATTTGTGACAATAACAGCACCAAAAAAAAAAAAAAAAAAGCCAATCTGTATAAAATCTAAAATGACCATATACTATTAAAATGGACATTAATATCCAGGCTACATTGTTATAAGTTAAGGTGTCATTTGTAATCCTAAAGGAAAACACTAAGAAAATTCAAAAGTTTCTTAATGGCCATGAGAAATAAATTAAAAAGGACCACTATAAAATATCTATTTAACACAAAATAAAATAGTAAAGGAAGAATGATAAAAAGACATGAGACATACGGACAACTAAGAACAAAAATAAGTCCTTCCTTATTATTGCACTAAGTATAAATGGATTAACTCTAATTAGAATATAGAGATTAACAAAAGGATAAAACAATCTAGTATATGTTGTCTGCAAGAGACTTTATTTTTTTAAGGGACTTACTTTAGATTCAGACACAAACAGATGAAAAGAATAGAAAAATATATTTCATAACAATAACAGAAAAGATCTGGAGTGCCTATATTAGAAGTCACACAAAATAAGCTTTACTATAAGCAATATTACTAGGGAAAAATTGCGGCATTGTATGATAGCACAAGGGTCAATTCATTAAGAAAATATAGCAGTTATAATCGTATGTGCAACAATAGATTTCTAGAATATATGTAGAAGAAACTGAGAGAAATTGAGGGAAAATAGACAATTCAATAATAAGAGTTTGAGATATTAATATGCTTTATTCAATAAGTAATAGAAAAATTAGAATGAAAAAGAGTAAGAAAATGGGAGACTTGAACAAAACAAAATACCAAGTAGAGCTAACAGACATATATAGAATAATTCACCCAAAAGCAGTAGAATACACACTTGTCTCAAGCGGAGGTGGATCATTCATAGGATAGACCGTATGCTAGGCCATAATAAAGTCTCAACACATTTTAAAGGATTAAATTTGCACAATTGTTCCTCTACCACATGGAAATTAGAAATTAATAAAAGGAATATGGGAAATTCACAAATATGTAGAAATTAGCACACTTCTAAATAATCAGGGTCAAAAAAGGCAATCACTAGACAAATTAGAAAATACTTTTTATAACGAACAAAAGTCAAACCAACATATAGAAATACATGGGATACTTTAAAAGCAGTGCTCAGTGGGAAATTATAACTTACATGACTACCTTTACAAATTAAAATAAAATAAAAACCCTAATCTTTTACTTTGAAATAGAAAAAGAAGAGGAAACTAAACCTAAACAAAAATAGAAAATAATGAAGGCAAGAAATAAGAATAGAAATACTTGAGAAATAGAAAAACAAAGAAAATCAACAAAATCAGAGTTAGTCTTTATAATTCACATTTAGGTAGACTAACAAAATTAGAGAGGACTCAAATTATTAAAATCAGGAATGAAAGGCCTGCTGAAATTAAAGAAATAAAAAGGACTTAAGAGACCATTATAAGTAATTATATGTCAACAACTTGGATTAAATAGATTGACTTCTAGAAATTCAAGCTACAGAAAGCGATTCAAGAAATAGAAAATCTGAATAGATCTTTAATAAGCAAAATGAGGGAATAAAAATTAAAAAAAAAAAAAAGACTTCCAATAAAGTAAAGCCCAGAACAAGACAGCTTCACGGGTGAATACTTAAATTAAGTGATGTCTGTTATTCTTTGTCAAGCTCTTTAAAGGGGGGGCGGGGGCACACTTCCCAAACCATTTTATGAGTAATACTCTGCAGCATTACTCTGATTCCAAAGCCAGAAATAAAATGCCACCAAAAAGAAACAAAAGACCAGTACGCTTATAAATATGGATGCACGAATTCTAAACAAAATACAAGTAAGTTGAATTTAACAGCATAGGACACTAGTGATACACCATGTCCGAGAGAGATTTATCCCAGGAATGTAAGGTTTGCTTAGCATATGAAATAGCCTATGAATAAAAGCATATTAATAAAAGGAAGGAACCCTTCTCCCTTCTAAATCATCTCAATAGATGCAGAAAAGCGATTTGACGATTCCAATACTTTTTCGTGATGGATTCAATAAAATAAGGACAAAAGGGACCTAATCTTTTTAAATCTTTTTTTTTTTTAAGAATGTATTTATTTAATCATGAGAGACACAGAGAGAAAGAGAGGCAGAGACATAGCCAGAGGGAGAAGCAGGCTCCATGCAGGGAGCCCGATGTGGGATTTGATCCCAGGACCCCGGGGTCACGCCCTAGGCCAAAGCCAGATGCTCAACCACTGAGCCCCTCGGGCATCTGTGATCTTTTTAAATCTTGAGCTACATGAAGGAGGACATAATTTAAAGTGTCCTTTCTTCACCTGGGGTCGGCTGTGCACCTATCCTATCTCAGGAGAACTTCGGGGAAACTTGTTGAAAAGCTCACTGGCTTTCAGGCCATCTACTTCCCCCGCTTCCCCCCTTATTCTCTGCCCAATCCGTTTTTCTGTGCATTTAATCAGCTCTTGGCCCTGTGAGTCTCCCTACCAAGTTCAGGAATCTCTTCTCATCCACCACTTCTCAGTCGCATATTTGCACAAAACTTTGAGTCAAGTTTGATCTTAAAAGTTGGCATTTATAAGGTCCTGTTGCAACAGGTATTACTAGTGGCCTTAGTGCTCAGGTAGAGGAGATGGTAAGAAATATTCATAATATCAGTACAGCTCACTTGGAAGAATAGAATTGGAAATGCAAAAATCACATTTATAGAGTCAGATTTGTACATTTTACATTATACGTGATTATTCATTAAATAATCCTCCAATTCCAGTGACGGGTAACTAACTCATTTCTTAAGACAGCCCGTTGCAACTGTGTAGAGTTGTCAATGACACTTTTCAATTAGTCATACTTCTTTGGACTGAGCAGCGGCCCTCATTGTGAATCTATTTGTATGCATCTTATCCAATACACACTCTTCTCGCTACCGGGTTAACACGGATGACTATTTTGAATCTAGATATATGAACTTATGTTTTATTGGCATCTTGGTATTATACGTATTTGCACCTAAGTTCTGTTAGAGTGACATTCTGCTATTTTTTTTTTATATTTATAGTGCCCCTCTCCACTCTCTAGCTTATAATATATTTGCCTTTTGACTTTTGAAATTCTACCTTGTCTACATGATACCTAGCATATTTTCTTTAAAAAATGCATGTTTGTTAAATACCGCTTAATTTTGTGATTAAAATAATATTTTCCTATGATTCTTTAATGAATAATTCATTATCTGGAAATTCTAGGGAAGATGTGACTTCTGATGATATCACTAATATTTTCATATGCTGAGTTCATGTTTTAGCCACTACACAGCAAAGAGAGAAATTGGAAGATCGTTTGTAATATACACTTAGAAATGTTTGAAATTTTTTAAAAAGGTACATGAAAAGAATTCAATCTAACTTAAATATGTAAGTGAATATATAAGTGACTATGTTCACTTTTATATTATATTTTAATCCAAAGTTTTAACTTCTACTAATTACATGATCTTGGACAAACCCCCAACCACTCTCAACATTAGTTTTCTCATAAAGTGATGATCAAATAATTCCACTGAATTATTTTAAGTGTTAATTAAATAGTATATGGACAGTTTGACAAATGGTAACATGCTAAATAGGTTTAATAAAAGCTTAGTATCCGTAATAAATACAAACATAGCACTACCCTTTAGAAAGGAGCGTTAAACACGGAGTACTCAAATATGGTCGGAAGGCCTCTATTAGATACTTAAGGGAAAGAACTTTCTTTCTTTCTTTCTTTCTTTCTTTCTTTCTTTCTTTCTTTCTTTCTTTCTTTTCTTTCTTCTTTCTTCTTTCTTTATTTCTTTCCTTTCTTTCTTTCTTCTTTCTCTTTCTTCTTTTCTTTTCTTTTCTTTCTTTTCTTTTCTTTTCTTTTCTTTTCTTTTCTTTCTTTTCTTTTTTCTTTTCTTTTCTTTTCTTTTTTTTCTTTTCTTTTCTTTTCTTTCTTTCTTTTCTTTTCTTTTTTTCTTTTCTTTCTTTCAAGATTTTATTTACTTACTCATGAGACACAGAGAGAGGCAGAGACACAGGCAGAGGGAGAAGCAGGCTCCATGCAGGGACCCTGATGCAGGACTCGATCCTGGGACCCCGGGGTCACTCCCTGAGCCAAAGCAGATCCCCAGGTGCCTCAAGGGAGAGAGCTTTATAAATCTAATTTGATCCACTTCTTTATACTTTTTATCACCATCATTACAATATTTGCTGTTTCATTTTACATATACATTTGGGTATAACTTGTTGCATCATCATTCCCTTTTGCCTTTTGTGATTTGCAGCCTCCAAATTACATATAGTTCAATAGCAATTGATATTGGAAATTTATATGACTTTGAGTTTCATAAGGTGTTTATTTATTTTTTTTATAAGGTGTTTATTTTGAAAGGACAAATAACGTCCAATGAAATACATGCCTTCAAACTATAATATGCGGCCTTTGTACAGGCATAACCCCTTTTATTGCCTTTTGCTTTATTGTGTTTCACAAGGATTGCATTTTGCAGATATTGCATTTTTTACAAATCAAAGGTTTGTAGGAACCCTGAATCAAGGAGGTCTCTCAGCACCATTTTCCCAACAGCATGTGTTCATTTCATGTCCCTGTGTCATATTTTGATAATCCTCACAGTATTTCCTTTCTTCCTTTTTTTTTTTTATTAAGACTTTTTTGTTTTTTTTGGAGTAGTTTACATTCCTGTCAAAATTGAACAGAAAGTACAGAAATAGCTTCTCACAGTATCAACATCCCTCACCAGAGGGGCACCTTCGTTGCAACTGATAAACCTGTAGCGATGCATCGTAATCCTACAAAATGAATACTTTACATTATGACTCACTCTTAGTATTGTACATTCTATGGGTTTGGACAAATGCATAATGACATGAATATATCGTTTGGTTTCATGGAGCATTTCACTCCTGAAAAATCCTCAGTGCTCCACTGATTCATCCTCCACCTCCCGACCCCTGGCAACCACTCATCACTTTACTTTCAATGAGATCATTTTCTTTGGGGCACTGTGATAGACTATAGAGTGGTAAGGGTCATGAAGATCAGAGAATAAGGTATTAGAAAGATGGCAGTAGCTGGTATTAGGTTGACAACAATGGGGTGATAAAATGAGGGTGTGGGTTTATATAATACAGATGTAAATGCTACTATGGATTTAATAAAGCTTTAGGGACTCTCTTCCCTATAGGCTCTTCCCAAAGAAGGTTTGTACCATGAAATAGGTATCTTATGGCTCCAATCCAGAAGACATAGTATGTGTGGGGGGAAGGGTGGGTGGTGGACACAGGTGGGTGGGGAAAAGGGATAAGGGCAGAAGGAAAAAAATGGGAGAAACAAGGTTTGAGCCTTATGCTAGCCTATGAAAAAAATCTTTTAATGTGAGATATGCAAATTTTTAAATGTAGAATTTTGTTCTCCTTGATGTCTGGTCAAAAGAAAAGTTGCCAGACTGCCCAGGTGGCTCAGTCCGTTAAGCACAGAACCCTTGATTCAGGATCAGGTCATGATCTTAGGGCTGTGAGACTGACCCCCATCCTGGGGTCCACACTGAGCGTGGAACCTGCTTGAGATTTCCTTTCCCCCTCTCCCTCGGAACCCCCTCCCCCTCTCCTCTCTCTCAAAAAGCAAAATAACAAAAGCAAAAACAGAAGTTGCCTCCTATCAGAGAAGCATTTGATAAAGCCATACACACAATTATAAGCACAGCTTTTTTGTTGCTATTATAAATATCTTTTGGTGGGAAAAACACAAATTAGAATTCGCCATGATTTCTATGTTTGTAGGTCAGCAAATAAGTACAACAGTGTTTGAAGTCAAGTTTATGCTTTCTCATTAAAAATATATCAATGGAAATAACATAAAATTCATAGTGTACCATTAAAGTAAGGACATCAATAAAAAACTGGGTAATGAATATCTTCTATTTAAAAAGTACCTGCAAGTATTAGTACATGAACCTTGAGATGCCCAGACATCTTAACTGTCACATGTGAATGCAGATTTACAAAATAAAGAGTATTACAAAATTCAATAATTATTCCCAAAGTGATCCAATAACCCTAATATTTATGTAGTATTGCTAAAACTAGATTGTGAAACTGAAATTTCACAAATTTTATTTCCAAACCGAAAACGATTTTAAGCTTTCAATCAACTGTCTATATGAAAGAGTAAATTGTTTTTGTCTTCTTTTTCAAAGATATTAAAGTCACCACCTGAGAAGCTTACCAATTAGCACAAAGTCAAATATGAAAGGAGAAAATCCTATGAAGATTGGTCAAGCTAATATTACTTAATAAACACATTATTTTATTTTATGTTTATTTATTATCCGAATTTTATAATATATTGTGGGGTTTTTTTCTAATGAAACTAAATGTTTACTTTTATACCTAATTTTATTTTCTAAAGCTTGCATTTTGATCCTGTATGTCCTTTCTAAATTAAAAAGGCTTCAGTTTCTACAAAACTTGGATCTGCACCAGACATTTGAAGGCAGAACTGATACGATTTACTGTTAGATTAGGAGTGAGGCAGAGAGAAAGAAAGGAATGAAGAACACTTTTAAACGTTTTGTTCTGAATAGCTAGAAGGCTGGAATTATTATCTATAGACATGCAAAAGACTGTAAGAGGAACATGTAAGAGGAAACCCTCAAAGGTTCATTTTGGGATGTGTTATCTTTAAGATCATTATTTGTTGTGGAGATGTCAGGTAGGCAGTCAAGAGTCCATTTTCAACACATAAATTTAAGAAGCATCAACTAATAGATGGCATTTGAATTCATGAGATTTGATAAGATTCATACTAGTTGTAGAACATACAGTTGAGTCCATGAATCTGAATTTTAGGGGAGAGATATGGAACAGAGGTAAAAATTTGAAAGTCATCGGGGCACCTGCTGGCTCAGTGGTTGAGCATCTGTCTTTGGCCCAGGCCGTGACCCCGGGGTCCCGGGATCGAGTCCCACGTCGGGCTCCCTGCATGGAGCCTGCTCCTCCCCCTGCCTGTGTCTCTGCCTCTCTCTGTGGGTCTCTCATGAATAAATAAATAGAATCTTTAAAAGAAAAGTGAAAGTCATCATCAGCAAAGGTGCTTCTTGTCAAGTCTGAATGAGATTATGAAGAAGTGAATGTAGTTAGAAAACAAGCAACGCTAGGACTGCGCCCTGAGCCATCCACCAGGTAAAGGTGGAGGCAATGAAGGGAAATCGGCGATGGAGAGGAGAAAGAGTAGGGAGGAGAGACAGAGCAACCAAGGGGCCTGCGGTGCCCTGGTGACACTGCATACACACCAAGAGGTATGAAAAAATACGTCACTCCCTCAGGAAGGCTCTGGAGAGAGCAGACAGGCCTCCTGTGCTGACATGAAATGGCTTGTAGGATGAGAGAAGGCAGACTGGGTGGGTTTGGTTGGCTGGTTGGTTGGTTGGTTGGTTGGTTGGTTTTTATTATGGTCACGAGGTGGGGGCAGGTTGGAAACACTCAGGGGCACCAAAGAAGGGAGCAGGTAAGCTTTTTTATCAACTTGCCCAGATGGGAGGGGAAACGGTTGAGGCTTAAAAGCTGTCATCAGTATAAAATACAGAGTCAAACCCCACGACAGAGTGAGCAAAAATCTGACTTCAGGAGACAAGGCCATGTGAGAACGAGGAGGTAGGAGGAGAACGCAAACTCCGTGACGGGAGGATCAAAAGGGGGTGATGCTGGCACTTGAAATTGGGTCAAGAGAGTTTGTTTTTAAGATGGAAGAAGTAACAGATACTGATGGGAATTGTTAGAAAGAGACGCTTGGTACAAGAGATGGGACACAGGATTGCTTACGTGGCCAGAGGGAAGGACATCTAAGTTCCATGCAACGGGGCAGAGAGCTGGGTACAAGGGCACACGCAGGGAGGTATTTGGGTGAGTGAGTGACACCCTGCAGAGGCATGTCTGCTTGCTCCAGTGTTCTCAGTGAAATAGGAAATGAGGTCATCACCTGAAAGTGGAGAATGGTGATAAAACCCAGAATTTTAAGGATAGAAGAGAAAAAAAAAAAATAAGCAGTAGTCATCCCCCGTGGGGCCACAGCTCCAGTGGAATTCACCCGGCCAGTACCGAGAGCGGCCCACCAGTGTGGAAGTGTCTCGGCCCAAATGTCCTAAAGCCCCTGGGTACCCCAAGGATAGTCATTCTGCATGAAATATGTTCCAAATGGAGGTAGTATAAGGCAGAAGTTCCTGTATTTGTATTTTTAAAAGCTTAACTTCTAAAGAAGCAAAACTTACTTTGCCACTTGTAAATATAAAGAGACCCGAGCAGATTTTATATAATATTCTGCGAGTTTAACCTAAATTGGTCTCCTTGAAAAAAATGCATGAAATATTTAAAACACAATGCTTCAAGGTCAGAACCAAGCATTCTTGTCTTATGTAAAGGTGCTATGTGGTTCCATACAGCATTTTTAATTTGCATGTTTGTT